>NC_133648.1:38256395-39002673 GCF_009905375.1 Apium graveolens
GAGTCATGTTGACTACTAGATGATATGCAGATAGGAAGGCCAAAGGCCAATTGTAAATACTTCATGCCTTGTAATTTTGTATAAGTGAAGTGGTATCAACAGATGACTTAAAGACCTTCAACGGATGAGAAGCTAAGCTTCAACGGATGTCTCTAAAGCTTCAACGGATAAAGTCATCAACGGATAACATCCTTCAACGGATGAGTGCATCAACGGATGAAAGCTTCAACGGATAACATCCTTCAACGGATGAGTGCATCAACGGATGAAAGCTTCAACAGATGTTCTGATGATTAGCCGTTGATAAGAGGTAGTTGTACCTACAGACAGAGGCACATGGGTTGATAGAGACAACTGAGATGTGGTAGCCGAATTTCAGGAACAATAGAAAAAGCAGCCGTTCTTCTCTACTACAAAGATGCAATAGTCAACAAAGTACTGGAGTGAACAGGAAAAGAAGCAAGTGAAGATCTTATTTTATTACTGTATTTTATATTGTTCTTCACTTGTACACTTGGTAATATATAAACCAAGTAGAAGCTAGTAATTAGAAGAGAGATTTTCCAGAGCTGTTTAGAAAAATATTGAGAGAAAATTCATCTAGTTTGTACTAGGATGCAGCTGTGATCAACATTGTTTAATCACAGATTTTCTAAAATACCATCTCTGGTGGAACAACAAATCCACCAGAAAAGTTTTTAAGGTCTGTTGTGTTCTTTACATTTGTGCTTGAATATATATCTGTCTGTATTAGCTTAAAGCAATTCACACACTTGTTCTTCTTGAACACACAACTTTCATAAACTGCTCAAAACTTGAAAAAGTTTTGAGATTTACATTCAACCCCCCTTCTGTAAATCTCATTGTTAGTCCACTAGGAATAACAGTCTCATACAAGCTTTTATGAATTACATTGTGTAATTCACACAACAGTTTTTAGAAGGGTTGTCTTAAAAACCTTCATACAACGGAATAAAACAGTTGTCTGAAATAGTTATTTTATAATTTAAATGGGCACCACCTGATGAGGTGGCAGCGCATGATAGGTTGTAAACATATTACTCGGATTGCTGAAGTGTCACAATGACAGCCCTTGATTGAAATGAGACTAGATATTAGCCGTTAGATTGAAAAAATCTGATATACTTACACAACGGTTTTATAATAAAAAAAGCGTTGTCTTAGTTTGTCTTTACACAATGGTGTTTCAAGAAAACCATTGTAAAAGTATTACTGTATAAAATGAGATTCCCGATTACAAAGTTCAATTTTTAAATGATTTTTTCGATGATCCAACCGTACGGATGTTAAGATATATCAATTTTAGTCATATGAAAAAATTATTAAAAAATTTAAAATTCATCTTGCATGTCAGGATTAGAAAAATCTAGTAAAAGTATCACTTCCAACAACGAGACTCGTTCCTGATTTACAAGATTAATTTTTAAAATGATTTTTTCGACGATCCAACCATACGGATGTTAATATATATCAATTTTAGTCATAAGAAAAAATTATTAAAAATTTTGAAATTCATTTTGCATGTCAGGATTAGAAAAATCTGGTAAAAGTATCCCTCCCAACAACGAGACTCGTTCCCGATTTACAGGATTAATTATTTAAAATGATTTTTCGAAGATCCAACCGTACGGATGTTAAGATATATCGATTTTAGTCATAAGAACAAATTATTAAAAAAATTGAAATTCATTTTGCATGTCAGGATTAGAAAAATCTGGTAAAAATACCCCTCCCGACAAGGAGACTCGTTCCCGATTTACAGGATTAATTTTTTAAAATGATTTTTCGACGATCCAACCGTACGGATGTTAAGATATATTGATTTTAGTCATAAGAAAAATATATTAAAAATTTTGAAATTCATTTTGCATGTTAGGATTAGAAAAATCTGGTAAAAGTACCCCTCCCGACAACGAGACTCGTTCCCGATTTACAGGATTTATTTTTTAAAATGATTTTTCAAAGATCCAACCGTACGGATGATAAGATATATCGATTTTAGTCATAAGAACAAATTATTAAAAAAATTACAATTAATTTTGCATGTCAGGATTAAAAATTTTGAAATTCATTTTGCATGTTAGGATTAGAAAAATCTGGTAAAAGTACCCCTCCCGACAACGAGACTCATTCCCGATTTACAGGATTAATTTTTTAAAATGATTTTTCGAAGATCCAACCGTACGGATGTTAAGATATATCGATTTTAGTCATAAGAACAAATTATTAAAAAAATTGAAATTAATTTTGCATGTCAGGATTAGAAAAATCTGGTAAAAGTACCCCTCCCGACAACGAGACTCGTTCCCGATTTACAGGATTAATTTTTTAAAATGATTTTTTGAAGATCCAACCGTACGGATGTTAAGATATATCGATTTTAGTCATAAGAACAAATTATTAAAAAATTTGAAATTTATTTTCCATGTCAAGATTAGAAAAATCTGGTAAAAGTACCCCTCCCGACAACGAGACTCGTTCCCGATTTACAAGATTAATTTTTTAAAATGATTTTTCGAAGATCCAACCGTACGGATGTTAAGATATATCGATTTTAGTCATAAGAACAAATTATTAAAAAATTTGAAATTCATTTTGCATGTCAGGATTAGAAAAATCTGGTAAAAGTACCCCTCCCGACAACGAGACTCGTTCCCGATTTACAGGATTAATTTTTTAAAATGATTTTTCGACGATCCAACCGTACGGATGTTAAGATATATCTATTTTAGTCTTAAGAAAAAATTATTAAAAAATTTGAAATTCATTTTGCATGTCAGGATTAGAAAAATCTGGTAAAAGTACCCCTCCCGACAACGAGACTCGTTCCCGATTTACAGGATTAATTTTTTAAAATGATATTTCCACGATCCAACCGTACGGATGTTAGGATATATCAGTTTTAGTCATAAGAAAAAATTATTAAAAAATTTGAAATTCATTTTGCATGTCAAGATTAGAAAAATCTGGTAAAAGTACCCCTCCCGACAACGAGACTCGTTCCCGATTTACAGGATTAATTTTTTAAAATGATTTTTCGAAGTTACAACCGTACGGATGTTAATATATATCGATTTTAGTCATAAGAACAAATTATTAAAAAATTTGAAATTCATTTTGCATGTCAGGATTAGAAAAATCTGGTAAAAATACCTCTCCCAACAAGGAGACTCGTTCCCGATTTACAGGATTAATTTTTTAAAATGATTTTTCGACGATCCAACCGTACGGATGTGAAGATATATCGATTTTAGTCATAAGAACAAATTATTAAAAAATTTGAATTCATTTTGCATGTCAGGAATAGAAAAATCTGGTAAAAGTACCCCTCCCGACAACGAGACTCGTTCCCGATTTACAGGATTAATTTTTTAAAATGATTTTTCGACGATCCAACCGTACGGATGTTAAGATATATCGATTTTAGTCATAAGAACAAATTATTAAAAAATTTGAAATTCATTTTGCATGTCAGGATTAGAAAAATCTGGTAAAAGTGCCCCTCCCGACAACGAGACTCGTTCCCGATTTACAGGATTAATTTTTTAAAATGATTTTTCGACGATCCAACCGTACGGATGTTAAGATATATCGATTTTAGTCATACGAATAAATTATTAAAAAATTTGAAATTCATTTTGAATGTCAGGATTAGAAAAATCTGGTAAAAGTACCCCTCCCAACAACGAGACTCGTTCCCGATTTACAGAATTAATTTTTTAAAATAATTTTTCGACGATCCAACCGTACGGATGTTAAGATATATCGATTTTAGTCATAATAAAAATTATTAAAAAATTTGAAATTCATTTTGCATGTCAGGATTAGAAAAATCTGGTAAAAGTACCCCTCCCGACAATGAGACTCGTTCCCGATTTACATGATTAATTTTTTAAAATGATTTTTCGACGATCCAACCGTACGGATGTTAAGATATATCTATTTTAGTCTTAAGAAAAATTATTAAAAAATTTGAAATTCATTTTGCATGTCAGGATTAGAAAAATCTGGTAAAAGTACTCCTCCCGACAACGAGACTCGTTCCCGATTTACATGATTAATTTTTTAAAATGATTTTTCCACGATCCAACCGTACGGATGTTAGGATATATCAGTTTTAGTCATAAGAAAAAATTATTAAAAAATTTGAAATTCATTTTGCATGTCAAGATTAGAAAAATCTGGTAAAATTACCCCTCCCGACAACGAGACTCGTTCCCGATTTACAGGATTAATTTTTTAAAATAATTTTTCGAAGATCCAACCGTACGGATGTTAATATATATCGATTTTAGTCATAAGAACAAATTATTAAAAAATTTGAAATTCATTTTGCATGTCAGGATTAGAAAAATCTGGTAAAAATACCTCTCCCGACAAGGAGACTCGTTCCCGATTTTCAGGATTAATTTTTTAAAATAATTTTTTGACGATCCAATCGTACGGATGTTAAGATATATCGATTTTAGTCATAAGAACAAATTATTAAAAAATTTGAATTCATTTTGCATGTCAGGAATAGAAAAATCAGGTAAAAGTACCCCTCCCGACAACGAGACTCGTTCCCGATTTACAGGATTAATTTTTTAAAATGATTTTTCGACGATCCAACCGTACGGATATTAAGATATATCGATTTTAGTCATAAGAACAAATTATTAAAAAATTTGAAATTCATTTTGCATGTCAGGATTAGAAAAATCTAGTAAAAGTACCCATCCCGACAACGAGACTCGTTCCCGATTTACAGGATTAATTTTTTAAAATGATTTTTCGACGATCCAACCGTATGGATGTTAAGATATATCGATTTTAGTCATACGAACAAATTATTAAAAAATTTGAAATTCATTTTGCATGTCAGGATTAGAAAAATCTGGTAAAAGTACCCCTCCCGACAACGAGACTCGTTCCCGATTTACAGGATTAATTTTTTAAAATGATTTTTCGAAGATCCAACCGTACGGATGTTAAGATATATCGATTTTAGTCATAAGAAAAAATTATTAAAAAATTTGAAATTCATTTTGCATGTCAGGATTAGAAAAATCTGGTAAAAGTACCCCTCCCGACAACGAGACTCGTTCCCGATTTACAGGATTAAATTTTTAAAATGATTTTTCGACGATCCAACCGTACGGATGTTAGGATATATCAGTTTTAGTCATAAATTATTAAAAAATTTGAAATTCATTTTGCATGTCAAGATTAGAAAAATATGGTAAAAGTACCCCTACCGACAACGAGACTCGTTCCCGATTTACAGGATTAATTTTTTAAAATGATTTTTCGAAGATCCAACCGTACGGATGTTAAGATATATCGATTTTAGTCATAAGAACAAATTATTAAAAAATTTGAAATTCATTTTGCATGTCAGGATTAGAAAAATCTGGTAAAAATACCTCTCCCGACAAGGAGAATCGTTCCCGATTTACAGGATTAATTTTTTAAAATGATTTTTCGACGATCCAACCGTACGGATGTTAAGATATATCGATTTTAGTCTTAAGAAAAAATTATTAAAAAATTTGAAATTCATTTTGCATGTCAGGATTAGAAAAATCTGGTAAAAGTACCCCTCCCGACAACGAGACTCGTTCCCGATTTACAGGATTAATTTTTTAAAATGATATTTCCACGATCCAACCGTACGGATGTTAGGATATATCAGTTTTAGTCATAAGAAAAAATTATTAAAAAATTTGAAATTCATTTTGCATGTCAAGATTAGAAAAATCTGGTAAAAGTACCCCTCCCGACAACGAGACTCGTTCCCGATTTACAGGATTAATTTTTTAAAATGATTTTTTCGAAGTTACAACCGTACGGATGTTAATATATATCGATTTTAGTCATAAGAACAAATTATTAAAAAATTTGAAATTCATTTTGCATGTCAGGATTAGAAAAATCTGGTAAAAATACCTCTCCCAACAAGGAGACTCGTTCCCGATTTACAGGATTAATTTTTTAAAATGATTTTTCGACGATCCAACCGTACGGATGTGAAGATATATCGATTTTAGTCATAAGAACAAATTATTAAAAAATTTGAATTCATTTTGCATGTCAGGAATAGAAAAATCTGGTAAAAGTACCCCTCCCGACAACGAGACTCGTTCCCGATTTACAGGATTAATTTTTTAAAATGATTTTTCGACGATCCAACCGTACGGATGTTAAGATATATCGATTTTAGTCATAAGAACAAATTATTAAAAAATTTGAAATTAATTTTGCATGTCAGGATTAGAAAAATCTGGTAAAAGTGCCCCTCCCGACAACGAGACTCGTTCCCGATTTACAGGATTAATTTTTTAAAATGATTTTTCGACGATCCAACCGTACGGATGTTAAGATATATCGATTTTAGTCATACGAATAAATTATTAAAAAATTTGAAATTCATTTTGAATGTCAGGATTAGAAAAATCTGGTAAAAGTACCCCTCCCAACAACGAGACTCGTTCCCGATTTACAGAATTAATTTTTTAAAATAATTTTTCGACGATCCAACCGTACGGATGTTAAGATATATCGATTTTAGTCATAATAAAAATTATTAAAAAATTTGAAATTCATTTTGCATGTCAGGATTAGAAAAATCTGGTAAAAGTACCCCTCCCGACAATGAGACTCGTTCCCGATTTACATGATTAATTTTTTAAAATGATTTTTCGACGATCCAACCGTACGGATGTTAAGATATATCTATTTTAGTCTTAAGAAAAAATTATTAAAAAATTTGAAATTCATTTTGCATGTCAGGATTAGAAAAATCTGGTAAAAGTACTCCTCCCGACAACGAGACTCGTTCCCGATTTACATGATTAATTTTTTAAAATGATTTTTCCACGATCCAACCGTACGGATGTTAGGATATATCAATTTTAGTCATAAGAAAAAATTATTAAAAAATTTGAAATTCATTTTGCATGTCAAGATTAGAAAAATCTGGTAAAATTACCCCTCCCGACAACGAGACTCGTTCCCGATTTACAGGATTAATTTTTTAAAATAATTTTTCGAAGATCCAACCGTACGGATGTTAATATATATCGATTTTAGTCATAAGAACAAATTATTAAAAAATTTGAAATTCATTTTGCATGTCAGGATTAGAAAAATCTGGTAAAAATACCTCTCCCGACAAGGAGACTCGTTCCCGATTTTCAGGATTAATTTTTTAAAATAATTTTTTGACGATCCAATCGTACGGATGTTAAGATATATCGATTTTAGTCATAAGAACAAATTATTAAAAAATTTGAATTCATTTTGCATGTCAGGAATAGAAAAATCTGGTAAAAGTACCCCTCCCGACAACGAGACTCGTTCCCGATTTACAGGATTAATTTTTTAAAATGATTTTTCGACGATCCAACCGTACGGATATTAAGATATATCGATTTTAGTCATAAGAACAAATTATTAAAAAATTTGAAATTCATTTTGCATGTCAGGATTAGAAAAATCTAGTAAAAGTACCCATCCCGACAACGAGACTCGTTCCCGATTTACAGGATTAATTTTTTAAAATGATTTTTCGACGATCCAACCGTATGGATGTTAAGATATATCGATTTTAGTCATACGAACAAATTATTAAAAAATTTGAAATTCATTTTGCATGTCAGGATTAGAAAAATCTGGTAAAAGTACCCCTCCCGACAACGAGACTCGTTCCCGATTTACAGGATTAATTTTTTAAAATGATTTTTCGAAGATCCAACCGTACGGATGTTAAGATATATCGATTTTAGTCATAAGAAAAAATTATTAAAAAATTTGAAATTCATTTTGCATGTCAGGATTAGAAAAATCTGGTAAAAGTACCCCTCCCGACAACGAGACTCGTTCCCGATTTACAGGATTAAATTTTTAAAATGATTTTTCGACGATCCAACCGTACGGATGTTAGGATATATCAGTTTTAGTCATAAATTATTAAAAAATTTGAAATTCATTTTGCATGTCAAGATTAGAAAAATATGGTAAAAGTACCCCTACCGACAACGAGACTCGTTCCCGATTTACAGGATTAATTTTTTAAAATGATTTTTCGAAGATCCAACCGTACGGATGTTAAGATATATCGATTTTAGTCATAAGAACAAATTATTAAAAAATTTGAAATTCATTTTGCATGTCAGGATTAGAAAAATCTGGTAAAAATACTTCTCCCGACAAGGAGAATCGTTCCCGATTTACAGGATTAATTTTTTAAAATGATTTTTCGACGATCCAACCGTACGGATGTTAAGATATATCGATTTTAGTCTTAAGAAAAAATTATTATAAAATTTGAAATTCATTTTGCATGTCAGGATTAGAAAAATCTGGTAAAAGTACCCCTCCCGACAACGAGACTCGTTCCCGATTTACAGGATTAATTTTTTAAAATGATATTTCCACGATCCAACCGTACGGATGTTAGGATATATCAGTTTTAGTCATAAGAAAAAATTATTAAAAAATTTGAAATTCATTTTGCATGTCAAGATTAGAAAAATCTGGTAAAAGTACCCCTCCCGACAACGAGACTCGTTCCCGATTTACAGGATTAATTTTTTAAAATGATTTTTCGAAGTTACAACCGTACGGATGTTAATATATATCGATTTTAGTCATAAGAACAAATTATTAAAAAATTTGAAATTCATTTTGCATGTCAGGATTAGAAAAATCTAGTAAAAATACCTCTCCCAACAAGGAGACTCGTTCCCGATTTACAGGATTAATTTTTTAAAATGATTTTTCGACGATCCAACCGTACGGATGTGAAGATATATCGATTTTAGTCATAAGAACAAATTATTAAAAAATTTGAATTCATTTTGCATGTCAGGAATAGAAAAATCTGGTAAAAGTACCCCTCCCGACAACGAGACTCGTTCCCGATTTACAGGATTAATTTTTTAAAATGATTTTTCGACGATCCAACCGTACGGATGTTAAGATATATCGATTTTAGTCATAAGAACAAATTATTAAAAAATTTGAAATTAATTTTGCATGTCAGGATTAGAAAAATCTGGTAAAAGTGCCCCTCCCGACAACGAGACTCGTTCCCGATTTACAGGATTAATTTTTTAAAATGATTTTTCGACGATCCAACCGTACGGATGTTAAGATATATCGATTTTAGTCATACGAATAAATTATTAAAAAATTTGAAATTCATTTTGAATGTCAGGATTAGAAAAATCTGGTAAAAGTACCCCTCCCAACAACGAGACTCGTTCCCGATTTACAGAATTAATTTTTTAAAATAATTTTTCGACGATCCAACCGTACGGATGTTAAGATATATCGATTTTAGTCATAATAAAAAATTATTAAAAAATTTGAAATTCATTTTGCATGTCAGGATTAGAAAAATCTGGTAAAAGTACCCCTCTCGACAATGAGACTCGTTCCCGATTTACATGATTAATTTTTTAAAATGATTTTTCGACGATCCAACCGTACGGATGTTAAGATATATCTATTTTAGTCTTAAGAAAAAATTATTAAAAAATTTGAAATTCATTTTGCATGTCAGGATTAGAAAAATCTGGTAAAAGTACTCCTCCCGACAACGAGACTCGTTCCCGATTTACATGATTAATTTTTTAAAATGATTTTTCCACGATTCAACCGTACGGATGTTAGGATATATCAATTTTAGTCATAAGAAAAAATTATTAAAAAATTTGAAATTCATTTTGCATGTCAAGATTAGAAAAATCTGGTAAAATTACCCCTCCCGACAACGAGACTCGTTCCCGATTTACAGGATTAATTTTTTAAAATAATTTTTCGAAGATCCAACCGTACGGATGTTAATATATATCGATTTTAGTCATAAGAACAAATTATTAAAAAATTTGAAATTCATTTTGCATGTCAGGATTAGAAAAATCTGGTAAAAATACCTCTCCCGACAAGGAGACTCGTTCCCGATTTTCAGGATTAATTTTTTAAAATAATTTTTTGACGATCCAATCGTACGGATGTTAAGATATATCGATTTTAGTCATAAGAACAAATTATTAAAAAATTTGAATTCATTTTGCATGTCAGGAATAGAAAAATCTGGTAAAAGTACCCCTCCCGACAACGAGACTCGTTCCCGATTTACAGGATTAATTTTTTAAAATGATTTTTTCGACGATCCAACCGTACGGATATTAAGATATATCGATTTTAGTCATAAGAACAAATTATTAAAAAATTTGAAATTCATTTTGCATGTCAGGATTAGAAAAATCTAGTAAAAGTACCCATCCCGACAACGAGACTCGTTCCCGATTTACAGGATTAATTTTTTAAAATGATTTTTCGACGATCCAACCGTATGGATGTTAAGATATATCGATTTTAGTCATACGAACAAATTATTAAAAAATTTGAAATTCATTTTGCATGTCAGGATTAGAAAAATCTGGTAAAAGTACCCCTCCCGACAACGAGACTCGTTCCCGATTTACAGGATTAATTTTTTAAAATGATTTTTCGAAGATCCAACCGTACGGATGTTAAGATATATCGATTTTAGTCATAAGAAAAAATTATTAAAAAATTTGAAATTCATTTTGCATGTCAGGATTAGAAAAATCTGGTAAAAGTACCCCTCCCGACAACGAGACTCGTTCCCGATTTACAGGATTAAATTTTTAAAATGATTTTTCGACGATTCAACCGTACGGATGTTAGGATATATCAGTTTTGGTCATAAATTATTAAAAAATTTGAAATTCATTTTGCATGTCAAGATTAGAAAAATATGGTAAAAGTACCCCTACCGACAACGAGACTCGTTCCCGATTTACAGGATTAATTTTTTAAAATGATTTTTCGAAGATCCAACCGTACGGATGTTAAGATATATCGATTTTAGTCATAAGAACAAATTATTAAAAAATTTGAAATTCATTTTGCATGTCAGGATTAGAAAAATCTGGTAAAAATACCTCTCCCGACAAGGAGAATCGTTCCCGATTTACAGGATTAATTTTTTAAAATGATTTTTCGACGATCCAACCGTACGGATGTTAAGATATATCGATTTTAGTCTTAAGAAAAAATTATTAAAAAATTTGAAATTCATTTTGCATGTCAGGATTAGAAAAATCTGGTAAAAGTACCCCTCCCGACAACGAGACTCGTTCCCGATTTACAGGATTAATTTTTTAAAATGATATTTCCACGATCCAACCGTACGGATGTTAGGATATATCAGTTTTAGTCATAAGAAAAAATTATTAAAAAATTTGAAATTCATTTTGCATGTCAAGATTAGAAAAATCTGGTAAAAGTACCCCTCCCGACAACGAGACTCGTTCCCGATTTACAGGATTAATTTTTTAAAATGATTTTTCGAAGTTACAACCGTACGGATGTTAATATATATCGATTTTAGTCATAAGAACAAATTATTAAAAAATTTGAAATTCATTTTGCATGTCAGGATTAGAAAAATCTGGTAAAAATACCTCTCCCAACAAGGAGACTCGTTCCCGATTTACAGGATTAATTTTTTAAAATGATTTTTCGATGATCCAACCGTACGGATGTGAAGATATATCGATTTTAGTCATAAGAACAAATTATTAAAAAATTTGAATTCATTTTGCATGTCAGGAATAGAAAAATCTGGTAAAAGTACCCCTCCCGACAACGAGACTCGTTCCCGATTTACAGGATTAATTTTTTAAAATGATTTTTCGACGATCCAACCGTACGGATGTTAAGATATATCGATTTTAGTCATAAGAACAAATTATTAAAAAATTTGAAATTCATTTTGCATGTCAGGATTAGAAAAATCTGGTAAAAGTGCCCCTCCCGACAACGAGACTCGTTCCCGATTTACAGGATTAATTTTTTAAAATGATTTTTCGACGATCCAACCGTACGGATGTTAAGATATATCGATTTTAGTCATACGAATAAATTATTAAAAAATTTGAAATTCATTTTGAATGTCAGGATTAGAAAAATCTGGTAAAAGTACCCCTCCCAACAACGAGACTCGTTCCCGATTTACAGAATTAATTTTTTAAAATAATTTTTCGACGATCCAACCGTACGGATGTTAAGATATATCGATTTTAGTCATAAGAAAAAATTATTAAAAAATTTGAAATTCATTTTGCATGTCAGGATTAGAAAAATCTGGTAAAAGTACCCCTCCCGACAATGAGACTC
Organism: Apium graveolens; assembly: GCF_009905375.1. Lineage (NCBI taxonomy): Eukaryota > Viridiplantae > Streptophyta > Magnoliopsida > Apiales > Apiaceae > Apium > Apium graveolens. Next base: position 38,268,612 of record NC_133648.1, read on the forward strand.
GTTCCCGATTTACATGATTAATTTTTTAAAATGATTTTTCGACGATCCAACCGTACGGATGTTAAGATATATCTATTTTAGTCTTAAGAAAAAATTATTAAAAAATTTGAAATTCATTTTGCATGTCAGGATTAGAAAAATCTGGTAAAAGTACTCCTCCCGACAACGAGACTCGTTCCCGATTTACATGATTAATTTTTTAAAATGATTTTTCCACGATCCAACCGTACGGATGTTAGGATATATCAGTTTTAGTCATAAGAAAAAATTATTAAAAAAATTTGAAATTCATTTTGCATGTCAAGATTAGAAAAATCCGGTAAAAGTACCCCTCTCGACAACGAATATAAAAATATATTAGCTTTTGTCATATTAAAATATTAAAAACATTCAAATTTATTTTATATTATTTTATTAAAATAATTTCTTAAATCTATTTATAAAAAATTTATAAGTATAGAATATTTATTTATCGAGTTTTCTTGTTATAATTGGTTTCCCTCCTTGAACTTTTCATTTGCCCCTTCTTTTCTTTTCATTACCCGCTCCCCCCTCCCCCTCCCCCTCCCCCTCCCATGCCCCATTTCATCTCCTTCTCTGTAAACATAAAACACCAAAGTACACAAATCTAAATCTATCTCTCTCTCTCTCTCTCCTAACCCTCTCAATCCACCTCTATTTCAAACACTAATTACACTGTGAATGACGAATTAACTTCATAGCCGTCCGCTGTTTGTGCTTCCATTTCCGATCCGAAGGATCTCAGCTGCTTGAATTGAGTTGGTATTCCAAAGAAAATTGTGGTCCTATTGAGTTTTGATTTAGGTTGTGGTCTCTCCCCTTCCCTCTCTCCCTCTCTTTCTCCCTCTCTACTCTCCTTGTTATGAAAAATCTATACATATATAAATATTTGCTTTGATTTGAGCCTCCTTTGATTGATTTATATGTTTCTTTAATGGAGTATGGTTCCGTTTAGGGTTTCAGTTTGACTTCAATTTGGGGATTTAGTTTGTGTTCAAAACTAAGGCTTTAGGGCTTATTTGTGGATTCAATGGAAGGTGCTTGTCTTTAATTTTGAGGTATCACTCTCTCTCTCTCTCTCTCTCTGTCTAACTCTCTCTCTCATTTTAGTTCTTATTTTGTGCTGATTTTAGTTCTTATTTTGTGCGTACAAGTAAGTAAAAGGGATGTGGAGGGGAAAATTGAAGCTCAAGAAGAAAATTGAGTGTTTTGATGATTTGTGTAGGTTTGTTTCTGTGTGATTTAAGATGTAAGTGATTTTTTCTTCTCCCAGTAACAGTTTTGTGGGTGTGTCTGTTATGACTTGCTTGAATGCTATATGATAGTTTCCGTAACATCTCTGTATAAGGTATTATCCATCTGGACTGTGTAATGATTTTAGGATTCCCACCACTCTACATGAAATGCAAATATGTGATCAGCTAAAAACTGACACAGTTACATTTTTGGCTGAATAACATCAACTGCTATAGAAATTAGGTCAGTGATGCTTGACATGCTCAATCGTGATGTCATTGCACAAGATGAGATATCTAGTTTTTATGTGTTTCGTCTTCTACTGTCCTTGTTCCTATCAGTGAAATAAATGTGGTGCTTAGATTATTAATGTTAAAACTCTTACATGTTTACATGTTTCTAGGTTCCACAAACCATGGAAATTCTTCCTGCTGAATTAAACAGGGTCTGCATATACAGTGTTCCAAAGTATATGAGTTACTCTGAGTCGGTATTTAAAACAAAAGAAGCTTACAACAAAGCCATCGGATATCAAGAAGAAGATGGAAAGCTTGGAAACAGTGATACATATGTAGAACGAGTGAGGTCATGTATGAAGCTATATGGTGCACTTGTTCAGGTGCGTCTCTTTGATCTATCACTAATGTTTGCAGAATATTTGAGTCATTGTGCTTGCTCGTTTTTAGTTTCAAGTTGCTCATTTCTAGTTTCAAGTATCACGGAAACTATGTGAGTCGTGTTGGTTTTTAGACAGAAGCTGAAGGAGTTAAGAACCCACATGGAATTGAAGAAGGCTGGGCATGGATGGCCAGATTTTTGAATGCTCTTCCAGCCAATTTATACACTGCTGTTTCATTGCAGGCCTTTATTGAAGTATGATCAAGAAATTCTTATCATTATGAGATGCTGAGATCATACTGCCATACTAAAAGGTGAATTTTTCGGAGTGATTAAATCATGTATGACCTTTGTGACAAGTGATTTTGTTTCTAAACTTATGAATTTTGTGTATTAGGCCAAACGATTCTACTGAAATTGTAAGCCTTGCTTGCAGTAGCCTCTCGGGCATGGCCTCTTCAACAGGTATGTTAAAATGATAAACTGTTAGAAACACAAATTAGTTCACTGCTGCATTATTAGCAGGATTACGTTTTCAAGCACTTAGAATTCGAGAATAATTTGAAATTTGCTACGGTGGTAATATTGTAGTTTTGATATGAGTAGGCAGTTGATATAACTGTCAGGATATTGAAAGAAGGAGACATGGATGCAATAAAACTGGAGGGCGGATCACCTTCAAGAATTACAGCTGCAAAAACTATTGTGAAGTGCTGTTATAGGTCATGTAGGGCTTACTCCTCAAGCTATTAGTGTTCTCGTGGGATTTAGGCCTCAAGGAAAAAATGTTGTTAGTGTTGTCAAGGTATCTCCAATGTGTATTTATATCTTCTTAATGTAAATTAATAAGTGTTTCTTTGAGAAGTACTTATCACTATGTTGAATTAAGGTTGTGGAGACGGCAATGGCATTACAGGAAGTTGGATGCTTCTCTATTATTCTTGAGTGTGTGCCTTTACCAGTGGCTGCAGCAGCAACATGGGCTCTTAAAATATTTACCACCGGAATTGGGGCTACAGTCATCTCTACTGTATTAAGGACTGTGAGTGAAAAAATCACAACTCTACTGGACCTCCTACAAAAATAGGAAGCAATAATGCTAAGTCAGGTAAAACTGATATCTCAATGCACTTAAATGCAACTCCACTACAGCTACTTTCTCAACTTGAATATGCAGGTGTTGATCCTTTGTGCTTGACAGAGAAGAGCGAGGTTGAGTTTATCACATAAAACGTCACCTCATTTAGAAACAAGGTGCAACAAGCCTGAAGACATGTCTCATCTGTTAGAGAATGGAAGTAATAGTCAAGACTTAAAGTTTCCCCCTGCTAAGAGAGTTGTTAATGGCTGCAAGACAGGGTCAAACAATGAGGATGTAAGAGAAGCTACAATACTTATAGAGAATCTTTGTATTGCAAATTTAATTTCAATTATGAAATAACAATTGGATTATCGTAATATAATTTTTTTTTAAAATTGGTTTATTTTAAATAATGAGATTAATTTTGTAAACAATTGTGTGAAAGCCACTTCAAAAATGGTGAACACCTTTGTATGTTTCACTGCACAATTTTTTTTTTAAAAAAACTGTTATCTTTTGATATTCTTTGCAGTGGTTTAAATCTTTTACACCATTGTCTTTTAAATATAAAACATTCACGACAACAGTTTTTATTAGTTAAAAGAAGTTTATAAACCGTTGTTTATGAAAATATTGAATAAGTTAACAACAATGGTTTTTCTACAAAACCATTGTTGTTAAGTTAGGTAGACAATAATTGAATAAAGAAATGGTTGTTTAAACAATTTCCTAACAATGGTTAATATAGAGTTCCCGTTGTGAAATCTTGATTATAACCAGTATTAAAAAATGTTGTTGAAACTCCCTTATTGTAACTGTGTTAACAACCGTTGTCCAATCTTCGATCACACGAGTGTTGGATAGACAACGGAAACTCTACTTGTCAGATAACGGTAAAAAACAGTTGTATGATTGCAAATATGTTGTAGTGAACCCCGTAACAAAAACCATCAAATGATTAATATTCTGAATACATATGAAAATGACCACTACTCTGTAGTTTAGTTCAATATTATCACATCACGCCAAATCCAATATCAGATTTAACGTATATCAATATGCTTTCGTAAAAAAATTCTATTAAAAAAATATTAAAACCAAAAGGCTTAATTTTGGTAAAATTAATCATTTCTGAAAGATCATATTTCAAACAATTCAAATCCCACTCCAAAATCTAAACTCTGGGAACCAAATCTTGCTAAATTGACATATCCCCGTTTACACTATAACCTTTACATATACATATAAAATAACATTAATTCATTCATATATATATAAACATTTTAAGATGAGAACAAAATATCATTTTCAAAATATCATATTAAGTTGCGCTAACTAACTAACATTTAACAATTTAACAAAGAGATCGCTTAACTTCTTTCATAATTATTTCAATCATAATCATTTATCTAATTAAAAAAATAACATTATAGCCTTAAACATGTAAGATAACATAATAACCAATTTCGATCAAATCCAAGAATGTAAAATTATATATCAATAATTTATCATATATAACCATTTCATTGATCACAAGTTTCAATAAAAAGATAAATACTTAATTGCAATAACTGATTTTAGTTTTACTTATTGGAAGATAAACACTAAAACCTTAAAAATTAATTTCATTAATCACGAATTTCAATAATAAAATCACTTCATCAAATCAAACATCACTTATCAAAAATAAATACATAAAATCTTCACAACCCCCCAATCCCTAAGAACTCGTAAACTTGGTAACCGCCTTAGTCCCTTCTGAAATAGCATGTTTAGCCAATTCCCCAGGCAACACTAGCCTCACCGCAGTCTGAATCTCCCTTGACGTAATCGTAGACTTCTTATTATAATTCGCCAATTTCGCTGCCTCACCCGCCAATTTCTCGAAAATGTCATTAATAAAGCTGTTCATAATCCCCATTGTTTTGCTCGATATTCCGACATCAGGATGCACTTTCTTCAAGACCTTAAAGATATATATTTTGTAAGTCTCCACACTCTTCCATTTTTTATTGATCTTCTTCTTTTCCATCGTCACTAAACTGGCCTCGTTCGGAAGCTTCTTACTGACTTTTGTTGGCTTTGTTGATTTCTCGATCGCCCTTTTCTCTGTCTTTAGAGCCATTTTTTTAGATTTATATGTTCTGAATAAGAGCGGAGATTTGAGTGAGATTTTGTGTGGAGTTGGGGTGGTTATTTATTGTTGCGTGGATTGTGTGTGATTGGTGGGATTGAAAGTACGGGGATTAATGAGGTGGTGTGTTGTGAGGCTTTGGATTGATGTGAAGATGGACGTGCCGATTTGAATTTAGTGTTACACGTGCTCAAAATTAAGTGGTGGATATACTGTAAAGTGGATCGCTAAAGTTGATATTAAGAATGTGAGATTCTTACATTTTGAAAGATTTTTCTCGCATTAAAAATAAGGGATTTGATACTAATAATTATATAAATGTTTCTATTTTATTATCTCAACATGTGTGGTCAAATAATTTACATTTTTATTCTTAAAATTGGTAAAAAAGACTTAAAATTTGAAAACCCCCCTTAAAAATCATCATGTGTTTAGAGAAAACAAAACTCGTGATTACCACTTGGATGCTAGATAAAGAGCAAAATACCTTAATTTTGTAAACTTAAACAAGCATATTTAAAATAAAACATGAAGACAAAATAAATAGTTATTTTCGCTCAAATTGAAATCAGGTAGGGAAAATAAAATTAAAGAAGGACAATAAAAGTGGTGGGAATTAATATATATATATATATATATCTGTGTGTGTGTGTTTGTGTGTGTCTGTCTGTGCGTGTGTGTAATTGAACATGTACACAATAGAAGTTGACACGAAAATAACATATACTAGCTCTTTAATGCATCTATAGAGTACGGGAGAGAGTCATTGTATAAATATATGTATCCATATATTTACCTTCTACGCACACATACTTATAATTTTCAGTTAAATAAATTAAACAGTGAAATTATATTTTTTTTTTCTTAAAAAATAATTAAGTTTAATGAATGGTTCAAAATAATTGTATGTAGTAAAATTAAATTTCAGGTTAATTTTTTACAAATTTTCAGTTAATATCTATAATTAGTATTCTACAATTCTACACTATAATCAAAGTTTATATCTTTCAAATTAAATTTTAGAATTATATATGCGAACATATGAAAATAAAAATATTCTCTGATATATACTAATTGTTTTCATATTTTTTGTTATTTTGTAGTGTAAAGGATAAAAATCCTTCATAAAATATCCAGGATTTTGTAAAATTCAAATTGTTCACATAAAAAAATTGATTTGGGAGGGTTGATGGAATTGTGGCGGTGGTTGACGACAGCGAATGGCGTAAAATGTGCATTTGTGATAACTAAGATTATATAGAAGAATAGATTATAACCGAGATCAGACATATAATCGCCTCTTCTTTGGAAGGGTTGTTAAGTGCCATATAATGTTCTTACCACTGTATTATATGATTAAAACCAAATATAGTTTTTAGGGAGTAAAAATCTACATGGGCAAGATTTATCACCCCGAAAACCCATAGGATCGGGGCCATTGCGGCATCGCCTGTAGCGAAAGTGTCACGGGACTTACGTACAAGACTAATTTATCAGAATGTAGGGTCCAAGTAATTTACTCGATATTATCGGTGTCAACACACACTTTGAATCACAAAGAAAATATATCTAATTAGGAAATGAGCCATGAGATTCACGAAGGGTGACGACTTTCGACCTCGTAACAGGACAAGGCCTATTAGTAAAAGGACAAAACAGTTTGTAGGTAGAAGGATCCCTTTTTTTAATGAGCGACTTTCCAAAGTCAATATCCTAAATGTGTGATATTCCAAGTACGATACCTTTAACAAGTGGGCGATGATAATTTCATATTGGGGGAGGCTTATTCGTAATTGGTCTAGCCTATGTGTGTCGTTATGGAATCACACGAAGGTGACACCTCTTGAGGAAAAGAGCAATATTTCGTGTGTATATGGATTGAGCCAATTTGGAATATTTTTTTCTTGCTTATAATTTGTGAAATGTGTCGTTCTATTTGGCGACATAACATATTTAGAATGCTGTCAACTTTTTATTATATCACAAATTAAAAATAGATTAATAACAATTGATAAAATTTGAAAAATTAATATTAATAAATCGAATGAACAATCTAACAATAATTTATTTGATTTTAGTTCGATGTGATTTAAACTTAATTTAAATTTTGAGGGATTGTTTTGAATTTTCAAAATTCTAGTATTTTTAATTTAAATTTTAAATAATTTATTAAAACTTTGTGATAATGTATAAGAATTTTTTTAAAATATTAATATATTTATTTTAGATTTTATATTATTTTTAATAGAATCTTCAATTAAATTTTATAGGATCCTAGTATACAAAATTTGTAGGTTTATATTTGAATTCATAAAAAAAATTCTCTTTAAATTTCACAAGATTTACATTCTTATTAAAATTCTTAGTGCATGGTTTTATGTTCTTATTAACTATGTAGGATACTTAACTAAAATTTAAAAATAGCCTTTTATCGTAAAAATTGTAATTTTTTAAAATTTTCTTAAGATGATTAGATTGTCTATTCATATTTTTTTAAAAAAAAATCCAACTAAAATTTACCATTTTTTATAGATATTGTCGAGGACCTTATCTGCAAGATTTTTTGTTAACAAACTATTAATCTTATCTAAAAGCAACTAAAATCTCTTTCAAATGTTCTATTATAAATTATTATAAAGCGGCTAAATTTATATTATATGAATCGAATTCATCTTCTTAGAGCATTTCAACAGACAAAATCCTACACTATAATATTTTTTAGGAAAATATTATAAATAATGTATATATATATACACCCACGATCAAACACATACAAGATAAACAACTCACCATATGTCGTTCAGAAAAACTAATAATCCATACACCCAAAAGTTTAAAATATATGAATCGAATACAACTTCTTAATGATGTTCAACTCAAAAAATCTTAACTTTAATATTTACCTGATATATATATATATATATATAGAGAGAGAGAGAGAGAGAGAGAGAGAGAGAGAGGGAGAAAGAGAGAGAGAGAGAGAGAGAGAGAGAGAGAGAGAGAGAGTAAAGTTCTATAGATATCACCTTTTGATTGAAAACCTTGTAAACCACTTATGTTCTACAAGTAAAATCTTTCATAAAAATATTACAAAACGTATTATTTTGAGAATCATGTTCTGCAAAGATCATTATTTTATTCAAAATCTTGAATATCATATATGTACCGAATGTATAACATTAAAAAATATTTTATTCTATAAAACATGTTTAGTTTGTAAAATTTTTGTCCAGTTTGCAGAACATACACATTCTACTATTAAACTTAAATGATCTTTAACAAATTTATGAATTGGTGATATTCGTAGAACATACTTCACAAAATTATATATTTTATAGTATTTTGATTGCAAATAATAGGTGGCCTCTGAGGTCTTCGCTGAAATAGTGGTCTCCATAAAATTTTAATACATATATATAGGGTCTTACTCCATTGAGAACCTTTTTTATGAGATATGAGATCTAATCTTAATCATAAAAATTTAAATATATTTATAATTTAGACAATTCATTTAAATCTCTTCATCTTCTCCAACCATTATTTCTTCCATCTTCTTCTTTGTACTTACCATCCACCAATACCTCCAACCACCAGCAACCACCATTTTCGGCCACCATCACCGCTAGTGACCACCACTACCTCCGGCGATCACCAGAAAATCACCACCGGCAAATATAACATCACCACTGTCAAATTAAAAAAATACCACCGGAAAATAAAAAATCACCACTCTAAAATGAAAAATCACCACCGGAAACACAAAAATTACCACATAGGCACCGATAAAAAAAATCACTACCGGAAAATAAAAATTACCACATTCAGCCACTTTTTTACCCACAATATCCAACCACCAGCTCAATTTATCAACTCCGATCATCAACATCATAATAATAATCACTAGATTTAATTATAAATCTTAACGATTATCACCAACCACCACCAAATCACGACCACCACAACCTGGCCACCACCACCATCTACAAACGCACCAAACCTAAAAATCACTAATTACGAAACAAAATCCCAAAAAATGAGCAAAAATGGATAATCGCTACCTGATATCAAATCAAAACTATTCTAATCGGGGAAGCTCAGTCGCCGGAAAAATGATGAGCTCTTAGTCAGAGATAAACGGTTGGAAAAGTTTCGAATCTAGAAAAGTGGAGAGGATAACGACGAATAGAATCGGGTGAGGTGAATCCGATAAGAAGCTTCCGGGAGAGTGAGAAAGAGTAACAAATCTGGTATTTTCCGGTAGTGGCGGATGGGGATGGTGGCGACTGTTGCATGGTGGCGGCTGTTGCGCGGTGGTGATGGTGGGTGGGTGGTGGTGCGGTGATGGTGGTGGGTGGATGGTGGTAGTGGTGGGTAGGGAGGTGGATGAAAGATGAAGTATAAGATAAAATTTAAATTGTGTGGTTATGATTTAATTTGGGAATAAAAATGTGTGGCTGAGATTAGATCTGAATTATCACCAATAATGTGAGTTCTCATTTGAGTAACTCCCTATATATATATATATATATATATATATATATATATATATATATATATATATATATATATATATATATATATATATATATATATATATATATATATATATATATATATATACAGAGACAGGGAGGGAGGGAGGGAGGGAGGGAGAGAGAGAGAGTTCTATGGAGTCCACATTTTTATTGGAGTCCTTAGAGTCCATCTATGTTATGTAAATAAAATATCTTGTAAAATGTCTTATCTTGCAAAACATGTTTCACAAATATCATTATTTTAATAAAATCATGCAAATCTCGTACATTTAGAAATATAATATGTATGTTCTGCAATTAAACATGCATGTTCTGCAGTACGAACATTTATATTCTTCAAACTAAGCATGTTTCGTAGAATGATATATTTTTTAGATATTTTACTTGGAAAATGTACACAATCTGCAAGATTTTCAATAAAATAGTGATATTTGTAAAATATCGATCGAAAAATAATATATTTTGTAATATTTTAAACTATATTTCACTTGTAAAACATATATAGACTTTGATGACTACAATAAAATAGTGGACTCCATAGAATTTATCACACACACACACACATATATATATGTATACAAAAGTTCCACAGCCACAGTTGCTTCTGGGTGGTTGTTGAACCAACAAATGATCTGCAATGATTCATTGCGGAAGCCACGTGGACTTCCGTAATAATTCATTGCGGAAGCCACGTGGACTTCCGCAATCATTTATTGCAGAAGCCACGTGAACTTCCGCAATAAATCATTGCGGAAGCTATTTCCTTCTTTAATTATTTTATAATAAAATAGATATATCATTCTTGCATTATATTTAAATTATGTTGTCAATATTAAATAATTTAACTATATTAAATTTAAGAATTTATTAAATTAAATAAAAATATGTATCACTGAATAATAAAATTATAATTCAAATATAATAATACTCATTTCATATTTATTACTATTAGATTATTTCGAGAAAAGTTTATCCGAGAAGGTTTTTGATTCGTAAACTCATGAGACCATGAGTTCATGAATCAAAAATCGTCTCATGAGTTTATGAATCAAAAACCATAATTGGTACACGTTTCTCAAAATAATGTATAGTAGTAATAATTAAATTTATAAAATACTTTTTGAAATATATATATATATATATATATATGTGAACATAAGAAGCCCATTTTGGAAATAGTTAATTTATTATATTTGAATATATATATATGTATATATATATTTCAAATTTAAATGTACAAAATTTTTCATTTCGAAAAAAATGATAGAATTTATACTCAAAGTACTTCATTCGTGGTTATAATGTGTTAATATATTTTGATGCTTAATTGTATATTATTTTTTTCTAACCAGGCTTTACATCATAAATAAATTATTTTAGAATTAATATTATATTTATTAAATTATTTTTTTATTTTTAGTGTACTTATTTTACCAAAATAGAAGGTACAATCAACAATATTTATGTTAAAAAATTTATAAAAAATGATATCAAAATTTATATAAAATCAACAAGGGGTCAAATATATAATGAATTTTAATTTTTTTTATTTTTTTGGGACACAAAACAATTATTTAGAAAAAAAATTCATTGTTTCCGCAATGATTCATTGAGAAAGTATATGCTTCCGCAATGATTTATTGCGTAAGGAGAGAAATTTTTTTATAATTTGCGCATCACTCGCGCGTTGGTTGGTTGGAGAATTGAATACTCCTTCCGCAATGATTCATTGCGAAAGCATTAAATGCACCTTCACCTACCTTCTTTCGCAAAGCATTAAATACATTCTCACCAAACTCCTTTTTCAAATATAAATTACTTAAAAAAATTATAAAAAATTGAAAATAATATAAATCTGGTCAAAAAAATTACATAATTTATTTTCTAAAAAAACAATTTGTACATTTTTTTCTGAAGTTTTTTGAAAATATTTTTTTATTTTTCCTTTTTTTATTACTTACTCTAGTTTTCATATTTAAATTACTTCAACAAATCATACAAAAATAAAATTAACATAAATTCAGTCAAAAAATTCCAACAGTTTTTTTCTCAAAGTTTTTATTTTTCTAATTTTTTTATGGAATTTTTTTTTAAAAAAAATATTTTTCCTTTTTTTATCACTTAATTCGAATTTTCAAATTTAATTATTTTAAAAAATCATAAAAAAATGAAAGTAATATAAATTACTTGTGGAAGGAGAAGAACAAGAAATTTCATCTGTCTTAATCGCTTGAAATTATCCCGATTATACCTATTTTTAAATTTTAATCGAATAAAAATTGTTAACCTAAAAAAAATAAAATTTACCAGTTCACGTATTCTGCAATTAATCATTGCGGAAGGACCTTCCGCAATGATTCATTGCGGAAGGGTTGGTTGGATTGAAATAAATCCCAACCAACCATGGTTGGGGAAGGGGTTCCATATATATATATATGGGGGGTTACTCCGATACAAACCAATTTAAAATTAGAAATTAGAAACCAACATAATCCACCTAAATTATAAGAGCTCAGCCCAACCATGGGTATATTCTTAAGTTTCGTTAAATCAATATCTTACGTTTTGTTTCTTTCTTCCTGTTCAAACATATAGATACATACAGGCTTCATCACAACTATACATATATACAAAGCACTCCTCATATTGACGACTCCAACACTTGTGATCATCACCGAAAAATCCTAATATTTCAACTAAGTCTATTTTCACAACCAATTAACACATCAAATTTGAGGAAAATAAAAACGAGACAACTTATGACTGATCACCTATTTCAACTCCCCCACACCATTTTCTTTTAAAACTATTAGCATAATCACGATGTATCTATAATACATGGATAATTAATTATCATATTTTAATGTCTAGCAATTTCTACAGCTAAATCATTATTCATGACAATGAAAATCACTAATTTGTACTACAAAAATTACTAATATATATTGAATAAATAACTAATTTATATTACGGTAACTTAGTGATTTGTGCCTTTTAATCAATATTCATAATCGTATTTATAAAAATAATGATAAACTACTTGTTATATTTGTTGGTATCTACTACAAATTTGTAGGCGTTGGTGGTGGTGGTGTGTAAATGTTGTCAGAAGTTGAGCAAGCGATGTTGGTGATGGGAAATAGGGGGTCTAATGGAATTGGAGGTAGATTATGTTGCGTTAAAGATAATGATGGAGATGGAAGCAATTATCAATGGAGGTCGACGAAGATGAAGGCAGTAATTAATGGAGATGAAGATGAAGGTCAAGGTGCCAGATGTGTGTATATGTATGTAGCTATGTATGAGTGGATAATGTTAGTGAGGAGACTTACGATTGAAATATATACTACGGGACATAAATATAATACGTGGTTCACATTTATTGAAGTTAAAAATACTAATGGTTGATATTAGTTTCTAGTTTTTAGTTTAAAATTGGTTTTTATTTGATCATCTCTCTCTCTCTCTCTCCAATGACCACCAGAAAATCACCACCGTCAAATATAAAATCACCATCATCAAACCAAAAATCACCACTGAAAAATGAAAAATCAACACCTGCAAATATAAAATCACTGCTGGAAAACATAAAATTGACTACTATCTTTTCCCACCAAATCCGACCACGGTCACAGACTTCGACCATTATACCAACATAATCACAACATCATCATTAATAACCACCAATCAACACTAAAATCACATTATTTACACACCTCAACCACCAACTATAAACTTTACCACCACAAAAACATCACCCATCACCACCACCATACATCACATTCATCACTATAACATACCACCATCGGAATCACTAATACTTAAACTGAAAAAAATTAAATCGAAATAGTAATTTTAGATCCGAGTTTCGTTAGAGAAAAATAAATCGAGTAAATTAACGATTGAAACTGTAAAAGAAGAGGGGGATAAGGAGAGTTAGGGGCGAGAGGAGTGGTTGTAACATCCCGGTTCCACATCGATGAGATATGAGACTTTTGTTCAGTTTATAAGGTAAAGTACTACTACTATGTGCACCAACAAATCATGATCTTTTGGGGGAATGTGGTGAGCTTGTTATAATCTAAGTTGGTTGCATTTGGGCCAGTAGGCTTTGGCCTATTTCGGGCAAGAAATCGGGACTTGATCCGATTTTTTTTAAAATAAAAAATCGAAATTTGACCCTGGATGTCGCATATGGTATCAAAGCCAACTCTCGAAAGTTTTATGCGTCAAGTTGCCAGAGGTGGGACACGAAGGCTGGTAGTATTATCCCATAATGGACAGAGATCCGGATGTGGGGACACGAACCTAGCCGGTATTATTCCACAATGGCTAGAGAGGAACAATTCGGACTTTTGGGATATCTGTTCAGGCCTGACGAGGATGTCAGTAGTTTAAGTGGGGAGTCTGTAATACCCCAGTCCCACATCGATGAGATATGAGATTTTTGTTCAATTTATGAGATAAAGCACTACTACTATGTGCACCAATAAATTACGATCTTTTGGGGGGGCTGTGGTGCACCTGTTGTTACCCAAGTTGGTTGTGTTTGATCCAATAGGTTTCAGCTTATTTCGGACTAAGGAATCAAGACTTGACCCGATATTTGAAAAAACACTCGAGATTTGATTCAGATTGTCACAGTGGTAGCAACGAGAGGGCGGTGGGGTTTCATCGCGAGGGTTTATATTGTTGGCGGCGAAGGTAGAGTTGGATGGTGGTGGTAAGAGAAGGGATGACGGAGGGGGAGAGAGGAGGGGGTGAGGAAGGGGAGTTTGGGGGAGGGAGGGAGCGAGAGAGGGAGAGGGAGAGGGAGAGGGAGAGGGAGGGAGGGAGAGAGAGAGAGAGAGAGAGAGAGAGAGACCGTGCTTACCAGAGGTATGCAGCAGAATAGCTATGGGGCGACTTAGATATCCATCCCCTCTTCATTAATTTTCATCTCTAATATAAATTCACAACAAATAAGATTCACAATATCATGTTAATCAACCTACAAAACTATGATTACCACGTCTTAATGGTTTATAACCAACCACCAGATTGACGTTTTCCTCGATCATTGCAAGAAAAGTAAGTTCAGTATATTTATGTCTCGTGTATAATATTTGATGATTTCAATAAGACAGGATATTGATTTCTGTAATATAAATTGGTTATTCTTATTATAGAAATTAGTTAGTTACATAATATAAAATAGTGTTTGAAGGTTAAATTTGGAGATATTTGAGTATGAACAAATTTACAAAGTGAAGATAACTGAAGATCAAATAGAAAAAAGAAGTCGTCAGAATTCATGAAAGTGATGAAGATTGAAGAGATTTGGAACATTAAGTGTTAGGTGATGGTGGCCGACGGAGTTAGATCGGAGATGATGGCGGAGGTAGATCGTAAATAATGGGGTCGATCAATTACTTCTAATGGAAGATGAAAATGGTGATCAGAAATAAAGTATTGGTTTATATCGGTGAGATTTATTGTTGTGTATATACATTAAGACGTGTATTTTTTTAATATGTAATTAAGCATGATATAATGGGTTGAGGCGTTCTAATTTATTTACAACCGAATTCGTACACAAATGATATATAATTCATAATAAAAAAGACACCCATATTATACATAAGTTTTTGGGAATTTTTTGAAATTCAAGGTAGCTTAGTATTTTCATAATAATTTCTGCAATCATATTCTGCTTAGTTCTAGAATTCAACTTCTAAAGAGAATCAAACCTTGTTTTTAAACCAAAAATCAAAAATCGATCCAATGTGCCTTGAGAAAGTAAAAATTGTGCTACATAAGCAATACTGTAATACTCTTAAATTCTGCTCTTCCGGTTAATTTGCCATCACTAGCCTCTTCTTCAAAACAAGCTGAGTTTTTTCTTGAATCAATTCCCACAGTTCATTAACATGCTTTTCCTCAGTCAAAGAAGTTCCAATAGCACAACGTATAACAAAAATATCACCCAACACTGCATGAGTCATGTAAGCTCTTCCACTTGAATTCACCGCTTCAATCAATTTCCAGTTCAACTCCTTCAAGCTCTCCTCCCCTTCTTCTTTTTCGGGTTTTAGTCGAAAGCAAACAAGCGAAAACTTTACGGGCACCACAATTTCAAACCTCTGGTCTGACTTAACCAATGCCTCAAAATGCTTGGCCAATTCAATGTCACTTCGAATGTGTGTCATCAGATTTTGTATACCATATCTTCGCAACACAAGCCACAGCTTCAATGCCCTGAATCGCCTACCCGAGGCAATTTGCCAGTCCATAAAGTCCACAACCTTTTTTGATTCACTAGCATCATTTCTCATAACCTCAGCAGTCATTGACAGAGTCTCTAACAGAACACTAGGATTTTTGACCCACAGACCAGTGCAATCCAGGTTTGTTAACAACCATTTGTGCAGGTTTATGCTTATAGAATCAGCACGCTCTATACCTGTAAGATAATGCCTATACTCAGGACAAATAAAAGCACTTCCAGCATATGCAGCATCAATGTGTAACCACAAGCCATATTTTTGGGCCAATAAACCAAGTCCCTCAATAGGGTCCGAGGAGCCTGAAGGCGTGGCTCCAACCGTCGCACAAAGAAACAATGGCACTAAACCTGACTCCAAATCACGCTCTACAGCCACCTCAACGGCCTTAGGTGTCAGTGCAAACTCATTAGACAATGATGTTGGTATGACACGGAAATTTTTCGGACAAATCCCAACTAGTTTAGCTGCTTTCAGGACGACAAAATGTGTTTGATCCGAGGCATAAACGACTAGCTTTGTTATAGCATCTTCACCAAATTGATTCAAAGCTTTGTCTCTTGCAGCAGCAAGAATACAGACTAGGCCTTCAGACGTACTTCCTTGGATAACGCCGCCACCTTCCCCTGCGAAAAGAAATGATTGAGGGAGGTTAAACATCTTGCCAAGCCAATCCATGACAATCACTTCAAGCTCAGTTGCTGCAGGAGAACAAATCCAGTTAAACCCGACGACATTCAGAGCAGTGCAAAGCATCTCGCCATGAAAAGCAGCATTACTTATAGTTGCGGGAAAGAAGGCGAAAAAATTTGGGCTTTGCCAATGAGTAATGCCAGGAATGATGTCATTCTGAATTTCTTGGAGAATAGTTTCGAGTGAGGTTGGCTGTAATGGAGCTATTTTCGGGTACACATTCTGGAGAAAACCGGGCTGGACTTGGCTTCGGACAGGGTATTTTTGAACATTTTTGTAGTAGTTTGTGATGAACTCGATCACTTTAAGTGATTCATCTGAGAATTTCTGAATGTTTAAGGGATCAAATTTAAGGACCGGGAGGCTACCCATGTTTTTCTTGTTTGACTGAAGAATGATATAGAAGGGATTAGCTCTTGTTGGTCGTATAAGCTCTGTTGTGAAGCAGTTTATATAGCCAAAACTGAAATACAATGTGCCAAATAAACCAAACCTGGATTTCTTAAATTGTTGCACACAATCCATTCGGTATGTGCGATATTACAATATTTGTGGTAAATCCTGTTTACAGATTAGGACCAAAATCTGGGTTTACGCCAGGCCATACTATCAATTCCTGGATGTGCACCGTACAAAATCTCACCAGATACTAATTATTATCTCTGAAAATATCAACACAAGATTATCAATTTATCCAAATTAAATACTTATTAGCTTTTAAGTTATATTCATAAAAAAATCCTAACAAAATCTCAAGATATTGTTTTCTAAAAGAATAATATCCCCCATTATTTGGAAATTTTGAATTCGAGAAGAATTATTATTTTAGTACTAGAATCTAAATATAATGTTTTATGGCTAATGAATAAAAAAATGTTCGCATATTTAATATTAACATCGGACTTGCTATTATCTTAGAACGCTCATATTTTCTCGATCGGCGATCACTTACACCGGATTTGTATTTGTGTATACATAATTTATAGAAAAATATCTGCAAATTTTGCCTTTTCATTTACATATTTATTTATATTTGTATCTATTTTTACACAAAATATGACAGGAACAATACACGACAAATGGTCAGATAGTTGAAAAAGAAACAAAAATATACAAACTCTAAATAAATTATTTTTGGATTTAAAAATTACGCCGACAGAACAAATTGCCTGATCTATTCTCAGCGGTTGGGGGTAATCAGCTTTCATGCTTATATGAATCTTATGCAAACAAGTCCAGCATATGCTACATACACCATATTTAACGATTTGCACTTTTTTTCATAATTTTTACATTCAATGTTCAGTTTATTTGAGTAACCCTTGTGATTGAGTTAATTACAAGCAAAATAGTGTGGCTCAGAATCAACAAAATCAATTGGAAATTAGGATGTTTTGTCTTCCTATCCCCAACTGGACATTAAACTGCAATACCTCCCAAGGCAATCAGTTTGGAACTACGCTGAAAATATATAAGTTTAACAAGTTTGATTAATGATTTTATGCATACACCGTCCACAATTTACCAAGATATATAAGCCTAGGAGCAAATCCAATTGCTAAAATAAGTATAGTTATTGGTATTATTCGGTGTTCTAGAAATCGGCCGATTAATCAATCGGCCGATTAATCGGATTTCGGATGATCCCCGTCTCGATTAGTCGTTAATCGGATCAAGGTACGTTTTTTAGAAAATCGGTCAAAAGTCGGGCAATTCGGGAAAAATCGGTCGAATTTGGTCAAAAATTGGTCGAATCGGTCAAAGTTTGAAATTATTTTAAAAAAATAAGAAAAATTAAAGTTTTTTGAAAATAATAATTAACATTTAATATTTAGTATTAATAATAATATATTAATATATTGACTCTTTTACATGCAGAAACAATCGTAAATTCTTATATTCCTAAATCCTCTAAAAAAACCTAATTGAATTATTCTCAAATTTCTACACTCAACTCGCTTGCTTGATAGATTAACAATTTTAAGGTATTCTAAATTTATTCAACAATGATTACATCTTTCATATTTGTATTGTTTTATCCTACCATCACTCCATTTATTTTAAATCTTAAGTTATGAACTAGTAGGTAATAATTTTCTGACTCTAGGGACTAGTGAGTAATCGGTAGTAATTAACTAGTATAAACCACTTAACTATCATTTATGTACTATTGATGGTGTTTTTTTTGTAAATCTTACCATATAAATATTAATATTGAATTAATGATATGTAGTTTTATTTTTGTAAATCTTATGAAAGTTAGTAACATTTAAATATAATTATTTATTATTATTTACTAAATAAATTGCTTCCGATTATTGCTCTGATTAATCAATCCGATTAATCACTGAAAGGTCCCTCCACCAAACAATCCCAATTTCCGCTTTTTAGAACATTGGTATTATTATAAAATTAAAAAAGGATTTTGACGGTGAAATAGAATTTATCAAATGGATAGTTTTAGAATGACACTAAATATTTTCAAAGAAAGCTATATTTCAATTATCTATTTTTACTTTTCAAAACAAATATTTATTTTTAATTATACAATTATTTTTGTCACTCTTACTTTAAAAATTCATTTATGTATGCTTATGCAGTAATTATAATAACATATATAGTATATAGTTCGTTCTATATTTATCACCAACTATAACATATATAGTATATAGTTGGTTTTATTATTTAATGATTGTTGCTGATTTTAAATGGAGATTTCGACAATCTTTCAAAATCTCATATATTTAAAATATATTCGTATATATATTTTTGAAGTTCTAAGAGAATTTTATAAATTATATATATATATATATAATGTGTGTAATGAATATAATATATTTGGATTACGTCGTTAAAAGATTGAATTTTTTCAATGAATTCATATACGTTAAATTATCGATGGATGTTGTAATATCCGGGATATATTGTGTAATTATTTTTGCTATTAAATAATTATTATGTGTGTTTAGTATCTATTTTGTGAGATAATTGTTAAGTGTTATCTGTACTTGGATATTCAAAAATAATATTAATTGAGTATTTTAATTTTTATACGTCCAAAATAAAATATAGATAATTGTCATATCTTCCTAATGATTTTGATGTTATTTATGGATTTATAAGAATCATACGAAATTTCTAAAATCTTTTTCCGAGTATTTAAAATTTATTTTATAAAAACGGGAACCAACTGACGTCAACCGTTGTTACGTTTTTGGAACCCGAAACTCTTCCGAGAACTCTTTCCTAAACTAATTGTAATATTCCGAGCATATTCCATGTTTCGACTTTTTTGATCCGGCGTATGATTTATTCTGCGCGAGTCCAGGCGCAATATTTTCGATACAATATTCGTTTCGGTAAATCAATAAAACCCGTATTTTCGATAAACGGGAGTTTTTTATTAAACTATCCCAATTATCACTTCGTAGTACGTGTAACCAGGCGCTGAGGCCAAGACTGCAGTACAAATTGTACTGATTTGGATAATTATCCCAAAAACCGATACCGTTTGGATCAGTTTTTATAAATAAACGTACCGTTTTATATCCGGAATGATCAAACGGGATACTAATTTTCCGTAATTATAAATAGCCTTTTTCCGTATTTTATTTCGTATCAAAATCATTTGCAGATAGTTAATTCTATAATTTTCAGAGAAAAACCCTAATTACATAAACTGTTCTAAGAATCAAACATCAAAACGAAGGCGTTACCAATCTCTGTTTTCAAAGCTTGAGTAACAAAAACGAAGGATTTGAAGTAATCTATCAGATTCTGAGCTTTGTTTCACTGCAGAATCAAAGGTTTATTTTCTGAAAATTTATTTATTTTCGAATTAAATTTATTAAAAATATGAATTTTTGTTCGGATGATTGTTTATATGATTTGATGATTGCATGTTGTAGAGCTTATTTTCCTGATGATTTTCATATGTCATACGTCTGATTTGGAGTTCAATAACATGTTCAAAATTGAGTTTGATTTTTGAATTTTAAAATTAGGGTTTATAACCCGTATGAATGTTCTTAATTGAAATTTGGGGGTTTCTTATTCTGAAATAGATTGATGTTGTGTTATAGTGTATTGTATTCTCTGTGAAATTTGCAATCTAGTCGTACAAGTTTCATGAATCAACGAGGTCTGTAGAGAAGGGAGTTGTGTTTTGAAGTTTACGTCAAACCCGCCGGAAACCGGCGAGTTTCTTAATCAAATTCTGGCCAAGTCTGAGGTTATTGATGAATTTTGATTGCAGATATAGGTTCCTGGTGTTGTGTAGTTTAATTTTGGAGGTGATGGTGGTGGGAGGATGTCGGAGGTGAGTTCTCCGGCCATCCCCGACTTTTCCAGCGACTGGAACTGCAAAATTACAGTTTGGTCCCTATACTTTTGAAAACGATGAAGTTTGGTCCCCCAGGTTTCCAGACTTTGCAAAAATTGGATTTCCTGTTTTAAAAATGTTTAAAAATCATATTTCCTATTTATTTTTATTATAAAAATTCATTTTTAATTTCTGAAAATTCTAAAAATTAGTATTTTAATTTCGAAAATTATTTTTAATTCAGAAATAAATCCGAATTAATTAGTTAATTAATTTCAGTTAATTTTTAATTGATTAATCGGTCAATTAAATTAGAAATTAATTGATTAATTGATTTAATTAATTATTAACTGATTTTAATTAATTATTTAATTAGATTTAATTACTTAAAAATGATTTAAAAATTCTGAAAAATAGTTTCGAGCTTTAACATATTATTCTAAATTATTTCCAAGGCTCGATAATTATTACAAAATTGTTTCGGAGCTAGAATTGGCCAACTGAACCCTGTTTATTAACCCGAAATTGATCCAACGACCCGTATTAATTCTGAAAAATATTTTAAAAATCATTTTAAATACCCGAAAGCATATTTATGACTTGAGACTTCTTTATAAATGATATGTCATTGATTACGTGATGTATTATGTGTTATACGTGACTTGTCGATTGACTATCGGTCTATATATTCGGTGTTTACTTGGTTATTGCATAACTTTCAATCCGTTAATCGGATTTGGGTGAAACGAAGGGTAGATAAAAGTATGTGTTGAATAGAATCCTGTGAGTTGATGATTGATATATGCTTATGATATGTGAGCAGAAGAGGCGAGGCGTAGGAAAGGGAAACAGGTAGTTGAGGAGTAAAACAGTTGTGATTGGAAGCGAGTACAGTGTAGTAAGGTAATACCAGGCAAGTGTTTTGAACTTCCTCGAGATATTGTAGTACTTGATAATCCTGTGATATTGCAAGTGCTTTGAAGCACAGAAACCTAAACCATGATTCTAGTTATTGATCTTGAGCCATGAACCTTATTCTTTCTAGACCATTGATTATTGTATACCCAAACACGAACCTCAAGCATACGATACTACTCCACAAATACATGCAAACAAAATTCCAAACACTAAACTGAATTAATTATATACTCAAACATTGTATCCTATGCTTTGAAAGCCCAAATCTTTGAAACCCTGGAATATTGATTCCTTTGTTATGCAATTCTTTCAATACTAGTATCCAAGCTTTTAAATTATTTTATTGATCCTTACAAGGATTGAAACTCTTTCATTGTTAAACACTCATTGTTGTTAATGATTCTGATTATTGGTTATTATTGTTTATTCTGTTATTATGTTAGAATTGGATTGTTTTTATAAAATTGTAGACCAGATTCGTGGTCAGACCATATAATGGTCAAGTTAGGCCAATGTGTGCCTTGGATCCAGTAGTTAGAGCAATGCTGTGTGCCTTGCTCGGGGTTAGTGCGTGACTGATCAGCAGCCTAACCTTGATCATTTTATATATATCGGCATTTTGAAAGTGCATTCTCGATGTATCGAAAAGAAAGATGCATACTGAAATATTGTATAATGCGGCTTGTCAAATATATTTCATTATACAAATTTTCTCCATTTTCTTATCTGTTCTAGATATAACGATTTTTTTGAAAATTTGAATGAAACATTAACTCCATGATTTTTTGTTAATTACAACATACTAAATAATCTGAATAAACTAGTGTAATTCATTTGGAAACACTGTTGTAGGGAAATACTAGTACACAAGGCAATAGATTTCAAAACTTTTGTAAGTTTACACAAGGCGGGAACCTAAAAATTCACCAAATTTCAAAAGACAGCGCCATTCCTTTAAAAGACAAACGCTTCCCATTGGCTGTTCACAATTCACGCGGATCGACCCCAAACATCCCATCTACCGTTGATTGAAAGCAATAAACACGCATCCAACGGTCCATATTAAGCCCCCAATTTCATATGTATCGGTTCAAAACAGTATAAAAGCACACCACAGCCTCCCCATTTCTTCATCTCAAAATCAAACCAATCTCTCTTCTTCTATATTCTAGTGCTTATACACATTCATCATATATCTATATCTGAAATGGAGACCGCCGGAAAAGCAAAGAAGGGGTTCGGTGGAAGGAAAGGAGGCCCAAGGAAGAAGGCCGTGACTCGGTCTGTGAAAGCCGGTTTGCAGTTTCCGGTCGGAAGAATTGGCCGGTATCTTAAGAAAGGCAGATATGCTCAGCGTGTTGGAACCGGAGCTCCGGTTTATTTGGCTGCCGTTCTTGAGTATCTCGCTGCTGAAGTATAATCTCTCTCTCTCTCTCTCTCCCTCCCTCTCTCTCCCTCTCTCTCTCTCCCCCCAATGTAGAAGATCTAATTAATTGATTTTTTGTTTAAATTGAACTAGGTTTTGGAGTTGGCTGGAAACGCAGCAAGGGACAACAAGAAGACGAGAATCATTCCTCGACACTTGCTCTTGGCCGTGAGGAACGACGAGGAGCTTGGTAAACTGTTGGCTGGAGTTACATTTGCTCATGGTGGTGTTTTGCCAAACATCAACCCAGTGTTGTTGCCAAAGAAGACCGCTGAGAAAGCTGCAAAGGAGCCAAAGTCTCCAGCAAAGGCCGCAAAGTCACCCAAGAAGGCTTAGTTTATTTGATATGTAAAAGTAGTTATGTGCCTAGTAGTCCTAAAGTGCATTGGTCATTTGATCTTTGTAGTTGGTTTGTTTGAATTGCAATGTGGTCTTGTATTCGGTTAATTTCGATTAATTTAATGTTCGATCTTTCTTGCAATTGTTTGGTTTGATCTTTTCTAAACTCAGATCTAGTTTTAATTGTACTAGGAGATTGTTAAAGCGCTGATCCAAACCACATTCAGATGAAATTTGATGAATGTACAAGTTTCTCAACACATATAAAACTAGAGGACAATCGTTTAGTCTTTTCGATGCAGATAATGCTAGAGGAACGTTGTTTTAGCCTTTATAAGCTAAAGAAGTGAATGTCATGTTGCAGACACTTCATGCTATTTCTTCGTTATCTGGAATCATTGATGCCTGGAAATTGAATTGAATGTTAGTTAGATAATTCTCTTTGTATTTGTTCTTTGGCATAATGTGTGAATGGATTTTAAAAGAGTAGGGAGATACCTTTAAAACTGTATATCTGGTGCTATATAGCTCCCATCGTTGATGCTCATCATGAATCTTTTAGACCATTGTTGCTTTACAGATTCTGGAACAAGAGATCCACCAATGAAAGGGTTCCAGGAGTCTCCTTTCGAACTAGCAATCACCCAATTAATTTTCAGAGGGGGGCTGTTAAATGTCGCTGACTGCACTTTATCCCTCGGAATAGTGTTATTCCACAAACCATTGGAACTCTGTAAAGACAAACCTTTATTTAGATAATCAATGCAACAAGGGACAATCAAATTATCACGTGTTTCTCACCTTTGCATTGCTGCCGATCTTGAATGCTTTGGACAAAGGCGTGTTATATTCTTTCAGTTCAGCTAACGTTTCTGATAGTGTGTCGTTTTCATTCTGTTCTGCTAGGTACCTCTGAACAGATAATAGAGATCGGAACTTCCGTCCAGTCCCAGGCTCATAGTAATACTGTAAAGTAGAATATAAATACTCAGATCCTAATTTTTAAACCTCAGTATATTTCCTTATACCAATAAAACAGTCACTATAAGTTTCTACATTAAGTAACAATACTTCCCATTTCAAGCATAAGAGCGAGAGCACACATATATACACACGTTCCAGAGGCCTTTTACGAATCCTTCCATATATACTCGGTGTTCAAAGTTCACACGTACAATAGTGGTGTAAAAATAAGCGTAGCATCATGACTCCAATGAATGGTTCTATATTTTGTTCCAAATTTCCTCAACTCCCCAAGTACCCCATTATTTTCAATACAAATTTAATTTTTCTAGTTAACTTTTACTTTTTGATGAGGTGGAATGAGGTGTGAATTATAGCTCCGTATATCCTTTGTTCTATATTTAGCACACATTAAAGCATTGTGCTATTTTAGCACAAGATATAAAACACCATTGGAGTGATTAGGGCTGTCAAAAAAATTCGAAAAATCCGATATCCGTCCAAAAAATTCGCATTGGTATGTGAGAAAAAACGGATATTATTCGAAATAAAGCGGATATTATCCGTATCCGAATCCGGGATATTCGAATCCGAAATCAAATACATGTGCGATATTTATATTATATAAATATATAATTTAAAATTTATTCTATTAGTTTATAGTGTGTGTATATGCATTAAATAATATATTAATACGAATTTTACATGATTATACACATACTTTATACATATATAAATATATCATTTGAGTTTAATTGTAAAAAATCTTCTAAAATCATCGTCAATACGGTAGGGCTATCAAAAATATTCAAAAAATCCGATATTCGTCCGAAATATCCGCATTCGTATCCGAGAAAAAACGGATAATATCTGTATCCGAAATAAAACGGATATTATCCGTATTCGAATCCGACGATTGTGGATGCGGATATCGGATATTGGCATATCCGTATCCGAATTATCCGTTTGACAGCCCTAAGAGTGATAAATTTTAATTTTTGTTTTATGATATAGAAATAGAACAAGATATAACACAACATTGGATTTGCTCTAATAGTTCCTGACTTTGTCATACACTTAATTAGAAGCCATCAGCCATATTACTGATATTAATATGTCTCGGACTTTGAAAGAACATGGATTCTAGCATAACCCTCTCTTCCTAGAGGTGTGAGGCATTTGTCAGCCAGTATCCTTCTGAGAGGTTACTTGATCAAACTGTGCTAGAGATATTTGTTCCCTTACAGTCTAATCCCCCTCACGTTCACCTAATTTTTTAAGTACAGAATAGGACATCATCCTATGTAACAAATTGTAAAATTCTTATTGTTATTTCTGTTATATATAGCTTCCTCGTTTAATTTCTTCAATTTTAAAGAAGATAGTGATTTGATATATCATGTCAATATAAAATTCCATTCTTATATCTAGGTAAGCCAGTTAAGATGGGGCCAAGCACTCAAGGTGTAGTTCAGTTGACTTGCATAGTTTCCGGATTGCCTTCTAAACATAGCATACATATTTTGGTAAAGATCATCCCATTACTGGATTGGTGCAATGGCAAACTCTAGCCATGTAAAATCAGGTGTTTACGTAGCAAGCAAAAAACAATGCTGGCATTATTCAGTTAATACTCCTCTACTACTTTACATCACAAAAAATAAATTGTTTCTAACAAATTCTAAATTGTTTCCAACTTTCTAGAAAGGATGTACAATTTAAGTTGTACATGCGATAATAGAATTCTACAAGTAGAACAGAAGAAAGTGAAAATCCTTAAATATGAAAAAGGTATTTATTTATTTGTCCGAAACCATTCATTAGTCATAACTGAAAAGATTCCTTAAGAATAGAGATTCTAATTTTTGTGGATGCCTATCCTTCACACATATAAATAGCATTATTTTCCGAAGTCAGTTTTAAATTTGCAATGCACCAAAAGTGGGAGGCTCTAAGTCTTCTACAAAAACTAGACTCCTCTATTTTCCATTTTTTTCAATAGAAATAAGTTCCTTTATATCTTTGTCAAGAGAGGAGAAGGGATACAACTAACTATTCAATAGAAGGGCATCCATTACAAGAATATGAATGATCTCTTCAGGGAATTAGCCTTTATTCAAAGCGACCAAGACACCGCTAGTCCTCACCTAAGTACTCAAATTTTCATGTAAGTTTCAATAACCACGTTATTGAAATTTGAGAGATGCATATGTATAACTTCATACTGAGGTATACTGAAGAGTATCTTACCTAGGTAAAAAGCTCTTCTAATTTGATGACAAAGAGAAATAAATTAAATTAATGATATGAGCCTGAAGTTTTGAAGACACAACAACACTATTTTGGGGACAGAAAGTACCCTGTCAGCATAGCTGTCACGTCTATTACGAGGTACCTCCTCAACAATCCAACCTTCAGGAAGTCTGCCTGACGAAGTAAATGAAATTCTTCTAGCAGGAACAATGGCCATTTGATTTTGGTCCTCCTCCTCAAGTTTCAACAACTGCAGTAGCATCAAGCCAACAACAGTTAAAAATGTATGGGTCCAGTAAACTGTTAGATTTTATAACAAGCTTTAAATTTACACCTTTTTCTTAATCTATCTTACATTAGACCATGTACATCTTTTTTACATCTATGTTGTTCATAAAATTCACCTTCTAGTTTAAAAAGGGGTACCAAAATGATAGTCCTCCTTTTTCCTTAGAATAGTGTATTTGCATCTTACAATAAGTCAGGATCGAGTATATACCACATGCCTTTTTTAATATGTAACTTCATTTATTGCTGTAATTTGCTAGTTCTACAGATTCAACCCGACACATCACTCAACTCAGACTTGTTAGATCCAAAGAGGTGGTTAACTTCAGATAGCGATTACTAAATAATACTACAAGTGATTCTGTAGCACAAAATTAAAGCTCAGAATATTATAAAACATATATGACTGTAGATTCAAAATGTGAATATTGCTGTCAAAAGAAGCTACGAGCTTCTTCTTAATCTCTTTTCCTTTATTTGGTCTGATTGGTGTTTTTGTGGTAAAAAAATTTGAAACAGTTTACCTTTCCACCAGAAACGACCATCTTGCGGTAACCTGAATTCTGTGACTGTTGAGAAAACTAGTTTAACATTGTTAAACTTATTTAAATTAACAGATTGAAACTTTTGTTGCAAAAGCAATGGAGTTATCATCTTACCGTGCCACGAGATCCATGATAGCCTAACCTCAAAGTCTTTGATCTACGCTTTCTAGGTGTATATACTTCTCCATTAATGTACCTCTCTACTTCTCTCAGAGATCTGAACTTGTGCCCAGTCGATGTCTCATAGTAATACTGCAGTGTCATCCATTACACATACATTCAGCACAACATGCAGATATAAAACATGCATGTAAAATCTTATCCTGTTAAGCATCCAGGTTACATAGAGTGGGACAGAAGTAAAAACATTCAAAGTGAGTCACTCACAAAATTCAACATGAGTTCCTTAATTTTTGGCTAGCTGATTTGTCACTTCCATCAGAAATAGCAACTTTAGCATTGGTCACATAATTTTCCTTATGGAATTTCTTCTGCCATGATACATCTTATTACACTTTACATAGTTTTATTGCTCATCAGAATTGCTTGTTTTGTTCATACAGATTTAAATGTTTACACAAGCTAAAGATGCCAGAACGTAAAGGAAAATTTGAGAGCAAATGTTATTAAGAACTTTGCACAGGTTGGTGGCAATAATATTAGCTTTGCACTACCATTTGAGAGAAAACTATCGTATCCCTCCCATCAATTTCCTAAAATGCACACAAGAAATCGAAAATTGGAACCTCTAGTGTGTGTAAGGTGGCGTACATAGTTACAAACTATACTCCTCTTTTGATTTTCGAAGCTATTCCATTCCATATTTGTCCCCTGAACAAAGATATTGTGCTTAAAAAGCACTAGCTATGACGTTACTATAATTTGAATATTATGCATATGTGAGAATGAAGCCTGGCAATATGTACAAAGTAATTGAGTGACACTCACACTCTCCTATTGTGCAACATATATTATTACTTAATATTGAAAACATACAATATGGCTCTTTTAGAGAGGAAATTTTTAGATTTTTTTTATGCAACTTCTAGTTTTCTCTATTAGTTTTTTTTGGATCTGAATCCAATTCTATATACAAGTACAGAAAAAAATAGATAGTCCAAAACTTCAGGTGTGAACAATGCAACTTATGCAAATTATTTGTTACTAATTAATAATCATGGACTTCCATAAATTTATCATCTGGTTCAAGTGACAGACTTAGTCAAATCCAACATATATATAATCTCTCATACAATTTGTAAGTTCGAGTGTTCATGTCAAACTCGAATGTCTCAGCTAAAAAGATTATGGCTAGATTAAACCGAATTTATAATTTTTTTGGGTTGAAGCAAGCTCTAGTTGGACATTATCAGTCATAGCCTCTGTTTTGTAATTTTATGTCCTCTCTTTTATAACATGATTAGAAGCAGAAACGCACCAATTAAGTATTTTATCATTTTTTTTAATTTCCCAATTTCACTAAACACAAAATGATTAACCTCAATCGATCAAAATAAAAGCAAACACACACACACACACACACAAACACACACAAAAACAAAAATAATTAGAGTAATTAGAGATTAAACCCTGTCAACGCGAGTAGCATCAGCACGTGGCACCTCCTCAACCTCCCAACCTTCCGGTAAACTAAAGCGAGTAAAAGACTGCGGCGGCGGTGGAGGGTTGTAGACCGCCAGCTGCCGGTCATTGTTTCCGCCGCCGTATCCGGGCATCAGCAACCGCAATGGCACATGCATTTCCGGTGAACCTCGGCCGTGCTCCTTCTTCATAGATGATAGATTCTTATCACTTTTTCTTAACCAAACAGGTTATGTTGTGTAATTACTCCATACAAACACATGCATCCTAGATGAAATGTGAAGTTGCCATCTGTCCAAAACAAGTAACATAAATTTTATGATAAAAGCAGCTTTAGTACACGTGTTTAAACTTTAAACTAATCAGAGGCCAACACAGTATAGTGTAATTTGTTAACAATTTGGGCCATTATTAGCATTTTGGTCAATGACATGAAATTAATTACCTAACTTATGTGCTTGATAGTGTAATTAACTCAGATTGAAGTATTAATTAATCCGATCAAGTACAGTTTGTCATTTGAGTCAAAAGAGGAAGTTATGTGATTTGATAACTAGATATTAGATCGATACATTTATACGCTTAGATTTGTAGAAATGGGTTACAGTGATAGTTCGGAAGGGCGTTTGGCCCATTAAATATACTCTACAATAGTCAATTATAAAGTTTTATCTAACAATGTGGGCCTCTTTTTTGGTCAGGGCTTAATTTTTTTTGTTGGGATTTATCGTATATGAATTATGAATTAGTCAAAAATGGTGAAGGGCCAGCCAAAATATTTTTCTGTGTTAAAATGATGGTAAAAGGTTAGTCAAAATAAAAAATAAAATTATTAAATATGTTGCATATCATCAATATACCTATATGAGAGGGACGTTTAAGTGCCGTCTCGCAAATTGTCTCATTCTATTTTCTAATTTTTTTTATTTTTTGAGTTAATAAATATCAAAAATATTATTACCTTATATTCAGTTAAATAAATTATTTTCATTTATAATATTCTCCTAAAATTTCTACAATATCTTCCATTAAAATTTTTGAAATCAATTTACTATCGTAATACTCTCCTAAAACTTCTATTTTCTCTTTAAATAAGCTTTACCAACTTGATATTATCATAATTTTTTTTAATACCATTTCTTCTTATTCTTCTAAAATCAACTTACTATATTATATTTTTTTATTTTTTTTTATTTTTTAACCTATGAAAAGACAAGTATCTATAAATATTTATCAGCATTCGTAATATTCTCCTTAGATTTCTATAACATCTTGCATAATATTTTAAAATCAACTTACCATCATAATATTCTCCTAAAACTTCTAATTTATCTTTAAATCAATTTACCATGCGATATTCTCCGAAATTTCTTTTATGTAATACCATTTCTTCTCTTTCTCCTAAAATAACTTACTATATTATATTTTCCTAAAAGTTTTCTTTTAATTTTGAGGCAATGAATATTAAAAAGATATGTATTTATAGATATGTATTCATATTATTTTTTTAAAATTATTATTTCATTATCTGACGCAACACGAAAACCTAGGAAAAACAAGCGCTAATCCTTAAGAACAAACACGAATCCGCAAGCACGAATTCGAAAAAGATAATTCTGGAATCCACCGGAAAGATGAGAAACTCTCAAGGGTTTTTTGATTAATAGTAAGATAATAATCCTGTACATAATAATGATGTTTATATAGATACATATATAAAATCCTAGAACAAAATAAATGAAATCAAATCCGAATTAAAAATAAATATTTATTATAAGGCATCATGATCATGCAATATTTAACATGATCATGCACAACCACTAAACAATCACCGTTGGAAATTTCTAGTTTGACATGATCATGCCATCCCAAAGCGTGATCATGTCATCATCCCTCCTTAGTAGTGTGATCATGCAGTCCCTTTCCTTGTGCCCTTTTTTCGATCCATAGCATCCTCAATATTGGTAGCAAACTGTCCTACATCAGTCTATTCCACCTCTGAAGAACTCGATCTCGAGTTCTCATCCGAATATAAAATAAAATCCCTATGGTACTCATATATATATATATATATATATATATATATATAAGCCACATAATTGTATTATAGATGTTCATTGAATCTGAAAGAGCCACAATATAAGCATTGTCATTGATCCTCCGTGTTACTTTAAACGGGCCATACTTTCGAGGTTATATTTTATTGTATGTTCCCACCAGAAATCTCCCTTTACGCAAGAAAACCATCACCTCATCTCCCTATTTGAAAACCCTGACTTTCTTTCTCTTGTTGCAACAATATTGTTCTTCATTCCTATAATTTCAAGCCTTTCCTTGACACTTTCTTTCACATAAATGATTTCTTGATCCATATTCTCTGCTGCCATGCTAGCTCCCTGTGCTTTTGGTAACATGACTAAATCAACGACATGCATAGGAACAACTGTATATACCAAAGAGAAAAGTGACTTCCTTATGACAGAATGAACAACGCTATTGTAAGCAAATTTCACCTGAGGCAATGCCAAATCCAACTATTTTTGCTTCTCACCACAAACACTTCGAATCGTATTTCCCAAGATTCGATTAATTACCTTAGTTTTACCATCAGTTTGAGGATGAGCTGTAGAACTTCTGTTTAGAGTTGTTTCGAACATCCTCCACAAAATTATCCAAAAGTGAATAAGAAATTTTGTATCCCAATCAGAAGTAATAAACTTTGACACTCCGTGTAAGAGCACAACCTTCCTAAAAACAGTTTGGATATATTTGATGCATCAGTAATCTTCTTACATGCAATAAAGTGTGTCATCTTGAAAAATCTAGCAACAACCACGAAAATAGATATTACGCCCCGTTGAGTACGAGGGAGTCGAAGGACAAAATTAATGAATAAATCTATCCAAATATCATCATGAATAGGCAAGGACATATAAAGACCATTATTATAAGAGTGTCCCTTAGTAACTTGAAGAGTATAACATTTTCTCGCGATTGCAATCACATCTTTCCTCAGATGAGGCAAATAAGACCTCTCCTCTAAACTAGCAATGGTTTTTTCTCGGCCCAAGTGCACCCACTAAGTTCACCATCACGAAGATCAGGAATAAGTTTTTCTCTCAATGAAGAACAAGGGATGCATAATTGATTATCTTTAAATAGGTAGCCATCTCGAACATGAAAAATTCGCAGATGGCTAATTTCTACTACACTTGACCCATAAATCCTTACACTCAGCATCACCAGAATACAACTACTTCAATAATTCGAACCCCAAAATCTCATGTGCTTATGTAACCAACCAAGAGGCTCTTCGACTCAAAACATCTGCCACTTTATTAAGAGTTCCAGATTTATGTTGAATAAGAAAAATAAATTTTTGTAGAAAGCTTACTCATCGAGCATGCATTTTATTGATAACTTTCTAACTGTGTAGAAATTTCAAAGCTTGATGGTCTGTAAAATAAATAAATTCCTTCTGAATTAAGTAGTGCTCCCATTGTCTTAGAGCCGAAACATTGCATAAAATTCCTGGTCATAAGTACTCCACTTTTAACGCGCTTCAGATAGTTTTTCGCTAAAGAACACATCCGATCTTTTCTCTTGGGATAGTACAGCCCCTATTCCCACTCTGTTAGCATCATATTTCACTTGAAAAATCTTATCAAAATCAGGTAAAACAAGAACATGTGTGTGCAAAGTTTTTCTTTTATCAAGGTAAAACTTTGTTCTTGTTCAAGTCCCTATTAAAATTTTCCCTTCTTCAAACATTCAGTAATATGAACAATAATAGTACTGAAATCTTTAATAAATCTCCTGTAAGAAGTAGCTAAACCATTAAACCTTCGTACCTCAATAACATATTTAGGAACATGCCAGTCTCGAATAGATTTAACTTTCTCATCATCAGCTTGAATACCATCTTCTCCCACAATGAAACCCAGAAACAACAATTTATTGGTAAAAAATGTACACTTCTTCAAGTTAATGTATAGTTAATTCTCTTATGGAATTTGCAATACTTGTCGAAGATGATTTAGGTGCTCATCTTTGCCTTTACTATAGAGATAAGAATATCATCGAAATATACCACCACAAAAAGACCAATGAAGGGATGAAGTACCCAGTTCATCAACCTCATGAAAGTACCTGGGGAATTAGACATCCCTAAGGGCAACACCAACCACTCAAACAAGCCATCCTTGCTTTTAAAATGTGTTTTCCATTCATCTCCTAGCCGAATACGGATTTGATGATATCCACTTCAAAGATCAATCATTGTACATAATCTCGAACCAGCTAACTCATCAAGCATGTCTTCTAATCGAGGATTAGAAAAATGAAACTTAATAGTTATCTTATTAATATCTCTACTATCAACACACATATGTCACTTGTTATATTTCTTAGAGCATCTCCAATAGGGTTGCCAAGAGGTTGCCAAAGTTGATGTGACAAGACACTCTTGATTGCCTACCTATTGGAGTTGGCGCGGACTCACCGTCCTCGCAAGAAGCCTACATATCTCTGCATTGTAGAGAATCAATCCAAGAACGTAGTTCTAGGTTGAGGGGTAGAGCCCTTTATATAGAGATGAGTATAGGGTTAGACTTGTGTTGGGAGACTTGGTGGATAAGTCTCCAACTTAGATGGTAATTAGGAATGCTGTAAGGGAAGGAATTCCAGATCCTTCCTTGTAGGGATTGTGTCCAATTTGGACAAATGTGTAATGGCCTCAACCCCGGGGTCAGGAGTTGACGTCACCAACAACAATAATAATAATCATGATATAATCTAAATCACTAATTATACATAATTATGACCCTTTTACCAAGACCTTTTCCAAGTTTAAGTATGATTTAGGTTACAACTATTACAACACCGACTTATACAAACCGACCTGACACAACTAACTTAATAAAACTCAATAGACCATCCTTGGTCCAAAACATCTACCTCAGAGGAGCCCGACGCGAAAGGAATTGGAACTCTGCTCTGACTATCACGAAAGAATCCCCTAGGCATCTGCAATACATATATAAAACATTCTGCAAGGGTGAACAATCAATTGCTCAGCAGTACCACTATATGAATAACAAGTAAAAACGATTTAAAGTAAAGCAGTTATAGGAACATAATTCATAACTCGGTAGAAAACAAGTAAAACATGTATAAACTGGATATCAAAACTAGCATGCTCTGTAAAACAAAATCAACAGTCGTGTGCTGTGCATAAATACCAAAGTTCAATTTTAGCATGCTATTTTCATTTTCAAATCTTCCGTTCCATTACAGGAACCAAAAAATTATTTGTCCCGTTACGAGGACCCAAAAGCATTTGTTCCGTTAATGGAACCTCAATTACTTGTTTCGTTAGTGGAACCACAAAATCACAATCAGATATGTATTGGATGTTATCTAAGGACGGCTGATTAGGCCTTCACACAAATTATCTAGGATAGTTGGCCGGGCTTTCACATAAAATATCTAGGAAAGCTGATCGGGTTTTCACACAAAATAACCGGATCCGTAGAGACTAGCTAGGTCTCTGATTATCTATGCTGGACTAATCGGTTATGTAATGCGCACAACAGAATTAGCCACTTATGCAACGTTATCCAATATCTGATTCATTTTATCCAGTTTTTAAATCCACTTTTACCTATCTCTTTTCAAAACAATTTTATCACAGCACACTATTCAAAACTTCCTTTCATTTTAATCACATTTTAGAGATGGTACTTTGAGAAGTTACTTTTCCCCAAAAACATATTAAATAACATTTTCAAATACAGGGGATACGTAACTTAAAATGTTTCTGTTCCATTACGAGAATAAAATAACAGCTATTCATATATACAGAACCATAAAAGAATGGTCAGGGGTACTTGCCTTGCAGAGCTTTCGACTATCTCTGATTGACCTTGGACTGACTTGGACACTCGACTTTATCGCCTTACTATCAAACTATCCTGGATCTGACTTCCACGATCGGGTCCTTCACTTGGAACCTCGCTGCGCTTGATGACTGATCACTAGGTTATCTTTTAGTTCAACTTCAATTCCCGAGTCCCACGACTAGAACCTACAGAGTCGAAATACCCTACATTAGACGACCCGGTATGCTTGACATATCCTCACTAACACTTCTACCCAAACGTTAACGATCTCGACTCGTAATTATACATATTATAATAACAAACACAATAATTTGGGTTCACGTTCTCAAATATCGGTTCGGTGTTCGTTTCCAAAAATACGTATACTCGTCATTTTATGAAATTAGGGTTACTGGTTTTGGCAAAATATTTCATCACATCGTACAATCAAGTTTCATATAAAACACCTATGTATTGTATAGTCACTTGACGTCCTGATAATCAACGGATACGCTCCCGTATTTCCGTAGTCCAATTTCCTGGAGATCAGGCAGCGTCTCCTTTGTTTATCGGATTACCCGTCAAAGCAATTCGACGTCACAACAACCAATCAATTAGGCAATCGATTCAACAACCACAATTTACAATCCAAACAGTCCCGAGAATAAGTATTTAACTACTACTCTATTTCAAAAATTATAAAATAGAATTTATAAATTTATTATTTGTTATATATTAGGACTCAGAATACTCATCACAGTCCACCGTCCGCTCGTCGTAATTCATCGCGGACGGCGGTAAAATTCGGAGGTGCCTGAATCGGGTTTCCAATCATGAATTTCACCGATTAATCTAAATATTCCCCGCGCGAAAATATATTTTATATCACGAACAATATTCAATTACTTCCTGCAGCAAAGTAATTAACGTTAATAAAATCTCGAACCCGACAAAGGCACGCGCGCAATACGCGCCTCAGCCAGAAATATTCAACCGGAAAAGGAAAGGGACGACTGGAAGCACAACACTGCTACACAGCAACACACAGACTATACACACATATTACACATACACAACACATTTATACACACACACATAATAATACACAAAACGTATATATATACATACACAGACACACAAACATCCACAGCAGCGAACCCACCGGAAAAGGCAGCGGCTAGCCGGAATTCGACCGCGGAAGATGAAGGACATAGGGGGGGTCTCGCAGGGAAGAGAATCAAAACAAAAGAGATAAAAGAGAGAGACACAGAGATATGCGGAAGAGGACAGAGAGGGTGTGAGATATTGATGCTTGTTAGTCCCTAACAATACAACAAGAATTACAGAAGGGGGGTTGAATGGAATTCTTGAAACTTTTTCTGAATTATAAAGTGTTCTAACTTAAAATATATATGTTAGTGTTTTGATTTGCAAAATATAGAATGACAAGTTAAATATAAATCAAAACACAAAGTAATAAAAATACAAGTCTTTAAAACTTTCTGGTGGATTTGAATGTATCCACCAGATATATATATATATATATATCTAGAGAACTCTGTGAAGCTTGAATAGCTCACAGCTGCTTACAAATAAGAACAACTAAACTTATAGAGAAATGCTAAAGGATTCAGCTTACAATTGTTTCTCTGAGAAAATACTTGCTTAGTCTTGTTGTTGTTCTATTTGCTATTCTTGGTTTATATATCACCAAGATTACACAGTAATAAGACAAGATAATAAAACAAAACCTATCAAGTCTAATAATATGCTGTTTCATTACTCTATTTCAGCATCTTTGAATATCTTCATGATAGCATGAAAATGGAAATGCTTCTTTGTTCTCATAAACCCAATTAAATAGGCTGCCACATTCCTTTTGTAAACACTCAACGCATGTGACTGTGTTGTCACTGTCAATAGATGTTTGAATTGATCATCCGTCGGGTTGCCTTGTTGTTCATCCGTTGGGTAGCTTTGCTAATCATCTGCCGGGTAGCTATTTGGCACTTAACATTATTTCATTTATGCAGAATTACAAGACATCATCTATTTACTATTAATCAACCTATTCTGCATATCTAATTACAGTCAACATGACTTATATGCTACTACAGAATCTATACAAAGGTGTTTGCAGAAATGTGCTACATGACCTATTGTTACATAAGCTACTCACTCGATGGATGTCAAATCATCATCCGCCGGGACTATATTGAGTCATCCGTCTGGACTATATTTGATTATCCGTTGAGTGCTACATAATACACTAAGTTAAATCTACTAAGGTGTTTTGTTAATGAAATCATCAAGTTCACAACATATTCCCAACAATCTCCCCCAATTTATGTCTACTAGAATTGTAGCCATAAATTAAGAGAAACTTGATGATAACAAAACACTCTAAGAATACAAACTTAAATGAAAGTAGATAAAATTGTAAAGTGCTGCAATTAACAAAATGTACAAAGATTTGCTCACAGTCATTTTCAAGGTACTCCTTTAGCCTGAGCAGATTGATCTATTTCCTTGATGATCTGGATCTCTTTCCAAGCTTTATGTTGTTTTCTTCTATATGATTTTGGAGCTATTTGTGGAATTCCAGTTCATCAGATTCTGAGAGATTTAGCATTCCTTGTATTTTTAAAAGAGTCTCATTGCTAGAGATGCTCAACTGGTCTTCTAATCTGAAGAATCTTCTAACTCCTTTATCATCCATGAATTCCATCAGCCAGTAGGGCCTTAGATGCACTCTACTTCCAGTGTAAGGAATAGTTGGAGTCTTTGGGAGTGCATCTTTGGCTCTAATACTCCTCAGTTCTTCAATCTTCTTTAGAACCAGTCTTCTAGCTGTCACATTGAATCCAAAATTCTTCTTAAATGATGAATAAACCTTTATCAGCACAGATTGGCTTTCTTGAAGGATCCTGTGAAGTGGCCATTATATCTCTTTTCCTCCCTTGTACTTGAATACTAACCTTTCAGGTAGATTCCTGTAAGCATCAATCCCTCTAACTTCTTCCATTTCATCTAGATAGAGGTTTAGATCTGAGAATTCCTTGATGTCACAAAAGTACATGATGTCTCCCTTGTTGACTTTGGTTAGGGACTTCGATTTGAGAGTTGAGGGCTTCACTTTCTTGACTGCTCTGGTCTTTGTCTTCTTTGGCTTCATGAAGTGAGGTAGATTGAGTTCAGGTATTGGTAGACTATCCCAGTCTATTGGCTCATCCTTTGGAATGATAGGTTCACCACGAAAATTCTTGGATGGATCTATCTTGAATTCTCCATGTGCCACATAGGGCATGGATGTTTGAGTTGTTGCAGATGTAGACTTTTTGGGAAACTGATCTTCCAATTCCTTTTTATCAAAGTCCACTTTTCTCTTTGCATGAAGTTTATATCTAAAACTTTTTCTCTGTTGTGATTCTTCTTGCATTTTCAGTTCCTTAGATTCAATGGTTTCAGATGATTGTTCAGGAATTTGTTGTGTAGGTTTC
Source organism: Apium graveolens (assembly GCF_009905375.1). Taxonomy (NCBI): domain Eukaryota; kingdom Viridiplantae; phylum Streptophyta; class Magnoliopsida; order Apiales; family Apiaceae; genus Apium; species Apium graveolens. The sequence continues at coordinate 38,307,227 of NC_133648.1, forward strand.
ACAGCTTGCAGCTTGGCCAAGATAGCAGCTTGCTCCTTCTTTTGTTTAACCTTTTTAGCATCTAGAGTAGCTTGCTTCTTTTCTTGCTTCAATCTTGCCTTTTCTTCTCTTTTTGCTTCAGCAAATTCAGGGTGTCCAGCCACCACACAAATTTCCTTACCATTCCTGAAAACCTTGGCAATTCTTCTTTTCAATGCTGAATCAGCTGTATCCTTGTAGAATGCAATAGATCTTGACAACAGTTTCATTTCATCAGGCTTTGATGTCTCATACACTGTATCCAAAGGGTTCTTTAGAGAAGATTTAGGATAGTTCACCTTTGGCTTCAAAATTAGCTCAGCCTTTGGAGATTTGATGCATGATGGCTGTCCTCTTTTCAGATTATTCATGCTAATATCATTCACAGAGATTTACCTGACTTGAGAGTGATGAATGGCTGATTTTTCTGGCTTCTTTGCTAGCCCAAACCTCTTTTGAATATCCTCATCAATTTTCTCCCAGTTGATTGGGCTCAATTGCTTCTTTTCAGCTGCTCTCAATGTGGCTACTGCTTCATTAATCAGATCAATGCTGTCTTTAGTTGGTGGCTTAGTGAAAGCAATTGTGGGCACACTTACTTTGCTAACTTGAATGTTGAGCTGTTTCTCCCCCTCACTTGAGGCTTTCTCCCCCTTTTTATTATCATCAAGTTGTGTGGGAGGGAGTTGAGCAGCCACCAACTGTTGGAGTAGTGCAGTCTGAGTTTCTTAATTGTTAAGTATCATGGCCATTGACCTCTCTATTGCAGATATTCTTGAGTCCATGGCCTCAACTTTTCTATTGAGATCAGCCTCCTTAGCTTTTGAACAATTTCAGTCATGGTGGTTGCAGGGAGTCTAACATCCATCCTTTCTATGATGACATCTTACTTGACTTCAGAAATTTCTTGCTTGATTGCATCCACACTCTGACTGTGTTGGAGGGCTTGAATTTTATGTAGCTGGAGTGCTTCAAGATGTGCTGTGAGTAGCTTCTTTGTGCTGGCATTAGTAGATGCCTGAATGGCTGCTTGGGTGTCATGAATTAGCTTAAATAGTGTTGATTGGAGATGTGAGTAAGAGCATTCTTTTGATAGCATCCAGGCAGGAACATCTGCATCTCCCCCTATGTCCATGCTATCTTCCTCATCATCCCCACCAGCATCCCCAAAAGAGTTTTCATCCAGTTCAAAATCACTGCCAATATTGGAAGGCATATTAGTGATTGCATCCTTTGCTCTCTGTAAAGATTGTGTAGTATGTACCAAGTTCAGCAATCTTTCAGCCTCCTCATTGCCCTGTACAGCTAGAGTTTAGTAAGCTGTCACAGGGTGAGTAAATGTCTCAACATCCAGGGAAATGAAATCTATAACAGCTTGATATTCTTGCTGAAATAGCCTTTCCCTTTCCGCATCATTGACATTCATTGACTCACTTGCAATGGTTTCCATCCTTATTACTCTTGTACCTGCATTTCTCTCATGTTCTCTCTTTTGTTGCATTAAGGTCTCACCTTGGCTCCCCACCCTCACACCCTCACCTTCACCATCTAAGGTGGGACTCCTCACACTTACTTTTGCCAGTCCTGAAGAAATGGACTGCATTGGTTCACTCTTTTCCTCTCCTTTTTCCTGGGAGCAACCCAGACTCTCACTCATTTCACTCCCTTCCCTCAGTCCTAGGAGTGATTGCACTACTACTAAGTCTTCTACACTTGTAATAATTGATGAAATTTGAAGCTGTGCAGAGCACTCGACGGATAAGGAATATCCGTCGGGTTAGCAGTTTGACTATCCGACGGATAACTACTGTTAAGCTTATCCGTCGGGATACAATCACTACTCGACGGATGAACAATATCCATCGAGTGAGTAGAAATGAATGAGTTTGGAGTGGAAACTATTGTGGACTCTATACAGATTGATGAAAATTTTGGCACAGATGTCTCAACAGTTTCAGAAAGAAATGGCAAGTGAGCCAACAAATCATCTAGAAGATGATGCTCACTTGCTTGGATTTTTGGTTTCTCCAAGAGAGTTAAAGATAGAGAATTTGGAAGTGATGTGTTTATCATGTCAACATCCAAAGAGTGTGTGGGAGAATTTGGTGTTTCAGGTGCTTCAATTATTAGAGATTTTGGCTGTGACTCCACATTTATTGGAGCCACATCAACCTGACTTTGAGAAGGTGCAGTGACTGTGTCTTTAGCACCAGTTTGCACAGTGTGTGAACCCTGTGCATCCTCAAGTGTCATTGATTTCTTCTTTCTAGTGTAAGTTTGGGGTGAGCTTGTGTCCCTTACCCTTTTGGCCTGTGCTCTTGGCTGAGAGCTATGTTCAATAGTCACATCATTTTGGGAGGATGCAACTAGTAATGAGCTTATATCCTTATTAAGCACTGCAGTTTGTTGGGAAACTGCAGTGTGGCTAGGCTGGGAAACACTCACCTCTCCAACCTTATCCTTAGGGTTTCTTTGATGTTCAACCTGTCCCTCACCTTTCTTACCTACCTTCACACTCCCCTCTTTAGGTTTTGTGGATTTTACAACTGGCATCTTTTGAGAGACACCAGAGAGGGCTTTCTTTGTCTTTGTTTTTGAAATTTTGGATTTGGTAGCTTGGGTAGGCAACTGTTGGGTCAATGACACAGTTGCCATGGCTACACTAGAATGCAAAGAAGTTTGTGAGGTTGGAAGAGTAGAGACAGTTGAAATTACCTCACTTACCTTAGGTGCCTCCATAACTGGAAAATAGAAGAGTGGCACCTCTTTGTGATGGGTTGCCCTGTTCAAATCTGTAATGATTCTCCTTTCTTGAACCCAACATTCTAATTTGTTGGTTGGGTTCTCAAGCACAATATCCTCAGAGAGGTGGTTAGCAAGCATCATTAAAAATCTAGCATAGTAAACATTTTTACCTCTCTTATTTAGCTCCCCTAACTTAAACCCCAACTCAAATATGACAAGATCACTAAATTTGAAAAATTTATCAGTTACTAGCATGTAAAGCATGTTGAGCATAGAGATATTAACTGAATCAAAATTGCTAATTTTACCAGAAAATACCTTAGTAACTACATCACAGAGATAACTCCATTCCTTCCTAAGACCCAACCTCCTAATATTACTTAATTTAGAAGTAGAGAGTGCATAGCCCATGGAATTAAGCATATTAACAATGTCAGTGTCTGTGTGCGGAGAAGTTACAGTATTATCAGGAATTTTGAAACATGCTTTAACAATATCTCTATTAACACAGAATTCCTCACCTTTAATAGTGAAAGTGATAGTCTTATAAGTTGAGTTGTATCTTGCAGCCGTCCACATTTCTTCAACAACCTCACAGTAAATGGTGGGTGATTCCAGCATGGCATAGTTGAGTTTGCAGTTGTTCACAAAATCCATCATTTTGTGATAGTCGCCAGACTGCTGAATCCCCTTGTTCACTAGAGCCGTGAAGTAGTTTTTCTGAAAGATAAATCCAGTTTGAGAAATGATCTTGATGACTGGTGCCATTGTTAGAGAGTGAAAATTGTAGAGAGAAAGATGATAATTGTAACATCCGAGATATCGCGTGTAATTATTTTTATCAATAAATAATTTTTATATGATTATTATGTGATTTTTGCTGAATTATCTGATGATTGGTGTGGATATATGGATGCTTATATGTGATAAAGTATAAGTATGTTAATTTTATTATGACCAGAATAAAATATAGATAATTACAATATTTTTCTGGTAATTTTTGGATTGTTATAGGATTTTATATTGATTTATGAATTTATTAATTATTTTCAGAATAATTACAAAATTATTTTATAAAGTTGGGAATCATCCGACTTCAACCGTTTTTACATTTTTACAACCCGAAACTCTTCCGAAAACTCCTTTCTAACCTAATCTGGTAATTCCGGACATTTTCCGTATTTTGACTTTTTCAATCCGGATTACGGTTTGACCCCTGCGCGGCCCGGCGCAAGATTTTCGATACGATAATCATTTCGGTGAATCAACGAAACCCGTATTCTCAAAGGATGGGATAATATTATGTTATTTTCGTATAAAGTATTTTATAAGAAGCCCGGTTTGGATAATTATCCAATACGGGTTCCAAATCGGATCGTTTCTGCAGTTACTTAGCGGCTAAGTAACTAATTTAACGATCCAAAACGATCCGAAACGAACCAATATTCCAAATATATATATAGCCCTTTTATCATTTCAATTTTATTCGTATAATCACAATCAATCAGTAAAACACCGTAAAATACAGAGAAAATGTCGAATTGATATTGCGTTCTTGAGAATCAAATGTACGAACGAAGACGTTATCGAACTCCGATTCGGGCGTGCAACATATCAAAATGAAGCTCTCGAAAAGACCTTTCTGAATCAACCATCACTTTTGGTGCAGAAATCAAGGTATTTTTCTGATTTAAATATTTTATTTCAAATTATTAATGAAATAAAATATAAATTTTTGTTCGAGACGTTATTTGTGTGATTTGATGATTGCATGTTATAGAGGATTAAATTCTGAATATTTTGGTATATTATACTCTTGATTTGGAGTTCAATAACATGTTTAATTTTGAGTTTGATTTTCGAAATTAGAAATTAGGGTTTTAGAACCATGAATGTTCTTAATTGAATTGGGGTATTTCTTTGTTAAGGGTTATTGGTTGAAATTAAGAGTACCAGGTTGTAGATCGTTCAAAAACTAATCGAATGATGTATAATAGATGAACAGGGGGTGCTCAGAAGTGGTTCGCCGGAAAACGCCGCGTAGAAGCGGCGGAAATTTTGAACAGGATTTCCCGTTGATTATTTGATTATTTACAACTTTGGATTGCACGAACATGTTTCTGGAAAGCAACAGTTATTTCCCTGTGATTTTGAATGATTTCTGGGCTAAGAATTGATCGCCGGAAAGCTTGGTGGCCGCCGTTAATGGCGGCCGGCCACCGAAGTTTGAATGGGGAAGACGACAAAGGCAAATTACAATTTGACCCCCGAAGTTTCCCTATTCTGCAGAATTAGTATTCTATTTTTAAAACTTTCAAAAATCATATCCTGGTTTTATTATTTTCAGAAATTGTATTCTCTTTTTTATATTATTTTCAGAAATTAATTTTCAATTATTTAAAAATTCCAAAATTCAGTATTTAATTTCTGAAAATTATTTTTTTATCTAAAAATAAATGTTAATTAATTAATTAATTAATACTAGTTGATAATTAATTATTTAATTAGTCAATTAATTTAAATATTAATTGATTAATTAATTTCATTAGTTATTAATTAAGTTTAATTGATTATTTAATTAAATTTAATTATTTATTTGGATTTAAAAATTCCGAAAAATAGTTTCGAGCTTTAAAATATTGTTTAAAATTATTTTCAAGGCTCAATAATTATTATAAAATTATTTTAAAGTCAGATTCGGGTGTTCGAACCCTATTATTTAATTATAAAATGATTCGGAGTCCCGTTTTAATTCCAAAAAATGTTCAAAAATTCTTAATAAATACCTGGAAAATCATTTTGACCCCGTATCTTCATTCAAAAATTATTTTGATCGAATATCTTGCGTGTTATGTGCTAGTTGAAAGAGATGTGTCCTAAGTCCAATCATGTATGATGATTTAGGAATAACTTTTATGTAATCTATTTTGATTTCATTGATATTAATAAAAGATTTGTTTTGGTTTTATTACGGGCTTTATCTATTTAAGTGTTTAAATAAGATATACCATAGTTTAGAGTAAAGCTTTTTATGGATTATGATGACATCATAATAATGAGACCTAAAAGATGATAACTCTAAACTTAAATATTTCCTGGTCGTACGATTACTAACTGGTAATTAGTAATCCACAAAGATCGGTACATACTATGCTTGCTTCATTATGAAGGATGTCTGTTCTCATAGACATTTGTGTGGTGACACTATAGCTAGTATGTAGGTGTTTATTATAGAATAAGTTCACTGAACATGACTCACACAGCTGAACAACTGATGGAGTTCACTCACGTGTCAGCAGTTGTTCACATATTGATAGTTGTACAAGTATCCTTAGACTTGAGGTCATCAAAGTCATCTTGTGTACACTGAACTATGCTTTGGTTTAGTTCTTAGTCTCCAAGGACAATTATAAGGGTTCTACTGGGTATAGGAATTTGTACACAAAGATAATGTATGATCAATAAAGGATCTACCCCTTCCAGTGAAGGAAGAGAATGTTCAATGCTGATCCACTTATGTTAGTTCAGGAATCTCTGGCCAGAGTGAATAAAATTAGAAAGGAGTTTCTAATTTACATTAAATAGAACTAAGCATAGTGAATAGGAAAGCAAATGATTAAATAAGATAGGTTTGACACAAGTTCCATGCCTTGTATTTAATCGTGACATTGTAGGGTAGAAGGAATTGATTGTACGGTAACTACTCACTGAATAGGTTTTTGGTATTCTAAGCAGTGAAATCGTATTATCCGGATAGTCGCGATATGCTGAGAAGTATCCCTCCCGATGTAGAATAAATATGATAAATTTATTAATTAATCATATTTAATGAATTAGAGAATTTATATAAATAATGATAAAATAGTTTTATTATTATTTATTTCTATTACCGACTTAATATTGAACCTACAGGGTCACACCATAAAAGAGAATGATTTAATGGTGGAGGAATTAATTAATAATGGCTGGTAATTATTTATTTATGAAATAAATAATTAATTAGCAGATTTAATAATTGATTAAATGAGATTTAATTATTTCTTTATATTATTAATTAAGAATTTAATTTTGGAAATTAAATCAAGTGAGAGAATTATTTTTCTAAAGTGTTTAGAAAAGGGATTAATGATTAAAAGCTGTTTTAATTATTAGTTAATTGGTTAATAAGAATAATCAATTAAAGGGTTAATAATAATAATATTTTATAGAAAATTTTCAGCTGAAAATTTTGCCTATAAATATACTATTATAAACCCTATTTGCCTCAACCCAAATAATTAACTCTAATTCTAAAGTAGAACAAGAGGGAGGCAACTAATTCTCTCAACCTCTTCCTCCATCACATTGTACTCTTGGTGGATACCGGTGGAGTGCTTCACACTTGTGGAGCAGCTGCTAGGGATTTCCGTTCATCGTTCTTGGATCGCTATTAAAGACCTCCATCTTTCCATTAACGTAAAACTTCTTAAGGTAAACATACTGAACTACGAATTAAATATTATTTTTCGCATGGATCCTGCGGAGGGTTTCGGTTTTTTTTTAAGATTTAAATTTAAGTTTTCGTTGCGTTTATGTGCTAAAAACCCTTCACTAGTGCTATCTGATTGATGTGTTATATGCCGATGTGATTATTGTTTGACTATTTTAGTCATAACTTTCAATCCGTAAATCGGATTTGGGTGAAACGTTGGGTAGATAAAAGCTTATGACGTCTATGTGACGATTAGAATAATATGAGTATGAATAATTAATAGATACGTGTGATGCTTAGCAGAGTCAGCAAGGCATAGAAAAGGAAATCAGTGATCCATAAATAGAATCGAAGCGTAGAAAGAGAAGGCAAGTGGTTGATAAATAAAAGCAAGGCATCGAAAGAGAAGGAAAGTGGTTGATAAATAAAAATATTAGATGAGTACAAGTAAAGTGGAAATCGTCGATGATAAGGCAAGTACTTCTGAACCTTTTTCAAGATATATTGCAAATATTTTCGAACTGTTTCATAATATGTCGCTATTATTCAAAATAACTCATGTTTTATAGTGCAAGGACTTTAAACTATTTAACCTTGAACCTTGATTCTTATTGATCTTGAGCCATAAGCCTTATTCTTCATAAACCATTGATTGTTGAATTCCCAGATACGAGCCATATACATACGATACTACTCCATAAATACATATCTACCACATACTGATTCTGATATTGAGTTTCTTAACATACCAACCCTTATTCCTTGTTTAACAGAAGACCAATTCTTGGAACCCTTGAACCCTTGGTCTTCTACTTGCTGAATCTTTCCTTGATTGAAATCCAATCTTTTCAAATTCCCTGTTAAGCCTTCATGGTGTTATGAATCACCCTATGCTTCAAGATAAATGTTGTTTATGATTCAGCTTATTGATTTACATTGGTTATCATATTGAATTGTTTTAGAATTGGTTGGTTTTATAAATGTGGACCAGATTCGTGTTCAGACCAGATTCGTGGTCATAATAGGCCAATGCGTGCCTTGGATCCAGTATATAGAGCAAAGCTGGGAGCCTTGCTCGGGGTTAGAGCGTGACTGATCAGCAGTCTAACCTTGGTTTTTAAAATGAAAAGTGAATATCCAATTCTAATCATTGCTTATTCAGAAACTTGATTCTTCTGAATCATTTCAATTGGTGATTGTTTAACCTCAATTGTTGCTATTATTACTTGCTGAGCTAGTAAGCTCACTCTTGCAAAATTTTTTATGTTTTCAACAGTTGGAAAGGAAATTGTTGGTAACGAGGATTCCCTGTCCAGTGTACGAGCTAGGATTTCCGTTTAAGTTGGATCGAGCTAGCAGGAGCTTTATATTATAGATGAGTTGTGTAAGATTATAAGTACGATTTCCTTAGCCATTGTAAGTTGAATTAGTTGAGATTTGGTATGATGTAATAAAGTTAAGATTATGGATTATTTTCATACTTTAACCTGTTGCGATCCGTGGTTGTGTACAGAAGGGTCAATGCATATAATACTTTATATACAGGTTTAAATATTGTGGTGTATGTTGTGAGCCCCAAACTTCTGACCCGGGTTTGGAGGGTGTCACAGGTCGATATCAGAGCTACATGTTATAAGTCACTGAAACAAGCCTAGATTGTCGGGAATAGATAGAAGGTTAGGATTAGGATTAGGAAATAGAAAGTTAGAACTTTGAGAGGTTGAGTGCGATCAAATAGTAGGTTTTAGTGGGATTCGTGATGAAATTCGACATGCTTATCTAGCGACGCGATTTTCAGTTGGAGGCGATGGAAGATTCTCTTATCCCTGGATCGTCTGATCATTCAGAGCCTTTATTTGGAAGACTATTATCTGATCCACGCCCTGCTCTTCCACCGGTGTTAGCCATGTCACATCCTGTTACGGCGGTCGCACCATTTCATGTTATTATCTCACCCCCTGATGCGAGACTACCTAGTCAGGAATTCTGCACATGCTAACCATAGTTCTACAGTGTTAGGTCCCAATGTGTTTGTAGAAGGGGGGGGGTTGAATACAAATAATACTGAATAATCGAATTTAGTGCGAAATAAAAAATTGAAACAAAATTCAAGTTAAATAAGAATATTATTAAACTTGAAAGGTGTTACAACAACGGTATCGATTACAAGGAATTAATCTCTAATTAATTATCACAAATCTAGAATAAATTCGACATGAACTTTTTCTATTTTTGCAATAAAAAAAATCAAATGCTAAACGCAATTTGAGATTAAGTTCTAGGGATTATGATCCGCTAGATAGTTACACAAGAACAAGATAATGATTTCTAGTGGTTTGGATTTAACTTTACTAACTAGAAATTGTTGATCTTGAATTTGTAGTTGAAGGATGAAATGTTTTCTGCTCTTCTTTTCTTTTGTTCTTGGTTGGTTGAAGTCTGTTCTGTGTATTGATGATTGTCTGATGCTTCTGTCTTTAAGTTTTAATCAACAGAACTGAAATGAACTGGCATGACAATCGGCATGACAATCACTTATACTAGGAAGACAGTCGGTATGACTATCTGTTGTACTAGCATGACAATCTGATTGAACTAGCAAGACAATCCTCCTAGTAGTAGAACTTTCGGTATGACAATCGAATGAACTAGTATGACTTTCGGCAAGACTATTGAATGAACTGGTATGACTTTCGGTATGACAATTGATTGTCATACCAGTTCAAAATAATTGTCTTGCTGAATTAAAACTGATTTTAATTCAATTATAATTCTAAAAATTCTTAATATTAATTCAGAATTAATTAATCAATTAATTCAATTAATTAATAAATTAATCTTTGCAGATTTTATTTATTTTCTTAATTAAATTATATGACTTAATTAATTAATAGAGAATTTATATTACTCTTCAACAACAACCATTCTTCTGAAAATCTTCTGATAATCACTTTTAATTATGAATCAATTCCACCACTTCAATGTTGACACTCGATGTACTGTCTGGTTCATGAGTGACTAACTTTCGTGACGTTTCTTCATGTCTTGACTTTGATAACTTGATTTTCTTCAGATTAAATCCCTGTAATTCTCTGATACCCTGACGAGATCTCTGTCACTTGATTAAATCCACAACCTTGATTTATATCACTGAGGCTTGATCAATTTCTTGAACTTCTTCCAGTGAATTAATTCCTCAAGTCTGTAGATGAACCTTATTTCTTAATCCTTTGACAGATGTTACTTTGAGAGATCTCTTTGACGGTAGATCCACTATTTACTTGTTACATTCTTATTTGAGTTGAGTTAAATCCTCGAATGAACAAATAGGCTATAACATATGCCTTTCAATCTCCCCCTATTTGTTTGTTAGACAATAACAACAAATACCTAGTGGATAACTCAACTAACAAATAAGAAAAAGATATAAACATAAATGCAAAGTAAATAGCAGAAAAGTTCTGGATAACATTTAACATTTTCCAGACTCCAAATAGATGTTCCTCTAGACTGGACATATCTTCAAGTAGTTTCATCTTCTTTTGTACAACCACATTTCCTGTTGAGAAGCGCATATCTCTCTTGCTTCTCCCCCTATGAGAATCAAATACTTAAAGAAGATCACCTTCGTTTACCACATCTCCTGTACAATAGGATCTGCAGATAAAAACCAATGGTACTCCCCTTTTGGAAAACAACTTCTTCCCTTACTAGGAAATTACCTTGTGTTTACCACCTCTCCCGTACAATAGGATCCGTAGTTACAACCAACAATGGTGTAGTGTAGTGTACATATGTAGGATCTTTTTCTTCCTCCCTGCTATTTATCCCCCTTAGTTGAGGAATCCTCCAAACTATTACTTAAGCTTTTATCTCCCCCTTTGAGAAGGAATGTATGCCGTTGTCTGAAGGAGTTCTCATATATCACTTGGTTGGAAAAGAAATAACAAGTAGTTTCATCTTTCTTCCTCACTGTGAGTGTGTGATTCTGTTTAGTGTACCTCACATGTGTTTCACTCTTCTCTCCACTCGTGTTTACACTCATTCTCACAAGTGTATCACTCCTCTCATAGCTCCAACATTCAGCTGTACCTGCAAGGAAAATCACCTTAGCCATCCTTAAGGAGGTCTCAGGTGGTACAATGGGAGTTCGCAAATCCCCATCCTCGTTAGACTCTTCAGATGAATCTGAGTCATAATCTACAAGATGCTAGTTTCCCTTTTAGGGTTCCAGATTTGAATCCTGGGAAGGTAAACAATGATCCAACGAATTTAGCATAAAGATCAAAGTTCCCTTCTAATGTCTGTGAAGACATTTCCTTGTGACTCATCAGGTAATATCTGAATCATTGTCAACAAGTCGCCGATCTGCGCCTATGTCAGATCCACTATCCGCAGATGCATCCAGGGGATTTAAGCCTGGGGAGGTAGACACTGACCACTGACATATGGCTTTTGGATCATTATCCTCTCCTAACACCTGTAAAGACAATTGGTCCATTAAAGAACCTTAAACAATTGATTCTGACCATAAAATGGTCGAAACTTTTGTTTCCGTCAACTCATCCTTTGTGTGTGAGATATTTCCTTTTGCATCAAGAATTGTTTATGTTTGAGGTGGTGACACTACATCGGATGTCTTGGCCAACAGGCAAATTTCAATAGACGCACCCTGTTGAGAGAATGAATCTAGTAACTATTTTTGTGCTTTTTCAGCCTTTACATCTTTTTGAGATGATGTATGGGAGCTAGCAGTTGTCTCGGTTTAAATACTACTCATCTTTGTAGGAGACAGAACTGCTGGGTTGACTTCAGAACCTTCCTTATGTGGTGCACTAAGGCACTATCTCCCTCACGCTCATTCATACTTCATTTTAGTGGTAAGAGAGTGTTGGTTGGTTCTGTTTTTGTGTTTATCTTTACAGTCTGGGATAGAAGTTGTGGGTTTTCAACCTCATGACTGTCAATGAAAGAAAGCCATTGAAGACTGAACCTGTATCACAGAACATATGGCAATAGAGAGATAAAATGTATTTAAGATATATAATGAATGAAAATTATACATTTAATCTTTTGAGAGAAATGATGTACAATAGTGATTTCAAAGGATTTTACATAAAATAAGAAATCACTAATGTAGAAAGAAGTTTGAGTTCAATGATAACATTACCAGCTTACAAAAAGCCATATCCCTCAGATAAACCCTTGCTGTTATCTCCAAAGGTAACCAGTGGGCCAGCTTTCTCAACCACATTTGATAGCAGGGCTCTATCTCCGATCATATGTCTTGACGATCCACTGTCAAGAATCCACACTACCGGTTCCACCTGTTTAATGCCCTGCACTACAAATGGATTAGACCTTCTTCGGAACCCAAACTTGGTTGGGCCCGACATACTTGTAGAATTGACCTTTGTCAGACAAAACAACATTCTTAACTTTAATGGTCTCAACTTTCTCAATGACTGAACATTTGACCTTGTAAACAGCCTTAACAAATTTCTATTTAGGCTTAGGCACAAATGTCTCCTTTCTAGCCTTAGAAGGACTAGCAGTCTTAGACCTATCATGCTTCTTATTATTCACATGCTGACGAGGAGTAGTCTTATCACTAGAAATATGCTTACCATTAAAATAAGCATACATCAAATTGAAAGCACAAGACATACAATTAGCAACACCACATGCTTTATGAGAAGAATTAACAACAGGCAAATTACGCATGGTAGACATGGCAGTTTTGTTATCCAACTCATGTGTGTCTAAGCTAGTCTCAGTTGCTTTCACAACTTTGACTGGAACTTTCGACACACTTGGCTTGGAAATAACCTTCTCATTAGCATGATCTTCAGCACGTATTTCTTCATGAATAATAGAGGAGGTCGCATCAAATGGTTCATCAATTGATCTTTTATAGAGGGGTTCATCAACACCCTTAAGCACATGCGGTACTTCCCTACCTTTAGCACAGACATGAGGAGGGGAGTTTATGCCTAATTCTCCAATAGCAGCATTGTAATCATAACCTATTCCAGATGTTTGATTAACAACTTGCTTACTGTAGAACACTTTAGCCTTTGAACAAGAATTGAAGTAGGCTTTAACCTTAGTCTCAAGACCGATGATCTTATCTTTGAGAATAGTTTCGAGTTGTCTATAACAGTTAACTCTATTCTCTAGAAAAGATACTTGTTCTTTTAACTTGTCTTGATTAATGTGCACAAGTCTTAACTCATTGACCTCTTTCTCAAGGTCTTTGATCAGTTGACTTAACAGTTCATTATCACGACGAGCACAATCTAAGGAACCTCCTAGATGATAAACTAATTTAGCATCAGTATATTTTACCTCTTTTCTTGACGATGAAGCTTTTCCATCGATAGCCATAAGAGCAAGATTCTCATCTTCTTCATCTTCACTATCAGTATCATCCCAGCTTCTTCCCTTTGCCAGGTAAGCCCTTTCAGAGTTACTCTTCTGATTTGAATCATAAGAGTTCTTCCTTACTTACTTTGGCTTCCTGCATTCTGTGGCAAAGTGTCCCAACTCATTACAGTTAAAGCATCTAATGGTGCTCCGATCAACCATCCCCGTTTTGTATCCACCACTATTGGTGTTAGAGGATGAAGATCCACCTGTCTGGAATCTGTTGTAGTTGGACTTGTACTTGAACTTGGGATTTCTCTTGAATCTGAAATTGGAGAATCTCTTGACAATTTGGGCCATTGACTCATCTTCCAATTGCTCCATCTCTTCCAAGGAGTAAAAATCATCACTGGATTGATTTGTAGTAGGAGGATCACATTCTGCTACTAACACATTTTCTTCAGCCTTGGAATACCGTACCATTCTCTCTAACTGTTGAGATTGTTGTTGTTGTTGACCTTCAGCTACTAGAGCAGTAGATGTGCTGACCACTCTATCTTTCCCGTAGACTTCCTTCTGCTGAATCTGCTCTAACTCATAGGTTTTTAATACACCATAGAGTCTATCCAAAGAAATCTCACTCAGATCTCTAGCTTCACTTATGGCAGTGATTCTATGTTCAAGATGAGTTGGCAGTGTTAAAAGGAACTTTTTGTTGATCTCCCTGAATGAGTAATATTTACCATTTATGTTCAGGTTGTTGATCAATGCATTGTACCTCTCAAACACTTCAGTAATTCCTTCTCCTGGATTGGATTTAAAATGTTCATACTCAGAGGTTAGGATCTCTAACTTGTTCTCCCTAACTTCCTCTGCGCCTTCATTAATCACCTCAATAGTTTCCCACATGTGTTTGGAATTTTTACAGTTCATCACATGTCTATTCATTAAGGGATCAAGGGAATCAATTAAAATTAATTGAAGGCTGGCATCCAAGGAGGCTTCTTCCTTTTCAGCAAGAGTAAAATCTTCAGGCTCTTTTATATAGGTTCTAGCTTTGGTAATCACAACATCATCTACTATCACCTCTGGTTCAATAACTATCGGAGTTTTTGGACCCTTCTTTAACAAGTTCAGATATTTGGGATTTGCAACTTGTAAAAACAAGAGCATCTTCTTCTTCCACATGATATAATTTTCTTTATCATATAGTGGAATTTTAACGGTTCCAACTTTTTGTGAAGTCATTATGAATTTTTGAATAAATAAAAAATTCAAGGAGTTGAAAAATCACAAAAGTCTAGGATCTTGATTTGTTCGTTAATCAGAAGGCTCTGATACCAATTGTTAAGTCCCAATGTGTTTGTAGAAGGGGGGGTTGAATACAAATAATACCGAATAATCGAATTTAGTGCGGAATAAAAAATTGAAACAAAATTTAAGTTAAATAAGAATATTATTAAACTTGAAAGGTGTTACAACAACGGTATCGATTACAAGGAATTAATCTCAAATTAATTATCACAATTCTAGAATAAATTCGACATGAACTTTTTCTATTTTTGCAATAAAAAGAATCAAATGCTAAACTGTTATTCCTAGAGGACTAACAATGAGATTTACAGAAGGGGGGTTGAATGTAAATCTCAAAACTTTTTCAGGTTTTGAGAAGTTTATTAAAGCAGTGTGTTCTAGATGAACAAGTGTATGAATTGCTTTGAGCTAATGCAGACAGATATATATTCAAACACAAAATGTAAAGAACACAACAAACTTTAAAAACTTTTCTGGTGGATTTGTTGTTCCACCAGAGATGGTATATTAGAAAATCTGTGTTCAACAATGTTGATCACAGCTGCATCCTAGTACAAACTAGATGAATTTTCTCTCAAGATATTTCTTAACAGCTCTGGAAAATCTCTCTCTAATTACTAGCTTCTTCTTGGTTTATATATTACCAAGTGTACAAGTGAAAAACAATATAAAATTACAATAGTAAAATAAGTTCTTCACTTGCTTCTTTTCCTGTTCACTCCAGTACTTTGTTGACTATTGCATCTTTGTACTAAAGAAGAACGGCTGCTTTTTCTGTTGATCCTGAAATTCGGCTGCCACATCTCAGTTTTCTCTGTCAACCCATGTGCCTCTGTCTGTAGGTACAACTACCACTTATCAACGGCTAATTAGCAGAACATCCGTTGAAGCTTTCATCCGTTAATGACTTCATCCGTTGAAGGATGTTATCCGTTGAAGCTTTCATCCGTTGATGCATTTATCCGTTGATGCTCTCATCCGTTGAAGGATGTTATCCGTTGAAGCTTTAGAGACATCCGTTGAAGCTTAGCTTCTCATCCGTTGAAGGTCTTTAAGTCATCCGTTGATACCACTTCATTTATACAAAATTACAAGGCATGAAATATTTACAATTGGCCTTCCTATCTGCATATCATCTAGTAGTCAACATGACTTATAGTTTCTCTCAACTTCTAAGAATTACATTTTAAATACAGAGACTGAAATATGCTACAATACTAGACTTATTTCTAAGTAAAGCTACACCATCAACGGATAGCCAAAGTGGTCTTATCCGTTGAGGCTACTGACACTAAATTTCTACTTAAGTATTTTGTTAAACATATCATCAAACTAATGCACATATATTCCTAACAATCTCCCCCTATTTATGTCTATAAGAATTGTAGGCATAAATTCAGGGTTAACTTGATGATAACAAAACACTTAACAAATATTTGAATTGAAACTAAGTAGAAATATAAAAGTGCTGCAAAAGTGTATGTACTAGGAGGTAATTGAAGATTTACAGTATTTCCAAGGGTGCTCCTCTAGCCTGAGCAAATCATTATTTTCTTCTTTGTTCCCTGGTTTTCTTTCCTAGCCCTTTGTCATTTTCCTCAAATTGGAGTTGGAGTTGTCTGAAGAATTCAGCTTCATCTTCATCACTGATATCCAACTTAGATTGCATTTCACTGAGAGTTTCATTGCTGGCAATCTTGAGTTGGTCTTCAAGTCTGAAAAATCTTCTGACTCCTTTGTCATCTCTAAATTCCATCAACCAATGAGGTGATTTGTGAATTTTAGTTCCCCTTTCTTGTATGAGTAAGGTTCTGGGCAAAGCATTTGGTTCCCTCCAAGTCTTCCTTATGTTGGCAATCTTGTTGAGAATTTCAGTCTTGGCTGTTCTGGTAAAGCCAGAATCCTTTTTGATGGCTGAAAAGACTCTGATCAAGGTAGAGTAGCCTTCATTTAGAATCCTGTAGAGAGGCCATGTTCTTTCCCCAGCTCCCTTATATCTGAAAACCAATCTCTCTGGTAGCTGTCTGTAGGCAGCTATTCCCCTTACTTCCTCCAGCTCATCCAGATAGAGATTAATGTCTGAAGCTTCTTTTATGTCACAGATGTGAACATAATCATCTTTAGAAATGGGTGGCTTAGGGTTAGGTTTTTGTTTTTGAGTGAATTTCTTAGAGGTTAGGGGAGGTGTAGATTTAGATTTTCTTTTCTGTTTCTTTGGTAGTGGTAGAGTGGTTAAAAAGGTAGGCAATGTGATGTTGTCCCAATCAATAGGTTCCTCTTTTGGAATGATTGGTTCACCATGGATATTTATAGAGGGATCAGCAACAAAAGGTTTAGGTATGGAAGGTAGTGGTTTAGATATAGATTTGGTATCTTCAGGGTTATCTTCACTCCTTCTGTGTGCCTTGGCCTTTCTTCTGTTTCCCTTCTGCCATTCCTCTCTTTCTTCCATATTTTCACCAAATATGCTCCCAAGAACCTCATCTAAGTTAGCAATCTTTTCTTCACCCCTGACTTCAATTCCTTTCATTTCTTCAACTTGGCTTGACTTTAGCTGTTTTTCAAGCTTTGCTTGTGCTCTTTTGTCAGCCTTGAGTTTTACAGCTTCTTTCTTCAACCTTCTGGTTTCTTCCCTTTTGGCCTTTATAAATTTGGGATGTCCTTGCATCACACAGATACTCTTTCCCTCTCTATAGATAAAGGCCATGTCCATTCTCTCACCCTTGTCCTTGGTCTCCTTCTTCTTTATGATGCTTGCACTTAGAACTTTGTCTCCATCAGGTTTTGGAAGAGGAAAGTCTACTTCCTGCATCTGAGCAAAGTCTAGGGGATTCTTTGTGGAGTCCATACTGGATCTAGTGTTAGGCTTTAGAACCATAGGTTTTAAATTCTTGAAAGAAGTCTCTCCAACCTTATTTCTCCCTACTGGCTTGAGCTCCATGTTGATTGGTTCAATCTTTGTGCTAAATTTCACAGATGTTGATTTATTTTGTGTAGAACCAAACACCAATTGCAACCTTTCATCAATTCTCCTCCATTGTTCTTTCATTTGTATTTCAGCTGCTGCTAGCTGAATCAAATCAATTCCATCAGGTTTTCCCTTGATTTGAATGATTGGAGAGGTAGTGATGGCAGGAACTAGCACTTTAGATATCTGAATCTTTGTAGAGGGCTCTCCTTCCCCTTCCCTTTTATTCTCCCCCTTTTTGTTATCATCAAGAAGAGGGGTCAAGCCTTGTGCTTTTGCCAGCTGCATTAGGAGATTGGTTTGAGATTGTTGGTTGAGAAGAAGGGTGGCCACAGAATCTTCAATTCCTTGAACTCTGTCTTCCAACTTGGCCAGCCTTTGTTCAGTAACTGATTCCTTTTTCAATCTCGAAACCAAGTCCTGCAAAGTACCATAGGGCATGACTGAATCCAATTTTTCTGAAGTGAAGGATTTCAAGTCAGCAATATCTTTCCTGAGATCATCTAGACTCATATCTTGCTTTACTTTCTGCAACTTCATGAGATGCAGTGAGTCCAGGTGAGCTTGGAGGATAGCCTTGATATTTGCATTTGAAGTGTTCTGAATGGCCTGTTGAATAGTGATGATTTGTTTGACCAAGTGGACATTGAATTCACCTGTTCTATGCTCCTTAGTCAAGGCCCATTCAGGTAGATTAGGAATGGAATTAGGGTCTTCATCTCCCCCTATGTTCATGCTTCCATCAGAAGAAATAGAGTCATCATCATCAGAATTTACTCCAAATTCCTCAGATGGCTCACCAGCTGTAGAAGGCATCCTGTTAATAGCAGCTTTATCCCTTTGAAGAGATTCTGTTGAGTGCACTAGATGTAGTGTCCTCTCTGCCTCCTCATTGCCCTGAGCAGCCAACAGTTGATAGGCTGTCACAGGATGAGTAAAAGTGTCAGCATCCAAGGAAATGTTATCAATTACAGCTTTGTAATGTTGCTGAAATTGTCTTTCCTTTTCAGCATCATCCACAATCATTGACTCATGAGCAATGGCTGATTCCACCCTTGTATCAACTGTACCTGCTTTTCTCTCTTTTTCTCTATGTTCTTGCATCAGGGGCTCCCCCTGGCTCACACATCTCACTCCCTCACCTTCACCTTCTAAGGTGGTACTCCACTCACTGACTTTTGCCATGCTGGAAGAAATAGCATGCATTTTTGTGCTCTCAATCTCTCCTTTTGCCTGGGAGCAACCCAGCCTCTCACTCAAATTTTCACTCCCTGCCCTCAATCCTAAAAGTGATTGCACAGTATTCATGTCTTCTACACTTGGAATCATTTCAGTTATTTGTGTAGAGACTATCAACGGATGTGGAATATCCGTTGAAGTTGAAACTGTTGTTATCAACGGATAACTGCTGTTAAGCTTATCCGTTGAAGAGCAACCACTTGTCAACGGATGAGTGATATCCGTTGAAGAAGGAAAAGAAGATGAAATTGAAAGTGATATAATTGTTGAATCTGTATAGATTGATTTGATATGTGTTGATACAGATCCTTCAATTATATCTGAAAGAATTTGCGGGTGAACCAACAAATCATCTAAAAGATGATGATCACCTGTATTTGAGTGGGGCTCCTCCCTGAGTTGTAAAGAGGGAGAATCAGGAATTGATGGGAATAACATATCCACATCCAGAGATGGTGAAGAAGTATTTGGTGATTGATGTGTAGTTATTGTGAGAGAATGGGGCTGTGACTCCACATTTATTGGAGTCACATCAAACTGAGTTTGAGAAGGCACAGAGACAGATGGATGTATCTGTGCAGTGTGTGCACCCTGTGTAGAAGATTGGGTTCTAGCCTTCTTCCTTCTAATAAAAGCTTTTGTAGGTGAGTGTTTGGCTTTAGTGTCCCTCCCTCTTTTGTTCTGTGTTCCTGGTTGGGAACTCTTTTCAATAGTAACATCCTTTTGGGAGGATGCTACTAGGGATGTGCTAGAAACCTTTTCAACCACCACAGCTTTTTGAGAAACTGGGGCTTGGCTAGCTTGGGAAGCACTCAACTCTCCTTCCTTATCCTGGGGGTTTCTTTGATGTTCACCCCTCCCCTCACCACTCACACCCTGTTCACTTCCCTCAGGGTTAATGGTTGTTGTTACAACTGTTGTCTTTTGAGAAACAACAGAGGTGGTTTTCTTTGTCTTGGATTTTGAAAGTTTAGATTTGGTGACCTTGGTAGAAATCTGTTGGGGCATTGACACAGATTTCATGGCCACACTAGAAGATAAAGAAATAGAGGGGTTGGAAGAAGTAGGAGTTGTAGAAGCAATTACCTCACCTACCTGGGGTGCATTCATGATTGGTAAATATACCAATTGCACACTGCTGTTTAGATCCATTCTCTTCAAGTCTGCAAGAACTCTTTTCTCTTGTGCCCAGCACTTGAGTTTATTATTCTCATTGATTATGACTAAACCTTCAGCAACATGGTTAGCCAATAACATAAAGAATCTAGCATAATAGATGTTATTAGGTCTATTAGCTTTGTTACCTAATCTAGTACCTAATTCTAGCATCACATAGTTGCTAAAGTTAAAGTACCTATCAGAAACAAGCATATAGAACATATTAACAAGAGATGAAGTTATGGCATCAAAATTACTAATTTTCCCAGAGAAAACCTTTATGAAGGCATCCCCAAGAAAACTCCATTCTTTCCTAAGGCCTTTTCGTCTAATACCCCCTAAATTAGCAGAGTTAAGAGAGTAACCTATGGAATCTAACATGCTGGATACATCACCATCAGTGTGTGGTGTCATGGCATTGTTCTCAGGTAATTTAAAACATGCTTGTAAGTCATCACAGTTAATACAGTGATTTTTACCTTTGAGAGTGAAGGAGATAGTCATATCCATGGAGTTGAACTTAGCAGTTGTCCAAATCTCCTCAACTACTTCACAGAAAATCGTTGGGGCTTCCAGCATTGCATAGCTAAGTTTACAGTTTTTGATGAAGTCCATCATTTTGTGATAATCTGAGTGGGCTTCATTCTTTTCTACCAGAGCTATGAAATTGTTCTTCTCGTAGATGAACCCAGATTGAGACATAATCTTCACGACTGGTGCCATTGTTGTGAGTAGAAATTGCAGAGAATAACTTGAAGGTTTTGCAGAGAGAAAATGGTAAATGCTTGAAATTCTAAGAAAGCGTAAAGTAATAATGAACAATCAGAAGGGCTTATATGCTTTCAAAGAAAAAGAAATAAATAAAGGATTAATCAATAAGTAGGTGTTAGTGTATTTCAGCCGTTTAAGAATAAACTGTAAGTATTCTAATAACTACCTTTAAAACCAATACATACAGATGTATGTATGGTATCAACCGTTAAGAAAATAGAATCAACGGCTGTGAAACACCTCAAACGTCTGATGTGACATTTCAACGGATAATGTAAATTGTCATCCGTTGAAAGGTACTTCAGCTTTATCCGTTGACGGATAAAAGTTCCAGAGATATACTTGTCTTTCAACGGATAATGAATATCCGTTGATAGAGCAATTTTGACTTTCAACGGATAGGGAACATCCGTTGATGGAATAAACTTTGTTAAAAGTCAAATTTGTTCTAGCAACTAATATATTTCAGGCTTCTCATCAAATTGCAAAGAAGACATGAATTTTAAGAGTAATTAAGCATACCTAGCTCACTTACCAATCTTGTGAATGTTGATTCATCAAGTGGCTTGGTAAATATGTCAGCAATTTGTTGTTCACTTGGAACAAAATGTAGTTCCACTGTACCATTCATGACATGCTCCCTAATGAAGTGGTACTTGATATCAATGTGCTTGGTCCTTGAGTGCTGTACAGGATTCTCTGTTATGGCTATGGCACTTGTGTTGTCACAAAAGATAGGTATTCTATCAACATGAAGTCCATAATCAAGGAGTTGATTCCTCATCCATAACATTTGAGAACAGCAACTTCCAGCAGCAATGTATTCAGCCTCAGCTGTAGAAGTAGAGACTGAATTTTGCTTTTTGCTAAACCATGATACAAGCTTGTTTCCCAGGAATTGGCAGGAGCCTGTTGTACTTTTCCTGTCTATTTTGCAACCTGCATAGTCTGCATTTGAATAACCAATTAGATCAAAGCCAGATTCTCTAGGATACCAAATTCCTAAATTTGGTGTACCCTTGAGATATCTGAAAATTCTCTTGATAGCAATTAAGTGAGACTCCCTAGGATCAGCTTGAAATCTAGCACACAGACATGTAGCAAACATTATATCTGGTCTGCTAGCAGTTAAATATAAAAGTGAACCAACCATGCCTCTATAACTTGTAATGTCCACAGACCTTTCAGTCTTATTTAATTCAAGTTTGGTGGCAGTGGCCATGGGAGTTTTTGCAGATGAGCATTCCATTAAGTCAAACTTCTTTAAAAGATCATAAATATATTTAGTTTGACTAATGAAAATTCCATCACTAACTTGTTTAACTTGTAAACCAAGAAAATAGGTTAATTCTCCCATTAGGCTCATTTCATATTTACTTTGCATTAGCTTAGCAAACTTTTTGCAAAGTTTATCATCTATAGAGCCAAATATTATGTCATCTACATAAATTTGAACAAGTATACTAGAGCCATTAACATCCCTAAAGAAGAGAGTTTTATCAACAGTACCTCTAGTGAAGTGATTCTCCAAAAGAAATTTTGATAAGGTTTCATACCAGGCTCTAGGTGCTTGCTTCAGTCCATAGAGTGCTTTCAACAGATAATACACATAGTCTGGAAAATTTGGATCTTCAAATCCTGGAGGTTGACTTACATAGACTTCTTCCTCTAATTTCCCATTTAGAAATGCACTCTTGACATCCATTTGATAGACTTTGAAATTGGCATGGGCTGCATGGGCTAGAAATATTCTGATGGCTTCAAGTCTTGCAACAGGAGCATATGTTTCATCAAAATCTATTCCCTCTTGCTGAGAATAGCCTTTAGCAACCAGTCTGGCTTTATTCTTTATGATAATGCCATTTTCATCCATCTTGTTTCTGAATACCCACTTTGTGTCAATAGGACTCTTGTTCTTTGGTTTGGGTACCAGCTTCCAAACTTGGTTTCTCTCAAATTGGTTTAGCTCTTCCTGCATAGCTAATATCCAATCTGGATCCAATAGAGCTTCTTCCACTTTCTTAGGTTCCTCCTGAGATAGAAAACTACTGTACAGACATTCATCTTGAGTAGCTCTTCTTGTTTGCACTTTAGATGATGCATCACCAATGATCAGTTCAAAGGGATGATTCTTGGTCCATTTCCTTTGTGGTGGAAGATGTGCTCTAGATGAGGTGGCCTCAGTATTGTCATGATGTGAGACAGAGTGTTGACTAGTTGAAACTCCCCCTGAGTTGTTGGTCCTTTGCAGGGAACTTGGAGTTCTATCAACTGATGATGTAAATCGATTATCCGTTGATGAACTATGATCAACGGATGCTTCATTTTGTACTTCAACGGATGGTGCACTATGTCTTTCAACGGATACTGCATTGCTTCTTTCAATGGATGCAGTATTTTGTGCATTATCCAGGGGCATGTTTTGAATCCCTTTTGAAGTGTCATCTCCATCAGTCTCCTCTTCACTATCATCACAATATATCTCAATATTGTCAAATTTGAGTCTCTCATTATGTCCCTCATCTGTTAGTCCATCAATCTTTTTATCGTCAAACACAACATGCACAGATTCCATAACAATGTTGGTTCTTAGATTGTAGACCCTATAAGATTTTCCAGCTGAATAACCAACAAATATTCCTTCATCAGCCTTTGCATCAAACTTCCCTTTATGGTCAGATTGATTCCTCAGTATAAAGCATTTACATCCAAAGACATGAAGAAAGTTTAGAGTTGGTTTTCTTCTCTTGAACAACTGATAGGGAGTCATGCCTTTAGCTTGATTGATCAAAGAAATATTCTGAGTGAAGCAGGCACAATTAACAGCTTCAGCCCAGAAATATGTTGGTAACTTTGATTCTTCAAGCATTGTTCTGGCAGCTTCAATTAAAGATCTGTTCTTTCTTTCAACAACCCCATTTTGCTGAGGTGTTCTTGGAGCTGAGAACTCATGCATGATTCCATTTTCTTCACAGAACAGCCTTAATGTCAAATTCTTGAACTCAGTTCCATTGTCACTCCTGATATTTCTAACCTTCAAGTCAGGATGATTGTTGACTTGCCTGATGTGATTGATAATGATTTCACTTGCTTCATCCTTTGATCCAAGAAAACAGACCCATGAGAACTTAGAGAAATCATCTACAATCACTAAGCAATATCTTTTTCTTGCTATTGACAATACATTGACTGGTCCAAACAAATCCATATGTAGCAGCTGTAATGGTTCATCAATTGTTGTTTCAAGCTTCTTCTGAAATGATGCTTTCCTTTGTTTGCCTTTCTGACAAGCATCACACAGACCATCCCTTGAGAATTCAACAAGAGGAATTCCTCTTACTAAGTCCTTTTTGACTAGATCATTCATTGTTTTGAAATTCAAATGGGATAGCTTCTTGTGCCATAGCCAACTCTCAACTGAACTTGCTTTGCTGAAGAGACAAGTAATAGATTCTGCATCTGTAGAGTTGAAGTCAGCTAAGTACACATTTCCTTTTCTAACTCCAGTTAGAACCACTTTGTTGTCTTCCTTACTAGTGACAACACAGGCTTCAGAATTGAAGGAAACTGTATTCCCTCTATCACATAGTTGACTGATACTCAGTAAGTTGTGCTTGAGACCATCAACTAATGCAACTTCTTCAATGATGACATTCCTTGTTGAAATCAAGCCATATCCCATAGTAAACCCTTTGCTGTCATCTCCAAAGGTTATGCTGGGGCCAGCTCTCTCTTTAAACTCTGTGAGCAGGGAGAAATCTCCAGTCATGTGTCTTGAACAGCCACTGTCCAAGTACCATAGATTTCTTCTATTTTCCTGCACACCACAAAATCAATCAATTTGATTTTGGTACCCAAGTTTCCTTGGGTCCATTCTTGTTAGCCTTTCTCCTAGACTTCATTCCTCCTGCATCTTTAGACTTAGGTGAGTTTGAGTCAACCTTGGTCTTAGATGTGGTTGGTTGAGGTGTAGGGTTAGTCACAACATTATCCATCACATTTATAGAATTATTAGGCATGGATTGTGCATACATGTTATTCCACATTGGCATATTGTATGGCATTTGAGGCATACTGAATGCAGCAAGATAAGGATTGTTAAAATATGGCATGTTTGCAAAATGTGCACAAGGATTTTGTTGAGACATAACAGGCATAGCATGTAGAGGTGATACAGACATGTTAGGCATGGAAGAGGGTACAGTTATGGGAGATTTCTTAATAGATATACAGTTAGCAGATAGATGATTAACACTACTACAATGCACACAGCTTTTTCTAGGAGCATACTTGTCAGGTGTGTAATTGTTATGTTTGTTAACTCCTACCTTCCCATTTCTGTTGGATTTCCTTTTGGATTCCTTTTTATCCTCAACCATCTTGAGCCTATTGTTTAACTGTTCTAAGGTCATGTGCCCTACATTCACCTTTCTGACATCTTTGGATGTGCTTGCTCCTTCTTTGACAAAGTTCTTTGAAGTTGAACCAAACTTTTTGTTGAGTTTCTTTAGATTTTCTCTTTTAGAAACATCTGCCTGTTTTAATTGAGGAACCTTCAACGGATGTTCCTTTTCTTCCTTCAACGGATAACTTTCATCATCCGTTGATTCCACATCCGTTGACAGTCCATCAATTAATTCCAGTTTCTTTTTATTTTTATCCCAGGCAGTTTCACAGAATGATTCAATTCCTTGGACTTTGGCAATTTGAGCACTTACATCCCTAGATGTTTTCCAGGCTTTAATCACCTCTTGCTCTTTCTCTAATTGATTGGAAAGTATTTCTACTTTCTTAACAGATTCAGCTAGTTCATTTTCAACAGATATACAATGCAATTTGGTTTTCTCTAGGTCAATCAACTTATTTTCTAACACAGTATTTCTATTACTTAAAAACAGATTGTTCTCTTTGATCCTACTATTTTCTTTAGCAAGAGATTTAAGAGACACACGCAAATGATACAATTCAGTAGACATGTCATTGAAAGCATCATTGCACTCTTCTTTAGTAAGCTGTGTTAAATCAGTAGTGATTACCTGATTGCTTGATGAACTAACTTCGTTTTCTTCAGAATCAGCCATGAGAGCAAGGTTGACATAATCCACATCTTCATCCTCTTCATCTCCATCAGCTGCCCAGTCCTTTTCTTGAGTAATGAAAGCCCTTTCCTTCTGTTTGAGTAGATCAAAATATTTCTTTTTGTAATCTACTTGTTCAAATTTCTTCTTTTCAGAGGTTGGCTTTCTGCACTCACTTGCAAAGTGTCCACTTATACCACAATTAAAACACTTGAACTTGGATTTGTCCACCATGTTCTTATAGGGTTTAGTGGCTCTAGTGTTTTTCCTGAACTTCATCTTTGCAAATCTCCTGGACAGAAATGCAAGATGCTCATCAATACCATCAGAGTCATCTTGACTGGAGTTGTCTTCATTTTCAGCAACTTGCTCTTTACCCTTGTCTGATTCTGGATTTCTTACACCATCTTTGGAGCTTGATGTAGATCTCACAGTTTCTTTTCTGCATTCTTTCTCATTTTCAGCTACCAATGCAACTGAACCTCCTTTCTTTCTCCCCCTCTCCAATACCTCATCCTGTTCCAACTCTAGTTCATAAGTCTTCAAGATTCCATATAATCTTTCAAGAGTAAAGTCCTTATAATCCTGAGAGTTTCTTAAGGAAACAGTCATGGGTTTCCATTCCTTTGGTAAGGATCTCAAAAATTTGAGATTTGAATCCTTCACCTGGTACACTCTACCATACAGCTTCAGTCCATTCAACAGCTTTTGGAATCTATTAAATGTGTCATTTAAAGATTCATTCTCTTCAAAATGAAAGTACTCATACTGTTGAATGAGAAGCTGCATTTTGTTCTCTTTTACTTGTTCTATACCTTCACACAGCAACTGAACTGTGTCCCAAACCTCTTTGGCAGTTGAACAATTTATCACATTATCAAACATATCCTTGTCAAGACCATTAAACAAAATGTTCATAGCCTTCTTATCCTTGTGGACTTCTTCTGTGTCTTCCATTGTCCATTCTGCTCTAGGTTTTGGAATGGATTGACCAACAGCAATTGTGGCCGTAGCAACTGTGGCTACTTTGTGGGGAATGTGAGGACCATTCTCAATGCAGTTTACATAACCTTCATCTTGGGAGAGTAGATGAAGGTGCATTTTCACCTTCCAGTGGTGATAACTGTCTTTGTCAAGAACTGGGATCTTTACTCCAATATCCTTCTTACTCATCTTTGTTAGATTCCAAGATCTTTAAACTCTTTGTGTGTCAAGAGCTTGCTCTGATACCAATTGTTATTCCTAGAGGACTAACAATGAGATTTACAGAAGGGGGGTTGAATGTAAATCTCAAAACTTTTTCAGGTTTTGAGAAGTTTATTAAAGCAGTGTGTTCTAGATGAACAAGTGTATGAATTGCTTTGAGCTAATGCAGACAGATATATATTCAAACACAAAATGTAAAGAACACAACAAACTTTAAAAACTTTTCTGGTGGATTTGTTGTTCCACCAGAGATGGTATATTAGAAAATCTGTGTTCAACAATGTTGATCACAGCTGCATCCTAGTACAAACTAGATGAATTTTCTCTCAAGATATTTCTTAACAGCTCTGGAAAATCTCTCTCTAATTACTAGCTTCTTCTTGGTTTATATATTACCAAGTGTACAAGTGAAAAACAATATAAAATTACAATAGTAAAATAAGTTCTTCACTTGCTTCTTTTCCTGTTCACTCCAGTACTTTGTTGACTATTGCATCTTTGTACTAAAGAAGAACGGCTGCTTTTTCTGTTGATCCTGAAATTCGGCTGCCACATCTCAGTTTTCTCTGTCAACCCATGTGCCTCTGTCTGTAGGTACAACTACCACTTATCAACGGCTAATTAGCAGAACATCCGTTGAAGCTTTCATCCGTTAATGACTTCATCCGTTGAAGGATGTTATCCGTTGAAGCTTTCATCCGTTGATGCATTTATCCGTTGATGCTCTCATCCGTTGAAGGATGTTATCCGTTGAAGCTTTAGAGACATCCGTTGAAGCTTAGCTTCTCATCCGTTGAAGGTCTTTAAGTCATCCGTTGATACCACTTCATTTATACAAAATTACAAGGCATGAAATATTTACAATTGGCCTTCCTATCTGCATATCATCTAGTAGTCAACATGACTTATAGTTTCTCTCAACTTCTAAGAATTACATTTTAAATACAGAGACTGAAATATGCTACAATACTAGACTTATTTCTAAGTAAAGCTACACCATCAACGGATAGCCAAAGTGGTCTTATCCGTTGAGGCTACTGACACTAAATTTCTACTTAAGTATTTTGTTAAACATATCATCAAACTAATGCACATATATTCCTAACATAAACGTAATTTGAGATTAAGTTCTAGGGATTATGATCCGCTAGATAGTTACACAAGAACTAGATAATGATTTCTAGTGGTTTGGATTTAACTTTACTAACTAGAAATTGTTGATCTTGAATTTGCAGTTGAAGGATGAAATGCTTTCTGCTCTGCTTTTCTTTTGTTCTTGGTTGGTTGAAGTCTGTTCTGTGTATTGATGATTGTCTACTGCTTCTGTCTTTAAGTTTTAATCAACAGAACTGAAATGAACTGGCATGACAATCGGTATGACAATCACTTGTACTAGGAAGACAATCGGTATGACTATCTGTTGTACTAGCATGACAACCTGATTGAACTAGCAAGACAATCCTCCTTCTAGTAGAACTTTCGGTATGACAATCGAATGAACTAGTATGACTTTCGGCAAGACTATTGAATGAACTGGTATGACTTTCGGTATGACAATTGATTGTCATACCAATTCAAAATAATTGTCTTGCTGAATTAAAACTTATTTTAATTCAATTATAATTCTGAAAATTCTTAATATTAATTCAGAATTAATTAATCAATTAATTCAATTAATTAATAAATTAATCTTTGCAGATTTAATTTATTTTCTTAATTAAATTATATGACTTAATTAATTAATAGAGAATTAATACTACTCTTCAACAGCAACCATTCTTCTGAAAATCTTCTGATAATCACTTTCAATTATGAATCAATTCCACCACTTCAATGTTGACACTCGATGTACTGTCTCGTTCATGAGTGACTAACTTTCGTGACATTTCTTTATGTCTTAACTTTGATAACTTGATTTTCTTCAGATTAAATCCCTGTAATTCTCTGATACCCTGACGAGATCTCTGTCACTTGATTAAATCCACAACCTTGATTTATATCACTGAGGCTTGATCAATTTCTTGAACTTCTTCCAGTGAATTAATTCCTCAAGTCTGTAGATGAACCTTGTTTCTTAATCCTTTGACAGATGTTACTTTGAGAGATATCTTTGACGGTAGATCCACTATTTACTTGTTACATTCTTATTTGAGTTGAGTTAAATCCTCGAATGAACAAATAGGCTATAACATATGCCTTTCATACCGGATGTTTGGCTGTGAGTGCATCTTTTCTGTCTACCCTCCACCTTGTCCTATACCATCAGTTTAAAACCCGTACTAGGAGGTAATAGCCCCTACGAGGATGGATTCGAGAGCTACGACATATGGTGAGTATATGGGGTATTAAGAAAGGTGAGAAGAAACCTAGAGAGAAGGTTCATGTATGCCAAAAAATGGCTGCTACCAGGTTATATGGAGATACTAGTAAGTACTCTACCTATGATTTTTGTGAAGTGGGATAAATGAATTTTAAAGGAGTTTAGAGAGAATAGAAATCGAGAATTTTCTTGGAAGTAGATGATAATGATGTGATCGAACATAATACGTATAGTGGTAAAGTGATGTGATGTTAGCTGATTTGGTTTTATAAAATAGGTTTGATAGACCTATTATAATTAGTAATTATAAGAAGTAATGATGGAAGTATTACCAGTATGAAAGATTTGAAGAGAAGCTATGAATAAGATAATATGCAATGGTAACTAGAATTTTTTTTGACCAATGAAGATAAAATGGACCCAATGAGGGATATAGGATATACAAAAATGAATGAGTTTTATCAGACGGTGTTCCCAATTTGATACTTTGTACTGGTTGAAAAGAACGACAACTAACTCATATAGTAATGACGACTAGGTGTATGATTTTTAAAATTTTAAATAGTTTTCAAAAGAGATTTTCTTCACAAAAATTTTCTAAAATTTCTTGGAACAAAACAAGTTATGAAAACTTGGTTGTCAAACTACTACTTGAGTTTCTTGTTTGTTATAAGATTCAGATTAACCAGACGAATGCTTGTTTTAGAAAATTAGTATGGTTCATTTAGAAGGCCAAGTGGAAACGCTATTACGGAGAAACTGCTCATCCAATTTCTGAGGCAATTAGAGTACGAGTAATATGTCGATTCACGAGGAGCTGAGTACGAGCAAAGAAGATTAAGGAAATCTCCAAACTTTCTAAAGGAAGAACGTTTTTAGCAAAGAAGGCGATATGTTCAACGACCAGCAGTATAAGTGAAATTTGAGGTTATAATTGTAAATCTCGTAAGACCGCAAATTAAGTCAAATCATATACATGGAAGCGCAACGCGAAAGGTACGAGACCCGGTACAGGGGAAATTATTCTAATGATCGATTAAGAAGGCATGTCCGAGAACTTTCTAAAGTTAATATGTGACTCGAAATGGGATCTGTTGATCGGACAAGCGTTAAAGCCGTAAAAAGATGTAATGTGAATGACGATCAATGATATCATTCTTTCCTATAATTCTGGTAAATCTCGAGTAAAGTATGAACTTCTTTCATGGTCATCCCTATAAGGTGATTACTGAATTCCTTTCAATTCGTTCCTTCTTCAAAATATTATTATTTTTTAATTGGGACAAGCAGTGGTATGGTGTGACGCTTTGTCAAAATGACAAAGAGTCTTGTGGGACGCCACCTAATCATGTGTTGTGCCATATGGTATGAAAGACTGGCCATCTTAAGTACTAATATGGTTGTCTTATTCCTATTTAAATCATTATTCATTCTTTCTTCCTCAATCCTGATTTGTTGATTCATGAATTTCTTCGATTGTTTCCTTGTATTCTTATTCCTTACCAAAAGTCTCCAATCAGAATCATATACATAAATTCCTTCTTGTGTAAGGTCTATCCTTTGAATATTTTAAAGGAAGTAAAATGAACCCGTGTAGCAGATAAAGTTACGTAATAAGTATGGACAATTGCAAGCTGATGGATGGTGGACATTTAAGAGCAGAGAAGAATCATTATGCCGATAACGGGATAGTTGCGAGGACATCAAATCAAAGGCAGCGATCCACATACATGATACGTTGCAAGAATGAGATTTTGGCATGAATTGGGGTAATTAGCAAAACGTATGAGGTAAATTAACTAGAGAAATAAGAAAGTAAAGCTGCATATATCAGGTGAGGCAAATGATCGATTGAACAATGAAGGCGAATGAAGAAATTCTTAATAATAACCATATAATCGATTAACACGTTGTGAAAATGAGGCATACCTCAATCATGTGGGAGATATTTGTCATGAAGATTCAAGAACGAAGAAATGCTAGTTACGAATAAACTTTAAGTGTGTTCATTAAGGGATGGTTGGGCTTTCCCACTCAAGTAAGTGAGTTGTGGTAAAATTGATGCTTGTAGCTGGGTCGGCAAAGAAGGTTCAATATGGAAAGACATAAGGGGAGATGAAAGTATGGTGGTTTGACTGCCACAATTTTTAAGATATGATGTTTTAAAACCAAATGAATTTTCTCGCAAGATTATAAAAGTGTTAGTTGAGATCAGGTGTTGGTTATCAAAAATTGAACGAGTTAATTAATAAAAACAAGTGTATATTATCAAGGATAGACGAATTATTAAGTAGAGAGCTTGAATGGAAACATGAACTAGAGGAATTTTAGAATAATTTGTAATCATTCTCAGTAGTGATATTCTTTTATAATCAGAGAATATGAGAAAGAGGTATGTCATAATAAGAATTGTTCGCTATAATCTTAAGTTGAATTAGAGACGTGATTAATATTACACGTGGTAATGAAATGGTGAGTTTAGAAAGTGAAAGTGGACTGGTATATTTGAGGATTGATTGTTGGTTATTTGATTGATTGTGGGTGTCGGCTTGAGCCCGATTGGTAGTCAATAATATAAAGGAGATGCTGCCCAATTTTTTTGGAAAATACCCTACTCTTACAAATGAAAAGTATACTTCCGTGTGTTATAGATGCTCATGTTAATACTCCAATTAATTGTGATCTCGGTTCTCGAAAGAGGTTGTTACATCCAATTCGACTATATATAATTGGTCTTTGATTTCATTTAGCTAGTCATCACTTGGTACCATTGATCAATTAAGTGAGTTAATGGGCTAATTGTACCAATTAATGGTCAGTTACATGAAGATCGACTCCAATTAGATTAAGTCAAATTTTGATATGACTTTCAAATTCGAAATCAAAATAATGAGAAATTGGGGAGAAGTAAGGACGCTGGCAGAATTCAGAAATTGCCGCAAATGTGTGAGTTTTTGCTTGGGTGAATATGCCTTTCATAATGGACAAGAGAAATAAAAAGTCATTTGTATGGACAAGCGAGGAGCATGTTTTCAGGAGCTAAAGATTTAAGATGAAGCAACGAGAAGAAAGGAAGAAGGGAGATGGAATAAAACAGAGATTAATAACTACACCAATATGGATTTCAATAGACAATCAAGGAGATGCTATTATCTACAACAAAGTTTTATCAAAGGACATATTGTTTTTAAATGGTTGTGATAATCATATAATAAATGATTTGTTAAGAATTTCTGTTTCGGATAAAGTGTGAGATACAGTTATAATTCAGTTTCCGATTGATGTTGATACTTAGGTTGTTGTTAAATATCGAAAGTGGTATTATGTTTACTTCAGAATGGGATGTTGTGAGTATCATAGTTCGTATTAATATCTAATTTGATATGACAACAAAATAAGTATTAATGTCAAGAGTTCGGTTTTGAATAAGCTATGGGAATAAAGAATGGAGATAGAAAAGGAAGTGGAATAAAAAGGGTGATAAAGAAACTTCATAAGATGCCAAGAAAAGTAGACGTAGTAACAGATGCATTAATCAGAAAGGAAAGACCGAACGTGTTGACAGTGTCAGAAGAATTATACAAGGGATTTCAAAAGTTAAAATTGGAAGCCAGAGCTTGCAAACCTAACAATGCAAAGATGTATAGTATGACTTTTCAGCCAGAATTGCTAGAGAAGGTAAAGAAACGTCAAGGGGAAATAATAGATCAAGATATTATCATTAGAATATATATATATATATATATACTTAAAAAGATGATCAAAGCATTCCCAGATTTTATTTCAGAATATGGGATTCCACCAGTGACAGAATTGAAGAATGCAATTTTACAAGAAGCTCACAACTCAAGATATTCAATCCATCCATGAAGTACCAATTTGTATAACGATTTAGTGAAAATTATTGGTGGCCAGATATGAAAAAAGAAATGGTGAGATAGATTAGCCAATGTTACACGTATCAAGGAGTTAGGGCGGGACATCAAAGACTAGATGGATATATTTCGCCAAGAAACGTCGTGGTGATGTCATCTGAGAACCAAAAGTGAGGAAAGCGTTAATTACGTCATTATTGATAGGTTAATTAAACCTGATCATTCTCATTTGGGAATAAATAGTTTATCCCATAAGTGGGTTAGTTGCTGCTTAAAGAAATGGTGGTACATCATCAGATCTAGAAATTTATTGTAATTGATCAATATTGTTTGATGTGAGATTTGACGGGAGTATTCAGAATATACCTGTCGAACCAAAATAGTATATACCACTCCTAGACGAACATGCATTAAGTAAGGTGGAACTAAAAAGATAGGAATTTGGTTGAACGACATTAGCTCAAGAAATTCAAGTTACTTCGAAGGTATGATACGAGACATAGATGTCAAAGAAGACTCTCTGATAAGATGGCATAAAGAAAGAATAAACGTTATATGTGATTAGACGTCAAGGAACGCATTGCAGTCAGTCTCGTATGAGAACTCCTTAGAACCAAAATAAATGATAATATAGGTTAAAAGTATGCCGGTGATGCCTCCAGGTTAGTGTACTTTCTTAAAAATGGTAAGAGATCTTCGCTCGATAAACATACTCGATTGTGCTTTAAGGAAAATAAAATATGGTGATAAGTTTGTGCGTCAGTCATATTCAGTCGAGATTTTCTCGTTAATTCTTAACTCTGGAGTAATCTCGAGAACGTTAGAAATCAAATACGCCATAGTTTCAGTATATCATTCGCAGATGGACGAGAAGATTAAAAGAACGATTAAAGTGCCTCGAATGTGATTTGAAGTGATTATGCACTAAGTTAATTGAATAGAGTAACATGTGGGAAAGAGGTTCAATAACTAGTAGCTATTGCAAACGTTCATGAGCACGAATTACTAGAATTACAAAGAAAAGCTAATTAGTAAGCATTATGCTGGTCCCGTTTGAGACAGTAAAATAGTCAGGATAAGTGTGAGTAAGTTGGCTTCATCGCCACACGTTTAGCAGATTTATATGGTATTTATACGTGTATACTCAGGAAAAGTAATTTAGCTCCACTATATATAAAATGGAGACTTGAGTTGAGTTATATGAGCACCATATAAAATATGATGTTAGCGAGAGGCTGTTAAGTAATGATTGATGCTGCAAGTAAAAGTTTAGGAAAAGTTGTAAGGTTGAGGAATCAACCCGAGAAAATGAGGGTGAGATACTTATAGGTATCACTATCTGATTCTTAGAGTGATTCTGAGGACAGAATCCTTTTTTTGGGGGGGGGGCGGATGTAACATCCGGGATATCACGTGTAATTATTTTTATCAATAAATAATTTTTATATGATTATTATGTGATTTTTGGTGAATTATCTGATGATTGGTGTGGATATGTGGATGCTTATATGTGATAAAGTATAAGTATGTTAATTTTATTATGACCAGAATAAAATATAGATAATTACAGTATTTTTCAGGTAATTTTTGGATTGTTATATGATTTTAACCGTTTTTACGTTTTTACAGGTAATTTTTGGATTATTATATGATTGTCCGACTTCAACCGTTTTTACGTTTTTACACCCCGAAACTCTTCCGAAAACTCCTTCCTAACCTAATCTGGTAATTCCGGACATTTTCCGTGTTTTGACTTTTTCGATCCGGATTACGGTTTGACCCGTGCGCGGCCCGACGCAAGATTTTCGATACGATAATCATTTCGGTGAATCAACGAAACCTATATTCTCAAAGGACGGGATAATATTACGTTAATTTCGTATAAAGTATTATAAGAAGCCCGGTTTGGATAATTATCCAATACGGGTACCAAAATCGGATCGTTTCTGCAGTTACTTAGCGGCTAAGTAACAAATTTAACGATCCAAAACTATCCAAAACGAACCAATATTCCAAAAATATATATAGCCCTTTTATCATTTCATTTCATTCGTATAATCACAATCAGTCAGTAAAACCCCGTAAAATACAGAGAAAATGTCGAATTGATATTGCGTTCTTGAGAATCAAACTTACGAACGAAGGCGTTATCGAACTCCGATTCGGGCGTGCAACATATCAAAACGAAGCTCTCGAAAAGACCTTTCTAAATCAACCATCACTTTTGGTGCAGAAATCAAGGTATTTTTCTGATTTAATTATTTTATTGCGAATTATTAATGAAATAAAATATGAATTTTTGTTCGAGACCTTGTTTGTGTGATTTGATGATTGCATGTTATAGAGGATTAAATTCTGAACATTTTGGCATATTATACACTTGATTTGGAGTTCAATAACATGTTTAATTTTGAGTTTGATTTTTGGAATTAGAAATTAGGGTTTTAGAACCATGAATGTTCTTAATTGAATTTGGGTATTTCTTTGTTAAGGGTTATTGGTTAAAATTAAGAGTACCAGGTTGTAGATCTTTCAAAAAACAATCGAATGATGTATAATAGATGAACAGGGGGTGCTCAGAAGTCGTTTGCCGGAAAACGCCGCGTAGAAGCGGCGGAAATTTTGAATAGGATTTCCCTTTGATTATTTGATTATTTACAACTTTTGATTGCACGAACATGTTTCTGGAAAGCAACAGTTATTTCCCTGTGATTTTGAATGATTTCTGGGCTAAGAATTGATTGCCAGAAAGCTTGGTGGCCGCCGTTAAAGGCGGCCGACCACCGGAGTTTGAACGGGGAAGACGACAGGGGCAAATTACAATTTGACCCCTGAAGTTCCCAGTTCTGCAGAAATAGTGTTCTATTTTTAAAACTTTCAAAAATCATATCCTGGTTTTATTATTTTCAGAAATTGTATTCTCTTTTTTATATTATTTTCAGAAATTAATTTTCAATTATTTAAAAATTCCAAAATTCAGTATTTAATTTCCGAAAATTATTTTTTTATCTAAAAACAAATCTTAATTAAATAATGAATTAATATTAGTTGATAATTAATTATTTAATTAGTCAATTAATTTAAATATTAATTGATTAATTAATTTAATTAGTTATTAATTAAATTTAATTAATTATTTAATTAAATTTAATTATTTATTTGGATTTAAAAATTCTGAAAAATAGTTTCGAGCTTTAAAATATTGTTTAAAATTATTTTCAAGGCTCAATAATTATTAGAAAATTATTTTAAAGTCAGATTCGGGTGTTCAAACCCTATTATTTAATTATAAAATAATTCGGAGTCCCGTTTTAATTCCAAAAAATGTTCAAAAATTCGTAATAAATACTTGGAAAATCATTTTAACCCCGAATCTTCTTTGAAAAATTATTTTGATCGAATATCTTGTGTGCTATGTGCTACGTGCTATCTGATTGATGTGTTATATGCCCATGTGATTATTGTTTGACTATTTTAGTCATAACTTTCAATCCGTAAATCAGATTTGGGTGAAACGAAGGGTAGATAAAAGCTTATGACGTCTATGTGACAATTAGAATAATATGAGTATGAATAATTAATAGATACTTGTGATGCCTAATAGAGTCAGCAAGGCATAGAAAAGGAAATCAGTGATCCATAAATAGAATCGAAGCGTAGAAAGAGAAGGCAAGTGGTTGATAAATAGAAGCAAGGCATAGAAAGAGAATGAAATTGGTTGATAAATAAAACTATTAGATGAGTACAAGTAGAATGGAAATCGTGGATGATAAGGCAAGTACTTTTGAACATTTTTCAAGATATATTGCAAATATTTTTGAACTGTTTCATAATATGTCGCTATTATTCAAAATAACTCCTGTTTTATACTGCAAGCACTTTAAACTATTTAACCTTGAACCCTGATTCTTATTGATCTTGAGCCATAAGCCTTATTCTTTATAAACCATTGATTATTGAATTCACAGAGACGAGCCATATACATATGATACTACTCCACAGATACATATCTACCACATACTGATTCTGATATTGAGTTTCTTAACATACCAACCCTTATTCCTTGTTTTGTCTACAATACCTCTAGAGAAGTGATTCTCTAAAAGAAACTTTGACAAAGTGTCATACCAGTCTCTAGGTGCTTGCTTTAGTCCATAAAGTACTTTCAAAAGATAGTAGACATATTCTGGAAAATTTGGATCTTCAAAGCCAGGAGGCTAACTGACATTGACTTCCTCCTCCAAATCTCCATTCAGAAAGGCACTTTTGACATCCATTTGATAGACCTTGAAATTGACATGGGCTGCATAGGCTAAAAAGATTCTGATGGCTTCAAGCCTTGCAACAGGAGCAAAGGTTTCATCAAAATCTATTCCTTCTTGTTGACAATAGCCCTTAGCAACCAATCTAGCTTTACTTCTGACTACTATGCCATTTTCATCCATCTTGTGTCTGAATACCCATTTGGTGTCTATTGGATTCTTTCCTTTAGGCTTGGGCACCAGCTTTCATACTTTGTTCCTTTCAAATTGGTTTAGCTCCTCCTGCATAGCTAAAATCCAATCAGGATCCAACAAATTTCTTCTACCTTCTTTGGTTCTTCCTTAGAGAGGAAGCTGCTATATAGACATTCTTCTTGAGTTGCTCTTCTTGTTTGAACTCTAGAAGATACATCACCAATGATGAGCTCAATGGGGTGATCCTTTGTCCATTTCCTTTGTTGAGGTAAATTAGCTCTAGATGAAGAGGCCTCATTGTTGTCTTGATGTGTTATTTAGTTTTGATTATTAGAAATTCCCCTTGAGTTTATGGATCTTTGATTTGAGAAAGGGGAACATTATGTAAGTGATTTATTCTAACTTTCAGCTTCTTTTGATGACCCGACGGATGGTGAATTTTGAGTACCTACGGATGAAGCTGGTTGTCTCCCGACGAATAAAGCAGATTATCTCCCGACGGATAAAGTAGATTGTCTCCCGAAGGATGAAGCATTTTTCAAATCGACAGATGTTGAATTTTGTGCTTCAATGGTAGTAGATTTTTCTGCATTATCCTTTGATACTGTTTCTTGATCACTTTCATCATCACTGTCATCACTAACCATCTCCACATTGTCAAATTTGAAGCTCTCATGGTAATCTCCATCTTGTAGTCCTTCAATCTTTTTATCATCAAACACAACATGTATTGATTCCACAACAATGTTGGTTCTCAGATTGTAGACTCTGTATGCTTTACCAACAATATATCCAACAAAAATTCCTTCATCTGCTTTAGCATCAAACTTCCCATTCAGATCAGTTTGATTTCTCAAGATATAACATTTGCAGCCAAAGACATGAAGAAAATTTAGAGTTGGCTTCTTGTTCTTGAACAATTGGTAGGGAGTCATGCATTTTGCTTGATTAACCAGAGAAATATTCTGAGTGTAGCATGCAGTATTTACAGCTTCAGCCCAGAAATATGTTGGTAACTTAGATTCTTTAAGCATTGTCCTTGCAGCTTCAATAAGTGATCTGTTCTTTCTTTCTACTACTCCATTTTGTTGTGGAGTACTTGCTGCTGAAAACTCATGCAAAATCCCATTTTCTTCTCAAAATGCTCTCATGACAGAATTCTTGAACTCAGTTCCATTGTCACTCCTGATTCTTCTAACTTTGAAATCAGGATGATTGTTGACTTGCCTTATGTGATTGATGATGATTTCACTAGCCTCATCTTTAGACTCAGTTCTATTGTCACTCCTGTTTTAACCTCAATCTTTTCTAGTCTGTCATTCAATTGTTTGATAGACAGATGACCAACATTCACTTTCTTCTCCTTCCTCACTTGAATAGATTCTCCTAAAATAAAGTTTTTGGAAACTGATCCATATTTTTCATTTAACTTGGCAAGTTTGGTTTTGCTCACAGGTTTGCTTACAGCCGACGGATGAGGATTTATGTCACTCGACGGATAATCCTTTTCGTTATCCGACGGATGACTCTCATCATCCGCCGAGTCTACACTTGTGAGCAATCCTTCAACCAAATTGGATTCCAGCTTCTCCTTATTCTTCTTCCAGGCTGCATCACAAAAGGACTCAATACCTTGAACTTTAGTGATTTGAGCATGAACATCTCTAGATGTTTTCCATGCCTTAATCACCTCTTATTCTCGTTCAAGTTGCTTCTTCAAAATCTCTTTTTTCTTCAAGGACTCAGTTAATTCATCCTTAGCAATCTTACACTCAATTCTCAATTTTTCAAATTCAATAAACTGATATAATTCTGTAGACATGTCATTTATTGCATCATTACACCCAGCTTTAGATAAATGTGCAAGGTTAGTGGTGATTACCTGATTACTTGAAGAACTTGTCTCTATTTCATCAGACTTGGCCATTAGGGCTAGATTGACATAGCTGACACCTTCTTCTTCATCCAGACCATCTGCTGCCCAGTCATTTTCTTGTGTAATGAAAGCCCTTTCCTTTTATGAAAGGCATATGTCATAGCCTATTTGTTTATTCGAGGATTTAACTCAACTCAAATAAGGATGTAACTAGTAAATAGTGGTTCTATCGTCATAGAGATCTCTCAAAGTAACAGATGTCAAAGGATTAAGCAACATTATTCTTCTACAAACTTGATGACTTAATTCACTGGAAGAAGCTCAAGAAATTGATCAAGCCTCAGTGATATAAATCAAGATTGTGTATTTAATCAAGTGACAGAGATCTCGTCAGGGTATCAATTAATTACAAGGATTTAGTCTGAAGAAAATCAAGAGTATCAAAGTCAAGGCATGAAGATACGTCACGGAAGTTAGTCACTCATGAACCAGACAGTACATCGAGTGTCAACATTGAAGTGTGGAATTGATTCATAATTATAAGAAGATTTTCAGAAGAATGGTTGCTGTTCAAGAGTAGTATTAATTCTCTATTAATTAATTAAGTCGTATAATTTAATTAAGAAAATAAATTAAATCTTCAAAGATTAATTTATTGATTAATTGATTAATTAATTCTGAATTAATATTATGTATTTTCAGAATTGATTTTGGATTAATATTCTATATTAATTCAGCAAGACTATCTTTTGTATTAGCAAGACAATCGGTATGACAATCAATAGTCATACCGAAAGTCATGCCAGTTCATTTGATTATCTTGCCAGTTCTAATGGATTGTCTTGCCGAAAGTCTTTCTAGTTCAAATGAATTGTCTTGCCGAAAGTCTTTCTGGATCAAGTGGTTTGTTTTGTTTACTTAACAATAGCAGCTGATTTTCAACAGATGTGTGCATTGAATATCATACAGAAGAACACAGAACAAAAAGAAAACCTGCAGAGAACTTATTGCAAATTCTCAGATCATTTATTTCTAGTATTTATTGTTAAATCCAATCCACTAGAAATACCTTTCTTGTTCTTGTGTAACTATCTAGCGGATCGAAATCCCTAGAACTTAATCTCAAATCGCTTTTAGCATTTGATCTTTTTATTGCAAAAATAGAAAAAGTTCATGTCGAATTTATTCTAGATTTGTGATAATTGATTTGAGATTAATCCCTTGTAAACAATACCATTGTTGTAACACCTTTCAAGTTTAATAATAATTTTATTTAACTTGAATTTTGTTTCACTTTTTTATTCCGCATTTTATTCGATTAAACAGTATTGTTTGTATTCAACCCCCCTTCTACAAACATATTGAGACCTAACAATTGGTATCAGAGCCTTCTGATTAACGAACAAATCAAGATCCTAGACTTTTGTGATTCTTTCACTCCTTGAATTTTTATTTACTCAAAAATTCATAATGACTACACAAAAAGTCGGAACCGTTAAAATTCCACTATTCGATAAAGAAAATTATGTTATGTGGAAGAAGAAGATGCTATTGTTTTTACAAGTTGCAAATTCCAAATATCTGGAAGTGTTAAAGAAGGGTCCTAAAATTCCGATGGTTATTGAACCAGAGGTAATAGAAAATGATGTGGTGATTATTACCAAAGCAAGAACTTATGTGAAAGATCCTGAGGATTTTTCTCCTGCTGAAAAAGAAGAAGCCTCCCTGGATGCTAGCCTTCAATTAATTTTAGTAGATTCCCTTGATCCCTTGATGAATAAACATGTGATGAACTGTAAAGATTCCAAACACATCTGGGAAACTATTGAGGTTATTAATGAAGGCACAGAGGAAGTTAGGGAGAACAAGTTAGAAATCCTAACCTCTGAGTATGAATACTTTAAATCCAATCCAAGAGAAGGAATCACTGAAGTGTTTGAGAGGTACAATGCATTGATCAACAACCTGAACATTAATGGTAAATACTATTCCATCAGGGAGGTCAAAAAAACGTTCCTTTTAACACTGCCAACTCATCTCAAACATAGAATCACTGCCATAAGAGAAGCAAGAGATCTGAGTGAGTTGGAGCAGATTCAGCAGAAGGAAGTTTACGGGAAAGGAAGAGTGGTCAGCACGTCTACTGCTCTAGTAGCTGATGAACAACAACAACAACCACAATATCAACAACAATCTCAACAGTCAGAAAGAATGGTACAGTCTTCCAAGGTTGAAGAAAATGTGATAGTAGCAGAATTTGATCCTCTACTGCAAATCAATCAGGAGATGATTTTTATTCCTTGGAAGAATTGGAGCAATTGGAGGATGAGTCAATGGCCCTGATTGTCAAGAGATTCTCCAATGTCAGATTCAAGAGGAATCCCAATTTCAAGTATAAGTCCAACTACAACAGGTTCCAGAAAGGTGGATCTTCATCCTCTAACACCAGCAGTGGTGGGTACAAAACAAGGATGGTTGATCGAAGCACCATTTGATGCTTCAACTGCAATGAGTTGGGACACTTTGCCACAGAATGCAGGAAGCCAAAATAAGTTAGGAAGAACTCTTATGATTCTAATCAGAAGAGTAAATCTGAAAGGGCTTACCTGGCAAAGGGAAGAAGCTGGGATGATACTGACAGTGAAGATGAAGAAGTTGGGAATCTTGCTCTCATGGCTAGTGATGCAAACACCTCATCGTCAAGAAAAGAGGTAAAATTTACTGATGTTGAATTAGTTTATCATCTAGGAGGTTCCTTAGATTGTGCTCGTCGTGATAATGAAATGTTAAATCAACAAATCAAAGACCTTGAGAAAGAGGTCAATGAATTAAGACTTGTGCACATTAATCAAGATAAATTAAAAGAACAAGTATCTTTTCTAGAGAATAGAGTTGACTGTTATAGACAACTCGAAACTATTCTCAAAGACAAGATCACCGGTCTTGAGGCTAAGGTTAAAGCTTACTTTAATTCTTGTTCGAAGTCCAAAGAGTTTTATAATAAGCAAGCTATTAATCAAACATCTGGAATAGGTTATGATTACAATGTTGCTATTGGAAAATTAGGCATAAACTCCCCTCCTCATGTCTGTGCTAAAGGCAGGGAAGTACCACATGTGCTTAAGGGTGTTGATGAACCCCTCTATAAAGAATCAATTGCTGAACCATTTGATGAGACCTCATTTATTATTCAAGAAGAAATCCGTGCTGAAGATCATGCTAATGAGAAAGCTGTTTCCAAGTCAAGTGTGTCAAAGGTTCCAGTTAAAGTTGTGAAAACAACGGAGACTAACTCAGACACACATGAGTTGGATAACACAAATGCCATGTCTACCATGCATAAGTTGCCTATTGTTAATTCCTCTCATAAAGCATGTGGGGTTCCTGATTGTATGTCTTGTGCTTTTAATTTGATGTATGCTTATTTTAATGGTAAACATGTTTCTAATGATAAGACTACTCCTCATCAGCATGTGAATAATATGAAGCATGATAGGTCTAAGACTGCTAGTCCTCCTAAAGCTAGAAAGGAGACATTTGTGCCTAAGCCTAAACAGAAATTTGTCAAGGCTGTTCACAAGGTCAAATGTCCAGTCATTGAGAAAGTTGAGAACATTAAAATTAAGAATGTTGTTTTGCCTGATAAGGCCAATTTTACAAGTATGCCGGACCCAGCCAAGCTTGGGTTCCGAAGAAGGTTTAATCCATTTGTATTGCAGGGCATTAAACAGGTACAACCGGTAGTGTGGATTCTTGACAGCGGATCGTCAAGACATATGACCGGAGATAGAGCCCTGCTATCAAATGTGGTTGAGAAAGTTGGCCCAGTGGTTACTTTGGAGATAACAACAAAGGTTTAACTGAGGGATATGGTTGTTTGCTAGCTGGAAATGTTATCATTGAAAATATGTATGTTGTGCAAGGACTTGAACACAATCTGCTTAGCATTAGTCAGTTCTGTGATAAC
Organism: Apium graveolens; assembly: GCF_009905375.1. Lineage (NCBI taxonomy): Eukaryota > Viridiplantae > Streptophyta > Magnoliopsida > Apiales > Apiaceae > Apium > Apium graveolens. The sequence continues at coordinate 38,351,056 of NC_133648.1, forward strand.
GGCTACAATGTTTTATTCGACAAGCTGAAGTGTCAGATTATGCACAAGAAAAATGAAAAACCCTCCTTGATGGGAATCCGGAAAGGAAATCTGTTCGTAGCTGACATGAACTCTGGAAGCAATCCTGAAGTCAATTGTTTCTATGCAAAGGCATCGTCAGATGAGAGTTGGCTATAGCACAAGAGACTTTCTCATCTCAATTTCAAAACAATGAATTCTCTTGTCAAAAGAGAATTGGTCAGAGGTCTGCCTCAACTGGAATTCTCCCCAGAAGGTCTGTGTGAGGCTTGCCAGAAAGGAAAGTCAAAAAAAGCAAGTCACAGAGGCATTGACACATCCTCCATAACTGGTGTTCTGCAATTATTGCACATGGATTTATTTGGACCAGTTAATGTCCTTTCGATGTTAAAGAAGTGTTACTGTCTTATGATAGTTAATGACTATTCCAAGTATACTTGGGTTTTATTCCTTCACTCTAAGGATGAAACACCACAAGTTGTGATTGATCATATCAAGTTGATCGAGTTAGATTCTAATGTCCCTGTTAGAGCAATAAGGTCAGATAATGGAACAGAATTTAAGAATTCACTTCTCAATGGATTCTGTACAGACAAAGGGATTACCAGACAATTTTCAGCTCCTAGAACCCCTCAGCAAAATGGAGTGGTAGAAAGGAAGAATCGTACATTAATTGAAGCTGCAAGAACGATGTTAAGTGAATCAGGTCTTCCAATGTACTTTTGGGCTGAAGCTGTCAATACTGCATGTTATACTCAGAATCAAACTCTAATCAACAAAGACTTCATGAAAACTCCTTATGAAATTTTGAATGAACAGAAACCTTCTATCAAATACTTTCATGTATTTGGTGCCAGATGCTTCGTGCTCAAGGATGGAGATGATCGTCGTGGTAAATTCGAGGCAAAGGCATATGGGGTATTTTTGTTGGATATGGAAGAAGATCATATAGAGTGTATATCATTGATCAACACAAAGTAACTGAAAGTGACAATGTTACATTTGATGACACTAAACTCTCTAGTATCCAAACTGAAGATCCTTCTGAGGAACTGAAGTTTGATGACATGTCAGATTCAAAATCAGAACATGATCAAGAACCTGAGGTTGTTGCTGGTGAAGAACCTTTTAATCATGATGATACTCAAGGTAACGGTGATGGAAACTTTGGCAACAATGGAGATACCACTGCTACTGACAGAGAATCTTCAAGTCAACATGGTAACAACTCAGGGGGAGATGCTGAAGGATCAACTAGTAGGACACAACATCCCAATGTATTTCAAGGCGAATCATCAAGATCAAATCTTCCAAGACAGGCTGTCTGGAATAAAGCTCATCCTTTTGAGTTGATTATTGGTGATCCAGATGTTGGAGTTAGAACTAGACGTGCTACTCAAAATGAGTGTCTGTTCTCAGGATTTCTTTCTGAGATGGAACCTAAGAAGATCGAGGAAGCACTTGAAAGGAATATGTCCTAAGTCCAATCATGTATTAGGATTTAGGAATAACTTTTAAGTAATCTGTTTTGATTTCATTGATATTAATAAAGACTTGTTTTGTTTTTATTACGGGCTTTATCTATTTAAGTATTTAAATAAGATATACCATAGTTTAGAGTAAAGCTTTTTATGGATTATGATGAGATCATAATAGTGAGACCTAAAAAGATGATAACTCTAAACTTAAATAGTTCCTGGTCATAGGATTACTAACTGGTAATTAATAATCCGCAAAGATCGGTACATACTATGCTTGCTTCATTATGAAGGATGTCTGTTCTCATAGACATTTGTGTGGTGACACTATAGCTAGTATGTAGGTGCTTATTATAGAATAAGTTCACTGAACATGACTCGCCTAGCTGAACAACTGATGGAGTTCACTCACGTGTCAGCAGTTGTTCGCTTAGTGATAGTTGTACAAGTATCCTTGGACTTGAGGTCATCATAGTCATCTTGTGTACACTGAACTATGCTTTGGTTTAGTTCTTAGTCTCTAGGGACAATTATTAGGGCTCTTCTGGGTATAGGAATTTGTACACGAAGATAGTGTATGATCAATAAAGGATCTACCCCTTCCAGTGAAGGAAGCGAATGTTCAACGCTGATCCACTTATGCTAGTTCAGGAATCTCTGGCCAGAGTGAATGAAATTAGAAAGGAGTTTCTAATTTGCATAGAACTACGCATAGTAAATGGTAAGCAAGTGATTGAATTAGATAGGCTTGACACGAGATCCATGCCTTGTATTTAATCGGGACATTGTAGGGTAGAAGGAGTTTATTGTACGGTATCTATTCACTGACAGGTTCTTGGTATTCTAAGCAGTGAATTCATATTATCCGGATAGTCGCGATATGTTGAGAAGCATCACTCACGATGTAGAATAAATGTGATTAATTAATTAATCATATTTAATAAATTAGAGAATTTATATAAATAATGATAAAATAGTTTTATTATTATTTATTTCTACTACCGGCTTAATATTGAACCTACAGGGTCACACCATAAAAGGAGAATGATTTAATGGTGGAGGAATTAATTAATAATGGCTAATAATTATTTATTTGTGAAATAAATAATTAATTGGCAAATTTAATAATTGATTAAATGAGATTTAATTAATTATAAATTAATTAAGGAAAGTTCTTAATATTATTAATTAAGGATTTAATTTTTTGGAAATTAAATCAAGAGAGAGAATTATTTCTAAAGTATTTAGAAAAAGGATTAATAATTAAAAGGTGTTTTAATTATTAATGAGAATAATAAATGGGATACTAATAATATTATTTATGGGAAAATTTCAGCTGAAAATTTTGCCTATAAATACACTATTATAGACCCTATTTTATTCTAACCCACATCAAACCCGAAAACCCAAAAAGTTTGGAAAACCCAATTCTCTCCACCTCCTTCTTCCTCCTTAACATCGTTTTCTTGGTGGATACCGGTGGAGTGCTTCACACTTGAGGAGCAACTGCTAAGGATCTCTGATCGTTGTCTCCGAATTATTTTAAAAGGTTAGATTCGATCCCTCGAATTTTTATTCACGATTTATATGCTTTTATTTGGATTTTGTATGTGTAAAAGTGTTTTTCCATGCCCCGCTGCGATTAAAAATCCAACAATGGTATCAAAACATAGGTTGTATGCATATAGATCTGTGGTAAAAATTTCAGAATTTTATGTGCTTGTATGAATTATTTATGATTTTTACAAGTTATATCATGGTTTAATTTTGTCTGATGAGAAATCGTTTCTCAGAATAATTTTGAATGTTGATCTGGGTTCTACAAGTGTTGTAGATCGTCTGGGTATTTTTTTCATAATTTTAGGATGTATAGATTTTTTATTATGAATTTTTGAAATTCTTGTAATTAAAATTCGTAATTAAAAAAGGTAAATATATGTATATATAGTATATATATATGTTTGTATATCTGTACAAAGTCTGCCATTGTTTCTGATTGCATGGAGAAAGAAAAAGAACAGGTACGGCTGTCTGTGTCAGGCGCGGAAATCGAGAAACGGCGGCTGCTGCAAATTAAAAAAAAAAAATTATAGGGGTGTAACGCATTCCGGGAATGCGTTACACACCTGTGGCGCATTCACGGAATGCGTTACACTCTTTAATGGCTTAAAAAGGCTGCAACGCATCACCAGAATGCGTTACAGGGCTTGTAACGCGTTCCTGTCATGCGTTACAGCCCGTTTGTTGATATTAAAATTGATTTTCTGGGAGTTTCGTAACTCCGTTTTGGGCGTGCAATATACCGTTGGATTCGTTTTTCCGAGACGGATCTAATGGAGTAATCAATTTTAGTGTTTATATTTCCATGAAGTGTTTTAAAGATGTTTTTGACTGTTTTAATTGCTTTTAAATGTTTCATGTGATACATAGAGATGTATAATGCTTAGACTAATGTGCTAGATGATGTAACATGCCTACCTTGATGTTTATTCATGTTGATATATGTGATATATGCTTAGTTTATCATGCGATGATAGATTTAGGTGAACTTGAATGAACATAAGGCGTTTGTTAGACAACCTAGTATAGTGAAATTGTTTCATAACCTTAAGAATAATATTATGAATACAGTCATGAGATTCTAGTGTTTGTGAAACACGTAATTGAATATGAATTTTCGATATGAGAGAAAGGATGATTCTGTCAACAACAGATTTCTATCTGTAAGAAAGGGTTATTAAGTGACGCCTCTTGACAATGCTCCACCCGATCTGGGAATCGTCTGATTATTGATTATTGATTTGAAATATTTAATTTAAAAGGAAGAATCTCTTTATAATATGATTATGATTGTAACGTAATATAATCCCTCTAAAATTAAATAATATCAAGTAGTAATTGGCCAATGATACAACGGGCTTGTGTCGGTTATAGCCTTCCAACATGATAGAAAGTAGTTCTTATTTTTGAATCATTGTCGGTTCGTGCTACAGCCGAGGGCTTTGATTTCGAAATAAGAAATACTTGTCTATTACATAGAGATGTGTACATTGAATAAGAATCTAAAGGTCGGTACGTGCTACAGCCGTGGGCCTTTGGGGACTGATTCAACTGTACGGAATGTTGGGTTAGACTTGACTTAGAATATTGAGTTTGTCGTGCTACAGCCGAGACTCAATTATTCAAGAGGCTAAAGTTTGATTAGGGAATAACATGAGATGTAATTGACAAGAGTTGTCTGCCTATTGAACATTACATGGCGGTTCGTGCTACAGCCGGGGTCGTGTAATGGAATGTAGGATCCCTATTCTCACTAGCATTATGAATGCTTAATTTTTCACGTAGGGGGTTGAATAAATTAGGAAAACTAGTGGGAGCCACTTATGAATAAAGACCCGATTCATATAGTGTTTTAAAATGAAATCGAATATTTGCTAAATGTTGTTATGTGTTTATCATTTACAGATTTACTTTGTACGTTATGTCTTCTGCACTATCACTCAGGAGCATACTGGATGCTCACAAATTGACTGGTCCTAATTATGCTGACTGGCTTCGAAACTTGAGAATTGTTCTCAGGATTGAGAAGCTGGAATACGTGATTGACTCACCTAAGCCTACTGAACCTGCTAGTGATGCACATAATGATGAACACGTTGTGTATCGTAAGTGGATAGATGATGCAAATGTTGCTCAATGCATCATGCTAGCTTCCATGAACATTGAGCTACAGAAGCAACATGAGCATATGGATGCTCACACTATCCTCATGCATCTACAAGAGTTGTATGATGTGGCGGGGAGGACAGCTCGATATGAGATATCGAAGGAGCTGTTCGGTTGTAGGATGTCTGAGGGATCATCTGTGAATGACCATGTACTTAAGATGATCAATTTGATTGAACATCTTGGACAACTTGGTTTTGCCATGGATGGGGAACTGAGCCAAGACTTGGTCTTGCAATCGCTTCCGAGTTCGTTCTCGCAGTTTGTTGTGAACTTTCACATGAATAAGTTGGATGTCAGCCTGCCTGAACTCCACAACATGTTGAAGACTGCGAAATCGAATTTTCCCCTAAGAAGAGTTCTGTTCTTCTAATTGGTGAAGGTTCCAATCCTAAGAAAAGGAAGAGGAACTCTTCCTAGAAGAAGAAAGTAGGTGAGAAAATGCCGGTTCCACCAAAAGCTGAAGACCCCGAGAGCAAAATTGTTTGCTTTCACTGTAACAAGGTGGGGCACTGGAAGAGTAACTGCAAGGTTTACCTTGCAGAATTGAAGAAGAAGGGTAGTGAGACTACCGCTTCTGATTCAGGTATGTTCATGATAGAAATGAATATGTCATTAAATCAAATTTCTACTTGGGTATTCAATACCGCCTATGGTTCTCATATCTGCAATTGTTGCAGGGACCAAGGAGAAGTAGGACTCTTGAGGAAGAGGAGGTGGTTCTACTGATGGGAAATGGAGCAAGAGTTGCTGCTGTAGATGTAGAATCATTTCATTTACATAGGCCTACGGGCAAGACTATTGTTTGAAATAATTGTTATTTTGTTCCCTCGATTGTGAGGAATATTATTCCCATGTTAGACTTGGCTGGATTTTCATTTATTATTGAGAATCATGAATGTTCTATTCTTAGAGATAATATTCTTTATGGATGTGGTGCTTTAAATAATGGTCTGTATATATGTGATATAATTTACTTCAGATTGAACAAACTAATAAAAGAAAAGGGATGATGAAAATCTCACTTTATAGTGGCACTGCAGTCTCCATTTAGTAGATATGGAGAGAGGGCTGCAAATTTGCTAGGAATGGTACACACAGATGTATGTGGACCAATGTCTACGCAAGCCATGGGTGGATTTTTATACTTCATTACTTTCATAGATGATAGATCTGGATTCGGATATGTGTTTGATGAAACACAAGTCTGAGGCCTTTGAAAAGTTTAAAGAATATAAGTATGAAGTGGAGAAACAACCAAACATAGTATTATAACTCTTCGATTAGATCGAGGTGGTGAATACTTGAACGAAGAGTTTCTAGATTATCTCAAAGTAAATGGTATAGTCTCCGAGTGGACTCCTCCAGATTGGTATCTGAAAGGAGAAATCGAACTTTGTTAGACATAGTTCGGTCCATGATGAGCTATGCAAATCTTCCAGTATTCCTATAGGGTTATGCATTGGAAACCTCAGCATATTTACTGAATAAGGTGCCTTCCAAATCTGTTCCTCAAACTTCATATGAGATATGGAAAGTAAGGAAACCGAGTCTTAAACACGTTAAGATTTGGGGATGTCCAGCTTATGTCAAGTAAGTTGACCCAGATAAGCTGGAATATCGATCCATAAAATGTAGTTTTGTGGGATATCCTAAAGAGACTTTAGGGTATTACTTTTACACCGATCATCGGGTGTTTGTCTCCAGACATGCTACCTTCTTGGAAAAGGAGTTTATCCTTGAAGGAAACAGTGGGAGCAAAATTGAACTTGATGAAGTTCAAGAAGCACAAACTACTACAGATCGAGTGGAAACACCTGTTCTGACTGAACAACCTTTTGTGGAACAGCCCATTCATAGATCAGGGAGAGTGTCTCGCCAACCTGAGAGGTATTATGGCCTTGTCATTGAGAATGACAATGAGTTATCGATCATTGATGATGACGACCCTGTGACCTATAATGAGGCTATGAGGAGTGTTGACTCAGAGAAATGGCATAGTGCCATGAAATCCAGAATGGAATCTATGTATACGGTATACAATAGATAGATTATAGCAGATGGCCAGGTGGAGACCTTTAAGGCCAGGCTTGTGGCAAAAGGATTCAAACAAAGGCAATGGATTGACTTTGATGAAACCTTTTACCTGTAGCCCTGTTAAAATCAGTTCGGATTTTGCTTACGATTGCTGCTTACTACGACTATGAGATCTGGCAATTAGCCAGATGGTTTTCTTTCCAAGAGAAATGAAAACCTAGTGTGTAAGCTACTGCAAACCATATGTGGTTTAAAGCAAGCTTCTCGAAAGTTGGAACATTCGTTTTGATGAGACAATCAAAGAGTTTGATTTTATCAAAAACGCAGATGAACCATGCGTCTACAAAAGGGTTAGTGGGAGCGCGATAACATTTCTTGTATTGTATTGAATTAGAGTTGACACACATAACAACATAGCAGACCCACTCACAAAGCTACTTTTTGAAAGTCACTTTGATCGTCATAAAGATGAGATGGGTATTAGATACCAGAGTGATTGGCTTTAGTACAAGTGGGAGATTGAAAGGAATATGTCCTAAGTCCAATCATGTATTAGGATTTAGGAATAACTTTTAAGTAATCTGTTTTGATTTCATTGATATTAATAAAGACTTGTTTTGTTTTTATTACGGGCTTTATCTATTTAAGTGTTTAAATAAGATATACCATAGTTTAGAGTAAAGCTTTCTATGGATTATGATGAGATCATAATAGTGAGACCTAAAAGATGATAACTCTAAACTTAAATAGTTCCTGGTCGTAGAATTACTAACTGGTAATTAATAAACCGCAGAGATCGGTACATACTATGCTTGCTTCATTATGAAGGATGTCTGTTCTCATAGACATTTGTGTGGTGACACTATAGCTAGTATGTAGGTGCTTATTATAGAATAAGTTCACTGAACATGACTCGCACAGCTGAACAACTGATGAAGTTCACTCACGTGTCAGCAGTTGTTCACATAGTGATAGTTGTACAAGTATCCTTAGACTTGAGGTCATCATAGTCATCTTGTGTACACTGAACTATGCTTTGGTTTAGTTCTTAATCTCCCAGGACAATTATTAGGGCTCTACTGGTATAGGAATTTGTACACGAAGATAGTGTATGATCAATGAAGGATCTACCCCTTCCAGTGAAGGAAGCGAATGTTCAAGGCTGATCCACTTATGCTAGTTCAGGAATCTCTGGCCAGAGTAAATGAAATTAGAAAGGTGTTTCTGATTTGCATAGAACTAAGCATAGTAAATGGTAAGCAAGTGATTAAATTAGATAGGCTTGACACGAGATCCATGCCTTGTATTTAATCGGGACATTGTAGGGTAGAAGGAGTTTATTGTACGGTAACTATTCACTGACAGGTTCTTGGTATTCTAAGCAGTGAATTCATATTATCCGGATAGTCGCGATATGTTGAGAAGCATCACTCACGATGTAGAATAAATGTGATTAATTAATTAATCATATTTAATAAATTAGAGAATTTATATAAATAATGATAAAATAGTTTTATTATTATTTATTTCTACTACCGGCTTAATATTGAACCTACAGGGTCACACCATAAAAGGAGAATGATTTAATGGTGGAGGAATTAATTAATAATGGCTAATAATTATTTATTTGTGAAATAAATAATTAATTGGAAAATTTAATAATTGATTAAATGAGATTTAATTGATTATAAATTAATTAAGAGAAGTTCTTAATATTATTAATTAAGGATTTAATTTTTTGGAAATTAAATCAAGAGAGAGAATTATTTCTAAAGTGTTTAGAAAAAGGATTAATAATTAAAAGGTGTTTTAATTATTAATGAGAATAATAAATGGGATAATAATAATATTATTTATGGGAAAATTTCAGCTGAAAATTTTGCCTATAAATACACTATTATAGACCCTATTTTATTCTAACCCACATCAAACCCGAAAACCCAAAAAGTTTGGAAAACCCAATTCTCTCCACCTCCTTCTTCCTCCTTAACATCGTTTTCTTGGTGGATACCGGTGGAGTGCTTCACACTTGAGGAGCAACTGCTAAGGATCTCTGATCGTTGTCTCCGAATTATTTTAAAAGGTTAGATTCGATCCCTCGAATTTTTATTCACGATTTATATGCTTTTATTTGGATTTTGTATGTGTAAAAGTGTTTTTCCATGCCCCGCTGCGATTAAAAATCCAACAGCACTGACTGATCCAGATTGGGTGATTGCTATACAAGATGAACTCAATCAGTTTGAACATCAACAAGTCTGGAAACTGGTACCTAGACCTACACACAAGAAAGCTGTTGGTACTCGGTGGGTATTCAGGAATAAACTAGATGAAGATGGTGTGGTTACAAGAAACAAAGCGAGACTGGTAGCTAAAGGGTATTCTTAAGCTGAAGGCATTGATTATGATGAAACCTATGCTCCAGTGGCTAGACTAGAGGCCATCAGGATATTTCTGGCATTTGCAGCATTCTCTAACTTTAAAGTTTATCAAATGGATGTCAAGAGTGCCTTTCTGAATGGAAAGCTGGATGAAGAGGTATATGTAGAGCAACCTCCTGGTTTTGAAGATCCAGATCATTTGGATTTTGTCTACTTTCTTTTCAAGGCTATCTATGGACTCAAACAGTCTCCAAGAAAATGGTATGACACTCTCTCTGAATTTCTTATTGAAAATAGCTTTATTAGAGGTGTCATAGACAAAACTCTCTTTTCTAAAAAGTATAAGAATGATACTATATTAGTCCAAGTCTATGTGGATGATATAATATTTGGGTCTACTAATGATAATCTCTGTAAGAGATTTGCTAAGTTAATGCACAACAAATTTGAAATGAGCATGATGGGAGAGCTGAAGTTCTTTCTTGGATTACAAGTAAATCAAAGGTTAGATGGAATTTTATTTGTCAATCCAAGTATCTCAAAGAACTCCTCAAAAAGTACAATCTAGAGGATTCTGCATCAGCAAGGACTCCGTCAACTACAGCTGTCAAGCTTGGACCATGTGAAAACTCCATTAAGGTAGATGTCACAAGCTACAGAGGTATGATTGGCTCGTTACTCTATCTTACTGCAAGTAGACCAGATATTATGTATGCTACATGCTTATGTGCAAGGTTCCAAGCGGATCCTAGAGATATTCATCTCGTTGCTGTTAAACGAATCTTAAGATATCTTAAGGGAACACCAAATCTAGGTATTTGGTACCCTAAAGAATCTCGTTTTAACCTTGTTGGATATACAGATTCAGATTACGCAGGAAGTGTTGTTGATAGGAAAAGCACCTCAGGGAGTTGTCAATTCCTAGGTAGCAGACTAGTCTCATGGTACAGCAAGAAACAACAAACAGTTTCAAATTCAACGGCCGAGGCTGAATATATTGCTGCTGGAAGCTGCTGTGCTCAGATCTTGTGGATTAGGAATCAGCTACGGGACTATGGCTCTGTATTGAACAAAATACCTATTCTATGTGACAATACAAGTGCAATAGCCATCACCAACAACCTTGTGCAGCATACAAGGACCAAGCACATTGACATCAAGTATCATTTTATTAGAGAGCACGTCATGAATGGTATTGTTGAACTATTTTTTGTTCCAACAGAAGAACAAATAGCAGATATTTTCACTAAACCTCTTGATGAATCCACATTTACCAAATTAGTTGGTAAATTGGGTATGTTGAATAGCTTTAGTGTTTAAACTTATGAATATCTGAAATCTGTTCTTGAGTGAATTTACAAATGAATTTTTCATAAATGAAAAATTCATTTGCAAATTTATTTTATCATTTTCCAAAATTTCTTGCTTATTTCTATGTAATTTTTATTATCGTATCTTATTTATTTACTCAACTTGTTAATTTTAATGTCTCAGAATATTTTATTTTCTCTAAAAATATTCTTCTATGAATTTTATTTGCTAAAATTCAAAAGGAATTTATTTTTGGACTGAAAATATAATTATCTCTGAAATATTTTAGTTGTGTAAATATTTTCTGCCATATCTATATTAGTATTTATTGTAGTTTTCTGTAATTTTATATATATATATATATGTGTTCTATTTTTGTTAAAAACTGTTTGTATTTGTTTTTGTTAAAAGCTGTTTATATTTGGTTTATAAAATATATATATATTTGTTTGTTTTAATTTGATACTTGAATGACAATCGGCAAGACAATTGAAATTGTCTTGCTGAAAGTCATTTCAGTATATTTATATAAATATGTAATTTATTTTATACTAGAATGACAATCGGCAAGACAATTGAAATTGTCTTGCTGAAAGTCATTCCAGTACATATAAGTGTTTATTTTTAATTCAGTTTAATTTTATAACTGGCAAGACAATCGGTATGACTATTGATTATCATGCCAGTAATAAAATTAATATCAGATATTTTTTTTAGTTTGTACTGGTATGACAATCGGTATGACTATCAGATTGTCATACCAGTTATTTTTTTACAATATTTTTTTTGTTTTGTTTGTTTGTTTTGTTTTCTCAATTTTCCTGGTATGACTATCGGTATGACAATCGGTAAGACTATCCCGAATTGTCATACCAGTTGTCTACTTAACATCCTTTTGTCTTGTTAAATCAAACAGTTCTTTTGTTTTTTAATTCCAACAGTTTCTTTCTTTTTCTCTCTTATTTCTCTCTCTCTCTCACTTCGAACAGATCAAAACTGCCTCCTTTGTCTTCCTTGCTCGAATTTTTACTCAGCATACAAAATCATCACTCCTGTGATATATACATACACGTATATACATACAGAAGTGCTGCCCAATTTTTATGTTTTAAAAACAAAAATTTTCACTTCGTTTTTGTTCCCTTAAAAAATCAGTGTTTGTTTGCTTTTGGGTATTTTTATTTTAATTTTGTTTGGTGTCTTGTGCGTTTTTCAGATCTATTATCATGAGTTAAGAACTTTAACGAGATACATTACTTTCTAAATTTTTCAGATATAATTGATTTAATTCGAATTATTAATATTTTTTAATTAATTCGAATTTTCTTAATTTAATTCTTAAAATTCTGAAAGTGTGTGTTTTATTAATTTTTTAATGGCTCTCAATTTCCAAATTGTCGCACATAATCTTGTTGGTTATTTTAGTCCAGATAAATATGATGTAGAAAAATTTAAGCCGTGGATTAGATTTTTAAATGACCATTCAATTGTTAGCTCTGCTATTAAATCATATGTGATTTTAAATGTTGATCTGCTCAGACTGATTTGCACAACCTCTACTGTGGCCGATGATTTTAAATCTTTTTCATTCACCGTGGCAAACACACAGTATGTAGTTGATGAAACAGTCATCAATCGAGCGTTAAATTTTTCTATGGACAATTTCTGTAATTTGCCCTCTGAAAATGATATTTCAAACTTTTTCCATGCTATTCACTATCAGGGGGTGATTAATTTAACCAAGTTGTCTAAATCCAATTTGGTTTCTAAATGGGACATTTTATTCGATACACTTTCTAAAGTGTTTGCCAACTGCACTAAATCCAACTTTCACAACATCACTTCCACTCTGCAGTATATTGGTCTTGCGGTTGTTTTCAATCAAAGGATCAATTTTGGCAAACTACTTTTACCCATTCTTTTGAGACGTCTCACTACTGCTTTACGTGATCATTCTACAAATCGTAGGGTCTCATGCTACTATGCTCGTTTTCTCATGCTCATAGCAGAACATATTCTCTCACCTGAGCATATAGCTCTTTTTGCTAACTCTTCGGTAACCGAACCCCCTCCAGTAAGCAAAAAGATTTACACTCGCCAAGATACAACCTTCAAATTCATGCAAGTTCCAGTACTTGTATCTGCTTTCATGGCCACTTATATTCCTTTACCTATCTTCAATCTTCCCAGTCATGAACAACAAGCTCAACCTCCAGTGGTTCAAACCACCCAGGCTCAAACATCAGATGCTCTTCCTCTGCAGGTAATAATTCCTCAAACTCAACCTATTCCTACTTCTGTTGAAAGACCCCCAGTGGTTGATAGGACTGACCATGAAGTTGTAGAACCACAGCTTCAATCCCAGGTCATAGAGCCAAACACAGAGTCATAACCTATCTCAACCTCTCCCCAACTGTCTAAAATGTTGCCTAGAAGGTTAGTAGGAAGTAGTTTGTTAGTGGATGTGAATGAACCCTCAGCTCTGCCTCCACCCAAGAAAAGGAGAACATTTACTGAGGCATCTGAAAGCCCATCCTTGTCCTCCCAACATGACATGGACTTTGAAATGGCCACTGAACAGTTACTAGAAACATTCTCTCAACAGGATGAATCTATTGAAATTCGCTATAGAGCCATGGCATCCTGTACTGAGTCAAGCACAATTCCATTACTCATAATGGAAGCATACAGACCAGTAGATAATACTCAGGACACGGAGCGAGGAGTGCACATTGAGTCGGTTACATGCCTGCCATAGTTATGGCATAAGAGCAATCACATGCTTCTGAGGGAAAATCTAACTTTCAGCCACCTTTAATAGAGTCATTTTCTCCCCTCCCAGATCCAACACCTCTGGCTCCCTCACGGGATTCTCCACTCGCAGATTTATCTGGAGAAAGTGGAGGGCAACTCGGTCAATCTATCCCTGAAGCAATTCAGACATCTATTTCACATGAAAAGATAGGTTTGACTGAGGATCGGGACTCACGAATTCCCATTGCACCACCACTGACCTCTCTTGAAGAGGCTAGGGTGATTTTAAATGCAGGTACAGAAGATCAGTATCAGGAAGACTCCTCACGAGCAATTATATTGAGAGATACACAAACACGTGAGTTGAGTGAATCAAACAGGAGAGATATTCAGGTGAGCGCACACACAAACACAAACACTGAAAATCTGTTAGCTCAAATTGCCGATCTCAAGGAACAACTTGCAAAAAGTCAGGCTGAAGCTCAATCATTCAAATCACAAGTGGTTGAACGGTCTTCTTCTTCCACCTCTGTCAATAATCAGCTGGCTCTAATCAGGACTGAAATATCAGATTTGAAGACATCTGTTGTACCAAAGCTTAACTCAATCCAGGCATCTCCAACGTTATCAGCTGACGACATTTCAAACTTCTGCTCTCTACATACAAGAATGACTTCTCTTGAAGACTTGGTTGAAATGAATCATTCACTAGATTCTTCCAGATTTCTGAAGATAGAGACAGGCATGGAACATCTGAATGAAGGGATGAAGCACCTGTACTACATGATCAAAAATTCTCACTGCCCTAATGAAGAACAAAGGACTTTCTTTGAAGGGCCGTCTGGTGGAGGCTCAGGCTCTGGAGGTGATAGAGGTCATGGAGGATCTAAGGGAAAGTCTGTAGAGGATTCCTCAACTAAGGGGGAGAAGAAAGGGAGAAGTGAAAAGGGAAAAAAAAAGATTCATCTGCTGGAGGCACAGGGAAGCCTGATGATATCTATTATAGTGGAGAACAAGATGACTTTGATATTTGTGACATTCCCACTGAACCGGTCTTGGAAGATAAAGATGGTTTCTTTGAAGCTGAGGAGGAAAGTGATTTTGGAGAATGGGAAGAGGAAACTCCAGTGGATCCTCTGTTTGAGAAAGAGTTTCAGCAACAGCAGTCAGAATTGAAAAGAAAAGAAGCTGAACTCAAAAGGTATCCCAGATCATTGACATGAGGAAAGACATCCAAAGAACAGAAGCTCTTCAAAAGCAACGCCTTCATGACATTAAAGCTCAAGAAAGGAGAAGAGATGTCAGACTGAAGATTGGTGAAAAATGGGATGAAGCTAGGAGAGTACTTGATATGCCTCAGCTGAGCACAAACAATGATAGACAGTTTCTACATCTTCTGGACAAGCTGGAGATCTCTAATCCAAACAATGACATGTACATGAATGCTATAAAGACTGAAGTCTCAAGGATCACAGCTGCCTTTGACAGATCCCTAAATGAGATGGGCATATTTGTATATTGTCAGAGCGAAGGATCTTTCAAGGTGTCACTTCATCTGTTTGAGAATCGTTCTTTGTCAGAGATTTGGGTTCTTCTCAACAAAGTCAAAAGAAGCTCAGAATTGAATGAAGTTCTTCAAGAATGGCTCAAAGAGTTTGCCAGTAGGGCTAGTCCTCAAGTGGTCAACAATCCTCATCAGGTAAGATTCTTTAAGTCTGACTGTCTTCAAATCTGCCAGCTCGATTCACAATCTCTTAAAGACTACTCAGCTAAGCATCTGGTCTGGATGGAACATCACCTAAGAACTGCTGGATATTCATCCATGTTGAAAACTCAAGCAGCTGATTTGATTCAAGCTTATTGTGAAAAGAATATCAAAAGGTACAATCAGTTAAAGAATAAGCTAAAGTCAGTTGGAGTTCAACCAGTTAGACCAGACAGCTTCACTTCAGAAAAGGATTGTGTCTTTGACAAGGAGTTGCTTCAAGATTTGGAAGAAGGTGAAGTCGGAAGAGAAGTCAACTAAATTCAATTAGCTTAAAACTCAATGTAATATGATTAGAGCTTTATGAATCAAGATAGACTAATGTAGTTATATGTTCAGACTAGAGGAACATCTATCTTGTATTCACTTGTAAATTTCTTTTGGAATCTGGAAAATGTTAAATATAATATAGAACTTTTCTGCTATTTACTTTGCATTACTGTTTATATCTTTTTCTTATTTGTTAGTTGAGTTATCCTCTAGGTATTTGTTGTTATTATCTAACAAATAAATAGGGGGAGATTGAAAGGCATATGTCATAGCCTATTTGTTTATTCGAGGATTTAACTCAACTCAAATAAGGATGTAACTAGTAAATAGTGGTTCTGTCGTCATAGAGATCTCTCAAAGTAACAGATGTCAAAGGATTAAGCAACATTGTTCTTCTACAGACTTGATGACTTAATTCACTGGAAGAAGCTCAAGAAATTGATCAAGCCTCAGTGATATAAATCAAGATTGTGGATTTAATCAAGTGACAGAGATCTCGTCAGGGTATCAATTAATTACAAGGATTTAGTCTAAAGAAAATCAAGAGTATCAAAGTCAAGGCATGAAGAAACGTCACGGAAGTTAGTCACTCATGAACCAGACAGTACATCGAGTGTCAACATTGAAGTGTGGAATTGATTCATAATTATAAGAAGATTTTCAGAAGAATGGTTGCTGTTCAAGAGTAGTATTAATTCTCTATTAATTAATTAAGTCGTATAATTTAATTAAGAAAATAAATTAAATCTTCAAAGATTAATTTATTGATTAATTGATTAATTAATTCTGAATTAATATTATGTATTTTCAGAATTGATTTTGAATTAATATTCTATATTAATTCAGCAAGACTATCTTTTGTATTAGCAAGACAATCGGTATGACAATCAATAGTCATACCGAAAGTCATGCCAGTTCATTTGATTGTCTTGCCAGTTCTAATGGATTGTCTTGCCGAAAGTCTTTCTAGTTCAAATGAATTGTCTTGCCGAAAGTCTTTCTGGATCAAGTGGTTTGTTTTGTTTACTTAACAACAGCAGCTGATTTTCAACAGATGTGTGCATTGAATATCATACAGAAGAACACAGAACAAAAAGAAAACCTGCAGAGAACTTATTGCAAATTCTCAGATCATTTATTTCTAGTATTTATTGTTAAATCCAATCCACTAGAAATACCTTTCTTGTTCTTGTGTAACTATCTAGCGGATCAAAATCCCTAGAACTTAATCTCAAATCGCTTTTAGCATTTGATCTTTTTATTCCAAAAATAGAAAAAGTTCATGTCGAATTTATTCTAGATTTGGGATAATTGATTTGAGATTAATCCCTTGTAAATGATACCGTTGTTGTAACACCTTTCAAGTTTAATAATAATTTTATTTAACTTGAATTTTGTTTCACTTTTTTATTCCGCATTTTATTCGATTAAACAGTATTGTTTGTATTCAACCCCCTTCTACAAACATATTGAGACCTAACATTTTGTTTGAGCAACTCAAAATATTTCTATTTATAATCCACAGGCTCAAACTTCTTGTTAGATATATTTGATAATGTCATGGCTAATATGTTTTATGTTTAGCTTTCAGATCTTACTTGAACAGGATAAATCAGTACTTAACTGTTGATCAGTACTTATACTGGAAGTCAGGACTTAAGGATATCAGTACTTATATTATCAGGAGATAATCATCAGAAGTTAGATATCAGAACTTAAGTGCTGAAGGATGATCAGAGAATGACAGTAGCTGATTAAAGGAAAGAAGATCGAGATAAACATAAGAAGAGATATGCATGAATAAGGAATTCCGTGAAGAATGGAATACTTGGAAGAAAAGATATCTGATTGATATATTTTAGGAAGCAGAATTATATTCCATATCAATTAGCGATTATCTTGTAACTGTGTAGTATATAAACACAGACATAGGATTTACACTATAAATGTTATCATATATTCTAGAAGATTATTCATTGTAACCCTAGCAGCTCTCGTGATATTGTTCATCACTGAGAGGTAACAGTTCCATACTGTAACAGAGTTTATTGTTTCAATAAAGTTTGTTTTCTGTTACTTAAGTTCTTAAAGTTCGATTTGAGTGTGCTATACACTGTATTCACCCCCTCTACAGTGTGTGTGTGACCTAACAAGTGGTATCAGAGCCTATTTGTTAACACACATACAGTTAAAGATCCAAACACAATCATGTCGGACACAGAAACTCCAACTAAGCCTACCAAAACTGAGGAACCACCAAAGACACAAATTCAGAGTCGGTATGAGACCATCAGAGTTCCCATACTGAAACCATCTGAATATCCCATACGGAAGGTAAGGATGACCATGTTCCTGGAAGCAACAGATCCAGAATACCTTGATAAAATCAAGGAAGGCCCTCACAAACCAACCAAGCTCGCTGTTGCAGTTGCAGGTGAAGCAGCAAAGACCGTACCAAAGGAGAAGAGTGATTATACTGCTGAAGATATAGCATCAATTGCTAAGGATGCCAAGGTACGACACTTACTGCATAGTGCCATTGATAATGTAATGTCAAACAGGGTAATCAACTGCAAGACTGCTAAGGAGATATGGGATGCTCTGGAAACAAGGTGTCAGGGAACGGAGACAATTAAGAAGAACAGGAAGACAATACTCACTCAAGAGTATGAACACTTTGACTCAAAGATCATGAGTCATTGAATGATTTATATGATAGATTTGTCAAACTTTTGAATGATTTGTCATTGGTTGATAAAGAGTATGATCTTGAAGATTCAAACCTTAAGTTCCTGTTAGCTCTTCCTGAATGCTGGGATTTGAAGGCAACGACAATAAGAGACAACTACAATCTTGATGAAACAACTCTTGATGAAATCTATGGAATGCTCAAGACTCATGAGCTTGAGATGGAACAAAGAAGTAAGAGGAAAGGAGGAAAGTCAAGGACAGTTGCTCTTAAGGCTGAAGAAGAATCCCCCAAAGTAGCTTCCTCAAAGAAAGACAAGGGTAAAGCTTTTTCATAAAGTCTGATACTGAGTCATCAAGTTCTGAGAGTGATGATGACTCAGATTCTGAAAGCTTGCCTGAGACTGATGCTGATGAGGAGATGATGAAGCTGTGTACTCTTATGGTGAAAGGAATCACAAAGATTGCATACAGGAAGTTCAGGAAGGGAAAGAAGTTTTACAGGAAAGGCATAAGTTCTGATAAGAAGAATTTCAGAAGATCTGAAGGCAGAGGAGGAAAGTCTGACAGAGGAGATTACACCAATGTTAAATGCTATAACTGTGGTGAGAAAGGCCACATATCTCCTGATTGCAAGAAGGTAAAGGGTGACAAAGGCAAGGCTCTTGTCACAAAGCATAAAAGCTGGACATACACCTCAGACTCTGAAAGTGAGGAGAACTATGCATTGATGGCAAATGCTGATAAAGAAAGTGCTGAGAGCAGTTCTGAAGCTGCTGAAATAAAGGTACCTCAGACTACTTATGCTTTTCATACTGATGATATTAATGAGTTGAGAAGATATCTTAAAACCATGTTTGTTAGTTATAGAGATCAAACTTTAACATGTGAGAGATTAACTTCTGAAAATCTTGCATTTAAGAAAAGAAATGATTTCTTAGAAAAAGAGTTAGTCATGTTCCATCAAACTCAGAAGGATAGAGATGATGCCTTTTATGTTAGGAATGAAGTGCTAAAAATGAATGAATCTCTAAAAACTGAGTTAGAAAAGGAAAGAGAGATTATCAGGACTTGGACTAACTCTGGCAAAACAACTCAAAATTTGCTAAGTAGGGGAAACTGGAAAGAGGGCTTAGGTTATGAAGAAGATAAGAATGATAAAGGAACTGAAGAAATTAAGCCTGTTGATAAGCAAAAGCCAAAGTTAAAACCTGTTGAGTTTGTAACTGTAAAGTCTGAAAATGAGAAATCAGAAGTTACAAAGGAATTAACTTCTGACAAACTAAAACAGGAAAAGACAGCTGAAGTGAACATAGGCTTAATGACAAAGAAGCAGCTTAAGTATAAGCTGAAAGATGTTAAGAATGCAAACAAGGTAAAATCACCTAGAAAAAATAGGAATGATAAGGAAGGTGTGAATAAAAGCAATAATTATAAACCTGTTCCTGATGCTTCTAGGAAAACATGTCATAACTGTGGAAATTCTAACCATCTGGCTTCTTTTTGCAGGAAGAATAAGAATATTAACTCCTTATGTAATAACCCCCAAAATTTTCAACTTTTTGTAACCCTTGTGAATAGTGTTTTTGCTGAATGAGAAAAACTTTTCATGCCACACTATGTAGGGGTTCTAGTATGGATATTCTGAGATTTTATTAGTACTCTATATGGTATATGAGTGTATGTAAAGATCGTCAGAATCCAATTTCCGAACACTTTGATTTTTCCCGGAAATACACTAGATACGGAGAGAATTGAGTATAAGGTAACAGGATAAAAAGGATTTAAATTAAAGGATTATAATAGAGGATCATAAAAAGGAATATAATGTATTGAGAAAGGTTAAGGGAACCTAAGTAATAAGATCCTGGGTATGATCCTTCAAACGATAAACGAGAACGAAAGTTAAGCGAACCGTATAACAGATCAGCGGTCATTAGGCAAACAATTAGGAAGTTAATCAAAGGGATTAGAGAGAGTGATGTCACCCAACCAATGAGAAGAGGACAAGAAGGGAAAGATGACATCACATCATGACATAGGCATGGCATGGGAAGGAAGGAGATGTGGTGGCTTTTTAACCACACAAAATCAAGGGCAAATAGGTAATTAACTAAAACAAACACAAAATCAAACCAACCAAGCCAAGCAAATCATTTTCATCAAAAATCAAAAAGAAACCAAGGCATTGTTCTTCATAGCTCTCGGCTTTTTACTATTGCAAAGGGAGAAAAATTCAAAATCAAAGATCCAAGCTTCCTAAATTGGTGAGTTAATTCCCTAATCATCCTTATGCATAGTTAGGGCTATATCATGAGTTTAAGCCATCAATTCCTTCTCAATCTTCTTCATTTAATCAATGAAGAAGACAATGAATAGTGTTTTCAAGTTTTTAACTTGAAATTTTTCTTGATTTCCTTGAAGATCCGAGCATTCCTAAGACTTCTCAAAGCTTCTTAAGGCTTCCTAGCTCCTCCCACCACTTCAAGGAAGGTATATCATCTCCAAACCCTAGATTCCTATGTATTATAAGATGATTTTGATTAGTAGGGTGATATTGTAGCTTAATGTTTGTGATTTAGAGTTTGGGATTGAAATGGTATTGAAATGGAATGGTAAATCTTGTTGTTTTGGTTAAAAGAATGTAGTATAGTTAAATTCAAGCTTAGGCATAAGTATGAATGTTAAAATTGAATTGGTTGGGGCTGATATGATGTGATAAGGATGGATGTTGGTTGTATGTTTGATTTGAGGTTGAATTGGGTTGGTTTTAAATGGTTTTTAATTGGGAAATCGCGTAAACATAGCCGTCGTAACGTCCGATTTTCTTTAGACTGTTTTTGTGCATAACATTAGGACCCGAGAACCCCCTGCTAGATTTTGACCATTGCCATGTTTAGATAGTTCGTGTTACGAGCTTCGTTTTGATATGTAGTTCGTTCGATTTCGATGCACGGTTTAGGAGAAACGACCGTTTCAAGTAACGGCGTTTCGCGAACGAAACTTTTCCCCTCGCCTTACTTTGAAATATAGGTTAAAGACCAAAAAGGGTTAATTAATGTATGAAACATTTATGGTAAGTGTGTTAGGCAGTTGGTAAGACACTCGCGAAGGAATCGCTTTAAAACTCGTAAAGGTTAAATTATTAAAAATGGTGGAGCCGAGGGTACTCGAGTGACTTAAGAGAATCAATAAGCGCAAAACAAGCGTTAAAGTCTAAGTTAGTTAAAGTATAGATTTACAAGTGACCTTGGTTTAATTCCAACTTACTTGTTGTTTATAGGCTACCAGACTCGTCCCGAGCCTTTTATCACCCCAAGTCGCTCAGGCAAGTTTTCCACCCGTTATAACTGTTGTTGTGATGTATTTGTGTATATGTATGATCGTGCGTTAAATGCATATTTGTTATAGCAGATTCTTGCGATATATTGTAGCATGTTATATGGTACATATGCATGCCTGTTTCGTATTCTTGCCATATATATCTGTTGATTCAGTTGATAATACCTATGCTAGAGGATAATAGTATTTTGTATATACCCTTATTATAAGAACCCAAAAGGTGAAAACATTTTCTAAAACCGGGAGTCGAGGATCCCGAGTAGATTTTGTGTATATGTATATATATATATAATTATATATATATGGTTATAGTTTTCAAAACTATTAATCGAATAAGGGTTATTCGATAACTTTATATTATTTATTGAATATTATTTCGAATATTCATTCGAGGACTTATGACTCCTTTATTTTATTATTGAATATTATTTCGAATATTCATTCGAGAGCTTATGACTCAGTTTGTTTTATCATTTGAATATTACTTGAATATTCTTCTGAGAACTTATGACTCCTTTTATTGTATTAATTGAATATTATTTGAATATTCATTTGAGGATGTATGACTCCTTTATTTTTATTTAATGAATATTATTTATAATATTCATTCGAGGTATTAAGACTCCACTTATTACTTAATAATATTCTTTATTTTAATAAAAGAATAATGTTCGATAATCAAGCTTATTTTTGATTATTCAAATAAAGATATTACTTTCGTATAAGTATATCTTTGATTATTTGCTATTCATTCAAGTATAAGTCTTCCAACTTCTACCTCAATTATTCTTATGGGAATATTATTTAAATAATAATATTCAGATATTTCTTTTTATTGGGACTGATTTACTTCATTAAATCAGCATTACTCCAAACACTCTTTAAAGTATTTTCGAGTCTTCAAAATGATTTTTAAACAGTTAGAGCGGATCCCAAAACTCATTTTTATATTTAAGATCTTCCTTTTAAAAAGGAGATTTAAATACTCGCTCAAAACCTGAGGCATCCGGCTCTATGGTATATTTTATATTCGCAACAAGGTTGCAGTTTTGGTAAATGAATTGATTACTTACCCAACATTCGGGAAGTAAGTCCATCTATTGAGTCGGCATAAGCAACATGGGCTCAGTGGGCGTCCATGATAGTGTAAGTGGCTCAGTGGGAGTCCATCAAATGCATAAGTGGCTGAGTGGCAGTCCAGCATAAGGTCCTATTGCGACCAGGGTGATGACCAGTGGGGAATTCGTCCATCTACTAGTAGAAAAGGTTACTTATTGGTATCTTTGCCTGATCAGCGAGATATCTGGTTTATGCCAAAATTCTTTTCCTTTCCAAAATTCATTGGATGTTTCAAACTCTGTTCATACTTTACATGACAGAGGTTTTCAGGAAATGTATAAAGAAGATGTATATGTGGATATATATATATATATCAGAACTTAATGAAGTATATCATAACTTTATTTCCTTTAATAATATTTCAAAGATTTAATCTATTCAAATCTTGTCTTGTAGTCTCATCTATGTGATGAACTGTTGAAAGCTCATTATACTTTGAACAGTGGTAGTTCAAGTAGCTTTATAAATGATATAAGTGTAGTGAAGTATTTGGTAACTTCATCCCTTGTTTTTACTTATATCTAGTAAGTAATTATCTTACGCATGATAAAAGATTCTAGTAAGTATCCATTTAGATACTTATATTATTGTTATCACTATATATTACCTTGCGAGCTGTAAGGCTCACTCTTGCTTTATTTCTTCATCACACAACAACAGTTAGGAAAGATGGCCAGACTCCAGCAGACCCAGGGCAAGCGCGAGGGAAGCGTCCCGCGTCTTCCCGATGATGTTGTAGCTGCTATAGCTGCAGAGGTAGATCTATTGGTAGATTAGGCATTCTATTTTTGAAAATCAAATTATGTATAATTATAACTTGTGGTAGATAATAGCAATTAACTGTAAATTTATCAAGTAATCATTTTGGGTTGTAATAACTTTTAAATTGTGGATTCAAAGACTTGTACTTATTTCAATTTCATCTCTGAGACTATAACGGGTTGTGGTGTGTGTTAGTGTGGGGTCACAGCATAAGGTTATTTATTATTAATTAAGTGAAGTGATATTGTGGAAAAAAAGACCGTGACGACCCGGATCCCCGACCCCGGATCTTGGGGTGTTACACCTTACCTTCAAAATCAGGAGTTAAGAGTCAGTCTGTTAGATACAAACCACAAAATCCTTGTTTTCATTGTGGTAGTTTATGGCATTCCATTTATACTTGTAAGGAATATCATAGCTTGTACTATGATTATTATCAAATAAAACCTTCTTTGAAGAAAGTTTCCATTGTTCCTTCTAGTGTAAATTCTGATTCAAAGTCTAATAGTGTAAGTTCTGATAAGAAAAATGTTAACATAAACTCTGATGCTAAATCCGCTGCAAATGTTAATAAACTTAAAAAGGCCAAAGGATCCAAGCAAGTCTGGGTCCTTAAAACTAATAATTAGTGGTCTTTGTGATTGCAGGGCAACAGGAAAAATATTCTAGTTCTGGACAGTGGATGTTCAGGACATATGACTGGAAATAAGGCCCTGCTATCAGATTTTGTGGAGAAAGCTGGCCCAAGTGTTTCTTATGGAGATGGCAACATTGGAAAAACATTGAAATATGGCAATATCAATCTTGGAAATGTCATAATTAAAAATGTTGCTCTGGTCTCAGGACTTAAACACAATCTGCTGAGTATAAGTCAAATCTGTGACAGAGGTTATCATGTTGATTTCTTTGAAGAACACTGTGAAATTGTGATTAAATCTAAAGGCAAAGTTGTTCTGAAAGGATACAGGCGTGGTAACATTTATGAAGCTAAGCTTTCAACAAGTACTGATGGTTTTGCAATCTGTCTGATGAGTAGAGCATCAATTGAAGAAAGCTGGAATTGGCACAAGAAACTCTCTCATTTAAATTTCAACAATATAAATGAACTGGTCAAGAAAAATCTTGTGAGAGGACTGCCAAAGTCAGTATTTGCTCCTGATGGTCTTTGTGATTCCTGTCAGAAGGCCAAGCAAAGAAAATCTTCATTCAAGAGCAAGACTGAATCATCAATTCTTGAGCCTTATCATCTACTACATGTTGATCTATTTGGTCCAGTAAATGTCATGTCTATTGCAAAGAAGAAGTATGCGTTGGTCATAGTGGATGAGTTCACCAGATACACATGGGTATATTTCTTGCATACAAAAAATGAAACTGCATCTATCTTGATTGATCATGTCAAACATCTGGATAAAATGGTCAAAGATTCTGTGAAAGTTTTAAGGAGTGATAATGGCACCGAGTTCAAGAATTTGATAATGGAAGAGTTCTGCAAAAACCATGGAATAAAGCAGGAATTTTCTGCTCCTGGAACTCCACAGCAAAATGGAGTTATTGAAAGGAAGAATAGAACTCTCATTGAAGCTGCACGTACAATGCTTGAAGAAGCAAAGCTTCCAACCTATTTCTGGGCTGAAGCTGTGCAGACTGCTTGTTTTACTCAAAATGCAACACTCATTAACAAGCATGGAAAAACACCATATAAGATGGTGAAGAAAAAGAAGCCAAATCTGAAATATTTTCATGTATTTGGATGCAAGTGTTTTGTTCTCAAGACTCATCCTGAACAGATATCAAAGTTTGATCTAAAAGCTGATGAAGGAATCTTTGTTGGATATCCACTTTCCACAAAAGCCTTTAGAGTCTATAATTTGAGAACAAAAGTGGTCATGGAATCTATCAATGCCTCTTTTGATGACAAGAAGATTACTGGTCTTGAAGATTTCATTGACCATGATCAGCTGAGATTTGAAAATGAAGACTCAAATTCTGATACTGCAAATCCTGACAGTCTAAGTCCTGATACTGTAAACTCTGATGGATTAAACTCTGATGTTATTGAAACTGTGGTAACTACGTCAAAGGAAGATGCACCTATGCAGGAGGAGCATACTCAAGATCCTACCTCATCTCAAGAAACATCAGAACATGCATCTGGCTCTTCAAGTTCTGATTCGTCAAGTTCTGATAAGCCAAGTTCTGATAGTGCTGAAAATCTAAATACTGAAGAATCAAACTCAGAGAGCATAGTTTTAGGGGGAGCATCAGAAAATGAAAATGAAGATAGCATGGATCATGGGGGAGCATCCAGTTCTAGAGACAACCTTCCATCTGCAAGGAAGTGGACAAAATCACATACACCTGATTTGATAATTGGAAATCCTGATGCAGGTGTCAGAACTAGAACAGGTACTTCAAATGAATATCTCTACAATTCTTTTCTCTCTCAGACTGAGCCAAAGAAAGTTGAAGAAGCTCTTCAAGATGCTGATTGGGTGCAAGTAATGCAGGAAGAGTTAAATGAATTTGAAAGAAACAAAGTCTGGATCCTAGTGCCAAGACCAAAGAATAGATCTGTTGTTGGTACAAAATGGGTATTCAGAAACAAAACTGACAGTGATGGCATAATTACAAGGAATAAGGCAAGACTGGTCGCAAAAGGATATTCTCAACAGGAGGAAATTGATTATGATGAAACATTTGCACCAGTTGCTAGGTTAGAAGCCATAAGGATATTTTTGGCTTATGCTGCTCACAAAAAGTTTACTATTTTTCAAATGGATGTGAAAAGTGCTGTTCTCAATGGAGAATTGGAGGAGGAGGTATATGTTGAACAACCTCCAGGCTTTGTAGATACCAAACATCCAGATTATGTCTACAGGCTTGATAAAGCACTTTATGGACTTAAGCAAGCTCCTAGAGCATGGTATGAGACTTTAGCTCAGTTTCTTCTGGAAAGTGGATTCAACAGAGGAACAATAGACAAAACACTTTCTACCTCAACCATGGAAAGGACTTACTTCTTGTCCAGATTTATGTTGATGATATCATCTTTGGATCTACAAATGACAGACTTTGCAAGAAGTTTGCCAAACTGATGCAGTCAAGATATCAGATGAGTATGATGGGGGAACTTAGCTACTTTCTGGGCCTTCAAGTCAAGCAGAATGAAGAAGGTACTTTCATTTGTCAATCTAAGTACACCAGAAACTTGTTGAAGAAATTTGGAATGCAAGATTGTTCAAGTGCATCCACTCCCATGGCCACTGCAACAAAACTGGATAAGGATACTGGTAAATCAGTAGATATGACTGATTACAGAGGTATGATTGGCTCTCTACTCTATCTAACTGCTAGTAGACCTGATATCATGTATGCTACCTGTCTTTGTGCAAGATTTCAAGCAGATCCAAGAGAACCTCACTTAACAGCTGTGAAAAGAATCTTTAAGTATCTTAAAGGAACAGCTGATCTGGGATTGTGGTATCCTAGAGAATCAGACTTTAAACTAATAGGTTACTCAGATGCAGATTTTGCAGGCTGCAAAATTGACAGGAAAAGCACAAGTGGAAGCTACCAATTTCTTGGAGGCAGATTGGTTTCTTGGTACAGCAAGAAACAAAAGTCAATTTCCACATCAACTGCAGAAGCAGAGTATATTGCTGCAGGAAGCTGTTGTGCACAGATTTTTTGGATGAAGAATCAGTTACTGGATTATGGGTTAACATATTTCAAAATCCCTATTTACTGTGATAATCAAAGTGCTATTGCTATGACAGGTAATCCAGTTCAACACTCTATGACAAAGCACATCAGCATCAGGTACCACTTCATCAGGGAACATGTGGATGAAGGTACAGTGGAATTGCATTTTGTTCCCACATGGCATGGTTTCAGGTTCTTGCACTAAATCTGCTTAGTCTTGTTCTATGTTATCAGACTTTATGCTCAGTATTTACAAAATTAATCTCATTGTGTATTATGTGCTTAATTGATAAATGTTTTTAAGTACTGACTGTTGTCTGATATATATTTCTCAACTCTGATAAGTGATATGTCTGTTTAAGTAATTATTCAATCCTATGAGGATAACTGTGCTAGATACTGATCTAGTAGTCTTCAATAAACAAATGATCCCATGTAAGAAGTAATTATTTCAGTGGAAATCTTATGACACTAGCAAATTCTGATAATTGAGCTTAGTTGAGTTTACTTTGTATATCTTATTACTAAGTCACAAATTAGAATAATGCTACTCATCTGTTAAGTTCTGATACTAGTAAAACTGCTGAATGTACTAAGTGCTGATAAACCTCACTTATCAAAAGAAAAAGCAAAAAAAAAATCAAAGAATAAAATCAGGTACTCCTTTGAAATCTAGAGTAAAAATGTGGAAGGGACGACCCAAGTGCATTGCTGGTATTAAGTAAATATGCATTAGAAAAGCAAAATATTTTCTTGGTGACTTTTCACACTCTATGATTACTGGAGAAATACTCTGATAATAGCATAAATTCTGATAAACAGTCGTGACTCACTTACACTGAGAAGCCACTGTAAAATAGAATTTCAAAAGATGCATAAAATTAGCACAAAACAGTTGAGGTGGACTCAAGCATGAACTCATTCATCAGTAGGTTTCAGGATAATGACAGCTCTTTAGCAAAATTTTAGTTATGCCTTATTTCTAAGATGTACTGAAGTGAATCAGACTTTACTCTTTATCTGTTATTTAGCTAAATGCACACACTAATCACTCCATCTGAATGATGAAAATTTCTGTGGTGGTCTATGTTATTTTAGATAAACAGTCATTGTGTCATTATTGCACAAATTCTGAGGATAAGTTCTAGTTACACGTTCTGATGATTAAGTTCTGAAGTCTTTAACTCAGAACTTGTATGAGGATTTACTAAGATGGGCATTCCTTTTTTTTTCGAGTTAAGAAATTATGTTCTGATGACTGTTAAGTTCTGATATAAGTCTAAGTTCTGATATTACAGTCTAATGTTTTACTTGACTTATTTGTGAATAAAATTTGATAACAGTCTCAGTTAATAATTGCATATGTTGAAGTGGAAGATTAATAGTCACTATGGTTAGGGTTAATGGTATTTGTACCTGAACAGTCCAATGTTACTTGTTTCTTGTGCGCTTTAAACCATGTTTCCTCTTTCCAATGAATGTTATTCTTTTTCAAAGTCTAATGAGACGAGGTAGAATTAATTCTACCTGTCAGAATTCAATACTTTTCCGTCTCCTAGCATTCTCTTGCCTTTATAAGCAGCCACTTCACATCAGCCTTTCCATCAAATTCTTCTCACACACTTATCTTCATACTTTTTCTTTCAAAAACACAATGGTCAGATACAACATGTTTTTGAACTACCAAAACTTCAATATGGAGCTAAGCTGTGCCGGATGGTAGCAGGAATGGCATGTCACAGCCATTCCTGAGGAGATATGGGACTCTGTCCCACAGGAGGTACTGACCCACCTCATGTTCTTCTATATGGATTACCATCGCCATTTGGAGCGATTGGAGGAGGAAAGACTGGCAGCTCTCCGCCAGCAAGAGCGAATCATCAGACTCGCCATTCTGTTTGTCGAGAGTAGGAAGAAGAAGAAATGATTTAATCTAGTCTTCTTCCTGTTTTTCTTCATCATCAGCTTTGTCAGGCTTCTTAGCTAGGACTAAAGCTGTTGATGTTAGGTTTAGAAGCTTAGGGAAAATCTTGTATAAGTATTGATATAATTTCCATTTCATGAATGTATTGTCTTGATATATTAATGAAAGTTGTTTTTACTTCAAGATTTTGTCTCTGAGTTATTTTATCTTGAGTTGATAAATCCTGATTGATATTCTGATGACCTTATAAATTTTGTTTTATATTAAGTTCTGATTCGTTTTCAGTACTTATCTAATTTATCTTGGTCATTTTCATGTGATTTATTTTCAGAATATTAATGATGCAGTGAAAAATAATTCAATCAGTGATAACGGTTTAAATTTTGAATTAAAACTGTTTCTCTTGATAAATGGAACGGTTTTTCCTTGAAACTAGGCAAATGGGTAAGTAATGATTCCTGTTTTCTCGAGCCCAGTAGCTATCCGTTATTACTGCATGTCTGACAGGTGTCCAACGATAACATTTTTTTTGAAGTATAAGTACAACAGAGAGAAGATTACTTTAATCTTTTATTTTCTTCATATTTTATCTCTCTCCTTACTTTTACTCTCTTTCTCTTTATTTCTCACGTTGGTTTTTCATACAGACATTATATCAAACACCTAACAGGCATACTTGAATCTCAATTATTTTTTCACATGGCACCAAAGGATTTAATCATTGATGGAGCTAAGTTTGTTCCAAACAACTTTGCTGCAATTCTTGATCATGCTGAAGCTCCATCTGAATTGCATTTTGTGCAAGATCTTCTTGCACACAGTGAGATTGGGTATGCATTAACTCAGCCTGAAGTCTTTTCAAGTCAACAAGTTCTGACGTTTTGGCGGACTGGGCACTTTGATGATGGTGGTAAACATGGCACTCCCAGTATTGTTTTTGAAGTGGGTGATTCATCTTATGCAGTCACTCCTGGTACAATACGCAAAGCTCTACATCTCCCAGACAATTGTACTTTTTCAACTCCAGAGGAATCAGCACTTCAGGAGTTAATGGTTGATTTGGGATATGAAAAGAGTTTGGCAAAGCTTGGGCAGTTAAAAAGGGCTAATATCAGAAGAGAATGGAGTTTCTTCTTTGACTGCATCACCAAAGCTTTTGGGAACAAATGTTCGAATTTTGATGCTATCCCAATTATGAGTCAGCACATAGGGTATGCTATTATCCATCAAACTCATTTTGATTTTGCAACTGGAATAATTGGTTCTATTGGGGATAGGATGACAGAGGATAGAACTGTTGTCTATTTTGCTAGATTCTGTCAACTTATATATACTTTTTGTACTGATGAACCTCAATTAGTCAGTTCCTCAACCCCACCTTTTAGAGTTGCAAAAAGATACTTTAATGATCCGGTAAATGCTGATACAAAGAAAACAGTGGTTAGACCATTACAGATTCCTCCGTCTATAAAACAGATCCTAGTAAATGCTGATCCTGATACTTATAGATCTGTTTACTCTGATGTCCAACCAACCACAAACACTCAAAAACCATCATCCTCAGCACCTACCACTCATACTACTCAACCTACCCTCAGGACTTATCTCAAATCCTATCTCTCTACTTCACAGACTGTTCAACCCTCATCCTCCAAGCCAAAGAGGACAAAAACTATTCCTCAAACACCTCAAAAGAGGAGGAGGACTGTACTGAGAGATGAATCTGATACTGAGGAACAGGTTCCTTCTTCAGAACCTGTTATAGGTGGAGCTGAGAAAGTGACTTCTCAGAAGGATTCTGGAATTGGGGGATCTAGGCTTCTCAAACGGCTTAGAAGAATGACAGCTCCTGAAACTCCCAAGGAATCCAAATCAACAACGAGATACAAGAAACAGAGGGCAAAAATGCCAGTTTCAGATGATGAAGAGGAAGCAGCTAAGGAAGGGGATCAGGAATCTCTGATCTCACAAGACAAGGAATTTGCTCCAGTCACTTCTTCTCCATCAACTCCATCTCAGGAAGCTGTTTCTGAAAAGGCTAACACACCCTCTATGTCTTCTGTTGATCCAGGCACAAGTGCTGATATTGATGTTCAAAACTTGGTTGTGCCTGCAGTAATTTTCTTAGAAGCTCTAACAACAAATATTCCTTCCATAACACCTGTTACTGATGCTGTTCAAACTCCAGAGTTATCAACAACACCTTCTCTGCATCAAGATGCTAATGATCAGAATTTAGGTGAGCATCAGGATATGGCTGTTGATCAGAACTTAGAACAAGATCAGCAATTAGAGGATGCTGAAGCCTCCATTGCTACTCACACTGTTGTCTTATCAGAAGATACTGATTCTTTAAGTTCTGATGCTGCACATGCTGGAGATACTGGTGATGCTGCTCCAACTGCTCATGTTGTAGATACTGATGCAGCAGGTCCTTCCAGACATACTCCTCAACAGACTCTTCCTAAGTCTGAACTGGTTAAGAAGTTTATTACCGGGGAAGCACCAGTACCTTGGAGTGAAACTCCTGCAGGTCAGGAGTGGACTAAGGAATGGAACTCAGTTTCATGTGTTCCAACTGAAAAACATCTTGCTGAGCACTTGACTAAAGCTGATGCAATGTTAAATTCTGATAATTTTAAAACCCAGCTTAGGGTCACTGCATTGAGTACTAAACATCTACAAGGTCTTCATTCAACTACTCATGCAGAGCTATACAAGATTCAGGAGAACTTTATCAAACAAGAACAAGTTTGGAAAATTGATAAGAAAAAGTTCTTTCAACCTACCATTGACAGGATTGCTTATATTGAGAAGACTCAAGATCATCAACAAGCTCAGATTGATGAAATTCTGACAAATCAAGCTTCTCAGCAATCGCAACTTACTGAAATCCAATCCTCAGTGGAATTACTTATCTCTCTTTTACTACCTGCTGATGCCAAAAAGGGGGAGAAAGTGATTAAGTCCAAATGCAAGACTGACAAGACACTGACAGGAAAGGATAATGAAAAAGATGATCAAGGAAGCTATGGAATGGGTAGAGGTCATAGTCAAGGTAGAGGATTCACATCAAGACAAGCTAGTCACAGGACAAGTTCTGATACTGGGAAAAGAATAAGTTCTGCTGCTGGTAAAAAGTTAAGTTCTGATGAACTTTTAGATCTTGATGAGGAAATGTCAAGACGATTATTTCTTCAAGAAAATCCAGGAATGGACTTGGAAAGTTTAAAGGAAGAAGAAGCCAGACTTAAATCAGAGAAAGTCACGTCCAAATCCGAAGCTTCTGGTAAAAAGTCACTTCCAAAACTCAAAGGCATTGTGATCAAAGAAAGGACACATACTGAAGCAACATTGGCTAGATCACAACCACAGATAGATCCAAGATCCAAGGGTAAAGAAAAGGTTGGTGAACCTATCAAGGTTTATGTACCTCCTGAGGATGAAGAAATTATTGATGAAAAGGATGATCTTGCTCTGACTTCAAGAAAAGTTCTCAAAACAACCTCTGACATGGCTCAAGTTGTTCAGAGTCAAGAAATTGTAAGTTCTGATATTCAAAAGAAGCAAGTAACCTCTGACACAACTCAAGTTAACTTGATATCAGAAGATAGACCAAAGATACTCCTACCAGGATTCACTAAAGCAAAACAGACTCAATCTTTGAAGACTACTGCAAGTGGTTTTGAAGCAAGAGTAGTTACTAGAAAGGAAGCAAGAGATAAAACTGGATTGGGAAGTGCTGATGAAAGAAGAGTACACAACACTACCAATGATCCAACTTCCTTGAGTGAACCAGGTATTGGAGCAACTCCTGAGAGATTGAATCAACTGGAATCTGTACAGATGGTTTACCATACCTACTTGAAAGAATACATCATGTTGTATTTCATGATAGATGGTAGGGTTTATCATATAAGACAAAATGCCATTCCATTGAAGTATTTTGAAGAATTGGAGCATGTACTTTTCTTACTTCAAGTGGATGACAGAATAACAGGGACTGCTGCAAACTACTTAAAAGAACAGATTCAGAGACAGAAAAGGCTTTATTCTGTTAAGTCTGACAGCACATATGTTCCAAAGTACAGAGATCACAATGGTGATATTGTTGATATGAAGCCTAATACTGCACAGATCAGAACATATCTTGGTATTAAGGGACTTGAATTCAATCTGGAGTCTGACAAAGCTTATGTCATAAGACTAGATCAGGAGTTGAGAAAAGCAAAGATCAATGATCTCAGAGCTGCAATCTTTCAAACTGGTGAAGATACTGCAGAGCTTAAAGATGTCAAAAGGAGAATGATTGATGAACTCAGATATGCTGAGAAATGTTTGTTGAAAAACTATCTCAGAACAACTCCTGACATCAGAGAGATCAGAAAATGATGAAGCCAAGTCGAAGATCTACAACTGCTTAAATTCTGATATTTGTACAGACCGAAGTTGTTATCAGAAGTTGAATATTGGTAAAGCTTTAAGGACTGTAAGTTGTAGTTATCTAGTCTAATTCTCATGCATTTGTACTTAATGTTTTTGACATCATCAAATATATGTTAAACTTGTATATTATGCTAATTTACAAGTTGGGGGAGATTGTTAGATATATTTGATAATGTCATGGCTAATATGTTTTATGTTTAGCTTTCAGATCTTACTTGAACAGGATAAATCAGTACTTAACTGTTGATCAGTACTTATACTGGAAGTCAGGACTTAAGGATATCAGTACTTATATTATCAGGAGATAATCATCAGAAGTTAGATATCAAAACTTAAGTGCTGAAGGATGATCAGAGAAGGACAGTAGCTGATTAAAGGAAAGAAGATCGAGATAAACATAAGAAGAGATATGCATGAAGAAGGAATTCCGTGAAGAATGGAATACTTGGAAGAAAAGATACCTGATTGATATATTTTAGGAAGCAGAATTATATTCCATATCAATTAGCGATTATCTTGTAACTGTGTAGTATATAAACACAGACATAGGGTTTACACTATAAGTGTTATCATATATTCTAGAAGATTATTCATTGTAACCCTAGCAGCTCTCGTGATATTGTTCATCACTGAGAGGTAACAGTTCCATACTGTAACAGAGTTTATTGTTTCAATAAAGTTTGTTTTCTATTACTTAAGTTCTTAAAGTTCGATTTGAGTGTGCTATACACTGTATTCACCCCCTCTACAGTGTGTGTGTGACCTAACACTTCTTCTTGCTGGAATCTGACTTTCTACACTCATTGACAAAGTACCCTGCCAAGCCACATTTGAAACATTTGAATTTAGATTTATCCACCATGTTTCTATTTGGCTTAGCTGCTCCAAAGTTCTTCTTGAACTTGAGCTTGGAAAATCTTCTGGAAAGAAATGCTAGATATTCATCAATGTCATCCATATCATCTTGGCTCAAAGAATCTTCATTTTCTGCTACCAGCCCCTTGCCCTTGTTTTCACAGACCTTTGAAGTAGACTCAACAGCTTCTATCTTCATCTCCTTCTCTTTCTCTAACTCAGCAACCAGTGCAATGGACCCTCCTTTCTTTCTTCCTTTCTCCATTCTTTCATCTTGCTCTATTTCAAGCTCATAAGTCTTTAGAATGCCATACAGTCTCTCTAGTGTAAACTCATTGTATTCTTGTGAATTTCTCAAGGAGACTGTCATTGGTTTCCATTCTTTTGGTAGGGATCTCCAAAATTTGAGGTTAGAATCTTTGGTTTGGTAGACTCTTCCATGCAGTTTTAGAGCATTTAGTAGCCTTTGAAATCTACTAAAGATATTAGTGAGAGTTTCACCTTCTTCAAAGTGGAAATGCTCATATTGCAGAATTAGTAACTGCATCTTGTTTTCTCTAACTTGTTCAGTGCCATCACAGATAATCTGAATTGTATCCCAAACTTCCTTGGCAGTTTTGCAATTGATGATGTTGTCAAACATGTCACCATCAACTCCATTGAACAGAATATTCATGGCCTTCTTGTCTTTCCTGACTTGTTCAATATCAGGATCTGACCATTCATGCCTTGGCTTGGGAACTGATGGCTCATTTCCAGTTGCAGCTCTCATTGGTACATGAGGGCCTCTCTATGCAATCCACATAGGCCTCATCTTGAGAAAGTAAATGAAGATACATTTTTACCTTCCAGTGATGGTAATTATCTTTGTCCAGAAAAGGAATCTTGACTCCAACATCCTTCTTGTTCATCTTGCTGTTTGTTGTGATCTTTAAACTCTTTGTTCTTTAAGAGCTTGCTCTGATACCAATTGTTAGTCCCTAACAATGCAACAAGAATTACAGAAGGGGGGTTGAATGGAATTCTTGAAACTTTTTCTGAATTATAAAGTGTTCTAACTTAAAATATATATGTCAGTGTTTTGATTTGCAAAGTGCGGAATGACAAGTTAAATATGAATCAAAACACAAAGTAATAAAAACACAAGTCTTTAAAACTTTCTGGTGGATTTGAATGTATCCACCAGAGATATATATATTTAGAGAACTCTGTGAAGTTTGAATAGCTCA
This sequence comes from Apium graveolens, assembly GCF_009905375.1. Classification (NCBI taxonomy): domain Eukaryota; kingdom Viridiplantae; phylum Streptophyta; class Magnoliopsida; order Apiales; family Apiaceae; genus Apium; species Apium graveolens. The sequence continues at coordinate 38,386,866 of NC_133648.1, forward strand.
CAGCTGCTTAAAAATAAGATCAACTAAACTTACAGAGAAATGCTAAAGGATTCAGCTTACAATTGTTTCTCTGAGAAAATACTTGCTTAGTCTTGTTGTTGTTCTATTTGCTACTCTTGATTTATATATATCACCAAGATTATACAGTAATAAGACAAGATAATAAAATAAAACCTATCAAGTCTAATACTATGCTGCTTCATTACTCTATTTCAGCATCTTTGAATATCTTCATAATAGAATGGAAATGGCAATGCTTCTTTGTTCTCAAAAACCCAGTTGAATAGGCTGCCACATTCCTTTTGCAAACACTCGACGCATGTGACTGTGTTGTCACTGTCAATAGATGTTTGAATTGATCATCCGTCGGGTACATGACTATCATCCGTCGGGTTGCCTTGTTGTTAATCCGTTGGGTAGCTTTGCTGATCATCCGTCGGGTAGCTATTTAGCACTTGACTTCATTTCATTTATGCAGAATTACAAGACATCATCTATTTACAATTAATCAACCTATTCTGCATATCTAATTACAGTCAACATGACTTATATGCTACTACAGAATCTATACAAAGGTGTTTGCATAAATGTGCTACATGACTTATTGTTACATAAGCTACTCACTCGATGGATGTCAAATCATCATCCGTTGGGACTATATTGAGTCATCCGTCGGGACTATATTTGGTTATCCGTCGAGTGCAACATAATACACTAAGTTAAATCTACTAAGGTATTTTGTTAATGAAATCATCAAGTTCACGACATATTCCCAACAATGCTTTTTAATAAAAATGTAATTGTATTGCCACTGCAAGGAAAAAAACACGTGTCCCCTTAAGCTAAAACAAAACTGACACGTATATAATAGGATAAACACGAAAGTTCTGGGCCCCGATTTACTCCGATATTTGATTTTTAACGAATAATTTGCGGGCGATAAAGATCCGAAAATTTACCAAATTAATTTTAAAATTTTATAAATATCCCGAAATTAATAAAACATGAATTCCGAAATTTTAAAATAATTTTTGAAACGCACTTTATACCCGCTTTTAACAATGAAGTGAATCAACGCGCAAGTAAAATTAATCCTAAAAATACTTAAAACAATTTTAAAATTCTCAGAATATTCCAAACTTAGATAAATATGAGTTTCATAATTTTTAAAGAATTCTGGAATTAAATACGGATTTTACAAATAAATACAATCAGAAAATCGTTCAGGGATAAAAAATCAATAAAATATTAATTTCTAAATTTTATAAAATACAAAGAATAAATATTTTCTTTATAAAACCATAAAAGTAATTTTCTACACATATTTATGAAAATAAATTTTAAATAAAATCACCCTTAAATATATAAACAAAGCAACACAATTCAGCAATTAGTTAAACAATGATCCTCGAACCCCATTAATTACTTATAACTAATAACAGAATAATGTCCAGCTGACAGAACCCATGCATATAGTTTATTTATTTAATTATTCAATAATTACACACTTAAATAATATAAAAATATACGAGTCGTTATAAAATGTTTCTGCTCTTCTAGTCGTATTGGGCCTAATCCGTGAAAACTCATGCTCGTGGACCTTGACGACCTCTGTTAGTGGGCCTTGACCGCTTGAGCAGTCTTTAGTCTGCTACGGGCCTAGACCAGCCTGGTCTGTATTGGACCTTGGACAAGAATTTCAGGTGTAATTAATGTGAAATTTAATGTGTGTTTAAGATGTATTTTCTATCCATAACACCGATCTTTTAAAATTTTCGAGTTTTATATTGAGTACTCTTTTGAGATACTCGGAAACATAATTCAAATATATTGTATATCCTTTATAAAGTAATTTAAGTTAAATAAAATTAAAATTAAATATTAATATTTTATTTTACCCGAATACTATTTTTGAGTACTCCCCAAATACTCCGATTACTTATTTTTTTGTACTTTTACTGAATTGAAGTGAGTATCGCTTTTTTAAACACAGGTCAAGATACGATATATACATCAAAGAATTCTTTTGATCAAGAAAGCATCTTCTAACTAAAGGTTATTGTCCTATTTTTGAATTACTCTATAATTTACTTTTTCATTTCATATATTAGAGGGACGGACTAGAGATGATCATGATCCTTAAAGATTTCAAATTTTTTCTTTAATTTTTTTCTCAAATGTGACGTGTTACAGGCATAGTTATCAACTTTTCGTCCTGCCGCGTCTATATATATATGTGCCCACAAAACAGAATTAATCATGTGGACAGTTAATCACATAATTTGTTTAAATTTTTGGTGTTTTCTTTTAAAAACTAGCATTACTCGATCCCAAAATGCCAAACCCTCCCATGAACTTACATTTTGTCAATTTTATGCATAAAAATTGATTATATAATTTATTTGGTCCCCTCGTAAATATATACCAAGTCTTAATGGCCCCAATCATATTCACAAATCTTATATATTTTGAGAATCTAAAACATTCCGAAATTTTTTGTTTTTCAAAAATTTGTTCTATATTTCACCCGTCTACAAAATTTTCCTGATTCTGTCCTTTATTCGATTTTCATATTCCCTAGCGTGGACCTACATAATTCCGACATTAGTTGAACAATTTTTTTAAAGTAGATACAGTCATTGCCTTTTCATTTTCGTGAAAAGTGGGAACTTTATAAATTAATATATTAGCTAGGAAATTAACGTACTGCGATTTTTCAAATTTAAGAGTTTGATTTTCCATCCCACATAAATTATTGGAGACTAATGTACTTATCATTTTTACAATGATTCATCTGAAAGATGGAACGCGCTTTAACGAGGTGCAGTGCTAAGAAATTGTGAAAAGAAGTCTATATGAGATAACATCCTAATAATATTTGATGACATGTCCTGACCCGAGTGGAAATATATGCTATTGGAAAATACTTGTTGTACAGAGTGTTATACAATTTTTTTTACATGATGATTTTAATTGAAATGAGTCATATATTCACATCAACAAATTCAATTAAAACAACTCATATCAATTGTCATGTCATTATATTCTTGTTCCACCATCTCACCTGATTATACTCGCAAATCAATTAATCTTCTATATGAAACCTTGTATCTTTTTATTTTTAGAAAAAGAAAGACCCATGTTTAAGTTTGTTTTGTAGAAAAACATAATCTTGTTACTTGACTGTTAAACACACAGTTACAACTTTTTTTGTTACTGCATCAGTCAATTTGTGACAAATCTCCAGCAGTCCACCACCACCGCCACAAACAGCAGGAGCCATCAGGCAACAGAGTATGTCTGCATGCAATATCACGACCGAGTAAGCTCACAAATATGTTTCACATTTTTTTACAACAGTTCTTGTTGTGGAATGAGACTAAATCCCAAAACTAGCTATATAATGTGAAAGATGAGTATTAAAGGTAGACCAAAATACATAATGCATTTTTGTCAATATAAAAAACACATGTGATCTGTATAGTATTGGAATGATATATATTAACCAACGCGGACTAAAATAATTAATTAATTTACAGCTAAATGTTGAAGTGAACTGTACAGAGTAATGCAGGTCTGCATGGTTTTTAGGTCTGAAAATGTAGAAGAAAGAAAAGGATACACATATGAAACTGAAAGAGAGTGCAGATGTGAAAGAGGAAGGTCACTTCCTTCACTCACCTAATAAACTAGGAGGCGGTACCTGCCGCTTATGTTTGTTTAACTACCATGCATACTAGTACTCCCTCCGTCCCTCCCAAATGTTTACATTTGGGTGGGGCGCGGAGTTTAAGAAAAATAATAAAGTAGTGGAGAAAAGTTGAAAAAATGAGTAAAGTAGTGAGACCGATTAATATTATATGTATAAAGCGAGTATAGTGGATGAAAGTAGTGGAGATAGTTAATTTAAAAATTATAAAAACTTTACTATTTTTGGAAAATTTTGAAATGTAAACAATTGGAAGGGACATCCCAAAAAGGAAAGTGTAAACAAATGGGAGGGACAGAGGGAGTATATATTAAGAGTAATAAATTAATTAAGACATATATATATATATATATATATATATATATATATATATATATATATACAACTGGCCAACTGCTGAGTTTGATGATGCTCCTGGACGAGGAACCTCTACATACATACATACGCACTTTGAACGCACCTCCCCGCTATTCTTGATGTTGAAATTTCTTCCATTCTTCGTCAACTAAATTACACTTTTCTTTTTTATCTTTTTCTGACTGCGCCCCCCCCCCGATTAATTTTTTACTTGAATATATACACACAAATAAACTAAAAACGAATTCACCATATCACTGATGTAGACTTGTACTGCAGAATTCGTAAAAGATATTATACTGTACAAGAATAGAAAAATTATATTCGTATTAAATATCGGACATGAGTATCACGTAAGTATAAAAATTAACAAATGAAATCTCTCTGATATATATGGACGAGATATCCAGATTTTGTAAGCGGACTACAGGAAAAACCTCTGTAAATTAATACTCGATTAATTAATAATCTCTCTAAATTAATAATTTTGTCCGGTCTCGACTTGGGCCAGTTCAAAAAATGATCAATTTCGATAAGATAATAAGATAATATTTTTTTTGAAAATCCTGTATAAAAATATGGTCCCAATAAAATTATAAATTAATAATTCCCTTATATTCATAAAAATATAGCTATTACATCTTTGTAAAATATGATTCAATTGTAGTTTGCTCTTTTATATAATTTAAATCAACATGAAACTCATCCCTAATCTTCCTTATTGCATCCAAAAGCTCGGGTGTGGTGCTTTCATGTTGCATCAAAAAGTTATTAAGCATTTTTGATGCCTTGAGTGCTTCTTTACGTGTAACCGGCTCCAACGGTGTTGTATCGTCTTCAAGATCATCTTCAACACTATTTTCAAGGATGGTGTTTGCAATCTCTTCTATACTCTGGACCTCGGAACATGATTCATTTTTACCCGGATAATCTAAGAAGTTATTAACATCCATTTTATTACGATAACCTAGATCCTTAATCATCACCTCAAGTTCATGAATGTATTCTTTCTGGAGTTGTATGTTCATTTAAATTGCTCGAAACTTCATCTATGGAACGAATTTTGCAATGTTGAAAGCACCTTGCTATTGACTCTTGCTATTCATGTACTTTGAATTTTCCTAATATACATTGAATATTTTCTATGTAAAATACAATGAATTTAACTTATACACTACATGAACTTTGAATCTAATATATTGTACATTACATTGACTTTCTAAATTCATATACATTGAATTAATTGAATTAAGTATAAAATATAAATTGTACAATTCATTTTATTTAAATTTATGTGAATAAAAATTTAATCAAAAGTTAATTTTATTTGCTACCGAAAATTCTCTATAAATTAATAATTATTAATTTATCGATTAATTAATAGCTCTCTAAATTAATAGAATTCTCCGGTCCCAACTATATTAATTTATAGAGATTTTACTGTATTCCGTAATCGTTACACGAAAGAGAAAGATGAAATGAAAATTAGTAACTATTAGTATATGTATGTTTTTATTGACCGTCTAGATCTTTCACTTGCCTTTCGCAGTTGTACTTGTACCTGTCATTTTTCACACCTACTCTCTGTGTGGATCTAGAATAACAAGATTGTTCTTTGCCATAAGAAGATTTGTCCTTACCATATAAATTTGTACTAGTACTTTATTATCCTTGGACTTTGATTTTTAGCAACTTAATTGACTATCTTCTCACACACATTAATTAGGCTACAAAACCAGCAACTCTGTAAAACTTTTGTTCTCACTTTGTCAGGTAAAAACAAAAAAACTACCGCTATATGATTAGAATATTACAGATGATAAATTGATGGTTGAGCAACTACATATTCACACTTCTCCTGTTATTTGAAAATACCTAACAAACAATTAGACAACCAAATTACATTTTGTTTAATATAAGATTGCATAAATAATAACATTCCTGGTAATTTCTATATTCGTAAAGCACGTGGTCTACTAATAACCCTCAAACTTCTATTGTTTAGTAAGGAGGTCCCCTCCAACACTCCATCACTACCTAAGCTTCTAGATAAGTCAAAGCATCTCCTTCTTGAGTTGATTATTAGTACTCCCCTTACTATAGTCGCCTATTTAATTATCTGACGGCTCACTTAACTAATCAACCCCCACTTGTCGTCCTTTTCCTAATTACGACCGCTACTAATCAACGACAAACAACAAATACAACCATCCTCTCACTTAATTAAGATTTAGTACAGATGATGGTAAATGTAATCGCTTACGCACGCCCCTAGCAGCCACTTTTCAAAACCTTATAAATCCCTCGTACAACCGCAACATTGTAACTCACTCAACTTTCAACTCACATTTCATTCAACACAAAGATTTTCCAAAAGTCCAAAACAATACAATCTATTTGAATAATTTACCATTAATATGACAATGAAGAGAAGTAGAGAAGATGAAGTAACCATGGCCAACTGTCTCATGCTTCTTTCTCAAATCGGCAAATCCGAGACTCTTTCGACCGGCCGTGTTTACGAATGCAAAACATGTAATCGACAGTTCCCGTCGTTCCAAGCATTAGGCGGTCACCGGGCCAGTCACAAGAAGCCTAAGTTAATGGCTGGAGATCTTTTACAAGTAGTGCCTATGAAGCCAAAGACACACGAGTGCTCAATATGCGGAGCTGAATTTGCTTTAGGTCAAGCTCTTGGGGGGCACATGCGGCGTCACCGTGCAGAAATGGAGGCTAATTCATCTAGTACTTCTACGACGATAAGTGATGATAATAAGGCTGTGGAGGGGGTGCCCATTTTAAAGAAGAGTAACAGTTGCAAAAGAGTTTGGGGTTTGGATCTTAATTTGATGCCGTATGATAATTATTTGAAGCTGGGATGGTAGACCCCTGATATCGTCTTTCAGGTCGAGCTTGTTTTGTAGTTTTCATTCTTTGCATAGGAAAATGATTCTTTCAACTGTTCTGATTCTTAGTTTTTAGTTTTGGTTTTGCTTCTTTCATACCAGACATATTACTTTGTATAGTTCTCATATAATCATTCTTGCTAATTTGATTTATTTAACCTTTCTAGTTTGGTAATCTTATTTAGAATTCCTCGATTTGTGCAAATCTCGCGTTCTCTCAAGTTATTTATCTGGAAAAACTATAGGATCTCAGATTAATATCCAAATTACTTGTTTTTTAAATATTACACCACTCCTCATATATAAAATGGCGCATACTTTGAAACTCCTGAATTCACATTATAGAATTAATTAATACATTTCATACTTGATAGTTTGGTATATATTATCAACACCGACTGTCAAACTTAGTAAGGATTTCTTTTCCAGATTCACGGTTGATTTTGCTGATATGCATTAAATCTGTGTGTTTTCACGTACGACTACAACAGTTAAATTTTCTCTTAAAAAATTTTTGATGAAGAAAGTGAAAGTGATTATTGTAAACAATGATAGTTTTGACGAAGAAAATATTGATCTGATATAACGAGTGTGTTTGTTAATATTTAATTATTTATGTAGTTCACAGAGAATTAATTTTTATAGTTCATACAGATTTAATTTTTGATACATTTGTTGTTCACAGGGAATTAATTTTTGTGTTTGTTAATTTTTGTAGTTCACACGGAATTTGATACAAGGAATTATTTTTATAGTTCATATGGAATTAGTTTGAATTTCAATTAAATTTTTTTGATTTATGCTATTTGAAATTCATCTAAAAAAAGTTTTGATTTATGCTATTCTAGAAGATGATCTAAAAATTGATATTAGTTGTCAGTTCATAAAATATGCTAAAAAAATTAATTTGTTCCTATACTAACAAATATTTGTTTTCGATTTTGTGGGGATGCCCGTATTTAAAAAGATGAGATAGTTCCATAATTTTATGATATATCAAGTATATTAAAATTATTCAATTTAAGAAGTTTACTTTTTTGATCTACTCATTAAAGTTTTTAAAAAAATTATAATTGATGTAATATGTGTTACGCGCCCTATCATAATTTTTTAAATTAATTTGATAATTATCCATTTTTTGGTTAGACAACAAACAAAAGAAATTTGAAAATTATACTATAACATAATTATTTAAAATTAGGAAAAATCCTAAATATAATTGAATACAGTCATGTTTGATAAATTAAACCGATTTCCACTAAAATAATTTTTTCAATAGGGCGGGAACTTTCTCCCCACTTGTGCACCGAAATTTTTGAAAATTTTGGGAAAAATATCGTCATTTTACAATACCAAATTCAACAGAATTTGGTTGAATTTACGAGTACCAAATCAGTTCATAGACGTGAAAATTTACTCCAAATTTTGGCAAGGCTAAATTCGACCGCGCTTGGTTGAAATTAAGGGCAAGGTTAATTTTCCCGAATGCGGTCGTAAATAAATACTAAATACAACCGAATAAATGCGACCGTAGTTTTTGCAACAACGTTCGGTTGAATTTAGCCATGTCCTTATATTCGACCGAACACAATCGAATTTAGTCGTTGTCGAATTTATTTGATTGTATTTAACCTTATTTTCTTGTAGTGATAGTTGCATGTGTTTGTGATTTTTAAATTTTATATATCTTAGGTTTTCAATATTAATGTTTTAATCTATTTATATATTTATTGCAGTTCTGATTTTCATTTTAATTTTAATATTCGACTGCTAGAAACTAATATGAGCAACTGGTATATTTAAATTGGATTGGACAATGCATACTTTATATATAATAATATAATTATAAATATAATTGCAATATCTAGGAGAGAATTTATATTTGTCATAACTTTATTAAGAAAACTGCACATGTTAAAGGACTTGACTAGATATCCAAATGTTTCAAGCACTAGTACGACCAGAGATCAAAAAATGTGTCTCACATTCTTGGCAAAAAATTAAGGAAATATTTCACGTTAAATAATCTGTTAATACTGTATTTATATGTAAAAAGGTATCATTTCTTTTTTAGTGCTTAAAAGGTATAGTTTCTTTGACCACGAGAAGGAACACATGTTGAAATTATTTATTTATTTTGATAATTCATGTTGAAATTTATTTGTAGTATATCTAGACCCGGTAACGTTCTGTGTCGTGTACAAATATTCCGTGTATTTTCGTATTTTCGTGTACCAAATCTTAAACCCGAACCCGACCCGGATTTGGATTCGTATACCAATTTGGTGACACTTACCCCACACTAATATATTTGTATTTACCCGCTTTGATACACTAAAGTACACGGGTTATATATGAAAAAAATTAAATATTAAAAAATGTAATAAATAATTAAATAGTCTTAAATAGTGAACCACAAAGTTTTGAATACAAAAGCACGAAACAAGTAAAAATGTTTTTGCGTACAACAAACTATAAATTATTCGACATTCAAAAGAAATTAAAATCATAAAGTCAACTACTTGATCAAAATTAAGTAATATATATGGATCTAAATTGGAAAGAGAAAAATTTGGAAGCGGGATATAAATAAATATATATATATATTATTTTTTAAAAAAATTAACTATTTATTTATTCCGTGTACTTTCATTCCGTGTCATGTACCTATATCGGAAACCCACACCCGACACTAATTATATCCGTATTTTTTCGTGTTCATATACTTTTGTGTTCGTATACCAAATTTTCGAAGCCAAATACTAATTATTCGTGTCGTTTCATTCCGTGGCCACATATCGTATACCAGTATTGACAGGTCTAAGTATACCAAATGAGTTCCGAACCTAGGAATTTTCAATTTAAAGATAAGCAGTCGTAAAACATACATATATCGAGTACATACAGTTTAGGACAAATAAGGGAGATGATATAAAAAGTGAAAAGAATGTGCAGATGCAAAAGAAGAATTTGTTACGAGTAAAGTGAACCCTGACCCATGCCAACCATTTAAGGTCCAAGGGCATGTAAATGTGAAAACAGGAATCAGGGAAGAATCGGGGCCGGGTAAACCCTGATCCATGCAGATAGTTTAAATTTGTAAAAAATTAGTATAAAATTATGAAAAAATATAAAATAATTAGTTTGGTCCTTCCAAAAATATGATAGTACCCCTGAAACTACATTTGTTAGTTCAGCCCCTGCTCAGCAGAGGTTAAGAGTTCAATTTGCGGCGTGAGACAGATTACCACGCAAGGAAGTACAATATCTTTGACCTAGTTTGGTAAAAGGGAACACATGTTAAGATTAATACCAACTAATTAAAGTCACAGTCACACAGTAGAGTACACAGTTTGAGCACAAGGGGAACACAAGAAAGTTTATGTAGAAATGTGAAAGTGCAGGGAAGGTCACCATCGTTCTTTCTTGACCTTATATTACTGGAGTCGGTGCCTGCATTGCCGCTTACATTAAGTTCCTACTACCAATATTATGTTCTCTAGATTATGCGACTGCTCAATTTCATCATTCTTACTACTTGCTTACGCACGCTTTATCCCATTCATGAATAACTTCTTTAATTCCTGATCACTTGAATACTCCTAATTATTTAATTTTATTCTAACAATCAATTGATTAACTTTATTTGACTCAGCTTTTACATATTCTTCATTTCTCGTGTGTACAGAAGTATATTCTCTCAATCATGTTAGACTTTGAATCATTTAAATAAATATACTACATGCATCTGTAAGTACGAGGACCGACTACACATTGAATTTTATTAAGTATAGTCATTACAAATGCCAAATTTGTCGATTAACTAAAAATAAACCAAATTAAACTTACATATTATATACCGCTTAAAGTAGGATCAATTAACTGAAAATACTTAACTAATATGATATTTGATTTACTCCAACAGAAATACAGTATATGCAATACATAAAAAGCATTGTATACTAAAAGTTTTCAAATATCAATGCGCATGTTTGATTTAATGTTGTTATTTTGTGGGTTCTTATTCAAAGAAGGACCAAGGGACTAAAGAAGCATTTCAATTTTCAAATATACATTAATGCCAATAGAATGCATTGGTAGGAATTTTAAGTGTTAGCAGTTTGTGTAATATAATAGTAAAGCACGTGGTCCACAAATCACTCAAACATCCATTTGTTATTGTTTAGTGAGCAGGTCTCCTCCAGTGCCTTGTTATTCACAACAAGGCTAAAATTGTCAAAGCATCTGAGCGAATTTTCGTTCTCATTTCAGTTGACCAACAATGTCGCCATTGGTGACTGGTTATATGTAATCACTTAACTAATAAACCGCCTTGTCTCTTTTTTTTTTTTTATAATTATGATCCCTACTATATTAATCAACAAGAAACAACTTTTACAATACGAAGCTGATGGCCTAATCACATACGTACGCATTTGCAACACTTATATATAGACAAAAGCACGACATTGGACTCACTCAACCACAACTTACAAAAGCCGAAACACACAATTCTTTAGTGGAATTCTATAACAAAAGGTATTACATTTTAACAATAAGATGGCAATGAAGAGAAGTAGAGAAGATGAACTAGCCATGGCTAATTATCTAACGCTTCTTTCTCACACTGTCAAATCCGAGATTCTTCCAACCGGCCGTGTTTACGAATGCAAAACATGTTATCGACAGTTCCCGTCGTTCCAAGCGTTAGGCGGTCACCGGGCCAGTCACAAGAAGCCTAAGTTAATGGCTGGAGATCTTTTACAAGTAGTGCCTATGAAGCCGAAGACACACGAGTGCTCTATATGCGGAGCTGAGTTTGCTTTAGGTCAAGCTCTTGGGGGACACATGCGGCGTCACCGCGCAGAAATGGAGGCTAATTCTACTGGTACGACAATTAGTGATGATCATGAGGTTGTGAAGGTGGTGCCCATTTTGAAGAAGAGTAATAGTTGCAAAAGGGTTTGGGGGTTGGATCTTAATTTGATGCCGTATGATAATTGTTTGAAGTTGGGACGGTAGATACTATGCCTTGGGTTATCTTTTGTAATTATTTTTAATCTTCATTCTTTAAATAGAAAAATATATTTTTTTTTCATTTGTCCCGAGTCTTAGTTTCTGTTCTGGGATCAATTTTTACTCAGCTATGATATTATATATATTATTTCATTTAATCATTCTAATTTAATTATCTAGTTCAATATCCCCAATTATTCTGGTGCACATTTGTGTTTGCTCAAGTAAGAATCATGTTATTTATCAACACTGCTCAAGTTATTTATCAACCCTTGTGTTTGTGCCAAAACTTTCATACCTTTGTGCCAAAACTTTCGTACCTTGATGAACAATTACCATATTAAATGCAGATATATCCTGTATATCTCATTTAAACGCAGTGTTTGAGGAGGATAAAATATATGCAGTTTGTCCCTTATTTTAAATAATGAAGAGGTTGTTTCCCAAAAGACCCCAAATTTGTGTGTGCGTATCAAAAAATATAAAAAATAAAAATAACAATTTAATATATACGCAAAATCCCAACTTCAAACAGACAAATATTTAATCACTTAAATTGAAAAACGTCGAAATAAATCTTAACCCATGGTAGTATTTACATGGGATTTATCTAATTATTTGTTACTTGTTGTTTGGTCGCATGCAAGTTATAGATTTCAGATTTCGATATCGGCAATCGAAACTCAACCAATTAGACAAAGTATGTGTATGAAATATGAATAATGAAACTGTACATTAAAGTTTATAAAATAAAGGGAGAAGAAGATGAGATAGTCAGAGAAAAATGATTACAAAAATGAAAGTGTAATATTTTGGGATAATTCACCTTGACGAACATTTATTTTAAAAACATTTGATCGATTTCAAATATCAATATTCTTGATCGTTTAGGTGAAGGGATTATTAGCACATGCAACTTCTCAGTTTTCTTTAAATGATATAATATAAATACGAACGTATTGAATGTACAATAATATCCGGATGTTGTTTTTCGCACCATGCATCCCACTCGTAGCCGGTGTATATATAATCGGATAGAGATTTCCCCCATTTCGTATAATCCCACAAAATTATCAAACTTTTCATATGCTAACAATTGAAGTTTGTGGATTTCAATATACAAGTGAATATAGAAGATAATAAAAAGTTCAATATAACGAGTTTGGGTTAAAAATAAAGTTATCAGTTTTAAACTATAATAATTATAATAAGGTATAATTTGGTATCGTTTTTTTCTGATCTTTTTTGATCTGATTATTCTGATGATCGTCGAATCTTATTGATAAAGGTATAAAGACCATTAAAATTAAATAATAAAAAAATACATTACAAAACTTTTGCGTTTTGAATCTCGCCAACGATAAACAATTATAATTTATTTATGCATTATCCAAGTTTTCAGTTTCAAATTCTACTAATAACAAATATATATATATATATATATATATATATATATATTTTAAATTAAGAATACAAATATATTTGAATCCACTTTTCATGAAATTTTTAATTTAATTTAATTTTATTCTCATTTTACCATTTAGTACGAGCTATTATTATATATTATGGTGCATTAGATTTTTAAAATATTTATCATATATTCCACACAAAGGTTGTAATTGTTTAAAAGAATATTTAAATGCACAAACTCTTGCATCGAATATTACAATTGCATTTTCTCCTCGTTTAATTTGGAGATTATTTAAAATCAATATAATAATTTTGTTTAAAGTTTATATTAAGGTAAAATGAAAGAATATTAAGAAAAAAATATTCTTTTTTAAAAAATAGGGAAAATAATTTTAAATCTTATATACGAATTTTATTTAAAGCTTACTATTATTTAATTTTAGATATTTTATTTTTTCATTGAAATTTTAAATAAACGTCAAGTTGACAATTTCTATCCTTTGTAATAACATCTTAATTTCGATTAAATTAATCCGAAAATGTCAAATCACTTGATAGCAAAGTCAATAATATTTAAATAAATATATATTTTCATATTTGATTTGGCATATTAAAACAAGTAATTTAAGTTAAAAAAATTCAATTTTTCTATTGTTTTCAACATATATAGAAGTAACATATGAAAAAAGATTTAAAATATAATTTAAAAATATTATAAAACAAACGAACAATCTATATATAAAAATATGGAATAATATTAAGTTCGCTTGTACCTGACACGACTTATAAGGTAGTACAGTATAATAGTGATGTACAGAGGAAAATTTTACATTTTATTCGAAAGCAAGATTTTTTTTACATAAACATCCGTAACTAGACCTATAATGTTCTGTAATGTCGAGACTTCTTATTTCCATCAATTGAATAATTTTAACTCTATTTTCTGATTCGTTTTGCGGGCCGGTGAATACACGTATATATTCTCCCAATTACGTTATAAGACTTTAACATTGTAAAAATTTGACTGTGGTTTTACGAAGAACACAGACTGCATACATTTCAGCTATGATTTTGCCCCCCGATTACACATTAATTTTTGATGTGTTACAAATTTCAAACGTTGTCAAATCGCGGGTTCGTTTTGATACATTGCTCCTAGCGGAACTAGGATCATCATGATTCGGAATTGAAATTTTAATTTAATGAAATTTATTTTTTTCATTATTTGTTTAGAATTTGTCGAGACTTAAAAAAAAGTTCCCTGAAAAAGACTAAGGGCCTGTTTGGCCACAACTTATAAGTAACTTATTGACTTATAAATTGACTTATAAGTCCGTAAGTACTTATCGAGAACTGTTTGTCTACCTAACTTATAAGTCGGATTTTCAACTTATAAGCTGATAAGTTGAATGTTAGTAATGACGTACTTTTTCTCAACTTATTTTGATTTTTTGCGTTTTTATTAACTTTAATTTTTAAAAATATATTTTTAAATGTTAATCTAATCAAAAATTCATGAAATAATATGATTATATTTAAAAAATATTTATTTTGATTTATTAAATTAAAAAAATTCGGACTTATAAGTGAAATTATCCAAACACTTATATAACTTATAAGTATTTATTTACTTATCACTTATAAGTTACTTATTCATTTTAAGTCATAAGTTACTTATTTTAAGATTTCCCAAACGGGCACTTAATCTTAAAAAAAACTTAAAAAGAAGTCGTACATATGTTTGAGACCGAAATAAAATTTATAAGTAAAGTGTTGATGCAGGGGTTGAACGCTAGTGTTTCAATTATGGGAGGTAATGTGTGATTCATTATTAAAAAGGAAAAAGAAATAAAATTTAAATTAAAAAATATCTATTAATATTTCCATTTAACCGACACTTTCAATTTTCAATCTGAAGTGACCATTATTGCTTGCGTATACACACGACATTCATAGCAATTTGTGTATTCGTAAAACACGTGGTCTACGAATCACTCAAACTTCCATGAGCAACCAGCTGGAGAGAGTAGGTGCCCCTGGTACTTGTTTACTACAACAAGGTTAACGTTCTAGAGAAAGTCAAAGCCCTGGTGTGAATTTTCGTTGTGAATTGTGTATACCTGTATACTAATATCGCCTTTGCTGACTGCACTAATACCTGTATACACAAATCACTTACTCCACTAATAAACCTCCTTTGTCTCCTTTTCTAATTCAGGGTTCCTACCTACTAATCAAAAACAGACGGAAGCGCCGTCCACTCACTCAGTTTCAACCACTTGAAGAATTATATGCAGACACTATATAATGCGCATCTGATAGTAATCACACACAAAACGTTTCTCATTTCATTCAACGCAAAGAGTTAAAGAACAACCACCGAAACATAATCTTCCTTTACCAAAAAGTCGAAAACAATACACATTATATTCTTTAAACGTTAACTAGAGATGACAATGAAGAGAAGTAGAGAAGATGAAGTAACCATGGCCAACTGTCTCATGCTTCTTTCTCAAATCGGCAAATCCGAGACTCTTTCGACCGGCCGTGTTTACGAATGCAAAACATGTAATCGACAGTTCCCGTCGTTCCAAGCATTAGGCGGTCACCGGGCCAGTCACAAGAAGCCTAAGTTAATGGCTGGAGATCTTTTACAAGTAGTGCCTATGAAGCCAAAGACACACGAGTGCTCAATATGCGGAGCTGAATTTGCTTTAGGTCAAGCTCTTGGGGGGCACATGCGGCGTCACCGTGCAGAAATGGAGGCTAATTCATCTAGTACTTCTACGACGATAAGTGATTCTATTACTATAACTGATGATCATAAGGTTGTGAAAGTGGTGCCTATTTTGAAGAGGAGTAATAGTTGCAAAAGAGTTTGGGGTTTGGATCTTAATTTAATGCCATATGATCATGATTTTTTAAAGTTAGGGTCATAAAAAATTAATAGGATATTTTTCAACTTGTATTAGGGGTTATCTCTCTTTATTATTTTTATTTTTGTAATTTCCTCATGCTATCTTCAATTTTTTTAGATACAAAAGATCGATTATTTCGTTTGTTCTGATGCTAAGTTTCTGAGATTAAGTATATGATTAACTGCGATGTAAAAGACATTGATTTTTACGTTTGGTGAAACATATACTTGTAGAATTCATTTAATCATTTTGCGCTTTTTTGATGATTTATTTATAATTCTGCAACACAACTTCCGACTTTCCTTTATATATACTAGCTTAAATCTGCGATACACGGCTTTACATTATTATTTAAAAAATTTATTTGTCTCTTCAAATTATAATTTTAAAATATTTATATAAATATATAATAATTATATATTTATAATAAAAATAATAGGATAACATGTGGTCCTAGTTTAATAGGATAAATAGACTATATCCGGTAGTTCAAGAATTTAGTTATGTAACGGATATATACCATTATTTATTTATTTTTTAATAATATGATAAGTTGTGGTAATATAAGTACCGTAAGTCTAGTAGTTTAACAATTTAATAGTTTAACGGATATATAACACTATTTTTTTACTTTCTCAATAACTAAAATTAGGAAATAACTATTGAACTAAATTATATTTAATTCCGGTTATTATAGTACAGTTAAAATATAAATTTCAAGTCTTCATATAATTGAACGTAGAGGAATTTACACATGCTTAGATTTCTATGATGTTCAAATGCAAATATATACCTGTTTTTTTTATACCGATAAATTGCATGTGTCTCTAAGCAAGCGTAGTCGTTTGCTGCAGAATAAACAAGCTTATCCCTTACTCTCGAGTTAACAAAACAAGGAAATAAGCGAAATATAATTAAAATAGTTTTACTTACACTAATAATTATATTTTTATACTTTTAAAATGAGCGAAAATAAATGATAATAAATACAAAAATTTAACAAATTTTCTTCGTTTTAAAAAAACTCGCAAGTAAGGCACCCGTATTCCATTATCACTACAAGAAAACAGGACAAAACCGACCGTCACGGTTAGAATAGTCATAACCGACCACAGGGCATGGTCGGTTTTAGCCTGGTCGGTTATGACTTTTGGTCGGGTTTAACCCTCGTAACCGACCAACATAGTGGTCGGTTAAGTGCCTGGGCATTTTATTCAAATGTGGGGTCACTGTGTACACGTACGTCACTTAGTCATCTGTTTTTAAAAAGTTAACTGGAACTCATAACCGACCGTGGTCAAAGTGTGCACATCGGTCGGTTTTATTTCAGAAACTAATTTAAATGTCATAACCGACCGTCTTAAAACCGACCACCCTCTGAAGGAGACGGTCGGTTTTATGAAGAAGATGGTCGGTTATGTCACCCGACGGTCGATTTTCGGGGTTTTGTAATGGTCAAAAATGGTCGGTTATGCCTATTGTCGGTCGGTTTTAAGGTCTGATTTTAAAAAAAATTGCAGGTTTTTCTGCAGTCCCTATACAAAACCAAATCAAACAACCAAACAATATTCACAACCAAACAATATTCACAACCAAACAATATTCACAACCAAATCTCCAATCCAATCAATAACCTATACTACTCAAAATCATTCCACCAAACTAGTAAATTTAATGATTAAACAATAGTAATTAAATCCAACGAAATCATTTACAAACTTCGATAACCGGAGGATCAAACCATATTATTATATAATAAGCAATCTTAAATAACCGATAAAGTATCAAACCATAACAACGTATTAAATTTACATCCCATAACCATCAAAGTAGCAAATTACAATAGTCTTAAAACCGATCAGTGTAAACTAATCCGACAAATCAACATCGGACGATCCACCGCCATCACCGCCGCCATCATCAAAGTCCTCATCATCGGAGGCCTCATCCTCGGACGTGTAATCCTTATCGACTTCCATAGCACGCCGATTGTTTTCCTAGATACACAAGTTTAATTAAACTAGTTAAAACGAAGAAACAAAATTTACATGTGAATGAAAATAAATAAATAAACAAGAAGATCAAAACTTATACCTCCGCAACACGAGCTTCCGTCTTTTGGACGATATCTTAAATCAAGGAGCCCACGATATGCACGATCTCGCCACCGATAAGGTTATTCCATTGCAACCTTTGGCTAGGATCGGAGGATGGATCCGAGGCCTCAAGAGTGGTACGTGCAAATGTAGCTATCTTCGCATCGGAAAGTTGGCGAGCAAACCGATTTGGATTAGCACAGATCTCTGTAAGCACATTCCTCACGATGGCAAGATATACATTGTCGGGGATGGCTTTACGTTGTCTCGGAGCGAATGAGCATGAGCCGACTGCTAGGCACAAAATATGCGCTAATAACTCACGCAAGTATACGCATTCACAAGTAATATAGAATAATTTCTAGTTCGTTCCCACAGATACTCTGACTAATTATCTTCAATTAACACTTACTCATCAATGTATGATTACTTCTCAATGTCAAGATAATAACACTTAAGGTTGATTAACTAATTATTAACTACGATTAACTACAAGAATAAGACACTTAATTTAACACTTGAATTAATAATATTAAACACACATGAGATCATAACTTCATTTCTACTTCATTCAATAGTTATTGTTATTACCCTTAGCATGTAACGGTGATGATATTAATCGAACAACACGAAACTGATAAAAACCAACTTTCGTTGCACAAATACCATTCTACCAAGCATCCACAATTAAGATAGAAGTTGAATAGACATCAATTGTGTTGAGACCCTATATGTCTACAGAATTTGACAGCACAACGATTTAAGCGCAAGTTATTCATTATGATTACACAGGACAAGTAAAACGGTTAGAGTTACCCACTAATCATGCATACAATACATGAACCTATGCTAGCATGGCAAGTTCTAAATCTCAAGATTCACTTTCGCTTCACAAGAGATTAAAATGCTATCTTATATGTTCGCGACGCATATAAGACGAATAAGCACAACCTATGCTAGATATCATATAATCATCACATACCAAGGTATTAAACAATCAACTAAAGAAATCCATAGTAAATCCGCTACGACCCCATGATAACGATTAGCCCATGATAGAACTCATCGTCACCATGGGTTCATATGAAAATATGATAATCACACAACAATATAAACTAATAAAAATACTTATTAAAATCAGAGTACGTCACAAGAGTATTAAGGTTTAAAGTAAAGAAAACTAGCATCCACTGTTACAACGAATAAAAGAATCATAAGATAACGTATGCTTCCTCTTCTTCGTTATGGTGTGCTAAAAAGGTCTTCTTAATCTTCTCTCCTTGCTCCTTGATTGATTGATACTTGTTGCTTGATATTGTGAAACATCTCTCAAATAGGTTTATATAAGAGTCCACAAGAAACAACGCCGTCAGAAGTCCAATAGAAGTCAAATTAGAAAATCAGATTCTAAAATTACGACCCCAGGCGGCCGCCTCAGTTCCCAGGCTGGCGCCTGCATCTCCAGGCGGTCGCTCCACATACCAGGCGGGCGCCTGCACTGCTTTTGGAAAAATTATCTTTTTCCTCCTGATTTTGCTGAATTCTTCGCACAACTCCCCCAACTGGTTCCAAGTACTTCCCTAGGCTTATTATGATGAAATCTCCCTAATTACGCAAGTTATACCCTGAAATGCAAAGACACTAGAAAACCGCATCAAATACACAAAATATTTAATTTCAAGATATCAATTCAAGCCATTATAAGACGTTCTAAGTGGTATAAATGCCACTTATCACACCCCCAAACTTAAATCGATGCTTGTCCTCAAGCGTCACAGACTCAAAAACGAAATAAAAACATGCATGAATGCAAACTACATGAAATGCAGTGATCCCCATCACAATGACTAAACTAACCAACACATAACATCTCAACAAATGCAATTAGGCGACTAAAGATCAATCAAATCACGCAAGCTAACATACAACTAGAAATGTGGTGTGTGCGAATGCTTAACAGATATGCTTCGTAACTAGATCAATTATCATAACTCAATTATCCTCAAGGCAATCACAAGATTATATGAAGAATATATTCTAGACACAAAATGACTTATAACACTTCAAGATCACCGAAGCTTATTTACAGAATCATGCTTTTATTCAACACAATAAATAAATGCTTATTTGATCGTGCAATGAATGAGGTCCACAAAAGACTTATGCAATGGCATCCATTTAGCGAGCGTTAAGTTAGCAGATCCCAGACTATAAAAGACTTAGGTCACTAGGCACAAAGTCCCCTAAGAACTTAATAACTCGAATACCAAAGAGCTCACTCGTGATCAATTATGCATTAAACCATATTTTTTCTCTTATTTTTCTTCAATTTCTGAGCAAGTGCGTTTCGCTCCATCTTGCTCAACCCTAGACTACTCGCATACAATACGAGCCGGCTACTAGCCATTTGACGCCTAGCCACGACTAGCAATGAATTCTAATTTTTACTCTAATTTTATCTTTTCATGCCTTTTATCATTAAGAGCCTATCATATATTCTAAGCATAAGTAATAGATTAACCTCAAAAACCATCAAACGATGATAACAATCTAGTCCTTAAGCATACTCTAAGACTTAGTGAAATTACATGTGTTTCTAGCATGTATGCCAACCTAACAAGATTCAACATCACTCTAACGCTATCAGTAGACTCGCATCAATATCACATATCAATTGGTAAAGCAACACAAAAGGGATCATGGTATATGCATTGTAACACCCCCAGATCCGGGGTCGGGGATCCGGGTCGTCACGGTCTTTCTTTCCACAATATCACTTCACTTAATTAATAATAATAACCTTAAGCTGTGACCCCACACTAACACACACCACAACCCGTTATAGTCTCAGAGATGAAATTCAAATAAGTACAAGTCTTTGAATCCACAATTTAAAAGTTATTACAACCCAAAATGATTACTTGATAAATTTACAGTTAATTGCCATTATCTGCCACAAGTTATAATTATACATAATTTGATTCTCAAAAATAGAATGCCTGATCTACCAATAGATCTACCTCTGCAGCTATAGCAGCCACAACATCATCGGGAAGACGCGGGATGCTTCCCACGCGCTTGCGCTGGGTCTGCTGGAGTCTGGCCATCTTTCCTAACTGTTGTTGTGTGATGAAGAAATAAAGCAAGGGTGAGCAGCAAGCCCACCAAAATAATATATATAATGATTTACAATATATGAGCCTACTCATAATACTCATGAAAGTCTTGGTCAAAAGAAATGAACCAAGTTTGATATCTTAATGCGATGAAGTCGCAAAATATTCAGTATATATACATATATACTTTTCAAAATATTGGAAGTCCTCTTCCATGCATAATATACACAAAGTCCCAGTGTATAACTGTATAAAAAATATCGTTGCAAGGTGATCTCATATATCTAACCTTGTCTCAACGTTTTTCTGAAAATCTTTGTCATTCATAAGACAATTATTAATTAGATATAAGTTTAAAAGATGAAGTTACAAGATACCCCAATATACTTATATCTTTCCCAATACTACTTGAACTACCACCGTTCAAGTTATAAATTAGCTTCAAAAGTTCATCACATAGATGAGACTATAAGACAAGATTTGAATAGATTAAATCTTTGAAATATTATCAAAATAAAATGAAGTTACGAGATACTTCATTTGATGTAAACATCATTTTGAAAACTTGACCCTGCCAACACTCAACAATCGCCCAACCGTAGCCTTTCCATCGAAGTGCTCTGGGTAGTGTTGCAGAAATTATCCAATTGGATGATGAACTCATTACGGGAGTTTGCCGCGCCAGGAAGACCACTTACGATGATCAGTCGTAGTAGTACAACCCCACCATTTTCTACATGTAGAGGAGAACCTGTCGGATTTACTTGTCAACCGAACACTGAACTCCTAAGGAATGGACCGCCTTAGCGGAACTTCCAGGCCATTTGGGCCAATATAATAAGGCTGGGCCGGCGCTACTCGGCCACTTACGCCGCTCCTAGTTCAGATGAAATCCATGACTCTGAAACGTAAAGCTCGTTTCCCCCTTTCCCCAAGTAGAAACTTGTTGATACGGCTCCACCAAGAAGTCGTACCTAGTTGGAAAGGAAAACTCACCGATATTTCCCAGGCGATGCCTGTTAATGGATTAACTTGTTCCAAGAATTTTACTTCCCGAATATTGGGTAAGTAATCAAACACTCTTTTACCAAGACAGCAACCTTGTTGCGAATATAAAACACACCACCGAGCCGGATCCCCCATGTTTTGAGCGAGTATTTAAATCCCCTTTTTAAAAGGAAGATCTTAAATATAAAAATAGTTTTGGGATCCGCTCTAACTTTTGAAAATCATTTTAAAGACTCGAAAACACTTTAAAGAGTGTTTGGAGTAAAACTGATTTGATGAAGTAAATCAGTCCCCAGAATATTTAGAAAATGTCTGAATATTATTATTTAAATAATATTCCCATAAAAAATAATCTTTATAAAATAATTGAAGTAGAAGTATTAAAACTTATACTTGAAATGAATAGCAAATAATCAAAGATATACTTATACGAAAGTAATATCTTTATTTGAATAATCAAAAATAAGTTTGATTATCGACACCTTATTCTTTAATAAAATAAAGAATATATCTCAGCAAATAATCGGAGTCATAGATCCTCAAATGAATATTCAAATAATATTCAATAAATAAAATAAGCTGAGTCATAATACCTCGAATGAATATTATAAATAATATTCATTAAATAAAATAAAGGAGTCATACATCCTCAAATGAATGTCCAAGTAATATCCAATAAATAATGTAAAGGAGTCATACGCCTTCGAATAATATTCGAAATAATATTCAATAATAAAATAAAGTTAAAGTTATCGAATAAACCTTATTCGATTAATAGTTTTAAAAACTATATCCATATATATATATATAAATAAATATATATATATAATATACTCGGGAACATCGACTCCCGGTTTAGAAATATGCTCACCTTTTATCCCCTATACTAAGGGTATACGCAACTACTTGCTTATTTCTAGCATAGGTATTATGCAACTATAAGCATTGAAATCAACATATAGATAACCAGATTATGAAACAGACATGCATATATACCATATCAGCATGCTCCAATATATCGCAAAATTTGCTAATAACAATCATGCAATATCACAAGATAATGCATATACATATATTTACATCACAACAACAGTATAACGGGTAGAAAACTTGCCTGAGCGACTGGGGTTACGAATGGCTCGGGACGAGTCTGGTAACCTATAAACAACAAGTAAGTTGGAATTAAACCAAAGTCACTTGTAAATCTATACTTTAACTAACTTAGACTCTAACGCTTGTTTTGCGCTCACTGATTCGCTTAAGCCACTCGGGTACCCTCGGCTCCACCATTTTTAATAATTTAACCTTTACGAGTTTTAAAGCGATTCCTTCGCGAGTGTCTTACCAACTGCCTAACACACTTACCATAAATGTTTCATACATTAATTAACCCTTTTTGGTCTTTAACCTATGTTTTAAAGTAAGGCGAGGGAAAAAGTTTCGTTCGTGAAACGCCGTTACTTGAAACGGTCGTTTCTCCTAAACCGTAAATCGGAATCGAACGAACTACATATCAAAACGAAGCTCGTAACATGAGCTATCTAAACATGGCAGTGGTCACAATCTAGTAGGGGGTCCTCGGGTCCTAATGCTATGCACAAAACAGTCCAAAGAAAATCGGACGTTACGACGGCTATGTTTACGCGATTTCCCATATTTAAACCATTCAAACCCATTCCAAATCAACCTCAAATCCAACCTCAAATCCATCATACAACAAACATCCATCCTTATCACATCATAACAATCCCAACAAATCCACATTAACCATTTATACTATTCTTTATCATGAATTTAAACTACACTTAAGTTCATTAATCAACAACCAAGATTTACAACTTCAAAAACAACCCAAAACCCATTAATCTCTACATACACAATCATCAAGCCTCTCATGAACTCTAATACTCATTTTATGCTCTTAACTTTCAATAACAAAGCTTGGTTAAGAGATTATACCTTCCTTGGAGAGTGGAGAATCAAGGGGATGGCTTGGAATCATCTTTAAAGCCCTTATCCAAGCTTAATCTAAACAAAACTTCAAGAACACAAATTTTAGTTCTTGAAAACACTATTCACCATCTTCTTTGATGATTTATAGAAAAAGATTGGCTTGGATTTAGAAGCTTAAACTTATAGGAAGTATGTAACTTAACTAGGAGAAGCTAGGATAATTACCTTGCTAAATAATAAGTGGAGGAGCTTGAACTTCCATTTTTTAAGAAGAGAACCCGAGAGCTTCATGAAGAAGAAGAAGAATTTTGTGTTTTGCCTTGTCTTGATTTTTGGTTGGTTGATTTGGTTTTGTTTTTGATTTAGTAAATTACCTTCTTGCCCTTGGATTTGTGTGGTTACAAAGCCACCACACCTCCTCCTTCCCATGTCATGCTTATCTCATCCACATGATGTCATCCTTCCTTCCTTGTCTTCTTTCTATTGGTTGGATGACATCACTCCCATTAATCCCTTTGATTAACTTCCTAATCGTTTGCCTAATGACCGCTGATCTGTTATACGGTTCGCTTAACTTTCGTTCTCGTTTATCGTTTGAAGGATCATACCCGGGATCTTATTACTTAGGTTCCCTTAACCTTTCTCAATACATTGTATTCCTTTTATGATCCTCTCTTATAATCCTTTAATTTAAATCCTTTTTATTCTGTTACCTTATACTCAATTCTCTCCGTATCTTGTGGATTTCCGGGAAAAACCAAAGTGTTCGGAATTGGATTCTGACGATCTTTACATACACTTATATACTTCATAGAGTACTAATAATATCCCATAAGATCAATAACAGAACCCCTACATAGCGTGGCATGAAAAGTTTTCTCGTTCAGCAAAAACACTATTCATAAGGGTTTCAAAATTTCTCAAAAATTGGGGTTATTACAGTCTCCCCTCCTTAAAAGGATTCCGTCCCGGAATCAGATAGAAAACAAATGGGTATACTTTCTTAGTATTGCACTTTCTAACTCTCAAGTCAATTTTCCCACATTGTGGTTCTCCCATCAAACTCTTACTAGTTTGATAACCCTTCTCCTAAGCACTCGTTCCTTTTCACTCTATAACCCTTCCTGGTTGCTCCATATAGGTTACGTCTGGTTGCATGTCTATGCGCTCATATGCCCCTATTTGTCTGGCATCTGAATTACACTTCCTTAACATTAATACGTGGAACACGTTATGAACTTGCTACAGGTTCGGGGGTAGGGCTAGCTCATATGCTAACTTCCCAAACGTCTTAATATATCCAAGGGTCCAACAATTGGTGGACTTAGCTTTCCTTTCTTTCCGAATCTCATCAATCCTTTCCAAGGGATACCTATAACATTACTAGGTCCCCTATTTCGTACTCTTTATCCTTTCGTGTCAAATCAACATACTTATCATGTCCATCTTGGGCTACTACCAGCCGTCCTCTGATTAGATCTATCATATCCTTGGTCCTTTAGACTACTGCGGGTCCGAGCATCTTGCGCTCTACAACTTCATCCTAACATAAGGGAGATCGACATTGTCTTCCCTCAAGGATCTCATAAGGCGACATCTCGATAATGACATATGATCTATTGTCGTAAGATAACTCAATCCGAATTAAGTGATCATTCCAAATTCTTTCAAGTCTATTACACAGACTCTCATCATAGCTTCCAATCATTAGAACTTTTGCTTCTCAATACCCATTCTTTTCCAGTTCGTAATCGCTACTACCTTCCGTTCCTAATATTATACGGGTTATACTTTTGCTTGTTAGCGTTCTATAACCTTTTAATAACCACGTCAACCTTAGTATCACGAATGTGTTTCCATTCCGCATACTACCACCACTTTATTACTCCTTTTTCAGTTGTTTCTATTTTCCAAAGTTTGATTAATCATATAGAAGTAAAGGAATTTGTTGAGAGATCACTATGATCATGAACACTTGTTATATCGCATAGTTAGTACAGAAGGTGGCCAGCCTTTAGTACTTGACAAGCAATTAAACAATAGCTGGTATCCTACTCGGCTTCTATCACACAGATAGATAGTCATTCGGCAATACCTCCCCTTCTGGAAGGGTTGTTCTTCTCAGCTTATATGAAATGAAAAGAAGAGAAAAGAACAAATTGAAGAGAATTGTATATATGAAAAAAAATATATACTGTCACCAAATATCTGGCTTGGAACCTACCTCTGAACTATAGAGGTCTGTCATAGGAGAACGAAACATATATATTCATATCAACATCAAGTGTTATAGCATCGTATTTCACATGCCTAAATATTTTTGCCATTCCGTCCATCATTCTATGGACCCATGCTCTTCCTCGAGCTTATACACAATCACCTTTGAAACTCCCTCGACATCGAAAATTGAATCTGGGATCTCATTCTAGACATCATCGTTACTAGAATTCTATGCTTGCACCGCAACCTTCCTCATATAGTAATACGACTCTCTTTTCATAAGAAGGAATAAATATTCAATTGGTAGATACTCTACTTAATTAGTCTATTAATGATAACTTATACATTACCACGACCCGATTAGTGGTACTCAACCTCAACATCCATTCCAATACAACTCTCACGGTTGTAATCAGCTCACCACTCGCAGAATCATTGCTGCATTACTATGGTCCACTACTAACCTACTGTAGTCATTCATTTTCCATGAAGTCTTAATAGCTAACCATACGGAGTCCATACATGTCGTATCAAATTCTCCTAAGGAGTTAACATAACCACCAATCACAATTCATGAAGAACACTCCAAACTCTGACGTACTTTCATGACATGAAGCAGATAAAAGTGCAGAAGAGTTTCAATCAAAGCAACGATAGCAGGTTAATACCATTCTTAATCATACGCCCTAAATAGAAGAATTAACTCAAGGGTTCATCTAGTCCTTTTTGAAACATGGTCCTGGATTATTCTCAAGATAGGACCTTCTAAGATAGATAGCCCGATCATGGCGATTACACGAATTAAACCTTTACCAACTACTATTACGGTTGGGTATTGCACAGTCATCAGAAGGAATGTCAATCTTCCAAACCATAATACAACCTTCACAGTTTTAACCATCATCACTGTATTCTTTTGGCACACGCGCCTATAATTATCCACTTACCCTTAAAGTGTCGGCCACCTCTTTGGCCTTTCCTGATAGTAAAATTTCCTTACAGTCAATGTCATTTTAACCACCTCCAAATAAATTTTCTACCTTATTTCCGATCACTGCTTGAGTGAAGATGTTTTCCTTAAAATCAGATGGAAAAAAAATATCACCATTTTTCCATAAGTTATTGCCTCAATCTTTAGAGGTTAATCACTGTCACGACTGACTCTCAATCATACTTAGAACATCTTTTATCTTAGGTCCTAATTGCCCTGAACAATTTCGACCTTTACTGGTTCGATCCATACTTTCTCGTGGTTTAACACGTGCCCCACTTGGCATCATTATAATTATGTCATATTTCCTTTATCAACATTTTTATTCTTGAGAATTTTGAATATTACCTTTCTCCTTGTAAAACCTCTAAGGTTATCCTTCAATCGTTCCTCCTGTATTCCCTAGATACAGGGCATATCAAAATACCATTCACTATTACTAGAACCATTGTCTATATACATCTGAAAAATTTCTCCACTAATTCTTAAAGGTTATTGTTACCTTAATCCTTTCCAATTCATACTGTCAAAACTCATACTATCCCTATTAAGGGTGAAATGCCAACCTTTATGCATTCCCCTAGGATTCATTTTAAGTTACCGATGTTCTATCCTTAATTCCACCTTTGAAAAGGTACATGCATCCATCCATGGATAAATAAAGTCATATATCCCTGATAAGGGTATCTTATTCAATCATTCCCACCTCGATAGTATATTCCTAATTTCACAATAACATCTGTATACAAAATGAGGTTAATCAAAATGGCCTCCAAAAGATAACAACGGTTATCCTCTTTTCTTGCCTAATCTGGTAACGATAACATGGATGTTCTGGAAGATATTGGTCGTGTTCAACGTGAACCTCTTCTTAATAATTCCTTATTTACTTTTGTTGTTTATCTCAACAGTCATCTCAATGTTGGGATATCTTTCATACCTGGCGTCTCCCTTTCTGGGTATCAAGCCACCGGTCTTACATTTCCCATTCTTGAAGGTCACTTCCTTCATCCAATTTTCTTAATTTCTTACTTTCTTGTCTCCTCAGTCTATCCGCGTCTCATTATTTATCCTTCGAATTATCTCAAGGTTTCCTCGAATCTTCCCAACTTACAGGGGATAAACTATATGCATCTCTTATGCCTTCAACCGTCAACTTTAACTCATGGTGAATCACCCTCATCCTGACGATCATATACTTTTCTATTTCTATTAATAGGAGTCTTTAGGGTTTCCTCATACCCAACTCCCTTATCATTCCTCAAACTCTGTTGCCTTTTTATTCCTTTCCACTTCAATTCCTTTTTATTTTCCTTTCTCTTATCATTATTTCATGAACCAACACAACATAAGCATTGATTTCAAATATCCCGTCATTCTGGATTCGCGTCTTCAGAACGAATCTTGACAACTTTTACAACTTAGATTCATAATTTATCATACTCGTCTGCCTTTGTTCTGACTCTAAAGCTTTACACTATCTCCTTATCTTTGGGAATTACTTTCCCGAAAACAATTGACTGGACTTAAATCAGTTTATTATAATCTCTTGCTCCGTGCCTTCCTTGGCCTTTCACCAGCAGGTGGTCTCTCTCTTAGGAGGGTGAGTGATAAAAATAGTCTTTTGTGATTCGTCAATCATTTAGAATCTCAAATGATTCCTATATTTCCTTTAGCCAGGCTCTTGCCTCGACTAGGTCAACCTGTTCCTTGGAACTCTGAGAGCTTAACGATTTAAAGGTCATGAAAGAATTTCCTGCCGCATTGTCCCCTCAGGGTGGTGGTTGGGTATAATAGTCTAAGTTCTGTCTAGATAGGTCCATGAATTGCCGTATAGGAGTACCGTCTCGGTTCTCCTTTCCTTACTCGACTTTCTATTTCCTTAGTATGAAATGTTTCATCCTACTCCCCATAATTGGGGTCATCTTTTAATTTAAAATCCTCATTTTCCTCTCCATTATGTCATGGGTTCCTTCTATCTTGATGGCGACCTCCCTGACTATCACGTTCAGGGTTTGCTCTAAATCTTATTCCTCAAACTATGGCTCTCATCTAAGTTCTCATCCTTACGCTCTTGAACTTTCGAAACCCAAATTCTATAGGAATACCTCATTATTCCCTTATCCTCTTTCTCGGTATTAATCTCATATTTATTTGTTGGCTCTCTGCCTTCATTCATCACCTTTCTCTGGTACAATATGCTCTTTTCCGATAATTCGGACTGTATTGCAATCTCAAACAGCTTTTCGGTACCGGCTCCGGTTACCTTCATATCTATTTCCATTTTTTTTTTTTTTTTTTTCAAAATCTCTTATCAACTTTCCCAAAGACATTAACCTCTTGAGTCTCTCCTTCTTACTAAGGGCATCAGCCACCACATTGGCTTTCCCCGAATGATAAAGAATCTCCCAATCATAATTCTTGATTAGCTCTAACCGCCTCCTCGGGCATATGTTGAGCTCTCTCTATGGGAAAATGTACTAGAGTACTTATGGTTTGCGAATCTCATACTTCTCTCCATACAAGTAGTGCCTCAAACCTTTAGGGCAAAACTATTGCCACGAGCCTAAGCTCACGGGCGGGGATATCGAATTTCATATTACCTTAATTATCTTGACATGTACGCGATTACCTTACCGTGCTGCATAAGCACGCACCCTAAGCCCTAGTGCGAAGCGTCACTATACTTCACAAAATCTCCTTTTCCATCCGGCAACTCCAGCATAGGGGCCATCACCAATCTTTGCTTCAGTTCTTGAAAGCTGTTCTCGCATTTCTCTGTCCATTCAAACTTCTCAGTCTTACGAGTGAGCCGCGTTAAAGGGGCTACTATCTTTACAACTTGAACGAACCTCCGGTAGTGACCGGCCAATCCTACCTCTGGTAGTCGACCAAACCATGGTCATCAATTCATCAGTGGTCCTTTATCCAATCCTGTCAGGATCCTCCATGGGATCCTCCTCAACAACTATCCCTTCTAGGACAACATCCTCAACCGCTAAATCCTCAATATCAACATCATCCGGTCCTGCATTAGGACACTCTATCGGATCCACAATCCGATCTCCAATTAGTAATAAAATATCATCGCGATGTTGCTCCTCAACATCAGGGTTCGGAGTCCCGCTACCATATACGATAACGAACTACGCTCCTATCACGATATTTATAAGGGTTCCCATAAGGGTTTTAACTGTCAGTACTACGTTAGGTAGCCCGACTATGAACTTGGCAAGAGTTCTTATTATCTTTGTGAACTTATTATCTTAACGTCCCATCATCTCTGAGGTTTATAACGCTTGGCTCTGATACCATTTCTGTAACACCCCCAGATCCGGGGTCGGGGATCCGGGTCGTCACGGTCTTTCTTTCCACAATATCACTTCACTTAATTAATAATAATAACCTTAAGCTGTGACCCCACACTAACACACACCACAACCCGTTATAGTCTCAGAGATGAAATTCAAATAAGTACAAGTCTTTGAATCCACAATTTAAAAGTTATTACAACCCAAAATGATTACTTGATAAATTTACAGTTAATTGCCATTATCTGCCACAAGTTATAATTATACATAATTTGATTCTCAAAAATAGAATGCCTGATCTACCAATAGATCTACCTCTGCAGCTATAGCAGCCACAACATCATCGGGAAGACGCGGGATGCTTCCCACGCGCTTGCGCTGGGTCTGCTGGAGTCTGGCCATCTTTCCTAACTGTTGTTGTGTGATGAAGAAATAAAGCAAGGGTGAGCAGCAAGCCCACCAAAATAATATATATAATGATTTACAATATATGAGCCTACTCATAATACTCATGAAAGTCTTGGTCAAAAGAAATGAACCAAGTTTGATATCTTAATGCGATGAAGTCGCAAAATATTCAGTATATATACATATATACTTTTCAAAATATTGGAAGTCCTCTTCCATGCATAATATACACAAAGTCCCAGTGTATAACTGTATAAAAAATATCGTTGCAAGGTGATCTCATATATCTAACCTTGTCTCAACGTTTTTCTGAAAATCTTTGTCATTCATAAGACAATTATTAATTAGATATAAGTTTAAAAGATGAAGTTACAAGATACCCCAATATACTTATATCTTTCCCAATACTACTTGAACTACCACCGTTCAAGTTATAAATTAGCTTCAAAAGTTCATCACATAGATGAGACTATAAGACAAGATTTGAATAGATTAAATCTTTGAAATATTATCAAAATAAAATGAAGTTACGAGATACTTCATTTGATGTAAACATCATTTTGAAAACTTGACCCTGCCAACACTCAACAATCGCCCAACCGTAGCCTTTCCATCGAAGTGCTCTGGGTAGTGTTGCAGAAATTATCCAATTGGATGATGAACTCATTACGGGAGTTTGCCGCGCCAGGAAGACCACTTACGATGATCAGTCGTAGTAGTACAACCCCACCATTTTCTACATGTAGAGGAGAACCTGTCGGATTTACTTGTCAACCGAACACTGAACTCCTAAGGAATGGACCGCCTTAGCGGAACTTCCAGGCCATTTGGGCCAATATAATAAGGCTGGGCCGGCGCTACTCGGCCACTTACGCCGCTCCTAGTTCAGATGAAATCCATGACTCTGAAACGTAAAGCTCGTTTCCCCCTTTCCCCAAGTAGAAACTTGTTGATACGGCTCCACCAAGAAGTCGTACCTAGTTGGAAAGGAAAACTCACCGATATTTCCCAGGCGATGCCTGTTAATGGATTAACTTGTTCCAAGAATTTTACTTCCCGAATATTGGGTAAGTAATCAAACACTCTTTTACCAAGACAGCAACCTTGTTGCGAATATAAAACACACCACCGAGCCGGATCCCCCATGTTTTGAGCGAGTATTTAAATCCCCTTTTTAAAAGGAAGATCTTAAATATAAAAATAGTTTTGGGATCCGCTCTAACTTTTGAAAATCATTTTAAAGACTCGAAAACACTTTAAAGAGTGTTTGGAGTAAAACTGATTTGATGAAGTAAATCAGTCCCCAGAATATTTAGAAAATGTCTGAATATTATTATTTAAATAATATTCCCATAAAAAATAATCTTTATAAAATAATTGAAGTAGAAGTATTAAAACTTATACTTGAAATGAATAGCAAATAATCAAAGATATACTTATACGAAAGT
Source organism: Apium graveolens (assembly GCF_009905375.1). Taxonomy (NCBI): domain Eukaryota; kingdom Viridiplantae; phylum Streptophyta; class Magnoliopsida; order Apiales; family Apiaceae; genus Apium; species Apium graveolens. Next base: position 38,419,733 of record NC_133648.1, read on the forward strand.
AATATCTTTATTTGAATAATCAAAAATAAGTTTGATTATCGACACCTTATTCTTTAATAAAATAAAGAATATATCTCAGCAAATAATCGGAGTCATAGATCCTCAAATGAATATTCAAATAATATTCAATAAATAAAATAAGCTGAGTCATAATACCTCGAATGAATATTATAAATAATATTCATTAAATAAAATAAAGGAGTCATACATCCTCAAATGAATGTCCAAGTAATATCCAATAAATAATGTAAAGGAGTCATACGCCTTCGAATAATATTCGAAATAATATTCAATAATAAAATAAAGTTAAAGTTATCGAATAAACCTTATTCGATTAATAGTTTTAAAAACTATATCCATATATATATATATAAATAAATATATATATATAATATACTCGGGAACATCGACTCCCGGTTTAGAAATATGCTCACCTTTTATCCCCTATACTAAGGGTATACGCAACTACTTGCTTATTTCTAGCATAGGTATTATGCAACTATAAGCATTGAAATCAACATATAGATAACCAGATTATGAAACAGACATGCATATATACCATATCAGCATGCTCCAATATATCGCAAAATTTGCTAATAACAATCATGCAATATCACAAGATAATGCATATACATATATTTACATCACAACAACAGTATAACGGGTAGAAAACTTGCCTGAGCGACTGGGGTTACGAATGGCTCGGGACGAGTCTGGTAACCTATAAACAACAAGTAAGTTGGAATTAAACCAAAGTCACTTGTAAATCTATACTTTAACTAACTTAGACTCTAACGCTTGTTTTGCGCTCACTGATTCGCTTAAGCCACTCGGGTACCCTCGGCTCCACCATTTTTAATAATTTAACCTTTACGAGTTTTAAAGCGATTCCTTCGCGAGTGTCTTACCAACTGCCTAACACACTTACCATAAATGTTTCATACATTAATTAACCCTTTTTGGTCTTTAACCTATGTTTTAAAGTAAGGCGAGGGAAAAAGTTTCGTTCGTGAAACGCCGTTACTTGAAACGGTCGTTTCTCCTAAACCGTAAATCGGAATCGAACGAACTACATATCAAAACGAAGCTCGTAACATGAGCTATCTAAACATGGCAGTGGTCACAATCTAGTAGGGGGTCCTCGGGTCCTAATGCTATGCACAAAACAGTCCAAAGAAAATCGGACGTTACGACGGCTATGTTTACGCGATTTCCCATATTTAAACCATTCAAACCCATTCCAAATCAACCTCAAATCCAACCTCAAATCCATCATACAACAAACATCCATCCTTATCACATCATAACAATCCCAACAAATCCACATTAACCATTTATACTATTCTTTATCATGAATTTAAACTACACTTAAGTTCATTAATCAACAACCAAGATTTACAACTTCAAAAACAACCCAAAACCCATTAATCTCTACATACACAATCATCAAGCCTCTCATGAACTCTAATACTCATTTTATGCTCTTAACTTTCAATAACAAAGCTTGGTTAAGAGATTATACCTTCCTTGGAGAGTGGAGAATCAAGGGGATGGCTTGGAATCATCTTTAAAGCCCTTATCCAAGCTTAATCTAAACAAAACTTCAAGAACACAAATTTTAGTTCTTGAAAACACTATTCACCATCTTCTTTGATGATTTATAGAAAAAGATTGGCTTGGATTTAGAAGCTTAAACTTATAGGAAGTATGTAACTTAACTAGGAGAAGCTAGGATAATTACCTTGCTAAATAATAAGTGGAGGAGCTTGAACTTCCATTTTTTAAGAAGAGAACCCGAGAGCTTCATGAAGAAGAAGAAGAATTTTGTGTTTTGCCTTGTCTTGATTTTTGGTTGGTTGATTTGGTTTTGTTTTTGATTTAGTAAATTACCTTCTTGCCCTTGGATTTGTGTGGTTACAAAGCCACCACACCTCCTCCTTCCCATGTCATGCTTATCTCATCCACATGATGTCATCCTTCCTTCCTTGTCTTCTTTCTATTGGTTGGATGACATCACTCCCATTAATCCCTTTGATTAACTTCCTAATCGTTTGCCTAATGACCGCTGATCTGTTATACGGTTCGCTTAACTTTCGTTCTCGTTTATCGTTTGAAGGATCATACCCGGGATCTTATTACTTAGGTTCCCTTAACCTTTCTCAATACATTGTATTCCTTTTATGATCCTCTCTTATAATCCTTTAATTTAAATCCTTTTTATTCTGTTACCTTATACTCAATTCTCTCCGTATCTTGTGGATTTCCGGGAAAAACCAAAGTGTTCGGAATTGGATTCTGACGATCTTTACATACACTTATATACTTCATAGAGTACTAATAATATCCCATAAGATCAATAACAGAACCCCTACATAGCGTGGCATGAAAAGTTTTCTCGTTCAGCAAAAACACTATTCATAAGGGTTTCAAAATTTCTCAAAAATTGGGGTTATTACATGCATGAACTATATGACATGAAAAATAAAGCTATAAAATAAAAAAAACTATATGGCAAAAAATATGCAACTATATGAACTAAAATAACATGAATATGCAACTACATGACATACACACAAATATGTTCCTTAACTACCACCCCCAAACTTAAAATCTTCACTGTCCCCAGTGAAGGTAATAGAAAGAAACACAGGGTATACCTATCTAGAGAAATCATCATCATCACCCTCAGAGGGTGGAGTGTCAGGAGGCGGATAAGCAGAGTCCTCACCAAAAATGGGCCACTGGATGTCAGCTCCAAGGCCTTTGAAAGCAGTCCCGAGTGTTAGGGTGAACTCCTGTGCAAACCTACTCTGCGACTCGTACATCGCATCCATCCTCCTGGAAAGCCTCCTGTACTGGACATCAGCCATCCCTGAACCATTATTTTCATGGGCTCTAGAAGAACCTGCCTCGAGCTTGACTGGGCCTAGCCATCGTAGCACCAGGTGCTGGACGTCCTCCTGAAAGACGATATCCCAAACCATGCTCCTCGGGCTCCCCACCCGTCCAGTCCTGCATCGCATTCAGCGTCGATGAATCAATAGGAGCGGCTGGCATCTGCAGCTGCTCATAAGAAGGCCAGTGGACTCCAACTGCCTTGCACAGCTTCGTGACCACAGAGGCATAATGGATGTTGTTACGCGTCCTCCCCCTCAAAAACTTCAAAATCCCTTGGTAGATGAACCCACCAAGGTCCACATAATACTCCTCATTCAGAATCCCCTACAACAACCTGACTCTCTCAACTGTAACCTCATGTGCATGCGAAGAAGGCAAAATATTAGCACAAATAAAGGCATTCCATGCACGGGAATACATGTTCATCGCAACAGCCGGGAAAGAACGATACTCGTTAGATCCCGTCTTAAACTTCCACACCATGCCCGACTGATAGAGAGTAATAATAATCAAATCTGAGTCAAAATCCTCGGGGATCTTCTCATTCCAATTCTCCTCCTGGGGCTTCCTTTGTCACTGCCCAATAACACGGCGAATCGCCTCGGGATGATAATCAACCGTAAGCCCCCGAACAACCGAATACCCATTCTTGTCGGCATTGGCGTTCGCATAGAACTCGCAAACAACACTCATCGGGACCGCCTCAGGCGACTCGCAAAAAGTAATCCAAACCTTCTCTGCAATCATCGGAAATAACTCACCATCCCTCCCCGATGGCAAAAATCCCCTCTCCTTCAGAATCGGCTTAGTCAGAAGCCTAGCATACTCCTCCTCAGCAGCCCTATCCACCAATCGGGGCCTCGCAGCAGTGCCCCTTGAAGAATCAACAGTAGGAATGGTACTGTTGCTATCGACAGTTCGAGATCTCTTTGGGGCCATTGAAAATAAGAACAAGAGTTGTAGAGTTGTGTTTTGTGTGTAGGAAAGGGTTTGTAAGTGTTGAAAGTATAATGGATATGTATGGAGAGGATGTGTGTATATATAGGGTAAGATTAGGGTTAGAATTAGAGTAGGAATGGGGTTTGTGGGTGATTGGGAGATGGAAATCATGGGTAATGGGGTTTGTAATGCTGTGGTATTTTGTTTTTGTGTTTTTTTTTTCTATTTTTTTGGTTTTTTATAGGGCTGAAACAATTTTTCAAACAGTCGGTCTCCAGGCGGTCGCCTGGAACTAGCAGGCGGGCGCCTGCAGGGTTCCTGGAAGAAATTTTTTTCCTGCCTTCAATTTTTTGATTTTTTTTTGTTTTGGGTTTTTGGGTAGAACACTAAATTCTAAGGGTCCTATGGTCTCATATCTTGGGTTGCCTCTCAAGAAGTGCTTCTTTTACGTTATTAACTTGACGTAGAGTAGTTCGATCAAGTTGACAATAACACGACACTAACCACTTCCCGGTTTGCCGTATCCCCATAATAGTGCTTCAATCTCTGACCATTAACTTTGAATGCATGGCCCGGATCGTTCTCAAAAATCTCCACCGCTCCGTGTGGAAACACAGTTTTGACGATAAATGGTCCAGACCACCTTGATTTCAACTTTCCAGGAAAAAGTCGGAGACGAGAGTTGAATAAAAGAACTTGTTGCCCCGGCACAAATGACTTAAGAGATAACTTCCTGTCGTGCCACCTTTTTACTTTTTCCTTGTATATTTTGTTGTTCTTGTACGCTTGAAGTCGAAATTCATCAAGTTCATTTAACTGAAGCATTCGCTTCTTCCCAGCTGCATTTAGATCAAGGTTTAACTTCTTCAATGCCCAATAAGCCTTATGCTCAAGCTCTGCAGGCAAATGACATCCCTTACCATAGACAAGTTGAAACGGGGACATCCCAAGTGGAGTCTTGTATGCTGTTCTATAAGCCCAAACAGCTTCATCGAGCTTCAAAGACCAATCTTTCCTTGACGGACAAACAACTTTCTTTAGAATGCACTTGATCTCTCTATTAGACACTTTAGCTTGACCATTAATTTGCGGATGATAGGCAGTGGCGATGCGATGATTCACATTGTAGCGCTGCATCATAGAAGTGAACTTACGATTGCAGAAATGCGACCCCTCATCACTTATGATAACTCATGGCGTTCTAAACCTTGTGAATATCTGCTTATGAAGAAAACTCAACACTACCTTTGAATCATTCGTCGGTAGAGCCTTGACTTCTACCCATTTCGAAACATAATCGACTTCCAGCAAGATGTACTGATTATTGCAAGACGAGATAAATGATCCCATGAAATTGATTCCCTAAACATCGAAGACCTCAATTTCAAGCATCACATTTAAAGGCATCTCATCCTTTTTAGTAAGATTCCCAACTCTTTGGCAACAATCACACCTTAAAACAAACTGATGTGCATCCCTAAACAACGTAGGCCAGAAAAAACCTGCTTGAAGAATACAAGCTGCTGTCTTTTCACCACCATAATTTCCACCATAAACTGTGGAATGACAGTCTCGTAATATCCCCCCGTCTCACAGAATGAGATACATCTCCTGATGATCTGGCCAGCTCCTTGTCTAAACAAATATGGTTCATCCCACATGTACCACTATAATATAATGCCTCCAAATATGAATGCGGATCAAAAGAAGAAGTTTATGCATGAGGTGTAGTCTACACCTCATGCATAAACTTCTTCTTTTGATCCGCATTCATATTTGGAGGCATTATATTGCTCACAAGATAGTTCATAATGTCTGCGAACCATGGCTCTTCCTCTTGAACTGCGAACAACTGCTCATCCGGAAAAGATTCGTTGATCAATGTCTTATCATGTGAAGTAGAATTAGGATTCTCTAATCTAGAGAGATGGTCAGCTACTTGATTTTCAGTACCTTTTCGATCCTTGATCTCTAACTTAAATTCCTGTAGCAAGAGCACCCAACGAATAAGTCTAGTCTTCGAATCCTTCTTTGAGACTAGGTAGTGAATGGCAGCGTGATTAGTGAATATTGTCACCCTTGTCCCAAGTAGATAAGATCGAAATTTTTCGAAACCAAAAACTATAGCCAAGAGCTCCTTCTCAGTAGTGATGTAGTTCATTTGAGCTCCATTAAGCGTCTTACTAGCATAGTAGATCACATGAAAGATATTATTCTTGCACTGCCCAAGAACTGCTCCCACTGTATAATCACTTGTATCGCACATCATCTCAAAAGGTTCTGTCCAATCAGGTGCCGTAATAACTGGTGCAGTTATTAAACTCTTCTTGAGAGTCTCGAATGCTGCCAAGCATTCATCATCAAATTTGAAAGGCACATCTTTCTCGAGCAAGTTGCACAAAGGCTTAGATATCTTAGAGAAGTCCTTGATGAAACGCCGATAAAAACCCGCACGACAAAAAAAACTATGGATTCCTTTAATATAAATAGGTGGCGGAAGATTTTCAATGACCCCCACCTTGGCTTTATCCACCTCAAGGCCCTTACTAGAGACCTTATGCCCAAGAATAATGCCTTGTTGCACCATGAAGTGACATTTTTCCCAATTGAGCACCAAATTAGTTTCCACACACCTTTTGAGCACCGAACGGAGATTATTGAAACATTCATCAAACGAATGTCCAAAGACGGAGAAGTCGTCCATGAACACTTCGACATTATTTCCAATCATATTAGAGAATATAGCCATCATGCATCTCTGAAAAGTGGCAGGTGCACCACATAAGCCAAAAGAAACTCTGCAAAAAGCAAACGTGCCAAATGGACAAGTGAAAGTAGTCTTTTCTTGATCTTCTAGTGCAATGCAAATTTGATTGTAACCTGAATAGCCATCCAGAAGATAATAATACTCATGACCAGCCAACCTGTCAAGCATCTGATCAATAAATAGAAGAGGGAAGTGATCCTTCCTCGTGGCTTTATTCAACTTTCTGTAGTCCATGCATACCCTCCATCCTGTGACTGTTCGAGTGGGGATGAGCTCGTTCTTCTCATTTGCTACCACAGTAATACCTCCTTTCTTAGGTACATATTGCACGGGGCTCACCCAAGAACTGTCAGAAATAGGATATATGATTCCAACATACAGCCACTTTAGAATTTCTTTCTTCACCACTTCTTTCATGATAGGATTAAGTCTTCGCTGTTGCTCAACAGTCGGCTTGCTACCTTTCTCTAGCAGAATTTTATGCATGCAGTACGAAGGGCTGATCCCTTTTATATCTGCTATAGTCCATCCGATGGCTGATTTGAATTCTCTCAAGATCCTCAAGAACTTATCCTCATCACTACCTGAAAGGTCAGATGCAATAATGACAGGTAAAGTAGATGCATCACCTAAAAAAGCATACCTCAAGTGTTCAGGCAATGGTTTAAGCTCCAAAGTAGGTGCTTCCTCAATAGATGGTTTGAGGTTTCCCTCAACATTCTTGAGATCAGTATTACCAAGAGATTCTAATGGCATGTCTAGCTTCCGTTTCCAAGGAGAAGCATTTAGATATTGTAGTTGCTCATTGCCTTCCTCATCTTCACTGTCAAATTCCCCCAATAAGGCTTTTTCTAAGGCATCAGACCTTAGCACATGATCAAGTTCTGAAGTTACTGCAGAATCAATCAAATTCACCTTGAAGCACTCCTCATCTTCTGTAGGGAATTTTATCGCATTGAATACATTGAATGTCACATCATGATCTTGTACCCGCATAATAAGTTCACCTTTTTACACATCTATCAAGGTACGGCCTGTAGCCAAGAAAGGTCTTCCCAAGATTATGAGGATCTTCTTATCTTCCTCGAAATCCAGAATGACAAAGTCTGCCGGAAAGATGAGCTTGTCCACCTTTACTAACACGTCCTCCAAGATGCCTCTTGGGTATGTAATAGAACGATCAGCCAATTGTAGAGACATGTAGGTGGGATTCGGATAAGGCAAATTCAACTTTTTGAAGATAGACAATGGCATCAGATTGATGCTTGCTCCCAAATCGCAAAGGCACTTGTCGAATGACAACTTGCCAATGGTGCAAGGAATGGTGAAACTACCTGGTTCCTTAAGCTTTGGAGGTAATTTTTGTTGTAGCACAACACTGCACTCTTTCGTTAGAGTAACGGTATCAAGATCATCCAGTTTCACCTTCCTTGAAAGAATATCTTTCATGAATTTCGCATAACTCGGCATTTGCTCCAGAGCCTCAGTGAAAGGTATGTTGATGTGAAGCTTCTTGAACACCTCCAGAAACTTACCAAATTGCTTATCCAGCTTTTATTTTTACAATCTCTTAGGAAAAGTTGGTGGAGGATAGAGCTGTTTCTCCCCTGTATTACCCTCAGGCAGAGTGTGTTCAACAGTAGTCTTTCTTGGTTCCCCATCTTTCTCCTCTTGCTTTTCTTCTTCATCTACAACTTCAGCTTTTCCATCTTTTGCTTTTTCAGCATCAGCAACTTTTCCAGACCTTAAGGTAATAGCTTTGACTTGCTCTTTAGCTTCCTTCCTGCCTGGCACTTCAGTAACACTGGGAAGTGTGCCCGGTTGATGATTGAGCACGGCATTGGCTATCTGACCGATTTTGATTCTCCAAGGTCTTGATAGAAATAGCCTTACTTTTGCACAATAGCTTTAGCTCCTCGAAATCAGCACTAGAAGGTGGAACAACACCTCCTTGTTGAGTATATGATTGCCTTTGAGCATATTGCTGAGGTTGCTGGAATCCAGGTGGATTAAATTGCTTACTTACAGCTTGCTGATATGGTTGCTGAACAGCATTCTGAGTATGGCTCCAGCTGAAATTGGGATGATTTCTGTTATTCGGATGATAGGTAGCCGGCACAGGCTGCTGCGGTCGCTGATAATTGTTCACATACTGAACAAATTCATTAACAAGAGAACACTGATCCATAACATGAGAGCCTGCACAAAGCTCACAGACAATAGCTATCTGATTGACTCCATAGTTGGCTAAAGAATCGACCTTCATAGACAGCGCTTGGAGCTGCGCTGCAATAGCTGTAGCTGCATCAACTTCCAGAATACCTGCTACCTTCCAGGCATCATCCTTTGAGTTGGGTTTTGATGCTCGTTTACAGCCATAGTTTCAATGAGATTATAGGCCTTAGTATAGCTTTTGGCCCACAAGGCGCCTCCAGGAGCTGCATCGAGCATGGGCCGAGATTGGGCCCCCACACCATTGTAGAACCCAGTGATCACCATCCAGTCAGGCATACCATGATGTGGACACTTTCTCAACATCTCCTTATAGTGCTCCCAAGCTTCACACATAGATTCTGTTGGTTGCTGCGCAAACTGAGTAAAAGCACTCCTCATAGCTTCAGTCTTGGCCATTGGATAGAACTTCACCAGGAATTTTTGCGCAAGATCTTCCCAAGTAGTGATGGACCCAGCTGGTAGAGAATGTAACCAATCCTTAGCTTTATTCCTCAGAGAGAATGGGAAAATGTTAGATATATTTGATAATGTCATGTGTAATATGATTTATGTTTAGTTTTCAGATCTTACTTAACAGGACAAATCAATACTTAACTGGAAATCAGTACTTATACTGAAGTCAGGACTTAAGATATCATAACTTAAGTTATCAGAACTTAAGTTATCAGAACTTAAGTTATCAGAAGATATTTATCAGGAGATAATATCAGGACTTAAGGAGACTTTCAGATAAGGCAGGCTGCTGATTGAAAGGAAAGAAGATCGAGACTAAGACAGAGAAATATGCATGAAGAAGGAATTCTATGAAGAATATAATACTTGGAAGAAAAAACTAGTTGATATATTTTAGGAAGCATAATTATATTCCCTATCAATTAGAACATTATCTTGTAACTGTGTAGTATATAAACACATGCATAGGGTTTACACTATATGTGTTATCTTAATCGAAGTTGTTATTCAATATAACCCTGCAGCTCTCGTGATAATTTGTTCATCACTGAGAGAGGACAATTCCATATTGTAACATAGTTTATTGTGTTGAATAAAATCTGTGTTCTGTTACTTGAGTTCTTATATTCGATTTAATTGTAGTAAACACTGTATTCAACCCCCTTCTACAGTGTGTGTGACCTAACAAGTGGTATCAGAGCAGATCTGTTAACACACATACAGTTTAAGATCCAAAAATAATCATATCTGAAGAACAAACTCCAACCAAGCCCACCAAAACTAAAGAACCTCCAAAAACATAACCCATAGTCGATATGAGACTATAAGAGTTCCCATGTTGAAACCTTCTGAGTATTCCATATGGAAAGTGAAGATGGCTATGTTTCTGGAAGCTACAGATCCAGAATACTTCGACAGGATTAATGAAGGACCACATATGCCAACCAAACTCTCTGTGGAAGTTGCAGGTCAGCCAGCAAAGTCTGTACCAAAGGAGAAAAGTGATTATACTGCTGAAGATATCTCATCGATTGCAAAGGATGCAAAGGTAAGACACTTGCTGCATAGTGCCATTGATAATGTCATGTCAAACAGGGTAATTCAATGCAAGACTGCAAAAGAGATATGGGATGCTTTGGAAACAAGTTGTCAGGGAACTGATTCAATCAAGAAGAATAGGAAGACTATACTCACTCAAGAGTATGAGCACTTTGACTCAAAGCCTGATGAGTCATTAACTGATTTATATGACAGATTTGTCAAACTCTTGAATGATTTGTCACTAGTTGACAAAGAGTATGATATTGAAGATTCAAATCTTAAATTCATGTTAGCTCTTCCTGAAAGATGGGATTTGAAGGCCACAATAATAAGAGACAACTATAATCTTGATGAAACAACTCTTGATGAAATTTATGGGATGCTCAAGTCTCATGAACTTGAGATGGAACAAAGAAGCAAGAGGAATGGAAGAAAGTCAAAGACAGTTACCTTTGTGGCTGAGGAGGAAAGTCCCAAAGTTGTTGCCTCAAAGAAAGGTAAGGGAAAAGCTCTCATCACAAAGTCTGATACTGAGTCATCAAATCTGATAGTGATGCTGACTCAAAAACTGAAAGTATACCTGAGATGGACCCTGATGAAGAGATGATAAAGCTGTGTGCTCTTACGATGAAATGAATCACAAAGATTGCATACAGGAAATTCAGGAGAGGAAAGATGTTTTCCAGGAAAGATGCAAGTCCTGATAAGAAAGGTTTCATAAAATCTGAAGGCAAAGGAGGAAAGTCTGACAGAGGAGATTACTCAAATGTTAAATACTACAACCGTGGTGAGAAAGGCCACATATCTCCTGATTGCAGAAAAGGGAAAGTGACAAAGGCAAGGCTTATGTCATAAAGAAGAAAAGCTGGTCAAATGCTTTAGATTCTGAGGATGAGGAAAACTATGCCTTGATGGTAAATGCTGATAGCAGTTCTGATACTGCTGACTTAAAGGTACCTCAAACTAGTTATGCCTTTCATACTGATGATATTACTGAGTTGAGAAGATATCTTAAAACCATGTTCATTAGCTATAAAGATCAAACTTTAACATGTGAAAGATTAACTTCTGAAAATCTTGCTTATAAAATGAGGAATGATTATTTAGAAAAAGAGTTAGTCATGTTCCATCAAACTCAGAAAGATAGAGATGATGCCTTTTATGTTAGGGATGAAGTGCTAAAAATGAATGAATCTCTAAAAATCCAGTTAGAAAAGGAAAGAGAGATTATCAGGACTTGGACTAACTCTGGTAAAGCAACTGAGGATATTCTTAGTACTGGAAACTGGAAAGAGGGCTTAGGTTATGGAGATGATAAGAACAGTAAGGAAACTGTAGAAACTGAGCCCATAGTTGTTAAAAAAAAACCAAAGGTAAATCCTGTTAAGTTTGTAACTGCAAAGACTGATATTGAGAAATCAGAAGTTAAGGAGAAATTAACTTCTAACAAACCTAAACAGGATAAGCCAATTGAAGTTAACATAGGCTTAATGACTAAGAAGCAGCTTAAGCATAAGCTGAAACAGGGTAAAAATGTAAACAAGGTAAAGCCACCTAGGAAAAATAGGAATGGAAAGGAAGGTGTGAACAAAAGTAACAATTATAAGCCTGTTCCTAATGCTCCTAGAAAAAAATGTCATAACTGTGGAAATTCTAACCATCTGGCTTCTTTTTACAGGAAGAGTAAGAACATAAACTCCTTACCCTCAAAGTCAGGAGTTAAGAGTCAGTCTGTTAGATATAAGCCACAAAATCCTTATTTTCATTGTGGTAGTTTATGGCATTCCATTTATACTTGTAAGGAATATCATAGTTTGTACTATGATTATTATCAAATAAAACCTTTTGTAAAGAAAGTTAGCATTATTCCTTCTAGTATAAGTTCTGATGCAAAGTTTGATATTGCAAATTATGATAAGAAAACTATTAACATAAACTCTGATGCTAAATCCGCTGCAAATGTTAACAAACTTAATAAGGCCAAAGGATCCAAGTAAGTCTGGGTCCTTAAAACTAATCATTAGTGGTCTTTGTGATTGCAGGGCAATAGGAAGAACATCCTGGTTCTAGACAGTGGATGTTCAGGACATATGACTGGAAATAAAGCCCTGCTATCAGACTTTATGGAGAAAGCTGGCCCAGGAGTTTCTTATGGAGATGGCAACATGGGAAAGACTCTGGGATATGGAAAAATCAATCTTGGGAATGTCATCATTGAAAAAGTAGCTCTGGTCTCAGGACTTAAACACAATCTGCTGAGTGTTAGTCAAATATGTGACAGAGGTTATCATGTGGATTTCTTTGAAGAACACTATGAAGTTGTAAGCAAATCTACAGGCAAAGTTGTTCTGAAGAGATATAGGCATGGTAACATTTATGAAGCCAAGCTTTCAACAAGTACTGATGGTTCTGCAATCTGTCTGTTGAGTAGAAGATCAATTGAAGAAAGCTGGGATTGGCACAAGAAACTCTCTCATTTAAATTTTAACAATATAAATGAACTAGTCAAGAAAGATCTTGTGAGAGGACTGCCAAAATCAGTATTTGCTCCTGATGGCCTTTGTGATTCATGTCAGAAGACAAAACAAAGAAAATCTTCATTCAAGAGCAAGACTGAATCATTAATTCTTGAGCCTTATCACCTACTACATGCTGATCTATTTGGTTCAGTGAATTTCATGTCTATTGCAAAGAAGAAATATGCTATGGTCATAGTGGATGAGTTCACCAGATACACATTGGTGTATTTCTTGCACACAAAAAGTGAAACTGCATCTATCTTGATTGATCATGTCAAGCAACTGGATAAATTGGTCAAAAATTCTGTGAAGATCATAAGAAGTGATAATGGCACCGAGTTCAAGAATTTGATCATGGAAGAGTTTTGCAAAGTCCATGGAATAAATCAGGAATTTTCTGCTCCTAGAACTCCACAGCAAAATGAAGTTGTTGAAAGAAAGAATAGAACTTTTATTGAAGCTGCACAAACTATGCTTGATGAAGCAAAGTTGCCAACCTACTTTTGGGCTAAAGCTGTGCAGACTGCTTGTTTTACTCAGAATGCTACACTCATTAACAAGCATGGAAAGACACCATATGAGATGGTAAAGAAAAAGAAGCCAAATCTGAAGTATTTTCATGTATTTGGATGAAAGTGTTTTGTTAAGACTCATCCTGAACAGCTATCCAAATTTGATCTAAAAGCTGATGAAGAAATTTTTGTTGAATATCCACTTTCCACAAAAGCCTTCAGAGTCTACAATTTAAGAACAAGGGTTGTCATGGAATCTATCAATGTCTCTTTTGATGATAAGAAGATTACTGGACTTGAAGATTTCAATGATCATGATCAGCTGAGATTCGAAAATGAAGTGTTAAATTCTGATTCTGTAAATCCTGACAGTTTAAATCCTGATACTACAAACTCTGATGGATTAAACTCTGATGTTATTGAAACTGTGGTGACTACGCCAAAGCAAGATGCACCTGTGCAGGGGGAGCATACTGAAGATACAACCACATCTCAAGAAGCATCAGAACCTACAACAGGCTCTTCAAGTTCTGATGGGCCAAGTTCTGATAATTCTGGAAACTCAAATTCTGAAGGATCCAACTCAGAGATCATAATTTCAAGGGGAGCATCAGAAAATGTTGATGGAGACAGCATGGATAATGGGGGAGCATCCAGTTCTAGAGATAGCCTACCATCTGCAAGGAAGTGGACTAAAGCACATACACCTGACTTAATTATTGGAAATCCTGATGCAGGTGCCAGAACTAGAATATCTATATCAAATGAATGTCTCTATCATTCTTTTCTATCTTAGACTAAACCAAAGAAAGTGGAAAAAGCTCTTCAAGATGCTGATTGGGTGCAAGCAATGCGGAAGAGTTAATGAATTTGAAAGAAATAAAGTCTGGACCCTAGTGCCAAGATCAAAGAACAGGTCTGTTGTTGGTACAAAGTGGGTGTTCAGAAATAAAACTGACAATGATGGCATAATTACAAGAAATAAAGCAAGGCTGGTTGCAAAAGGATACTCTCAACATGAGGGAATTTATTATGATGAAACATTTGAACCAGTTGCTAGATTGGAAGCCATAAGAATATTTTTGGCTTATGCTGCTCACAAGAAGTTTAAAGTCTTTCAAATGGATGTGAAAAGTGTTTTTCTCAATGGAGAATTGGAAGAAGAGGTATATGTTGAACAACCTCTAGGATTTGTAGATCCCAAATTTCCCAATCATGTCTACAGGCTTGATAAAGCACTTTTTGGCCTTAAGCAAGCTCCAAGAGTATGGTATGAGACTTTAGCTCAGTTTCTTCTGGAAAGTGAATTTAACAGAGGGACTATTGAAAAAACCTTATTCTATCTCAAACATGGAAAGGACTTACTTTTGGTGCAAATATATGTTGATGATATCATTTTTGGTTCTACAAATGACAGACTTTGTAAGAAGGTTGCCAAGCTGATACAGTCAAGATATCAAATGAGTATGATGGGGGAACTTAACTATTTTCTGGGCCTTCAAGTCAAGCAGAATGAAGAAGGAACTTTTATTTGTCAATCTAAGTACACCAGAAATTTGTTGAAAAAGTTTGGAATGCAAGATTGTTCAAGTGCATCCACTCATATGGCCACTGTAATAAAGTTGGATAAGGATACTGGTAAATCAGTAGATATTACTGATTACAGAGGTATGACTGGCTCTCTACTCTATCTAACTGCAAGTAGACCTGATATCATGTATGCTACCTGTCTTTGTTCAAGTTTTTAAGCAGATCCAAGAGAATCCCACTTAACAACTGTGAAAAGAATTTTCAAGTACCTTAAGGGTACAGCTGATCTAGGATTGTGCTATCCTAGAGAATCAGACTTTACGCTAATAGGTTACTCAGATGTAGATTTTGCATGATGCAAATTGACAGGAAAAGCACAAGTGGAAGTTGCCAATTTCTTGGAGGCAGATTGGTTTCTTGGTTTAGCAAGAAACAGAAGTCAATTTCCACATCAACTGCAGAAGCAGAATACGTTGCTGCAGGAAGCTGTTGTGCACAGATTCTTTGGATGAAGAATCAATTACTGGATTATGGGTTAGAATTTTCTAAAATCCATATTTACTGTGATATTCAAAATGTTATTGCTATAACAGGTAATCCAGTTCAACACTCAATGACAAAGCACATCAGCATTTGGTACCACTTCATAAGGGAACATGTGGATGAAGGTACAGTGGAATTGCATTTTGTTTCAACAGATCAAAAACTAGCAGATATCTTCATAAAACCACTGTGTGAAGCTACTTTTACAAGATTGGTAAATGAACTTGGAATGGTTTCAGGTTCTTTCTCTAAATCTGCTTAGTTTATGTTCTGATACATCAGACTTTATGATCAGTATTTACAGGTTCTACTATCTTTGTGTATTCTGTGCTTAAATTGAAATTTGCTTAAGTGCTGATTGTTATCTGATGTGAATTCTAAACTCTGATAGTGATATTAATATTTCTGTGACTATTCAATCCAATGAGGATAACTGTGCTAGATGCTGACCTAGTAGTCTTTAATATACTGAAGATCCCATGTTTGAAGTAATTGTTTATGTGAAAATAATTTAACACAAGCAAATTCTGATATTGAGCTTAGTTGAAGTTTACTTTGTGTATCTTATTACTAAGTCAAAACTAGAATAGTGCTTCTTATCTGTTAAGCTGTGATGTTAGTAAATCTGATGGATGTACTAAGTGCTGATAAGCCTCACTTATCAAAAGAAAAAGAAATAAATATCAGGTACTCCTTTGAGATCTAGAGTAAAAATGTGGAAGGGAAGACCCAAGTGCATTGCTAGTATTAAGTAATATGCATTAGAAAAGTAAAAATTTTTCTTGGTGACTTTTCACACTCTATGATTACTGGAAAAATACTCTGATAACAGTATAAATTCTGATAAGCAGTCGTGACTCACTTACACTGAGAAGCCACTGTAAAATGGAATTTCAAAAGATGCATAAAATAAGCACAAAACAGTTGAGGTAGACTCATGCATGAACTCATTCTACAGTAGACTTCAGAATAATGACAGATTTTAAGCAAAGTTCTTAGTTATGCCTTATTTCTAAGATGTACTGAAGTGAATCATACTTTACTCTTTGTCTGATATTTAGCTTAATGCACACACTTACACTCCATATGAATGATGAAAATTACTGTGGTGATAAATGTTATTTTAGATGAATAATATATGTGTCAGATTGCATAAATTCTGAGGACAAGTTCTGATGGAAGTTCTGATGATTAAGTTCTGATGAAACCATATCAGTATTTGTGTGAAGAATTACAGGAATAAACATTCACTTTTTGAGTTAAGAAGCCATATTCTGATGACTTTTAAATCCTGATAATAATCAAGTTTTGATGCTGACGTGACATTATTTATTTACTTGGTTTATTTTTGGTCATTACTTGAACGATAATATTTTTACAGAATATTGGTTTATGTGAGATAAAATAGTCATAATCATTATGAGTTAGTGGTTAACGTGTATGTCTTGAAAAACTGCATGCGCACAGTAATTGTTATTATATCCCGTGCCCATTAACTCTGGCTTTAGATCTTTTACTGACTGTTATTATTACACATCAGTCCAGGGAGTCGAGGGGTCATCATTTTTACTTGTAATTGTTACACATTCCTCGCGTCTCTTAGTATTCCATTGCCTATTTAAATAATTGATCATTCATCAGTAAAACCACATCTGTTCATTTCTCTCAAATAATGGCACATTTTAGTTGGTATTACTGTTATGGCAAAGAAACTGTGACTATCTTTCGGAATGGAATTATGACTTCATATCCTATCAACAACATTCCATTCGTCATCTGGATTCAACTTCCAGAGAACATTAAAAATGATATGTTGTCTTTCCAAAGAGAAGTTCATCTTCGTATTCTTAAACAGCAGGAGCAAATCATTCGTCTTGCTGTTCTCTTTGTTGAAAGTAGGAAGAAGAATTAATTGTCATCCATCCGTTTCTCTTCACCATCAGCTTTGTCAGGCTTCTTAGACTAGGACTAAGGCTGTTGATGTTAAGAATCGTAGAATAGTACTATCTTGTAATTTTTGCATGTAATTGATAAATTTCATGAAATGTAATCATCTGATATATCAGTGAAATTTTCTTTAATTGCAAGATTTGTTCTTTGTTTCTCAAATTATGTGAATGTGCATGTTTAATTGCAATTTATTAATCTTTACTTCATCCATTTTTAATTTTATTTTATGATGAATGTTTTGATTAAATTATGTTGATTTGAGGAAAGAACTGAGGAACATGTTCCTATTTCAGAACATGTTATTTTAGAAGCTGAGAATATCTCTTCTCAGAAAGATACTGTAACTGGGAGTTCTAGGCCTCTCAAAAGGCTTAGAAAGTTAAATTCTGATGATAAAGCTCCTACAGTGTTTCCACCTTTGAAGAAATTGAAGAAACAGAGAGCTCACATGGACATAGTTGAGTCAGATTCAAAAGATGTGGAAGCAGCTAAGGAAGGAGGTCGGGAATCTCTGATCCCAACAGAACCAGTTGTTATTGAATCACTTCCTTCTGCGCAACCGAAAACTGCTCAAGACAGAGTGCCTACACCACATATGTACGCTATAGTTGATCAAGTACATACTGAAGAACCAGGTACAAGTACTGAAATTGATATTCATAACTTGATTGTGCCTGAGGTTTTGTACTTGGAAGCTCCATCAATTCAACTCACTCCACCAACAACATCAATTTTGAATGTTGATCAGAACCTGGCTACATATCATAATTTAGAGGATGATGTTGAAGCCTCTATAGCCTCACATACTACTATTTTATCAGAGGATGCTGATACTGCAGGATTTACAAGTTCTGATGCTACCAATAAGGATATTACTGGTATAGCTGCTGCTAATTTAGATGCTGATGCAGCTGGTCCATCAGGACATGCACCTCAACAAACAGTTAACAAAGCTGATTTAGTCAAGAAGTTTGTTAAAGGGGAAGCACCAGTACCTTGGAGTGAAACTCCTAGAGGAAATGAGTGGACTAAGGAATGGAACACAGTTAGTTTTGTTCCTTCTGAAAAGATTCTTGCTGAGCATCTGGCAAAAGCTGATGAAATGCTGTTAAATGATGATTTCAAGGCACAGCTGAGAGTTACTACATTGAGTACTAGGCACCTTCAGGGTCAACGCTCAACAACTCATGCCAAGGTGAATAAAATTTAAGAAACCTTGATCCAGCAAGATATGAATGTGAAACTTGAAAAGAACAGATTTTTGAAGCCAGCCTTTGACAGAATTTCCTACATTGAGAAAACTCAGGAGAAGCAACAAACTCAGATTGATGAAATTCTAAAGAATCAAGCTTCTCATCAAAATCAGCTCAATGAGATCCAATCCTCAGTGGAATTGCTTGTCTCTCTTCTTTTACCTGCTGATGCGAAAAGGGGGAGAAAGTGATTAAGTCCAAATGCAAATCTATTCAGACACTAAAGGGAAAGGATGATGGAAATAATGACCAGGGAAACCCTGATAAGGGTAGAGGTCAAGGTCAAGGCAAAGGATTTTCATCAAGTAAAGCTAAAATTTCAAGTCAAGGAATTAGTCCTGATACTGGGAGAAGAATAAGTTCTGATACTGGTAAAAGGATAAGTTCTGGTGAACATCTGGAACTTGATGAAGAAATTTCAAAGCAATTATTTCTTAAAGAAAATCCAGGAATGGACTTTGAGAGTCTAAAGGAAGAACAAGCTAGACTCAAAGCAGAAGGTGTTAAGATAAAATCTAAAACTTCTGTTGTTGAAAAGAAATTTCCAAAGCCTAAGGGTATTGTGATAAAGGAAAGAACAAATTCTGAGGCAACCAAAGCCAAATCACAAGTGGAAATTGATCCAAGGTCCAAGGGCAAAGAAAAAGTTGATGAACCTGTAAAGGTTTATATGCCAGTCATGGATGAAGAAATAACTGAAGAAGATGCTAGTCTTACTCTGATGCAAAAGAAGATTTTTCAAACAACCTCTGACATGACTCATGTTATTCAGAGTCAAGACGTAGTAAGTTCTGATATGACAGAGAAGCAAGCAACCTCTGACATAGATCAAGTTAGCTTGATATCAGAAGATAAGGAAAAGGAAATCTCTGACATTGCTCATGTTAAACCTTCAAAGATACTCCTACCAGAATTCACCAAAGCTAAACAGACTCAATCTTTGAAGACTGCAACAAGTGGTTTTGAAGCAAGAGTTGTTACAGGAAAGGAAGCAAGAGATAAATCTGGATTGGGTAGTTCTGATGAAAGAAGAGTACATAACACTACCAGTGATCCAACTTTCTTAAGTGAACCAAGTGTTGGATCAACTCCTGAAAGATTGAATCGACTTGAATCTGTACAAATGGTTTACCATACCTTTTTGAAAGAACATATCTTGTTATATTTTATGACAGATGGATGGGTATACCATATCGGGCAGAATGCTATACCACTGAAGTATTTTGAGGAACTGGAACATGTTCTATTCCTACTTCAAGTGAAAGACAGATTAAAAGATAGTGCTGCAGGTTATTTAAAGTCACAAATTCAAAGACAGAAGAAGCTTTATTCTGTAAAGTCTGACAGCACATACTGTCCCAAGTACAGAGATCACAAAGGTGATATTGTCGAAATGAAGCCTAACTCTGCTAAGATTAAAACTACCTTTCTGGGTTATAAGGTTGTGGAATTCAATTTAGAGTCTGACAAGGCATATCTGATCAGACTAGATCAGGAGATAAGAAAAGATAAGATAAATGATCTCATAGCAGCTATTTTTCAAACTGGTGAAGATACAGCTGAATTGATAAATGCTAAAAGGAGGATGGTCAATGAACTTGAATATGATGAGAGATGTCTTTTGAAGAACTATCTCAGAACAACTCCTGACATCAAAGAGATCAGAAATTGAAGCCAAGTCAAAGATCTACAACTGCTTAAATTCTGAAGTGTATACAGACTGAAGCTGTTATCAGAAGTTAAAGATGGTAAAGCTAAAAGGACTGTAAGTTGTAGTAATCTAGTCAAATTCTCATGCATTTGTACTTAATGTTTTTGACATCATCAAATATCCGTTGAACTTGTATATTATGCTAATTTACAAGTTGGGGGAGATTGTTAGATATATTTGATAATATCATGTGTAATATGATTTGTGTTTAGTTTTCAGATCTTACTTAACAGGACAAATCAGTACTTAACTGGAAATCAGTACTTATACTGAAGTCAGGACTTAAGATATCAGAACTTAAGTTATCAGAACTTAAGTTATCAGAAGATATTTATCAGGAGATAATATCAGGACTTAAGGAGACTTTCAGATAAGGCAGGCTGCTGATTGGAAGGAAAGAAGATCGAGACTAAGACAGAGGAAATATGCATGAAGAAGGATTTCTATGAAGAATAGAATATTTAGAAGAAAAGATAACTAGTTGATATATTTTAGGAAGCAGAATTATATTCCATATCAATTAGAACATTATCTTGTAACTGTGTAGTATATAAACACAGACATAGGGTTTACACTATATGTGTTATCTTAATCAAAGTTATTATTCAATATAACCCTAGCAGCTCTCGTGATAATTTGTTCATCACTGAGAGAGGAAAGTTCCATATTGTAACAGAGTTTATTGTGTTGAATAAAAACTGTGTTCTATTACTTGAGTTCTTATATTCGATTTGATTGTAGTAAAAACTGTATTCAACCCCCTTCTACAGTGTGTGTGACCTAACAGAAAAGTCTCAGCTTGAAAGCCTCATTAGTAATACCATTATATTTGAAAGTACTGCAGATCTCGACAAAATTCCTGATATGCATGTTGGGATCTTCAGTCGCAGCACCTCCGAAAGAAATAGAATTCTGCACCATCTGAATAGTGCCCGACTGAAAGAGATATGTCCTAAGTCCAATCATGTATGAGGATTTAAGAATAACTTTTATGTAATCTATTTTGATTTCATTGATATTAATAAAAGGCTTGTTTTGTTTTTATTGCGGGCTCTATCTATTTAAATGTTTAAATAAGATATACCACAGTTTAGAGTAAAGCTTTTTATGGATTGTTATGAGATCATAATAATGAGACCTAAAAGATGATAACTCTAAACTTAAATAGTTCCTGGTCGTAGGATTACTAACTGGTAATTAATAATCCTCAAAGATCGGTACATACTATGCTTGCTTCATTATGAAGGATGTCTGTTCTCATAGACATTTGTGTGGTGACACTATAGCTAGTATATAGGTGCTTATTATAGAATAAGTTCACTGAACATGACTCACACAGCTGAACAACTGATGGAGTTCACTCACGTGTCAGCAGTTGTTCACATAGTGATAGTTGTACAAGTATCCTTAGACTTGAGGTCATCATAGTCATCTTGTGTACACTGAACTATACTTTGGTTTAGTTCTTAGTCTCAAGGGACAATTATAAGGGCTCTACTGGGTATAGGAATTTGTACACGAAGATAGTGTATGATCAATAAAGGATCTATCCCTTCCAGTGTAGGAAGAGAATGTTCAATGCTGATCCACTTATGTTAGTTCAGGAATCTCTGGCCAGAGTGAATGAAATTAGAAAGGAGTTTCTAATTTACATTAAATAGAACTAAGCATAGTGAATGGGAAAGCAAGTGATTAAATAAGATAGGATTGACACAAGTTCCATGCCTTGTATTTAATCGTGATATTGCAGGGTAGAAGGAATTAATTGTACGGTAACTACTCACTGAATAGGTTCTTGGTATTCTAAGCAGTGAATTCGTATTATCCGGATAGTCGCGATATGCTGAGAAGTATCCCTCGCGATGTAGAATAAATATGATTAATTAATTAATCATATTTAATGAATTAGAGAATTCATATAAATAATGATAAAATAGTTTTATTATTATTTATTTCTACTACCGGCTTAATATTGAACCTACAGGGTCACACCATAAAAGAGAATGATTTAATGGTGGAGGAATTAATTAATAATGGCTGATAATTATTTATTTATGAAATAATTAATTAATTGGCAAATTTAATAATTGATTAAATGAGATTTAATTGATTATAAATTAATTAAGGAAAGGTTCTTAATATTATTAATTAAGAATTTAATTTTTAGAACTTAAATCAAGTGAGAGAATTATTTCTAAAGAGTTTAGAAAAAGGATTAATAATTAAAAGGTGTTTTAATTATTAGTGAGAATAATAAAGGGTTAATAATAATAATTTTTTATGGGAAAATTTTTAGCTGAAAATTTTGCCTATAAATATACTATTATAAACCCTATTTTTGCCTAAACCAAAAAAAGATTTACAAAACCATAATTCTCTCCATCTCCTCCTCCTTCATTACATTGTTTTCTTGGTGGATACCGGTGGAGTGCTTCACACTTGAGGAGCAGCTGCTAAGGATATCCGTTCATCGTTTTTGGATCGCCATTAAAGACCTCCATCTTTCCATTATCGTAAAGCTTCTTAAGGTAAACATACTGAACTACAAATTAAATATTATTTTTCGCATGGATCCTGCGGAGGGTTTCGTTTTTTTTTTAAGATTTAAATTTACGTTTTCGCTGCGTTTATGTGCTAAAAACTCTTCAATGGCATCAGAGCTACTTGCGAAAAGTTTTTAATTCGTTTATGTGTTTAAATATTTTCAATATATGAACATGTACGTGATTCGCCATGATTTAATGTTGATATAATATGCTTATATATGTATGGTTTTGAATATATGATATTCATGTGAGTTGTATAATCATAAGATGATTATGTAATCTGTATATATACTATTATATACATAATTTATGTTTGTTCTAATTATGAGAATCATATTAGATACGAATCCTGAATTGGCTGCTGCAGATTTGCTAAAATCTGGGTCTGGTGTCCGATTTACGCAAACGAATACCCTATTCCATAGGTAAACGAGCGTCTGAACAAAACTGATAGCTAAAGCTATCTATGACTCGTCTGTAAGGCGTTTGACGTCGTTTACTGCCCGTAAACAGTGATTCTTGTTTTTCTGATTTGATTATGATTTTTCTGATTTTTGTCATATTTTCTTTTTATGATTAGATCATGGATAATATGATATGGTAAGATCAGATTATGTGTTTTAACATGCTTTTATGTGTTGTATGAGCATGGTGGATGGTTATGGCCTTTCGACCTTAGTGTAATGGTTTTGGTTTTGGTTTTAAATACGACTTGCATGTCGTCAATCTTTGTAATCATAAATCTCGAATGTAACTCGAGTTATTCTTGTAAGTTATTAGATTAGTTTTACTTTCAATTATGTAATGTAATTGAAGACTCAAGAAGGCTATCCAATGGAGGTGATACAAAGAAGAAGACGAGGCATACAAGAAGTCTAAACAAAGAAGAAGACTTATGTAATAAGTAGTTGTATTTATTTCCATCACCATATTAGATTGGCCTTGATCTTTATCATGAGCTTGATAAAGATCACATAGGATGGGGCCATAACCAAACACATTTACTTTATTGCACTTTACATTTACTTGTTTATTTAATTTTATATATGAGATATATGCCTATATTTACCATGCGATGATAGATTTAGGTGAACTTAAATCAATATAAGGCGTGCTCTAGAAAATCTAGAATATGAATCGTTTCTTGCCTTAACAATAAATATTATGAATATGATCATGAGATTCTTGTGTTTCTGAAACACGTAATTGAATTCGAATTTTCAATATTGAGAGAAAGGATGATTTTGTCAACAACAGATTTCTATCTGTAAGAAAGGGTTATTAAGTGACGCCTCTTGACAATGCTCCACCCGATCTGGGAATCATCTGATTATCGATTATTGATTTGAAATATTTAATTTAAAAGGAAAAATCTCTTTATAATATGATTATGATTGTAACGTAATATAATCCCTCTAAAATTAAATAATATCAAGTAGTAATTGGCCAATGACACAACGGGCTTGTGTCGGTCATAGCCTTCCAACATGGTAGAAAGTGGTTCTTATTTTTAAATCATTGTCGTTTCGTGCTACAGCCGAGGGCTTTGATTTAGAAATAAGAAATACTTGTCTATTACATAGAGATGTGTATATTGAATTAGAATCTAAAGGTCGGTACGTGCTACAGCCGTGGGCCATTGGAGACTGATTCAATTGTACGAAATGTTGGGTTAGACTTGACTTAGAATATTGAGTTTGTCGTGCGACAAGCGTGACTCAATTATTCAAGAGGCTAAACTTATATTAGGGAATAACATAAGATGTAATTGACAAGAGTTATCTGCCTATTGAACATCACATGATGTTTCGTGCCACAGCCGAGGTTGTGTGATGGAATATAGGATCCCTATTCCCACTAGCATTATGAATGCTTAATTTTCACTTAGGGGGTTGGAAAAATTAGATAAACTAGTGGGAGACACTTATGAATAAAGACCCGATTCATATAGTGTTTTGAAATGAAATTGAATATTTGCTAAGTGTTGTTATGTGTTTATCATTTATAGATTTACTATATTCGTCATGTCTTCTACACTATCACTCCAGAGCATACTAGATGCTCACAAGTTGACTGGTCCTAATTTAGTTGTTTGTTTTCACTATAACAAGTTGGGGCACTGGAAGAGGAACTGCAAGGTTTACCTTGCAGAATTGAAGAAGAAGAAGGGTAGTAAGACTACCGCTTCTGATTCAGGCATGTTCATGATCGAAATTGATATGTCACTCGGTCAAATTTCTACTTGGGTATTAGATACCGCCTGTGGTTCTCATATTTGCAATTCATTGCAAGGACTAAAAGGAAGTAGGACTCTTGAAAAAGATGAGGTGATTCTACGTATGGGCAATGGAGCAAGGGTTGCGGCCATATCTGTAGGATCATTTAGTTTACATATGCCTACGGGCAAGACTATTATTTTGAATAATTGTTATTACGTTCCCTCTATTGTGAGGAATATTGTTTCTATTCCTAAGTTGGATGTGGATGGTTTTTCATTTATTATTAAGAATAATGAATTTTCTATCCTTAGAGATAATGTTCTTTTTGGACGTGGAATTTTAAATAATGGTCTGTATGTATGTGACGTAGAGCATGATTTACTTCAGATTGAACAAACTAATAAAAGAAAATGAGATGATGAAAATCTGACCTATTTATGGCACTATAGGCTAGGTCATATTAGTGAAAATAGACTGCGAACATTGCATAAGGAAGGGTTACTTGACCCCTTTGATTTTGAATCATATCCTACATGCGAGTCTTGTCTATTGGGTAAAATGACCAAATCTCCATTTAGTGGACATGGAGAGAGGGCTGCAGATTTGCTAGGATTGGTACACACAAATGTATGTGGACCAATATCTATGCAAGCCATGGGTGGATTTTCGTACTTCATTACTTTCATAGATGATAGATCTAGATTCGGATATGTGTATTTGATGAAAAACAAGTCTGAAGCCTTTGAAAAGTTCAAAGAATATAAACATGAAGTGGAGAAACAAACCAAACACAGTATTATAACTCTTCGATCAGATCGAGGTGGTGAATACTTGAATGGAGAGTTTCTAGATTATCTCAAAGAAAATGGTATAGTCTCCCAGTGGACTCCTCCATATACTCCACAGTTAAATGGGGTATCTGAAAGGAGAAATCGAACTTTGTTAGACATGGTTCGGTCCATGATGAGCTATGCGAATCTTCCAGTTTTCCTATGGGGTTATGTATTGGAAACCTCAACATATTTACTAAATAAGGTGCCTTCCAAATCTGTTCCTCAAACACCATATGAGATATGGAAAGAAAGGAAACCGAGTCTTAAACACGTTAAGATTTGGGGATGTCCAACATATGTCAAGAAAGTTGACCCAGATAAGCTGGAATCTCGATCCGTAAAATGTATTTTTGTGGGATATCCTAAATAGACTTTGGGGTATTACTTTTACACCGATCATTGGGTGTTTGTCTCCAGACATGCTACCTTCTTGGAAAAGGAGTTTATCCTTGAAGGAAACAGTGGGAGCAAAATTGAACTTGATGAAGTTCAAGAAGCACAAACTACTATGGATCAAGTGGAAACACCTTTTCAGACTGAACAACCTTCTGTGGAACAGCCCATTTGTAGGACAGGGAGAGTGTCTCGCCAACCTGAGAGGTATTATGGCCTTGTCATTGAGAATGACAATGAGTTGTCAATCATTGATGATAACGACCCTGTGACCTATAATGAGGCTATGAGTAGTGTTGACTCAGAGAAATGGCATAGTGCCATGAAATCCGAAATGGAATCTATGTATACCAACCAAGTATGGACTCTGGTTGAGGCGCCTGAAGGTGTTAAGCCTATTGGGTGCAAGTGGGTATACAAAAGAAAGATTGGAGCAGATGGCCAGGTGGAGACCTATAAGGCCAGGCTCATGGGAAAAGGATTCAAACAAAGGCAAGGGATTGACTTTGATGAAACTTTTTCGCCTGTAGCCCTGTTAAAATCAATTCGGATTTTACTTGCGATTGCTGATTACAACGACTATGAGATCTGACAAATGGACGTGAAAACGGCCTTCCTCAATGGGGAACTTGAGGATGAAGTGTATATGACACAGCCAGAGGGTTTTCTTTCCAAGGGAAATGAACACCTAGTGTGTAAGCTGCTGCGAACCATATTTGGTTTAAGGCAAGCTTCTCGTAGATGGAACATCCGTTTTGATGAGACAATCAAAGAGTTTGGTTTTATCAAAAACATAGATGAACCATGTGTCTACAAGAAGGTTAGTGGGAGCGCGGTAACATTTCTTGTATTGTATATGGATGACATACTTCTTATAGGAAATGATATACCGATGCTACAATCAGTCAAAGTATGGCTATCAAAGAACTTCACCATGAAGGACTTGGGAGAAGCATCCTACATTCTCGGTATGAAGATCTATAGAGATAGATCTAGAAGAATGATAGGTCTTACCCAGGGTACATACATCCAGAAAGTGCTTAAAAGGTTTAGCATGGAAAACTCCAAAAGAGGTCTCATACCGATGAGCCATTGAGTGTCCCTTTCCGAAAAAATGTCTCCTAAGACACCTGAGGAAAGAGAGCGTATGAGTAAGATTCCTTATGCTTCAGTAATAGGATCTATCATGTACACAATGTTGTGTACAAGGCCTGATGTTGCTTATTCAATTAGTGTGAAGAGCAGATATCAGTCCAATCCAGGTGAAGACCACTGGAAAGCAGTGAAAAACATCCTTAGGTACTTGCGAAGGACTTAGGACAATTTTCTTGTTTTTGGTGGTGAATCTGAGTTAAAAATAGAGGGTTATACTGACTCTAGTTTTCAATTAGAAAGTGATAGCAAATCCATATCATGGTACGTGTTTAGTCTGAATGGTGGTGTAATTCAGATTGTTGAAAGAGGAGATGTCAACGTCGAGAGAGTTGACATACATAACAACGTAGCAGACCCACTCACAAAGCCACTTTCTTAGAGTCACTTTGATCGTTATAAAGACAAGAAGGGTATTAGATACCAGAGTGATTGGCTTTAGTACAAGTGGGAGATTGAAAGAAATATGTCCTAAGTCCAATCATGTATGAGGATTTAGGAATAACTTTTATGTAATCTGTTTTGATTTCATTGATATTAATAAAAGGCTTGTTTTGTTTTTATTGTGGGCTCTATCTATTTAAATGTTTAAATAAGATATACCACAGTTTAGAGTAAATTTTTTTATGGATTATGATGAGATCATAATAATAAGACCTAAAAGATGATAACTCTAAACTTAAATAGTTCCTGGTCGTAGGATTACTAACTGGTAATTAATAATCCGCAAAGATCTGTACATACTATGCTTGCTTCATTATGAAGGATGTCTGTTCTCATAGACATTTGTGTGGTGACACTATAGCTAGTATGTAGGTGCTTATTATAGAATAAGTTCACTGAACATGACTCACACAGCTGAACAACTGATGGAGTTCACTCACGTGTCAGCAGTTGTTCACATAGTGATAGTTGTACAAGTATCCTTAGACTTGAGGTCATCATAGCCATCTTGTGTACACTGAACTATGCTTTGGTTTAGTTCTTAGTCTCAAGGGACAATTATAAGGGCTCT
This sequence comes from Apium graveolens, assembly GCF_009905375.1. NCBI lineage: Eukaryota > Viridiplantae > Streptophyta > Magnoliopsida > Apiales > Apiaceae > Apium > Apium graveolens. The sequence continues at coordinate 38,448,242 of NC_133648.1, forward strand.
ACTGGGTATAGGAATTTGTACACGAAGATAGTGTATGATCAATAAAGGATCTACCCCTTCTAGTGTAAGAAGAGAATGTTGAATGCTGATCCACTTATGTTAGTTCAGGAATCTCTGGCCAGAGTGAATGAAATTAGAAAGGAGTTTCTAATTTACATTAAATAGAACTAAGCATAGTGAATGGGAAAGCAAGTGATTAAATAAGATAGGCTTGACACAAGTTCCATGCCTTGTATTTAATCGTGACATTGCAGGGTAGAAGGAATTAATTGCACGGTAACTACTCACTGAATAGGTTCTTGGTATTCTAAGCAGTGAATTCGTATTATCCGGATAGTCGCGAAATGCTGAGAAGTATCCCTCACGATGTAGAATAAATATGATTAATTAATTTGTTAGGTCACACAAACACTGTAGAGGGGGTGAATACATTGTATAGTACAATCAAATCGAACTTTAATAACTCATGTAACAGAAAACAAACTTTATTGAAATAATAAACTCTGTTAAAGTATGCAACTGTTACCTCTCAGTGATGAACAAATATCACGAGAGCTGCTAGGGTTACAATGAATAATCTTCTCGAATATGATAACACTTATAGTGTAAACCCTATGTATGTGTTTATATACTACACAGTTACAAGATAATCGCTAATTGATATGGAATATAATTCTGTTTCCTAAAATATATCAATCAGATATCTTTTCTTCCAAGTATTCTATTCTTCATAGAATTCCTTCTTCATGCATATCTCTACTTATGTTTATCTCGATCTTCTTTCCTTTAATCAGCTGCTGTCCTTATCTGAACGTCCTTCAGTACTTAAGTTCTGATATCCATCTTATGACGATTATCTCCTGATAATATAAGTACTGATATCCTTAAGTCCCGACTTCCAATAAGTACTGATTTATCCTGTTTAAGTAAGATCTGAAAACTAAACATAAATCATATTAGCCATGACATTATCAAATATATCTAACAATCTCCCCCAACTTGTAAATTAGCATAATATACAAGTTTAACAGATATTTGATGATGTCAAAAACATTAAGTACAAATGCATGAGAATTAGACTAGATAACTACAACTTACAGTCCTTAAAGCTTTACCAGTCTTTAACTTCTGATAACAACTTCAGTCTGTATTCATATCAGAATTTAAGCAGTTGTAGATCTTGACTTGGCTTCATCTTCTAATCTCTCTGATGTCAGGATTTGTTCTGAGATAGTTCTTCAACAAACATCTCTCAGCATATCTGAGTTCATCAATCATCCTCCTTTTAGCATCTTTAAGTTCTGCAGTATTTTCACCAATTTAAAAGATTGCAGCTCTGAGATCATTAATTCTAGCTTTTCTTATATCCTGATCCAGTCTGATCAAATATGCCTTATCAGACTCAAGATTGAATTCCACAGCCTTGTAAACCAGAAAGGTTTATAATCTTGGCAGTGTTGGGCTTCATTTCAACTATATCACCCTTGTGATCTCTGTACTTTGGAAGATATGTGCTGTCAGACTTAACAGAATAAAGCCTTTTCTGTCTCTGAATCTGCTTCATATAGTTTACAGCACTTTTTGTTATTTTGTCATTCACTTGAAGTAAGAATAATACATGCTCCAGTTCTTCAAAATACTTCAATGGAATGGCATTTTCCCTTATATGATAAACCCTACCATCTGTCATGAAGTACAATAAGATGTGTTCTTTCAAGTAGGTATGGTAAACCATTTGTACAGATTCCAGTTGATTCAATCTCTCAGGAGTTGCTCCAATACATGGTTCATCAAGGAAGTTGGATCATTGGTAGTGTTCTGTATTCTTCTTTCATCAGCACTTCCCAATCCAGTTTTATCTCTTGCTTCCTTTCCAGTAACCACTCTTGCTTCAAAACCACTTGCAACAGTCTTCAAAGGTTGAGTCTGTTTGGCCTTAGTGAATCCTGGTAGGAGTGTCTTTGATTTATCTTCTGATATCAAGTTAACTTGAGCTATGTCAGAGGTTACTTGCTTCTTAGAAATATCATAACTTACTATCTCTTGAATCTGAACAACTTGAGCCATGTCAGAGGTTGTCTTAAAAACTTTTCTTGAAGTCAGAGCAAGATCATCATCTTCATCAGTAATTTCTTCATTCACAGGAGGCACATAAACCTTGATAGGTTCACCAACTTTTTCTTTGCCCTTGGACCTTGGATCTATCTGCAGTTGTGATTTAGCCATGATTGCTTCAAGATTTGTCCTTTCTTTTATCACAATGCCTTTGAGTTTTGGAAGTGTCTTTTTACCAGAAGCTTCAGATTTAGATGTGACTTTTTCTGATTTAAGTCTGGCTTCTTCTTCCATTAGACTCTCCAAGTCCATTCCTGGATTTTCTTGAAGAAATAACTATCTTGACATTTCTTCATCAAGATCTAAAAGTTCATCAGAACTTATCCTTTTACCAGTAGCAGAACTAATTTTTTAGCATCAGAACTTGTCCTGTGACTTGTAATTTCAGCTTTTCTTGATGAGAAACCTCTACCTTGACTATGACCTCTACCCATTCCAGAGTTTCCATGGTCATCTTTTTCATCATCCTTCCCCTTCAGTGTCTTATCATTTTTGTATTTGGACTTAATTACTTTCTCCCCTTTTTGGCATCAGCAGGTAAGAGAAGAGAGACAAACAAATCCACTGAGGCTTGGATTTCATTAAGTTGAGATTGCTGAGAAGCTTGATTTTTTAGAATATCATCAATCTGAGCTTGTTGTTTCTCTTGAGTCTTCTCAATATAAGCAACTCTGTCAAAGGTAGGTTGGAAGAATTTTTTCTTGTCAATCTTCTGAACTTGTTCTTGCTTCATTAATTCTTCCTGAATCTTATGTAACTCTGAATGAGTAGTTGAATGGAGACCTTGTAGATGTTTAGTACTCAATGCAGTGACTCTAAGCTGTGTTTTGAAATCATCAGTGATTAACATCTCATCAGCTTTTGTCAAGTGCTCAGCAAGATTCTTTGCAGATGGAACACATGTAACTGAGTTCCATTCCTTAGTCCACTCCTGTCCTGCAGGAGTTTCATTCCAAGGCACTGGTGCTTCTCTGATGACAAACTTCTTAACTAGTTCAGATTTAAGAACAGTTTGTTGAGGGACATGTCCTGAAGGACTTGCTTCATCAGCATTTGCATTTGGAGCAACATCACCAGTATCTCCAGCATTTGCAGCATCAGAACTTACAGAATCAGTATCTTCTGATAAAACAACAGTATGAGAAGCAATTGAGGCTTCAGCATCATCCTCTAATTGCTGATCTGGTGCCAAGTTCTGATCAACAGCCATATCCTGATGCTCACCTATATTCTGATCATCATCATCTAGATGCAGAGAAGGTGTAGTAGATAATTCTGGAGTTTGAGCAGCATCAGTAACATGTGTTGTTGATGGATTAGTTGTTGTTGGAGCTTCTAAGTAAAACACTTCAGGCACAACCAAATTCTGGATATCAATTTCAGCACTTGTGCCTGGATCAACAGGAGATACAGTCTTGTGAACAGGAGACACAGATGGTATGTTTGCCATTTCAGTAGCAGCTTCCTGAGTTGGAGTTAATGGAGAAGCAGTGGCTGGAGCAGATTCTGGTTCTTGTGAGATCAGAGATTCCTGATCTCCTTCCTTAGCTGTTGCTTCCTCATCATCTGAAACTGGCCTTTTAGCTCTCTGTTTCTTGTATCTCTTTAAAAATGGGGATTCCTTGGGAGGTTCAACAGAAGTCATTCTTCTAAGCCTTTTGAGAAGCTTAGATCCGCCAATTCCAGAATCCTTCTGAGAAGGAACTTTCTCAGCTTCTTTGACAACATGTTCTGATGTAGAAACCTGTTCCTCACTATCAGACTTATCTCTCAAAACAATCCTTCTTCTCTTTTGAGGTGTTTGAGGAACAGTCTTTGTCCTCTTAGGCTTAGAAGATGAAGTCTTCAGAGTAGGTGCTGAGGATGAGGGTTGAGCTGTCTGTGAAGTGGAGAGATATGATTTGAGATATGTTCTGAGGGATGGTTGAGGTATAGATGAATGAGTGGTATATTCTGATGGTTGTTGTGGTGTTTGGGATGTGGTGGTAGGTTGGACATCAGAATAAACAGATCTATAGGTTTCAGGATCAGCATTTACCAAGATCTGTTTTACAGACTGAGGAATCTGTAATGGTCTAACCACCTTTTTCTTAGTGTCAGCATTTATCAGGTCATTAAAGGCTCGTTTTGCAATTTTGAAAGGTGGAGTTAAGGTACTGGATAATTGAGGTTCATCAGCACAATAAAAAGTATATATAAGCTGACAGAATCTAGCAAAGTAGACAACATTCCTATCCTCTGTCATCCTATCCCCAATAAAACCTATCACAGCAGTTGCAAAATCAAAATGAGTTTGATTAATGATAGCATACCCGATGTGCTGACTCATTATAGGGATGGCATCAAAGTTGGAACACTTATTCCCAAAAGCTTTAGTGATGCAGTCGAAGAAGAAGCTCCATTTCTTTCTGATATGAGCCCGTTTCAACTGCCCAAGCTTAGCCAAACTCTGCTCATACCCCAAACTGGTCATTAACTCTTGAAGAGCTGATTCCTCCGGGATTGAAAAAGTACATCCTTCTGGTAAATGTAGGGCCTTGCGAGTTGTACCAGGAGTTACCACATGTGTAGAATCATCCACTTCAAAAAAAATACTGAGAGTACTATTTATACCACCATTATCAAAGTGCCCATTCCGCCAAAATGTCAGAACTTGTTGGCTTGAAAAGACTGAAGGCTGGGTCAATACATATCCAATTTCACTTTGTGCAAGAAGATCTTGCACAAAATGCAACTCAGACGGAGCTTCAACATTATCAAGAATTGCAGCATAGTTATTTGGAATAAATTTGGCTCCATCAATGATGAAATCCTTAGGTGCCATGAGAATAATTGAGATTTAAGAGTGCCTGTTAGGTGTTTGATAAATTGCCTGTATGAAAAACAATTGTCAGGAGATGAAAGAGAGTAGAAGCAAAGAAAGAGAGATAAAGTGTAAAAGTAAATAAAAGATTATATACTCTTCTCTCTCTCTCTTACTTATACTTAAAAAAATATAACCGTTGGACACCTGTCAGACATGCAGTAATAATGAATAGTTAATGGGCACGGGAAAACAGTAATCATTACTTACCCACTTGCAGTTTTTCAAGGAAAAACTGTTCCACTTACCCAGTAATTCCATTAATTGAGGTAAATCAGTTTTAATTCAAAATTGAAACTGTTCCCACTTATTCAATTATGTTTCACTGCAACACCAATATTCTGAGAAGAAATTCAAGTATCAGAATGACCAAAATTAAATCAAGTAAATAAGTACTGATATTGCAAGATCAGGACTTAATTTAAATCAAAATAGAAATGGTCATCAGAATATGAATATTTATCAGGATTTATCAATGCATTACAAAACGTCTCAGAGACAAGAACTTGCAAAAAAATAGAAATGTCATTAATATATTAAGAGAATATATTCATGAAATTTAAATTACATCAGAACTTTACAAGATTGTCCTAAGCTGCTAAACTAACATCAACAGCCTTTGTCCTAGCTCAAGAAGCAGGGCAAGGCTGACGATGAAGAAAAATAGGAAGAAGAAAATAAGTTATTTCTTCTTCCTACTCTCTACAAACCGAATAACGAGTCTGATGATTCGCTCTTGCTGGCGGAGAGCTTCCAGCCTTTCCTCCTCCAATCGCTCCAGATGGCGATGGTAGTCCATGTAGAAGAACAGAAGGTGGGTGAGTACCTCCTGGGGAACTGAGTCCCATATCTCATCAGGAATGGCAGTGACGTGCCATTCCTGCTGCCAGGCTTCACAGCTTAACTCCATGTTGAAGGTCTCATAGTTTAAAAACATATTGTAGTTAACCATGATGTTGTGTATATGAGGGAAAAGAGAGTAAGTGTGTGAGGAAAGAATTGATGTATAGGCTGATGTGAAGTGTTCGTTTATATAGGCAAGAGAATGCCAGGAGACGCAAAGAAATTTAATGCTGACAGGTAGAATTAATTCTACCTCGTCTCCCTAGACCGGGAAGACGAAAAACAGTCATTGGAAGTGTAAGTCAGGGTTTAATGCGCACAAGTAACAAGTAAAAAATTACTGTGCATGTACATGTTTTACTAACCCTAATTAGATTGACTGTTAATATTCTACCCAAACATATTCTGATTTAAAATGAGACTGTTTTTAGATTTTATCCACAAATAAGTCAAGTAAAGGATCAGAGTTTAATATCAGAACTTAGACTTATATCAGAACTTAACAGTTATCAGAACATGATTTCTTAACTCGAAAAATGAATGCCTATCTTTGTAAGTCCTCAAACAAATTCTGATATAGATTCTTCAGAACTTAATCATCAGAACGTTCAATCAGAACTTGTCCTCAGAATTTGTGCAATGTGACACAGAAACTGTTCATCTAAAATAACATAGATCACCACAGTAATTTTCATCGTTTATATGGAGTGTTTAGTGTGTGCATTAAGCTAAATATCAAACAAAGAGTAAAGTCTGATTCACTTCAGTACATCTTAGAAATAAGACATAACTAAAACTTTACTAAAAACCTGTCATTATTCTGAAGCCTACTATTGAATGAGTTCATACTTGAGTCCACCTCAACTGTTTTGTGCTAATTTTGTGCATCTTTTTAAATTCCATTGTATAGTGGCTTCTCAGTGTAAGTGAGTCACGACTGCTTATCAGAACTTATGCTTTTGTCAGAGTATTTCTCCAGTAATCATAGAGTGTGAAAAGTCACCAAGAAAATATTTTACTTTTCTGATGCATATTTACTTAATACCAGTAATGCACTTGGGTCGTCCCTTCCACATTTTTACTCTAGATCTCAAAGGAGTACCCGATTTTAATCCTTGATTCTTTTTCTTTTTCTTTTGATAAGTGAGGTTTATCAGCACTTAGTACATTCAACAGATTTACTGGCATCAAAACTTAACAGATGAGAAGCATTATTCTAGTTTTTGACTTAGTAATAAGATAGACAAAGTAAACTTAACTAAGCTCAATATCAGAATTTGCTTGTGTCAAAGGATTTCCACATAAATAATTACTTCTAACATAGGATTTCTAGTGTATTGAAGACTACTAGGTCAGCATCTAGCACAGATATCCTCATAGGATTGAATATTTACACAAACAGACATATCACTGTCAGAGTTTAGAAGGTCACATCAGACATCATTCAGTACTTAAGCAATTTTCAATTAAGCACATAATACACAAAGAGAGTAATTTCTGTAAATACTGTTCATAAAGTCTGATGCATCAGAACAAAACTAAGCAGATTTAGAAAAAGAACCTGAAACCATTCCAAGTTCATTTACCAATCTTGTAAAAGTAGCTTCACACAGTGGTTTTGTGAAGATATCTGCTAGTTGTTGATTTGTTGGAACAAAGTGCAATTCCACTGTACCTTCATCCACATGTTCCCTTATGAAGTGGTACCTGATGCTGATGTACTTTGTCATTGAGTGTTGAACTGGATTACCTGTCATAGCAATAGCACTTTGATTATCACAGTAAATAGGGATTTTGAAATATGTTAACCCATAATCCAGTAACTGATTCTTCATCCAAAGAATCTGTGCATAACAGCTTCCTGCAGCAATGTACTCTGCTTCTACAATTGATGTGGAAATTGACTTTTGTTTCTTGCTAAACCAAGAAACCAATCTGCCTCCAAGAAATTGGCAGCTTCCACTTGTGCTTTTCCTGTCAATTTTGCAACCTGCAAAATCTGCATCTGAGTAACCTATTAGTTTAAAATCTGATTCTCTGGGATACCACAATCCCAGATCAGCCGTTCCTTTAAGGTACTTGAATATTCTTTTCACAGCTGTTATGTGAGGTTCTCTTGGATCTGCTTGAAATCTTGCACAAAGACAGGTAGCATACATGATATCAGGTCTACTAGCAGTTAGATAGAGTAGTGAGCCAATCATACCTCTGTAATCAGTAATATCTACTGATTTACCAGTATCCTTGTCCAGTTTTATTGCAGTGGCCATGGGAGTGGATGCACTTGAACAATCTTGCATTCCAATTTTCTTCAGCAAATTTCTGGTCTACTTAGTTTGACAAATAAAAGTGTCTTCTTCATTCTGCTTGACTTGAAGGCCCAGAAAATAGCTAAGTTCCCCCATCATACTCATTTGATATCTTGACTGCATCAGTTTGGCAAACTTCTTGCAAAGTCTATGATTTATAGAACCAAAGATGATAACATCAACATAAATCTGGACCAGAAGTAAGTCCTTTCCATGGTTGAGGTAGAACATTGTTTTGTCTATAGTTCCTCTGTTAAATCCACTTTCCGGAAGAAACTGAGCTAAAGTCTCATACCATGCTCTTGGAGCTTGCTTAAGTCCATAAAGTGCTTTATCAAGCCTGTAGACATAATCTGGAAATTTGGAATCTACAAAGCCTGGAGGTTGTTCAACATATACTTCTTCCTCCAATTCTCCATTGAGAAAAGCACTTTTCACATCCATTTGAAAGACAATAAACTTTTTGTGAGCAGCATAAGCCAAAAATATCCTTATAGCTTCCAATCTAGCAACTGGTGCAAATGTTTCATCATAATCAATTCCCTCCTGTTGAGAATATCCTTTTGCAACCAACCTTGCCTTATTCCTTGTAATTATGCCATCACTATCAGTTTTGTTTCTGAATACCCATTTTGTACCAACAACAGATCTGTTCTTTGGTCTTGGTACTAGGGTCCAGACTTTATTTCTTTCAAATTCATTTAACTCTTCCTGCATTGCTTGCACCCAATCGGCATCTTGAAGAGCTTCTTCCACTTTCTTTGGCTCATTCTGAGAAAGAAAAGAATTGTAAAGACATTCATTTGAAGTACCTGTTCTAGTTCTGACACCTGCATCAGGATTTCCAATTATCAAATCAGGTGTATGTGATTTAGTCCACTTCCTTGCAGATGGAAGGTTTTCTCTAGAACTGGATGCTCCCCCATGATCCATGTTGTCTTCATTTTTGTTTTGTGATCCTCCCCCTGAAACTATGCTCTCTGAGTTGGATTCTTCAGAATTTAGATTTTCAGACCTATCAGAACTTGTCTTATCAGAACTTGACGAATCAGAACTTGAAGAGCCAGATGTATGTTCTGATGCTTCTTGAGATGTGGTAAGATCTTGAGTATGCTCCCCCTGCATAGGTGCATCTTCCTTTGGCGTAGTCACCATAGTTTCAATAACATCAGAGTTTGATCCATCAGAGTTTGCAGTATCAGGACTTAGATTGTCAGGATTATCAGTATCAGAATTTGAGTCTTCATTTTCAAATCTCAGCTGATCATGATCAATAAAATCTTCAAGTCCAGTAATCTTCTTGTCATCAAAAGAGACATTGATAGATTCCATGACCACTCTTGTTCTCAAGTTATAGACTCTGAAGGCTTTTGTGGAAAGTGGATATCCAACAAAGATTCCTTCATCAACTTTTAAATCAAATTTAGATAGTTGTTCAGGATGAGTCTTAAGAACAAAACACTTGCATCCAAATACATGAAAATACTTCAGATTTGGCTTCTTTTTCTTTACCATCTTATATGGTGTCTTTCCTTGCTTGTTAATGAGTGTTGCATTTTGAGTAAAACAAGCAGTCTGCACAGCTTCATCCCAGAAATAGGTTGAAAACTTTGCTTCATCAAGCATTGTACGTGCAGCTTCAATGAGAGTTCTATTCTTCCTTTCAACAACTCCATTTTGCTGTGGAGTTCCAGGAGCAGAAAATTTCTGCTTGATTCCATGGTTTTTGCAGAACTCTTCCATTATCAAATTCTTGAACTCAGTACCATTATCACTCCTTATTATCTTTACTGAGTCTTTGACCAATTTATCCAGTTTCCTGACATGATCAATCAAGATAGATGCAGTTTCACTTTTTGTGTGCAAGAAATACACCCATATGTATCTGGTGAACTCATCCACTATGACCAACGCATATTTCTTCTTTGTAATAGACATGACATTTACTGGACCAAATAGATCAACATGTAGTAGGTGATAAGGCTCAAGAATTAATGATTCAGTCTTGCTCTTGAATGAGGATTTTCTTTGTTTAGCCTTCTGACAAGAATCACAAAGGCCATCAGGAGCAAATACTGACTTTGGCAGTCCTCTCACAAGATCTTTCTTGACTAGTTCATTTATATTGTTGAAATTTAAATGAGAGAGTTTCTTGTGCCAATTCCAGCTTTCTTCAATTGATGCTCTACTCATCAGACAGATTGCAGAACCATCAGTACTTGTTGAAAGCTTAGCTTCATAAATGTTACCACGCCTGTATCCTTTCAGAACAATCTTTCCTGTAGATTTACTTACAACTTCACAGTGTTCTTCAAAGAAATCAACATGATAACCTCTATCACAGATTTGACTTATACTCAGCAGATTGTGTTTAAGTCCTGAGACCAGAGCTACTTCTTTAATGATGACATTCCCAAGATTGATATTGCCATATCCCAATGTTTTTCCAATGTTGCCATCTCCATAAGAAACACTTAGGCCAGCTTTCTCCACAAAGTCTGATAGGAGGGCTTTATTTCCAGTCATATGTCCTGAACATCCACTGTCCAGAACTAGGATGTTTTTCCTGTTGCCCTGCAATCACAAAGACCACTAATGATTAGTTTTAAGGACCCAGACTTGCTTGGATCCTTTGGCCTTATTAAGTTTGTTAACATTTGCAGCGGATTTAGCATCAGAGTTTATGTTAACAATTTTCTTATCAGAATTTATACTATCAGACTTTGAATCAGAACTTACACTAGAAGGAATAATGGAAACTTTCTTTAAAGAAGGTTTTATTTGATAATAATCATAGTACAAACTATGATATTCCTTATAAGTATAAATGGAATGCCATAAACTACCACAATGAAAACAAAGATTTTGTGGCTTATATCTAACAGACTGATTCTTAACTCTTGACTTTGAAGGTAAGGAGTTTATGTTCTTATTCTTCCTGTAAAAAGAAGCCAGATGGTTAGAACTTCCACAGTTATGACACGTTTTCCTAGGAGCATTAGGAACAGGCTTATAATCATTGTTTTTATTCACACCTTCCTTTCCATTCCTATTTTTCCTAGGTGATTTTACCTTGTTTGCATTCTTAACATCTTTCAGCTTATGCTTAAGCTGCTTCTTTGTCATTAAGCCTATGTTTACTTCAGCTGTCTTTTCCTGTTTTAGTTTGTCAGAAGTTAATTCCTTTTTAACTTCCGATTTCTCATTATCAGACTTTACAGCTACAAACTTGACATGTTTTAACTTTGGCTTTTGTTTAACAACTACAGGCTTAATTCCTTCAGTTCCTTTATCATTCTTATCCTCTCCATAACTTAAGCCCTCTTTCCAGTTTTCACTACTTAACAAATTCTGAGTTGTTCTGCCAGAGTTAGTCCAAGTCCTGATAACCTCTCTTTCCTTTTCTAACTCAGTTTTTAGAGATTCATTCATTTTTAGCACTTCATCCCTAACATAAAAAGCATTATCTCTATCTTTCTGAGTTTGATGGAACATAACTAACTCCTTTTCTAAGAAATTATTTCTTTTCTTAAAAGCAAGATTTTTAGAAGTTAATCTTTCACATGTTAAAGTTTGATCCCTATAACTAACAAATATGGTTTTAAGATATCTTCTCAACTCATTTATATCATCAGTATGAAAGGTATAAGTAGTTTGAGGTACCTTTGATTCAGCAGCTTCAGAACTGCTTTCAGTACTTGCCTTATCAGCATTTGCCATCAAGGCATAATTCTCCTCACTTTCAGAATCTGAGGTGTCTGTCCAGCTTTTCTTCTTTGTTACAAGAGCCTTGCCTTTGTCACTCTTCACTTTCTTGCAATCAGGAGATATGTGGCCTTTCTCACCACAGTTGTAGCATTTGACATTTGTATAATCTCCTCTGTCAGACTTTCCTCCTCTGCTCTCAGATTTTCTGAAATTCTTCTTATCAGAACTTGTGCCTTATCTGGAAAACTTCTTTCCCTTCCTGAACTTCCTGTATGCAATCTTTGTGATCCCTTTCACCATAAGAGCACACAGCTTCATCATCTCCTCATCAGCATCCGTCTCAGGCAAGCTTTCAGATTCTGAGTCATCATCACTTTCAGAACTTGATGACTCATTATCAGACTTTGTGAAGAGAGCTTTACCCTTGTCTTTCCTTGAGGTAGCTGCCTTGGGGGATTCTTCTTCAGCCTTAAGAGCAACTGTCCTTGACTTACCACCTTTCCTCTTGCTTCTTTGTTCCATCTCAAGTTCATGAGTCTTGAGCATTCCATAAATTTCATCAAGAGTTGTTTAATCAAGATTGTAGTTGTCTCTTATTGTTGTTGCCTTCAAATCCCAGCATTCAGGAAGAGCTAACAGGAATTTAAGGTTTGAATCTTCAAGATCATACTCCTTATCAACCAGTGATAGATCATTCAAGAGTTTGACAAATCTATCATATAAATCAATCAATGACTCATTAGCCTTTGAGTCAAAGTGTTCATACTCTTGAGTGAGTATTGTCTTCCTGTTCTTTTTAATCGTATCAGTTCCCTGACACCTTGTTTCCAGGGCATCCCATATCTTCTTTGCAGTCTTGCAATTTATTACCCTTTTTGACATTACATTATCAATGGCACTATGCAGTAAGTGTCGTACCTTAGCATCCTTAGCAATTGATGCGATATCTTCAGCAGTGTAATCACTCTTCTCCTTTGGTACAGTCTTTGCTGCTTCACCTGCAACTGCAACCGCGAGCTTGGTTGGTTTGTGAGGCCCTTCCTTGATTCTATCAAGATATTCTAGATCTGTTGCTTCCAGAAACATGGTCATCCTCACCTTTCATATGGGATATTCAGATGGTCTCAATATGGGAACTCTGATGGTCTCATATCGGCTTTGAATTTGTGTCTTAGGAGGTTCTTCGTTTTTGGTGGGCTTAGTTGGAGTTTCTGTTTCAGACATGATTGTGTTTGGATCTTAAACTGTTTGTGCGTTTACAGATAGGCTCTGATACCACTTGTTAGGTCACACAAACACTGTAGAGGGGGTGAATACAGTGTATAGTACAATCAAATCGAACTTTAATAACTCAAGTAACAGAAAACAAACTTTATTGAAACAATAAACTCTGTTACAGTATGGAACTGTTACCTCTCAGTGATGAACAAATATCACGAGAGCTGCTAGGGTTACAATGAATAATCTTCTCGAATATGATAACACTTATAGTGTAAACCCTATGTCTGTGTTTATATACTACACAGTTACAAGATAATCACTAATTGATATGGAATATAATTGTGTTTCTTAAAATATATCAATCAGATATCTTTTCTTCCAAGTATTCTATTCTTCATAGAATTCCTTCTTCATGCATATCTCTACTTATGTTTATCTCGATCTTCTTTCCTTTAATCAGCTGCTGTCCTTATCTGAACGTCCTTCAGTACTTAAGTTCTGATATCCATCTTCTGATGATTATCTCCTGATAATATAAGTACTGATATCCTTAAGTCCTGACTTCCAGTAAGTACCGATTTATCCTGTTTAAGTAAGATCTGAAAACTAAACATAAATCATATTAGCCATGACATTATCAAATATATCTAACATAATTAATCATATTTAATGAATTAGAGAATTCATATAAATAATGATAAAATAGTTTTATTATTATTTATTTCTACTATCAGCTTAATATTGAACCTACAGGGTCACACCATAAAAGGGAATGATTTAATGGTGGAGAAATTAATTAATAATGGCTGATAATTATTTATTTATGAAATAAATAATTAATTGGCAAATTTAATAATTGATTAAATGAGATTTAATTGATTATAAATTAATTAAGAAAATGTTCTTAATATTATTAATTAAGAATTTAATTTTTGAAAATTAAATCAAGTTAGAGAATTATTTCTAAAGAGTTTAGAAAAAGGATTAATAATTAAAAGGTGTTTTAATTATTAGTGAGAATAATAAAGGGTTAATAATAATAATATTTTATGGGAAAAATTTCAGCTGAAAATTTTGCCTATAAATATACTATTATAAACCCTATTTTTGCATAAACCAAAAAAAGATTTACAAAACCGTAATTCTCTCCATCTCCTCCTCCTTCATTACATCGTTTTCTTGGTGGATACCGGTGGAGTGCTTCACACTTGAGGAGCAGCTGCTAAGGATCTCCGTTCATCATTTTTGGATCGCCATTAAAGACCTCCATCTTTCCATTAACGTAAAGCTTCTTAAGGTAAACATACTGAACGACAAATTAAATATTATTTTTCGCATGGATCCTGCGGAGGGTTTCGTTTTTTTTAAGATTTAAATTTACGTTTTCGCTGCGTTTATGTGCTAAAAACCCTTCACCGGCTTGATTTCAAAAGTATTGGCCTGAATAGCCGGATGAATAATGCTTGACTGAATGTCATCAATTTTAGGCCGAGAAAAGTCCATAAGAGCTGGATCTGCTGGAACTATACGATCACCCATGATTACCGGTTCCTTCTTTTCACTCTCTTTATCGGAATATTCAAAATCTATCTTCTCCGGATATCAAGAACTGAATATGTCTCCTCAGCCGTATCTAGAGTCCTCTTACGAGTGCGAGAACGTGTTTGCATAAATGCTAGCTAGAGTACCTGAAACACAACCGGAAACAATAAGTAACAGATCTTAATCAATGAGTCCTAATGACCACTGGTGGCAAGTACATATACTAAACAAATTACACCGAGTCCCCGGCAGCGGCGCCAAAAACTTGTTAGGAACAAAGCATGCGCTAATAATTCACACAAGTATACACGTTCGCAAGTAATATATAATAATTTCTAGTTCATTCCCACATAGACTCTGACTAATTATGTTCAATTAACACTTACTCACCAATGTGATTACTTCTCAATGTCAAGATAATAACACTTAAGGTTGATTAACTAATTATTAACTACGATTAACTACAAGAATAAGACACTTAATTTAACACTTGAATTAACAATATTAAATACACATGAGATCATAACTTCATTACTACTTCATTCAATAATTTTTGTTATTACCCTTAGCATGTAACGGTGATGATATTAATCGAACAACACGAAACTGATAAAAGCCAACTTTCGTTGCACAAATACCATTCTAACAAGCATCCACAATTAAGATAGAAGTTGAATAGGCATCAATTATGTTGAGACCCTATATGTCTACAGAACTTGACAACATAACGATTTAAGCGCAAGTTATTCATTATGATTATACAGGGCAAGTAAAACGGTTAGAGTTACCCACTAATCATGCATACAATACATGAATCTATGCTAGCATGGCAAGTTCTAAATCTCAAGATTCACTATCACTTCACAAGAGATTAACATGCTATCTTATATGTCCGCGACGCACATAAGACGAATAAGCACAACCTATGCTAGATATCATATAATTATCACATGCCAAGGTATTAAACAATCAACTAAAAAAATCCATAGTAAATCCGCTACGACCCCATGATCACGATTAGCCCATGATAGAACTCATCGTCACCATGGGTTCATATGAAAATATGATAATCACACAACAATATAAACTAATAAAAATACTTATTAAAATCAGAGTACGTCACAAGAGTATTAAGGTTCAAAGTATTAAAAACTAGCATCCACTGTTATAACGAATAAAAGAATCACAAGATAACGTATGCTTCCTCTTCTTCGTTGTGGTGTGCTAAAACGGTCTTCTTAATCTTCTCTCTTTGCTCCTTGGTTGATTGATACTTGTTGCTTGATATTGTGAAACGTCTCTCAAATAGGTTTATATAAGAGTCCACAAGAAATAGCACCGTCAGAAGTCTAATAGAAGTCAAATTAGAAAATCAGATTCTAAAATTACGACCCCAGGCGGCCGCCCCACATCCCAGGCGGGCGCCTGCATCTCCAGGAGGTCACCCCACATCCCAGGCGGGCGCCTGCACTGCTTCTGGAAAAATCATCTTTTTCCTCCTGATTTTGCTGAATTCTTCGCACAACTCCCCCCAACTGGTTCCAAGTACTTGTAATATCCGGGATATATCGCGTAATTATTTTTGCTATTAAATAATTATTATGTGTGTTCAGTATCTATTCTGTGAATTAATTGTTAAGTGTGTTGGATTTTAATCGCAGTGGAAGCATGTAAAAGCACTTTTACACATACAAAATCCAAATAAAAGCATATAAATCGTGGTAAAAACATATGGATCGATTACTAACCTTTAATATGCGATTCAAAAGCAACGATCGGAGATCCTTAGCAGTTGCTCCTCAAAACGTGAAGCACTCCACCGGTATCCACCAAGAAAACGACGTTAAGGAGGAGGAGGAGGTGGAGAGAATTAGGTTTTATCTAAAATTGGGGTTAGAATAAAAATAGGGTTTATAATAGTATATTTTTATAGGAAAAATTTTCAGTTGAAATTTTCCCATAAATATTATTATTATTATCCCATTTATTATTCTCATTAATAATTAAAACACCTTTTAATTATTAATTCTTTTTCTAAACACTTTAGAAATAATTCTCTCTCTTGATTTAATTTCCAAAATTAAATTCTTAATTAATAATATTAAGAACTTTTCTTAATTAATTTATAATCAATTAAATATCATTTAATCAATTATTAAATTTGCCAATTAATTATTTATTTCATAAATAAATAATTATTAGCCATTTTTATTAATTCCTCCACCATTAAATCATTCTCTTTTTATGGTGTGACCCTGTAGGTTCAATATTAAGCCGGTAGTAGAAATAAATAATAATAAAACTATTTTATCATCATTTATATAAATTCTCCAATTCATTAAATATGATTAATTAATTAATCATATTTATTCTACATCATGAGGGATACTTCTCAGCATATCGCGACTATCCGGATAATACGAATTCACTACTTTGAATACCAAGAACCTATTCAGTGAATAGTTACCGTACAATAAACTCCTTCTACCCTACAATGTCCCGATTAAATACAAGGCATGGATCTCGTGTCAAGCCTATCTAATTTAATCACTTGCTTACCATTTACTATGCTTAGTTCTATGCAAATTAAAAACTCCTTTCTAATTTCATTCACTCTGGCCAGAGATTCCTGAACTAGCATAAGTGGATCAGCCTTGAACATTCACTTCCTTCACTGGAAGGGGTAGATCCTTTATTGATCATACACTATCTTCGTGTACAAATTCCTATACCCAGTAGAGCCCTAATAATTGTCCCTGGAGACTAAGAACTAAACCAAAGCATAGTTCAGTGTACACAAGATGACTATGAAGACCTCAAGTCTAAGGATACTTGTACAACTATCACTATGTAAACAACTGCTGACACGTGAGTGAACTCCATCAGTTGTTCAGCTGGGCGAGTCATGTTCAGTGAACTTATTCTATAATAAGCACCTACATACTAGCTATAGTGTCACCATACAAATGTCTATGAGAACAGACATCCTTCATAATGAAGCAAACATAGTATGTACCGATCTCTGCGGATTATTAATTACCAGTTAGTAATCCTATGACCATGAACTATTTAAGTTTAGAGTTATCATCTTTTAGGTCTCACTATTATGATCTCATCATAATCCATAAAAAGCTTTACTCTAAACTATGGTATATCTTATTTAAACACTTAAATAGATAAAGCCCGTAGTAAAAACAAAACAAGTCTTTTATTAATATCAATGAAATCAAAACAGATTACACAGGAAGTTATTCCTAAATCCTAATACATGATTGGACTTAGGACATATTCCTTTCAATCTCCCACTTGTACTAAAGCCAATCACTCTGGTATCTAATACCCATCTTGTCTTTATGATGATCAAAGTGACTTTCATAAAGTAGCTTTGTGAGTGGGTCTGCTATGTTGTTATGTGTGTCAACTCTAATTCAATACAACACAAGAAATGTTATCGCGCTCCCACTAACCCTTTTGTAGACACATGGTTCATCTATGTTTTTCAGAAAATCAAACTCTTTGATTGTCTCATCAAAACGAATGTTCCATCTTTCGAGAAGCTTGCTTTAAACCACATATGGTTCGCAGCAGCTTACACACTAGGTTTTCATTTCCCTTGGAAAGAAAACCATCTGGCTAATTGCCAGATCTCATAGTCGTAGTAAGCAGCAATCGTAAGCAAAATCCGAACTGATTTTAACAGGGCTACAGGTAAAAAAGGTTTCATCAAAGTCAATCCATTGCCTTTGTTTGAATCCTTTTCCCAAAAGCCTGGCCTTAAAGGTCTCCACCTGGCCATCTGCTCTAATCATTCTTTTGTATCCCATATACATAGATTTCATTCCGGATTTTATGGCACTATGCCATTTCTCTGAGTCAACACTACTCATAGCCTCATTATAGGTCACAGGGTCGTCATCATCAATGATCGACAACTTATTGTTATTCTTAATGACAAGGCCATATTACCTCTCAGGTTGGCGAGACACTCTCCCTGACCTACGAATGGGCTGTTCCATAAAAGGTTGTTCAGTCAGAACAGGTGTTTCCACTTGATCCGTAGCAGTTTGTGCTACTTGAACTTCATCAAGTTCAATTTTGCTCCCACTGTTTCCTTCAAGGATAAACTCCTTTTCCAAGAAGGTAGCATGTCTGGAGACAAACACCCGATGATCGGTGTAAAAGTAATACCCTAAAGTCTCTTTAGGATATCCCACAAAACTACATTTTACGGATCGATATTCCAGCTTATCTGGGTCAACTTACTTGACATAAGCTGGACATCCCCAAATCTTAACGTGTTTAAGACTCGGTTTCCTTTCTTTCCATATCTCATACGGAGTTTGAGGAACAGATTTGGAAGGCACCTTATTCAGTAAGTATGCTGAGGTTTCCAATGCATAACCCCATAGGAATACTAGAAGATTCTCATAGCTCATCATGGACCGAACTATGTCTAACAAAGTTCGATTTCTCCTTTCAGATACCAATCTGGAGGAGTCCACTGGGAGACTATACCATTTACTTTGAGATAATCTAGAAACACTCCTTTAAAGTATTCACCACCTCGATCTGATCGAAGAGTTATAATACTATGTTTGGTTGTTTCTCCACTTCATATTTATACTCTTTGAACTTTTCAAAGGCTTCAGACTTGTGTTTCATCAAACACATATCCGAATCTAGATCTATTATCCATGAAAGTAATGAATTATGAAAATCCACCCATGGCTTGCTTAGACATTGGTCCACATACATCTGTGTGTACCATTCCTAGAAAATTTGCAGTCCTTTTTCATGTCTACTAAATGGAGACTGCAGTGCCACAATAAAGTGAGATTTTCATCATCCCTTTTCTTTTATTAGTTTGTTCAATCTGAAGTAAATTATGTCACATATATATACAAACCATTATTTTAAGCACCACGTCCATAAAGAATATTATCTCTAAGAATAGAACATTCATTATTCTCAATAATAAATGAAAATCCAGCCAAGTCTAACATGGGAATAATATTCCTCACAATCGAGGGAACAAAATAACAATTATTTAAAACAATAGTCTTGCCAGTAGGCATATGTAAATGAAATGATTCTACATCTACAGCAGCAATTCTTGCTCCATTTCCCATCAGTAGAATCACCTCCTCTTCTTCAAGAGTCCTATTTCTCCTTAGTCCCTGCAATAAATTGCAGATTTGAGAACCACAGGAGGTATCTAATACCCAAGTAGAAATTTGATTTAATGACATATTCACTTCTATCATGAACATACCTGAATCAGAAGCAGTAGTCTCACTACCCTTCTTCTTCTTCTTCAATTCTGCAAGGTAAACCTTGCAGTTCCTCTTCCAGTGCCCCACCTTGTTACAGTGAAAGCAAACAACTTTGCTCTTGGGGTCTTCAGCTTTTGGTGGAACCGGCGTTTTCTCACCTACTTTTTTCTTCTTGGAAGAGTTCCTCTTCCTTAGGATTGGAACCTTCACCAATTAGAAGGAAAAAACTCTTCTTAGGGGGAAAATTCGATTCCGCAGTCTTCAACATGTTGTGGAGTTCAGGCAGGCTGACATCCAACTTATTCATGTGAAAGTTCACAACAAACTGCGAGAACGAACTCGGAAGCGATTGCAAGACCAAGTCTTGGCTCAGCTCCCCATCCATGGCAAAACCAAGTTGTCCAAGACTTTCAATCAAATTGATCATCTTAAGTACATGGTCATTCACAGATGATCCCTCAGACATCCTACACCGAACAACTCCTTCGATATCTCATATCGAGCTGTCCTCCCTGCCACATCATACAACTCTTTTAGAGGCATGAGGATAGTGTGAGCATCCATATGCTCATGTTGCTTCTGTAGCTCAATGTTGATGGAAGCTAGCGTGATGCATTGAGCAACATTTGCATCATCTACCCACTTACGATACACAACATGTTCATCATTATGTGCATCACTAGCAGGTTCAGTAGGCTTAGGTGAGTCAATTACGTATTCCAGCTTCTCAATCCTGAGAACAATTCTCAAGTTTCGAAGCCAGTCAGCATAATTAGGACCAGTCAATTTGTGAGCATCCAATATGCTCCTGAGTGATAGTGCAGAAGACATAATGTATGTTGTAAATCTGTAAATGATAAACACATAACAACACTTAGCAAATATTCGATTTCATTTTAAAACACTATATGAATCGGGTCTTTATTCATAAGTGGCTCCCACTAGTTTATCTAATTTATTCAACCCCCTACGTGAAAAATTAAGCATTCATAATGCTAGTGGGAATAGGGATCCTACATTCCATTACACAACCCCGGATGTGGCACGAAACGCCATGTAATGTTCAATAGGCAGACAACTCTTGTCAATTACATCTAATGTTATTCCCTAATCAAACTTTAGCCTCTTGAATAATTGAGTCACGGTTGTGGCACGACAAACTCAATATTCTAAGTCAAGTCTAACCCAACATTCCGTACAATTGAATCAGTCCCCAAAGGCCCACGACTGTGGCACGTAACGATCTTTAGATTCTTATTCAATGTACACATCTCTATGTAGTAGACAAGTATTTCTTATTTCGAAATCAAAGCCCTCGGCTAATGATTTAAAAATAAGAACTACTTTCTATCATGTTGGAAGGCTATGACCGACACAAGCCCGTTGTGTCATTGGCCAATTACTACTTGATATTATTTAATTTTAGAGGGATTATATTACGTTACAATCATAATCATATTATAAAGAGATTCTTCCTTTTAAATTAAATATTTCAAATCAATAATCAATAATCAGATGATTCCCAGATCGGGTGGAGCATTGTCAAGAGGCGTCACTTAATAACCCTTTCTTACAGATAGAAATCTGTTGTTGACAGAATCATCCTTTCTCTCATATCGAAAATTCATATTCAATTACGTGTTTCATAAACACAAGAATCTCATGATTGTATTCATAATATTATTATTAAGGTTCTGAAACAATTTCACTATACTAGGTTGTCTAACAAACGCCTTATGTTCATTTAAGTTCACCTAAATCTATCATCGCATGATAAACTAAGCATATATCACATATATAAACATGTATAAACATCAAGGTAGGCATGTTATATCATCTAGCACATTAGTCTAAGCATTATACATCTCTATGTATCACATAAAGCATTTAAAAGCAATTAAAACAGTTAAAAATAGCTTAAAAACACTTCTGTTAGCTATAAACAGTTCGAAACAATTTCATAAAATATCATATAATATACCATTAGAAGCGTCTCGAAAAGACGAATCCAACGGTACCAAAATCGCCCAATTCTGAGCTGGCACGCGCCCCCACGCGCCGAAAGAAGATTCCCCACGCGCGGCCACGAACACACGCGCCTAACAGCGCGTGTCTGATTTTCTTCCACGCGCCCCACGCGCCACACGCGCCCTAACCCCTATGCTGACGTCAGCATGACGTCATCTGATGACGTCAGCATGACGTCAACACATCTCTGACTTTTTGACCAGCGCGTGTCTGCCACGCGCCGCGCGTGACACACGAGTGCGTGTGCCCCACGCGCGCATGTCAGACGCGCGCTCTTCTGCCCGTTCTGACAGTCGCCGCCTGTTCTTTTTTTTTTTTGTTTTTCTCGAACGCCGTGCTCAACAACAACATCAGTGCTTGTCTGTCTTCTTTCTTTCCGTGCCATTCAACACCAGCACACACATCAAAACAGCAGACTATACAAACATATATATATATATACTATATATACATATATTTACTTATTTAATTACGAATTTTAATTACAAGAACTTTAAAAATTCATAATAAAAAATCTATACATCCTAAAATTATGAAAAAAATACCCAGACGATCTACAACACTTGTAGAACCCAGATCAACATTCAAAATTATTCTGAGAAACGATTTCTCATCAGACAAAATTAATCCATGATATAACTTGTAAAAATCATAAATAATTCATACAAGCACATAAAATTCTAAAATTTTTACCACAGATCTATATGCATACAACCGAGGGCTCTGATACCAATGTTGGATTTTAATCATAGCGGAGGCATGTAAAACACTTTTACACATACAAAATCCAAATAAAAGCATATAAATCGTGGTAAAAACATATGGATCGATTACTAACCTTTAATATGCGATCCAAAAGCAACGATCGGAGATCTTTAGCAGTTGCTCCTCAAAACGTGAAGCACTCCACCGGTATCCACCAAGAAAATGACGTTAAGGAGGAGGAGGAGGTGGAGAGAATTATGTTTTATCTAAAATTGGGGTTAGAATAAAAATAGGGTTTATAATAGTATATTTATAGGCAAAATTTTCAGCTGAAATTTTCCCATAAATATTATTATTATTATCCCATTTATTATTCTCATTAATAATTAAAACACCTTTTAATTATTAATTCTTTTTCTAAACACTTTAAAAAATAATTCTCTCTCTTGATTTAATTTCTAAAATTAAATTCTTAATTAATAATATTAAGAACTTTTCTTAATTAATTTATAATCAATTAAATCTCATTTAATCAATTATTAAATTTGCCAATTAATTATTTATTTCATAAATAAATAATTATCAGCCATTATTAATTAATTCCTCCACCATTAAATCATTCTCTTTTTATGGTGTGACCCTGTAGGTTCAATATTAAGCCGGTAGTAGAAATAAATAATAATAAAACTATTTTATCATTATTTATATAAATTCTCCAATTTATTAAATATGATTAATTAATTAATCATATTTATTCTACATCGTGAGGGATACTTCTCAGCATATCGCGACTATCCAGATAATACGAATTCACTGCTTAGAATACCAAGAACCTATTCAGTGAATAGTTACCGTACAATAAACTCCTTCTACCCTACAATGTCCCGATTAAATACAAGGCATGGATCTCGTGTCAAGCCTATCTAATTTAATCACTTGCTTACCATTTACTATGCTTAGTTCTATGCAAATTAGAAACTCCTTTCTAATTTCATTCACTCTGGCCAGAGATTCCTGAACTAGCATAAGTGGATCAGCCTCGAACATTCGCTTCCTTCACTGGAAGGGGTAGATCCTTTATTGACCATACACTATCTTCGTGTACAAATTCCTATACCCAGTAGAGCCCGAATAATTGTCCCTGGAGACTAAGAACTAAACCAAAGCATAGTTCAGTGTACACAAGATGACTATGAAGACCTCAAGTCTAAGGATACTTGTACAACTATCACTATGTGAACAACTGCTGACACGTGAGTGAACTCCATCAGTTGTTCAGCTGGGCGAGTCATGTTCAGTGAACTTATTCTATAATAAGCACCTACATACTAGCTATAGTCTCACCACACAAATGTCTATGAGAACAGACATCCTTCATAATGAAGCAAGAATAGTATGTACCGATCTCTGCGGATTATTAATTACCAGTTAGTAATCCTACGACCATGAACTATTTAAGTTTAGAGTTATCATCTTTTAGGTCTCACTATTATGATCTCATCATAATCCATAAAAAGCTTTACTCTAAACTATGGTATATCTTATTTAAATACTTAAATAGATAAAGCCCGTAATAAAAACAAAACAAGTCTTTTATTAATATCAATGAAATCAAAACAGATTACACAGGAAGTTATTCCTAAATCCTAACACATAATTGGACTTAGGACATATTCCTTTCAAAGTGTTATCAGTGTTTGGATATTTAAAAATATTATTAATTGAGTATTTTAATTTTTATATGTCCAAAATAAAATATAGATAATTGTCATATCTTCCTAATTATTTTTATGTTGATTTATAAATTTATATGAATCATATGAAATTTATAAAATCTTTTTCCGAGTATTTAAAATCTATTTTATAAAAATGGGAACCAATCGACGTCAACCGTTGTTACGTTTTTGGAACCCGAAACTCTTCCGAGAACTCCTTCCTATCCTAATTGTAATATTCCGAGCATTTTCCATGTTTCGACTTTTTCGATCCGGCCCTGCGCGGGTCCCGGCGCAACATTTTTGATACAATATTCGTTTCGGTAAATCAATAAAACCCGTATTTTTGATAAACAGGAGCTTTTTATTAAACTATCACAATTATCACTTCGTAATACGTGTAACCAGGCGCTGAGACCAAGACCGCAATACAAATTTTACTGATTTGGATAAATATCCCGAAAACCGATACCGTTTGGATCAGTTTTTACAAATAAACGTACCGTTTTATATCCGGAATGATCTAACGGGATACTAATTTCCCGTAAGTATAAATAGCCTTTTACCGTATTTTATTTCGTATCAAAATCATTTGCAGACAGATAATTATATAATTTTACAGAGAAAAATCATATATTCATAAACCTTACTGAGAATCCAACCACAAATTCAAGGTGTTAGTGAAATCCGTTTGGAAAGTTGGAGTAACCAATTTGAAGGTCTCAAGGAGTACTATCAGATTCCAGGACCTGTTTTACTGCAGAATCAAATGTTGATTTTATATAAATTTAATTATTTTCGAATTATTTTTATGAAAAATATGAATTTTTGTTCGGATGATTGTTTATATGATTTGATGATTGCATGTGATAGAGCTTGTTTTCCAGATGATTTTGATATATTATACGTCTGATTTGGAGTTCAATAACATGCTCAAAAGTAGGTTTAATTTTCGAATTTCAAAATTAGGGTTTATAACCCGTATGAATGTTTTCAATTGAAATTTGGGGGTTTTTGATCCAGGGGTTATTAGCTGTTGATTTATAGTGGGTTATGTTCCTTATGAAATTTGCAATCGATTGGTATATAGCTCGTTAACAGAGGATTAATGGATCGAAGGGAGTTGTGTTTTGAAAGTTTTCGATGTTCGCCGGAAACCGGCGATGTTCTTGGCCAATTTCCGGCCAGAACAGAGATGATTATTGAGTTTTGATTGCACGAATAAGTTGCTGGTAACCTGTAGATTAAATCTGGACAGTTTGGTGGCCTGAGGTGGCCGGAATCGTGTTCTCCGGCCACACTCCGGCGAGTCGACGGCTGGGCTGGCAAAATTGCAAACAGGCCCCTGTAGGTTTGTAGATGATGAAGTTTAGTCCCTGTAGTTTGCAAAGTTTTCAAAAATAGGATTCCTATTTATAAAATGTTTAAAAATCATATTTCCTATTTTTTTTTATTATAAAAATTCATTTTTAATTTCTGAAAATTCTAAAAATTAGTATTTTAATTCCGAAAATTATTTTTAATTCAAAAATAAATTTGAATTAATTAGTTAATTAGTTTCAGTTGATTTTTAATTGATTAATTGGTCAATTAATTCAAAAATTAATTAATTAATTGATTTAATTAATTATTAATTAATTTTAATTAATTATTTAATTAGATTTAATTATTTAAAAATGATTTAAAAATTCCGAAAAATAGTTTCGAGCTTTAAAATATTATTCTAAATTATTTCCAAGGCTCGATAATTATTACAAAATTGATTCGGAGCCAGAATTGGCCAACCGAACCATGTTTATTAACCCGAAATTGATCCAACGACCCGTATTAATTCTGAAAAATATTTTAAAAATCATTTTAAATACCCGAAAGCATATTTATGACCCGAAAGTTCTTTATAAATGATATGTCATTGATTACGTGATGTATTATGTGTTATACGTGACTTGTTGATTGACTATCGGTCTATATATTTGGTGTTTACTTGGTTATTGCATAACTTTCAATCCGTTAATCAGATTTGGGTGAAACGAAGGGTGGATAGAAGTATGTGTTGAATAAAATCCTATGAGTTGATGATTGATAGATGCTTATCATATGTGAACAGAAGAGGCAAGACGTAAGAAAGGGAAACAGGTAGTTGAGGAGTAAGACGATTGTGATTGGAAGCGAGTGCAGGATAGTAAGCTAATACCAGGCAAGTGTTCTGAACTTTCTTGAGATATTGTAGTACTTGATAGTCCTGTTGATATTGCAAGTGCTTTGAAGCACTGAAACCTAAACCCTGATTTCAGTTATTGTTCTTGAGCCATGAACCTTATTCTTTCTAAACCATTTATTATTGTATACCCAAACATGAACCACAAATCTACGATACTACTCCACAAGTACATACAAACTAAATACCAAACACTAAACTGAATTGCATATATACTCAACCCATGATATCTTATGCTTTGAAAGACTAAATCCTTGAAACCCTGAAACGTTGATTCCTTTGTTATCCAATTCTTTCATTACCCAGCATCCAAGCTTTGAAATCACCTAATTGATCCTTACAAGGGTTGAAACCCTTTCATTGTTAAGTATTCACTGTTGTTAATGATTCTGATTATTGTTATTATTGTTCATTCTGTTATTATGTTAGAATTGGATTGCTTTTATAAAATTGTGGACCAGATTCGTGGTCAGACCATTTAATGGTCAAGTTAGGCCAATGTGTGCCTTGGATCCAGTAGTTAGAGCAATGCTGTGTGCTTTGCTCGGGGTTAGTGCGTGACTGATCAGTAGCCTAACCTTGGTTTTTAAAATAAAAATATAGTATACAATTCTAAATCATAATCCATTGTTCACTTGGTATCATAACCATATTCACTTGATGATCATTATTCTCAGTTTTGTCATTGTGACTTGCTGAGCTAGTTAGCTCATCTGTGCGATGTTATTTATATTCTTTCCAGTTAAAAAGGAACCAGTTGGTAGCAAGGATCCCCAGCCCAGTGCGAGAGCTAGGGATTAAGGCTGTTGGAGCTGAGCTAGTAGGCTTCTTTTGGAATAATTTAAAATTGTAAAAGTTTGTAATAAGTTTAATACTCAGTTTGAGTTTGAATGGTTGGGATTTGATCGGTATGTAATATATTAGTGTGTTTGGCTTGTGTGCATACTTTAACCTGTTGCGATCCGTGGTAGTTGGTAAGTAGGGTCATTGCATATTATTATTATCTTTAATATTGTTATAAGCAGGTTATAAATAAGGTATGTGTGTGGACCCCAAACTTCTGACCCGGGTTTGAAGGGCGCCACAGGTTTGGTATCAGAGCCACGGGTTATAAGTCACTGACACAAGCCTAGGTTGACGGGAATGGGTAGGGGGTTAGGATTAGAAGTAAGGCATAGGATGATAGAACGTCGAGAGGTTGAGTGTTATGGTATAACCGGTATTAGTATAGTTCGCGTCGTGGTTTGAGATTCTTATATTGCAATATGATTTCAGATAACAGAGATGGCCGACTCTTTTATTCCCGTATCAGCTGATCACTCAGAGCCTTCAGTTGGAGCACCAGCATCGGATCCACGTCCTGTTATTCCACCAGCATTGGCTATTCTACCTCCACCGGTGTTGCAGCCCGTACCATTGCAGGCTATTCCACCTCCAGGCATGAGGCCACATGTCAGATGACCCCTACCTGCTGACTCAGGCTTTACTGGTCATTCAGTTACAGGAGTACCTTTTCAGTTCTCTTCTTATCCTGTCCCATATCATCAGTTTGAGGCTTGCCTTATGGAGCAGCGATTCCTTCAGGGTCAGATTCAGGAGTTACTACATATCATGCGTACGAGAGAGGTTGGGAGTGGTGTGAGGCGACTCAGAGAGAGGCTACAGGCGTTTCGTAGGACAACTGCAGTGAGGATTGCTGAGGCTACACATGAGGACATCACCCCTGATTTCCTAGTGGGGTGGGCTAAGTGGGTTCTAGAGGAGCTTGAGGAGATTGGAGGTCCAGACTTGCCATGAGTCAGAAATCCAGAGACGGAGATGCTAAGCAGTGTTGTTATGGTTGTATAGTATGAACAGTAGTGTGTAGTGTGTATCAGTAGACTTTTGAGTTGTAATTATAGACTAGCTATGCTGACTAGTGAGTAGGTTATTGTACCCTTTTTTGCTTTTACTTTCGAAGCGTCTTTACGCTTGTACTACCCTAAAACTTTTGATCTATATATCAGTACCTTTTCTTTTCCAGCACTATCATTTACTTTATCGCACCTGTTTTACTTTAGCTTATTTATTGCACCAGTTATACCCTGTGATACCATGTACCCTGTTTTCTATAACTGTTTATATTCTGTAAAGAAGCATGCAATTTACTTAGTTACAACTGTTTTCAAAAAGGGATATTCCTGTTTTACAAAACTTTTCCTTTATGCAAAGATTTGATTCAAAAGCTAAATAAATTGTTTGATTCTTTACAGAAAATGCCTCCTAGAAGAAATACCCGCACCAACACCCAGAATGAAGAAACCAACAACAACAACAATAATAACCAAGATGAGACAAACCAGAATGTGAACCCAAGATCCATAGACCCAGCAATAGCCCAGATTCTCCAAATCTTGGCCCAACAAACAGTTCACCTGGCACAATAACAACAAAGACGGACCAATCCCCAGGTATCTTTTAAAACTTTTCAGGCAGTAAACCCACCAGAATTCAAGGGTTCCCTAGAGCCGATTGAAGCAAATGTGTGGTTAAAAGAAATAGAGAAGGCATTTGCCTTAGTGAAAGTGAATGAGGAACAGAAGGTTGAGGTTGATTTCACAACAAATTGTACTGATTTGGATAATTATCCCGAAAACCGATACCGTTTGGATCAGTTTTTACAAATAAACGTACCGTTTTATATCCGGAATGATCCAACGGGATACTAATTTCCCGTAAGTATAAATAGCCTTTTACCGTATTTTATTTCGTATCAAAATCATTTGCAGACAGATAATTATATAATTTACAGAGAAAAATCATATATTCATAAACCTTTCTGAGAATCAAACCACAAATTCAAGGTGTTAGTGAAATCCTTTGGAAAGTTGGAGTAACCAATTTGAAGGTCTCAAGGAGTACTATCAGATTCCAGGACCTGTTTTACTGCAGAATCAAAGGTTGATTTTATATAAATTTAATTATTTTCGAATTATTTTTATGAAAAATATAAATTTTTGTTCGGATGATTGTTTGTATGATTTGATGATTGCATGTGATAGAGCTTGTTTTCCTGATGATTTTGATATATTATACGTCTGATTTGGAGTTCAATAACATGCTCAAAAGTAGGTTTAATTTTCGAATTTCAAAATTAGGGTTTATAACCCGTATGAATGTTTTCAATTGAAATTTGGGGGTTTTTGATCCAGGGGTTATTAGCTGTTGATTTATAGTGGGTTGTGTTCCTTATGAAATTTGTAATCGATTGGTATATAGCTCGTTAACAGAGGATTAATGGATCGAAGGGAGTTATGTTTTGAAAGTTTTCGATGTTCGCTGGAAACCGGCGACGTTCTTGGCCAATTTCCGGCCAGAACAGAGATGATTATTGAGTTTTGATTGCACGAATAAGTTGCTGGTAACCTGTAGATTAAATCTGGACAGTTTGGTGGCCTGAGGTGGCCGGAATCGTGTTCTCCGGCCACACTCCGGCGAGTCGACGGCTGGGCTGGCAAAATTGCAAACAGGCCCCTGTAGGTTTGTAGATGATGAAGTTTAGTCCCTGTAGTTTGCAAAGTTTTCAAAAATAGGATTCCTATTTATAAAATGTTTAAAAATCATATTTCCTATTTTTTTTTATTATAAAAATTCATTTTTAATTTCTGAAAATTCTAAAAATTAGTATTTTAATTCCGAAAATTATTTTTAATTCAAAAATAAATTTGAATTAATTAGTTAATTAGTTTCAGTTGATTTTTAATTGATTAATTGGTCAATTAATTCAAAAATTAATTAATTAATTGATTTAATTAATTATTAATTAATTATTAATTAATTATTTAATTAGATTTAATTATTTAAAAATGATTTAAAAATTCCGAAAAATAGTTTCGAGCTTTAAAATATTATTCTAAATTATTTCCAAGGCTCGATAATTATTACAAAATTGATTCGGAGCCAGAAGTGGCCAACCGAACCATGTTTATTAACCCGAAATTGATCCAACGACCCGTATTAATTCTGAAAAATATTTTAAAAATCATTTTAAATACCCGAAAGCATATTTATGACCCGAAAGTTCTTTATAAATGATATGTCATTGATTACGTGATGTATTATGTGTTATACGTGACTTGTTGATTGACTATCGGTCTATATATTTGGTGTTTACTTGGTTATTGCATAACTTTCAATCCGTTAATCAGATTTGGGTGAAACGAAGGGTGGATAGAAGTATGTGTTGAATAAAATCCTATGAGTTGATGATTGATAGATGCTTATCATATGTGAACAGAAGAGGCAAGACGTAAGAAAGGGAAACAGGTAGTTGAGGAGTAAGACGATTGTGATTGGAAGCGAGTGCAGGATAGTAAGCTAATACCAGGCAAGTGTTCTGAACTTTCTTGAGATATTGTAGTACTTGATAGTCCTGTTGATATTGCAAGTGCTTTGAAGCACTGAAACCTAAACCCTGATTTCAGTTATTGTTCTTGAGCCATGAACCTTATTCTTTCTAAACCATTTATTATTGTATACCCAAACATGAACCACAAATCTACGATACTACTCCACAAGTACATACAAACTAAATACCAAACACTAAACTGAATTGCATATATACTCAACCCATGATATCTTATGCTTTGAAAGACTAAATCCTTGAAACCCTGAAACGTTGATTCCTTTGTTATCCAATTCTTTCATTACCCAGCATCCAAGCTTTGAAATCACCTAATTGAT
This sequence comes from Apium graveolens, assembly GCF_009905375.1. Taxonomy (NCBI): domain Eukaryota; kingdom Viridiplantae; phylum Streptophyta; class Magnoliopsida; order Apiales; family Apiaceae; genus Apium; species Apium graveolens. Next base: position 38,479,504 of record NC_133648.1, read on the forward strand.
CCTTACAAGGGTTGAAACCCTTTCATTGTTAAGTATTCACTGTTGTTAATGATTCTGATTATTGTTATTATTGTTCATTCTGTTATTATGTTAGAATTGGATTGCTTTTATAAAATTGTGGACCAGATTCGTGGTCAGACCATTTAATGGTCAAGTTAGGCCAATGTGTGCCTTGGATCCAGTAGTTAGAGCAATGCTGTGTGCTTTGCTCGGGGTTAGTGCGTGACTGATCAGTAGCCTAACCTTGGTTTTTAAAATAAAAATATAGTATACAATTCTAAATCATAATCCATTGTTCACTTGGTATCATAACCATATTCACTTGATGATCATTATTCTCAGTTTTGTCATTGTGACTTGCTGAGCTAGTTAGCTCATCTGTGCGATGTTGTTTATATTCTTTCCAGTTAAAAAGGAACCAGTTGGTAGCAAGGATCCCCAGCCCAGTGCGAGAGCTAGGGATTAAGGCTGTTGGAGCTGAGCTAGTAGGCTTCTTTTGGAATAATTTAAAATTGTAAAAGTTTGTAATAAGTTTAATACTCAGTTTGAGTTTGAATGGTTGGGATTTGATCGGTATGTAATATATTAGTGTGTTTGGCTTGTGTGCATACTTTAACCTGTTGCGATCCGTGGTAGTTGGTAAGTAGGGTCATTGCATATTATTATTATCTTTAATATTGTTATAAGCAGGTTATAAATAAGGTATGTGTGTGGACCCCAAACTTCTGACCCGGGTTTGAAGGGCGCCACAGGTTTGGTATCAGAGCCACGGGTTATAAGTCACTGACACAAGCCTAGGTTGACGGGAATGGGTAGGGGGTTAGGATTAGAAGTAAGGCATAGGATGATAGAACGTCGAGAGGTTGAGTGTTATGGTATAACCAGTATTAGTATAGTTCGCGTCGTGGTTTGAGATTCTTATATTGCAATATGATTTCAGATAACAGAGATGGCCGACTCTTTTATTCCCGTATCAGCTGATCACTCAGAGCCTTCAGTTGGAGCACCAGCATCGGATCCACGTCCTGTTATTCCACCAGCATTGGCTATTCTACCTCCACCGGTGTTGCAGCCCGTACCATTGCAGGCTATTCCACCTCCAGGCATGAGGCCACATGTCAGATGACCCCTACCTGCTGACTCAGGCTTTACTGGTCATTCAGTTACAGGAGTACCTTTTCAGTTCTCTTCTTATCCTGTCCCATATCATCAGTTTGAGGCTTGCCTTATGGAGCAGCGATTCCTTCAGGGTCAGATTCAGGAGTTACTACATATCATGCGTACGAGAGAGGTTGGGAGTGGTGTGAGGCGACTCAGAGAGAGGCTACAGGCGTTTCGTAGGACAACTGCAGTGAGGATTGCTGAGGCTACACATGAGGACATCACCCCTGATTTCCTAGTGGGGTGGGCTAAGTGGGTTCTAGAGGAGCTTGAGGAGATTGGAGGTCCAGACTTGCCATGAGTCAGAAATCCAGAGACGGAGATGCTAAGCAGTGTTGTTATGGTTGTATAGTATGAACAGTAGTGTGTAGTGTGTATCAGTAGACTTTTGAGTTGTAATTATAGACTAGCTATGCTGACTAGTGAGTAGGTTATTGTACCCTTTTTTGCTTTTACTTTCGAAGCGTCTTTACGCTTGTACTACCCTAAAACTTTTGATCTATATATCAGTACCTTTTCTTTTCCAGCACTATCATTTACTTTATCGCACCTGTTTTACTTTAGCTTATTTATTGCACCAGTTATACCCTGTGATACCATGTACCCTGTTTTCTATAACTGTTTATATTCTGTAAAGAAGCATGCAATTTACTTAGTTACAACTGTTTTCAAAAAGGGATATTCCTGTTTTACAAAACTTTTCCTTTATGCAAAGATTTGATTCAAAAGCTAAATAAATTGTTTGATTCTTTACAGAAAATGCCTCCTAGAAGAAATACCCGCACCAACACCCAGAATGAAGAAACCAACAACAACAACAATAATAACCAAGATGAGACAAACCAGAATGTGAACCCAGGATCCATAGACCCAACAATAGCCCAGATTCTCCAAATCTTGGCCCAACAAACAGTTCACCTGGCACAATAACAACAAAGACGGACCAATCCCCAGGTATCTTTTAAAACTTTTCAGGCAGTAAACCCACCAGAATTCAAGGGTTCCCTAGAGCCGATTGAAGCAAATGTGTGGTTAAAAGAAATAGAGAAGGCATTTGCCTTAGTGAAAGTGAATGAGGAACAGAAGGTTGAGGTTGATTTCGCAACAAATTGTACTGATTTGGATAATTATCCCGAAAACCGATACCGTTTGGATCAGTTTTTACAAATAAATGTACCGTTTTATATCCGGAATGATCCAACGGGATACTAATTTCCCGTAAGTATAAATAGCCTTTTACCGTATTTTATTTCGTATCAAAATCATTTGCAGACAGATAATTATATAATTTTACAGAGAAAAATCATATATTCATAAACCTTTCTGAGAATCAAACCACAAATTCAAGGTGTTAGTGAAATCCTTTGGAAAGTTGGAGTAACCAATTTGAAGGTCTCAAGGAGTACTATCAGATTCCAGGACCTGTTTTACTGCAGAATCAAAGGTTGATTTTATATAAATTTAATTATTTTCGAATTATTTTTATGAAAAATATGAATTTTTGTTCGGATGATTGTTTGTATGATTTGATGATTGCATGTGATAGAGCTTGTTTTCCTGATGATTTTGATATATTATACGTCTGATTTGGAGTTCAATAACATGCTCAAAAGTAGGTTTAATTTTCGAATTTCAAAATTAGGGTTTATAACCCGTATGAATGTTTTCAATTGAAATTTGGGGGTTTTTGATCCAGGGGTTATTAGCTGTTGATTTATAGTGGGTTGTGTTCCTTATGAAATTTGTAATCGATTGGTATATAGCTCGTTAACAGAGGATTAATGGATCGAAGGGAGTTATGTTTTGAAAGTTTTCGATGTTCGCTGGAAACCGGCGACGTTCTTGGCCAATTTCCGGCCAGAACAGAGATGATTATTGAGTTTTGATTGCACGAATAAGTTGCTGGTAACCTGTAGATTAAATCTGGACAGTTTGGTGGCCTGAGGTGGCCGGAATCGTGTTCTCCAGCCACACTCCGGCGAGTCGACGTCTGGGCTGGCAAAATGGCAAACAAGCCCCTGTAGTTTTGTAGATGATGAAGTTTAGTCCCTGTAGTTTGCAAAATTTTCAAAAATAGGAATCCTGTTTATAAAATGTTTAAAAATCATATTTCCTATTTATTTTTATTATAAAAATTTATTTTTAATTTCTGAAAATTCTAAAAATTAGTATTTTAATTCTGAAAATTATTTTTAATTCAAAAATAAATTTGAATTAATTAGTTAATTAATTTCAGTTGATTTTTAATTGATTAATTGGTCAATTAATTCAAAAATTAATTGATTTAATTAATTATTAATTGATTTTAATTAATTATTTAATTAGATTTAATTATTTAAAAATGATTTAAAAATTCTGAAAAATAGTTTCGAGCTTTAAAATATTATTCTAAATTATTTCAAAGGCTCGATAATTATTACAAAATTGTTTCGGAGCCAGAAGTTGTAATATCCGGGATATATCGTGTAATTATTTTTGCTATTATATAATTATTATGTGTGTTCAGTATCTATTCTGTGAGTTAATTGTTAAAGTGTTATCTGTACTTGGTTATTCAAAAATAATATTAATTGAGTATTTTAATTTTTATAAGTCCAAAATAAAATATAGATAATTGTCATATTTTCCTAATTATTTTTATGTTGGTTTATGGATTTATAAAAATCATCTGAAATTTCTAAAATCTTTTTCCGGGTAATTAAAATCTATTTTATAAAAACGGGAACCAACCGACGTCTACCGTTGTTATGTTTTTGGAACCTGAAACTCTTTCGAGAACTCCTTCCTAACCTAATTGTAATATTCCGAGCATTTTCCATGTTTCGACTTTTTCGATCCGGCGTACGGTTTGTCACGCGCGTGTCCCGGCGCAACATTTTCGATACAATATTCGTTTCGGTAAATCAATAAAACCGTATTTTCGATAAACGGGAGCTTTTTATTAAAATATCACAATTATCACTTCGTAATACGTGTAACCAGGCGCTGAGACCAAGACCGCAGTACAAATTGTATTGATTTGGATAATTATCCCGAAAACCGATACCGTTTGGATCAGTTTTTACAAATAAACGTACCGTTTTATATCCGGAATGATCCAACGGGATACTAATTTTCCGTAATTATAAATAGCCTTTTACCGTATTTTATTTCGTATCAAAATCAATTGCAGACAGATAATTATATAATTTTCAGAGAAAAACCCTAATTTCCTAAAACTGTTCTAAGAATCAAACAAGCATTTGGAGGTGTTATTGAATTCGGTTTGGAAAGCTCGAGTAACCAATCTGAAGGTCTTGAAGAGCTCTACCAGATTCTGTAATCCATACACCTGCAGAAATCAAGGTTATTTTTCTAAAAATTTATTTATTTTCGAATTTATTTTATTAAAAATATGAATTTTTGTTCGGATGATTGTTTGTATGATTTGATGATTGCATGTTGTAGAGCTTGTTTTCCTGATAATTTTCATATGTCATACGTCTGATTTGGAGTTCAATAACATGTTCAAATTTAAGTTTGATTTTCGAATTTTAAAATTAGGGTTTATAACCCGTATGAATGTTCTTAATTGAAATTTGGGGGTTTCTTATTCTGTGATAGATTGATGTTGTGTTATAGTGGGTTGTGTTCTCTGTGAAATTTGCAATCTAGTCGTATAAGTTTTATGAACCAACGAGGTCTGTAGAGAAGGGAGTTGTGTTTCGAAGTTTTCCGATGTTCGTCGGAAACTGGAAAATTTCACGGCCAAATTCCGACCAACTCAGGGATTGTTAGGTTGTTTTGATTGCATGGTTGTGTTCCTGGTAACTTGTAGATGTGATCTGGAGGTGTTGGTGGGGTGAGGACGCCGGGAACGTGTTCTCCGGCCATCCCCAACTGTTTTTCGGCGACCCCCCTGGAAAATTACAGTTTAGTACCTATAGTTTTGAAAACGATGCAGTTTGGTCCCTGTAGTTTCCAGACTTTGCAAAAATTGGATTTCTGTTTTAAAAATGTTTAAAAATCATATTTCCTATTTATTTTTATTATAAAAATTCGTTTTTAATTTCTGAAAATTCTAAAAATTATTATTTTAATTCTGAAATTTTTTTTTAATTCACAAATAAATCTAAATTAATTAGTTAATTAATTTCAGTTAATTTCTAATTGATTAATTGGTCAATTAATTCGAAAATTAATTGATTAATTGATTTAATTAATTATTAATTTATTATTTAATTAGATTTAATTATTTAAAAATGATTTAAAATTCTGAAAAATAGTTTCGAGCTTTAAAATATTATTCTAAATTATTTCCAAGGCTCGATAATTATTCTAAAATTATTTCGGAGCCAGAATTGGCCAACCGAACCCTGTTTATTAACCCGAAATTGATCCAACGACCCGTTTTAATTCCGAAAAATGTTTTAAAAATCATTTTAAATACCAGAAAGCCTATTTATGACCCGAGACTTCTTTATAAATAATATATCATTGATTACGTGATGTATTATGTGCTATATGTGACTTGTTAGTTGACTATCGGTCTATATATTCTGTGTTTACTTGATTATTGCATAACTTTCAATCCGTTAATCGGATTTGGGTAAAACGAAGGGTAGATAGAAGTATGTGTTGAATATAATTCCCTGAGTAAATTATTGATAGATGCTTATGATATGTGAGCAGAAGAAGCAAGACGTAGGAAAGGGAAACAGATAGTTGAGGAGTAAGACGCTTGTGATTGGAAGCGAGTGCAGTGTAGTAAGCTAATATCAGGCAAGTGTTCTGAACTTTCTCGAGATATTGTAGTATTTGATAGTCAGATTGATATTGCAAGTGCTTTGAAGCATTGAAACCTAAACTCTGATTCCAGTTATTGTTCTTGAGCCATGAACCTTATTCTTTCTAGACCATTGATTGTTGTATACCCAAACATGAACCTCAAGTATACGATACTACTCCACAAATACATGCAAACAAAATCCCAAACACTGAACTGAATTACTTGTACATTCAATCATTGTATCCTATGCTTTGAAAGCCCAAATCTTTGAAACCCTGAAATGTTGATTCCTTTGTTATTCAATTCTTTCATTACCCAGCATCCAAGCTTTTAAATTGCCTTATTGATCCTTACAAGGATTGAAACCCTTTCATTGTTAAACATTTATTGTTGTTAATGATTTCGGTTATTGTTTATTATTGCATATTCTGTTATTATGTTAGAATTGGATTGTTTTTATAAAATTGTGGACCAGATTCGTGGTCAGACCATATAATGGTCAAGTTAGGCCAATGTGTGCCTTGGATCCAGTAGTTAGAGCAATGTTGTGTGCCTTGCTCGGGGTTAGTGCGTGACTGATCAGCAGCCTAACCTTGGTTTTTATATTAAAAGTATAATATCCAATTCTAAATCATAATCCAATGTTCACTTGGTATCATAATCATATTCACCTGATGATCATTATTCTCAGTTTTGTCATTGTGACTTGCTGAGCTAGTTAGCTCATTTGTGCGATGTTGTTTATATTCTTTCCAGTTAAAAAGGAACCAGTTGGTAGCGAGGATCCCCAGTCCAGCGCGAGAGCTAGGGGTTCAGGTTGAGAAAGATGAGCTAGTAGGCTTCTTTTGGGATAATTTAAGTTTGTAAAAGTTTTTAATAATGTTTAATACTCAGTTTGAGTTTGAAATAGTTGGGATTTGAACGGTTTGTAATATATTAGTGTGTTTGGCTTGTGTGCATACTTTAACCTGTTGCGGTCCGTGGTGGTTAGTAAGTAGGGTCACTGCATATATTATTATTATCTTTATTATTGTTGTAAGCAGGTTATAATTAAGGTGTGTGTGTGGACCCCAAACTTCTGACCCGGGTTTGGAGGGCGCCACAGAAGTGGCCAACCGAACCCTGTTTATTAACCCAAAATTGATCCAACGACCCGTATTAATTCTGAAAAATATTTTAAAAATCATTTTTAATACCCGAAAGCATATTTATGACCCGAAACTTCTTTATAAATGATATTTCATTGATTACGTGATGTATTATGTGTTATACGTGACTTGTTGATTGACTATCGGTCTATATATTTGGTGTTTACTTGGTTACTGCATAACTTTCAATCCGTTAATCGGATTTGGGTGAAACGAAGGGTAGATAGAAGTATTTGTTGAATAAAATCCTGTGAGTTGATGATTGATAGATGCTTATCATATGTGAGCAGAAGAGGCAAGACGTAGGAAAGGGAAACAGGTAGTTGAGGAGTAAGACGATTGTGATTGGAAGCGAGTGCAGGATAGTAAGCTAATACCAGGCAAGTGTTCTGAACTTTTTCGAGATATTGTAGTACTTGATAGTCCTGTTGATATTGCAAGTGCTTTGAAGCACTGAAACCTAAACCCTGATTTCAGTTATTGTTCTTGAGCCATGAACCTTATTCTTTCTAAACCATTTATTATTGTATACCCAAACATGAACCATAAATCTACGATACTACTCCACAAGTACATACAAACTAAATACCAAACACTAAACTGAATTGCTTATATACTCAACCCATGATATCTTATGCTTTGAAAGACTAAATCCTTGAAACCCTGAAACGTTGATTCCTTTGTTATCCAATTCTTTCATTACCCAGCATCCAAGCTTTGAAATCACTTAATTGATCCTTACAAGGGTTGAAACCCTTTCATTGTTAAGTATTCACTATTGTTAATGATTCTGATTATTGTTATTATTGTTCATTATGTTATTATGTTAGAATTGGATTGCTTTTATAAAATTGTGGACCAGATTCGTGGTCAGACCATTTAATGGTCAAGTTAGGCCAATGTGTGCCTTGGATCCAGTAGTTAGAGCAATGCTGTGTGCTTTGCTCGGGGTTAGTGCGTGACTGATCAGCAGCCTAACCTTGGTTTTTAAAATAAAAATATAGTATCCAATTCTAAATCTTAATCCATTGTTCACTTGGTATCATAACCATATTCACTTGATGATCATTATTCTCAGTTTTGTCATTGTGACTTGCTGAGCTAGTTAGCTCATCTGTGCGATGTTGTTTATATTCTTTCCAGTTAAAAAGGAACCAGTTGGTAGCAAGGATCCCCAGCCCAGTGCGAGAGCTAGGGATTAAGGCTGTTGGAGCTGAGCTAGTAGGCTTCTTTTGGAATAATTTAAAATTGTAAAAGTTTGTAATAAGTTTAATACTCAGTTTGAGTTTGAATGGTTGGGATTTGATCGGTATGTAATATATTAGTGTGTTTGGCTTGTGTGCATACTTTAACCTGTTGCGATCCGTGGTAGTTGGTAAGTAGGGTCATTGCATATTATTATTATCTTTAATATTATTATAAGCAGGTTATAAATAAGGTATGTGTGTGGACCCCAAACTTCTGACCCGGGTTTGAAGGGCGCCACATATTAACGATGCATTTAAAATCACATTAAAATTCATATAAAATCACATAAAAATGCATTTAAAATCACATGAAAATACATATAAATTCACTTATTAAAGATGCATTTAAATCACATAAAATGGTCATAAAATCACATAAAAATGCATTTAAAATCACATGAAAATACATATAAATTCACTTATTAAAGATGCATTTAAAATCACATAAAATGGTCATAAAATCATAAAAAATGCATTTAAAATCATATAAAAATACATATAAATTCACTTATTAAAGATGCATTATATATAAAATTGTCATAAAATCATATAAAAATGCATTTAAAATTACATAAAAATACATATAAATTCACTTATTAAAGATGCATTTAAAATCACATAAAATGGTCATAAAATCACATAAAAATGCATTTAAAATCACATTAAAATAAATATAAATTCACTTATTAAAGATGCATTTAAAATCACATAAATGGTCATAAAATCACATAAAATCACATAAAATGCATTTACCGCAATACGCATGGTGGCCGGTGTAGTATAGACGGGATTTTCCGGATCGGATCCAACTTTCCTATGACATTTATCCCACACCTCGAGTTTTGTCGGCTTTTTCTTATTTTTGTTCGTCATTACCTTTCAAAATATTAAACAAACTTATATTAAATATGTATGTGTGTGAGATGGAATATAATAATATGGTGAATGTGTATGTATGTGTGTATGACGGAATATAATAATATTACCTCCCGAACTTTATTGAATGACCTTGCACTGACACTATTGAATCTTTCAACTTGTTGTCGGTTGGCGGATCCAACCGATGACCGGTGCAAGTGTCCTTCATTCTTCTCCCAATACTCCAAAGGTCCTTCCAAAAAGGAACGGACCAATAAGGCGGCTTCAAAGAGAACTTGATCACGCCCTCCTCCCTTGCTTTTCGCTCCACCCTCTTCTTAAGCTCGTTCAAAGTCCTTTTTATCATCACTTTAATGTGATCTTCCACAATTTTTCGGGCCTTTGAACGGCTTTGCCCCTTAAGATGCCTATAATATTGCTAAAATTGCAAAAAAAAAGAAAACAAAGATAAATGCATCATAAAATCAAGAAATAATGACAATTTCATAAAACAATTGAATTTTAACTTACTTGAAACTCCTCAACTCTTGTATTCAACCAACTCGGGTGACGTTCTTCGATATCGGTATAAGTGTAACGCCCAAGAGGCCACTTTTCCCGAATCATAGCCAAAAACATTTTCTTAGCCATATCATCTTCAATACTATATTTAAACAAAAGTAAACAATAAACATTAACAATTCACATAACAATATTGAACAATGAACCAAAAATATAAACATATAGGAATAATGCAATTTAAACTTTTTAACTTACTGTCCATCGGAGATATTAATGTGATATGGCTTCAGTGGAGGTTTCTCTCCAGATATGCCACTCGAATGTGATCGAGGTCGTCTTCCTCGCCATTCTCGCTCCTCCGCATTTATCATGTGCCGAGTCGGATCATTCGGGTCCGAATACGAATCCGTCGACTCATCCCGCAAATGCACGTTAGCTTTGCCCTTACCCTTGGCCTTGGCCTTGGCCTTGCCCTTTGTAGTACTAGTGGCTTTGGCCTTGCCCTTGGCCTTCTTCCACTTATCCTTCTCAACCTCCTTCCCCCGCCATTGCCAAAACAACGAGGCTAATCATCATCAACGTCAACAACCAAGCAAAAATATCCTAAAATAAACAATAAAAATATATTAACCAATATGTATTTAAAATCACATTATATCAAAATGTATTTAAAATCACATACAAAATCACATATTAACTTATACATTTAAAATCACATAAAAAATGCATATAAAATCACATAAATCACATAAAAATGCATATTAAATCACATTACATATGATTAACTTCAAATCACAAAAAATGCATATTAAACGTATTCATTTCAAGTACGAAATATGTTAACATCAAATTAAAGTTACAAACTAACATATATAGGCATATAAATGCATATATATACATCAAATTAAAGTTACAAACTATCATATAAGTGCAATTATCCATTTCGAGTACTTTTATGTGTTAACGAGAGCAAACCCCTAAAAATTAACCCTAAAAATACATTTATACTTCTAAAAAGAGTAAACAAACCGATGAAACACCCAAAAATTATGACTTTAACCTATATTCAACAAATTAACATAACCGACGAATGTTTTACATGCAATACTTTACATAAAAACTGAAAAATCAATGAAGTTTGATTTGAAGTGAAACACATCAATTTAAGTGAGAATAATACTTTAACAAACACAAAAAAATATATAATTAACTTCGAATCGTATATATAAACACAAAAATACATACACATACACACATATATGCAATCGAGTAAAAAAAGGTGCTTAATCGTAAGAAAATCTTACATCGAGAGTGAAACTGGAGGCAATGAGAGATGATTTGGGGCTCCTTCGTGAATTAAATGCCATTGAATCGAAGCTTTTTAGTGAATTAAGTCGGTTTTGAGTGTAATAGAGAGATATAGAGAATAGAGAGAATAGAGAGATAGAGAAAGAAAGAGAGAAAAGAAAAAAGTGAACCGTTTTTTTATTTATAAAAGACTTAAAACCGACCGCCTGGTTGGTCGGTTTTATCCTTGAACCCTGTATAGCATGCAAAACGACGTCATTTTGCTAAAGGCGGGGTTTTTAATTTTTCACCAAAAAAACCCGCATTTTTTAGGTGGTCGGTTATGACTCAAAGTGGTCGGTTTTGTATAGTTTACTTTTTTTAATTATTTTTAAATTTTGGGGTTTAGGGTTTAGGGTTTAGGGGTTAAAAACCCCTAAATTTAAAAAAATCTTATAAAAACATGATTATTATTATTTAAATAGCCTAATTTTTGGTACATTTGCTCTTTTATACCATGTCAGTCCATCCATACGGTTCGATCGTGTGTATTTCATAGTATTTATTTTTTATTAATTATTTCACTTTTTTAATCAAAATTGCTAATTTTCTTATAAAAACATATTTGTAATCGTTCAAATGTGCTAATTTTTTGTGTATTAATATATTTTGACATGAAGTTAACATCTGTGCGGTTTGATCGTTAAAAATAAATTTTAAAATTATAATTATAGTATCGAATGGTAAGTTCAACTTATTCTGTCTACAGAATGCCGACATACTAACTGAAATAATTATATTCCATATGATTTTGATTATAATATTTTATAAATAGCCTAATTTTTGGTACATTTGTTCATTTTCACCGCGTCAATCCATCCATACGGTTCGATCATGTGTATTTTATATTTTCATTTTTTTTATTTTTTAATTAAATTTGCTAATTTACTTATAAAAATGTAATTGTACTCGTTAAAATGTGCTAATTTTTTGTGCATAAGCATATTTTGACATGAATTTAACATCCGTACGGTTCGATCGCTAAAAATACCTTTTAAAATTATACTTTTCACATCGAATTCATTTGTTTTAATTTTAATTAAATTTGTTAATTTACTTATAAAAATGTAATGGTACTCGTTCAAAGTGCTAATTTTTTGTGCATAAGCATATTTTGACATGAAGTTAACATCCGTACGGTTCGATCGTTGAAAATAAGTATTAAAAATATACTTTGACCAAGAATGCCGAGGTCAAATGTGCAAAGTGGTCGGTTTTATTTCAGAAGCAAATTTAATTCTTATAACCGACCACCTTAAAACCGACCACCCCTTTAAGGAGATGGTCGGTTTTATCAAGAAGACGGTCGGTTTTAGGCAAGGAGACGGTCGGTTTTCTGGGAAATATTATGGTCAAATATTATGATTTTTTGGCCATAACCGGACGTAAACGCATAAAAATTTAGCATTAAAACCAAAAATTTACAAACCCATTAAAAATTTACTATAACTTATAAATAAAGTATCCTAATCATTACAAAATTTACTAAAAATCATCTTTAAAATACAAATGACGTTATTCAAAATCGTCAAAACCATCATCATCTTCATCATCATCATCATCTTCATCATTCTCATTGTCACCTTCACTTATTTCTTCTTCTCCTTCATTTTCATCTTCGTCATCCTTATCTTCTACATCATCTTCTTCGTCTTCTTCTTCTTCTTCACGCCGAATAAACGACATTTGTCCATATTGTGCAAAATCGACAAAGAGCGAAAACGAGGTCGATGCATTAGATCTATCTTCCTGAAAAGCGTCCTCTATATCATTTTGCGCAATGATAGATTCATCAATTGGGCGACTTTTAGATTTGACCACCATATATATTTTTGCTTTTGGATCCAATACACTAGGAGCATAATATAGTTGTGAGTCTTGATTAGCTAAAATAAAAATCTCATTTGACTTCAATCTTGATGTCATATCAATTGTAATCACACGATTCTTATCAATCCTCACACCATTACCAACACTATCAAACCATATACATTTGAACAAATATACATGATTGCATCCTTGATAAATAAGTCTAATAATTTCTTGTAGTTGACCATAGTAATCAAGATTATTTCCGTGCAAATTTCCTTTAACAATAATACCAGAACCGGATGCAGATTTTGTTGAAAATTTATATCCATTAACTTGGCAAGTCTCAAAAGTCATAACTTTTAATACCAACCCTTCAAGTAATTCCCTAAAACGAGGTCCTTCCACCTCATCTTTATCAACCTAAAAACAATTCAAATCGATGAGACGTTGTAATTATAAGAATTTAAAAAAAAAACAAATCATGCAAATTAAAAATAGATAAATACCTTTTGTTTAAATCAAGTTTTAAATCGACTTTTGACAATACGATCTAAATCTTGAGGTGTTATTTCCGGGCGTTGTCACATAACACGATCTTGGTACTTCCTAAAATATAAACAAAAATTAACAAAAATCCTGCATGTGTCATTAACAAAAATTATTACGCATATTTTTTAAAGTAAGATTTTGGTACCTTAGATAAGGTTGAACTTCAGGAGAGTTTAAAAGAACAAATTCTTCCGCTAACTCTCGTTCATCATCACTCATGTATGGAGTTCCTTCCTTTCCAAGAGATTGAATTGGATATTTGAACACTTCTAAATTCTCGGAATTTTGCACATAAACAAAACCTCGTTACGACGTACCTTATTATGGATCGTGTCAGGGGCAAAATAAAAGGAACAAATATTAAGAATCTCCTCCTCCATATATCGTTCGGCAATTGACCCCTCAACCCTTGCTTTATTACCGACTTTTTGTTTTAATTTTCCCAATAAACGCTCAATCGGATACATCCAATGCCAATAAGTAGGTCCAACAAGTTTATTTCATCAGCTAAATGTACAACCAAGTGTTCCATCGAATTAAACCAACTTTGAGGAAAAATCATTTCCAACAAACACAACGCTTTAATAACCGATTTTTCCATTATTTCCAAGTCAGTTTTTGTAACCACGGATGAACATAAATTTTGGAAAAAGTTAGAAATTGCCGTGATTGCATCGGCAATAGGCGCGGTAGAAGTTCACGAATTGCGAGAGGCAATAATTTTTGAAGAAAAATGTGACAATCGTGCGATTTGAATCCATAAAATGTACACTCCTCAACATTGCAACAACGTGATATATTTGAGGAATAACCATCCGGAAGTTTTAGTGAACTAATCCATTTACACAAAAGTTTATGTTGTTTTCTAGTAAGGGAATAAGGTGCTTTAGGTGACTTTCCTTTCTCATCGATCCACAAATGTGGTAACACCCCAAAATGCTTGCAATCCGCTCTTGCTTTTTATGATCTTTTGACTTTTCCGCATTGACAATAGTAAAAAAAATATTTTCAAAAATATTTTTTTCCGTATGCATGATGTCAATTGAATATCGTAAACTATGTGATGACCAATAAGGGAGTTCGTAAAAGATTGGGACATGAGTCCAATGATGCTCTTCCCCGTATCCGACACTCCTTGCCTTAGAATTAGTCTTTCCGGGTGGTGGAAAAACTAAACCATCAAGCAATCCTTAACACCCTCACCGGACAAACGACCACGAAACAATCTTCTTTCTTCGTTATCAAAGAAATTACATTTTTGACGGAGTGGATCATTTGATTCAAGGAATATTCGGTTCATGCTATAAAAACTACATTTTTCACAATATTTTAATTAAAACCCTTGCACGCTTCCAAAACACACTTGACATCCCATCTTTCTTTTGCCCGACCACCCACTTATCATACTCATAGCGGGATAGTCACTAATTGTCCACATAATAGCCGCTTTCATTGTAAAATTTTGTTTCAAAGATTGGTCGTATGTCTTCACCCCGGTATTCCAAAATATCTTCAATTCACCGATCAGAGGCCTTAGACAAATGTTAATATCTTTTCCAATACTATTTGGACCCGGAACTATATCGATCATGAATATATAAGGATTTTTCATACACATCGATGGTGGAAGTTTGTAGACAACTATCACCATGGGTCACACACTATATGTTTTTTTCCCGGTAGGGCCAAAAGGGTTGAAACCATCGGTCGCAAGACCGAGCCTTATGTTACGAATCTCTTAAGCAAATGAAGGATACCGATGGTCAAAATTTTTCCACTCTTCTCCATCTGTGGGATGACTTATTTCTTCATCTTTCACATCTCTATTTTTGTACCATCTCATGTGATCGGATGTATGTGCCGATATATATAAGCGTTGTAATCGAGGGATCAATGGAAAGTGTCTTAAGATATTTTTTGCTATTTTTTTACCATCTTTCCTAGAAACATCCCGATAACGATCTTCACCACATATATCACTCACAACTTTATCCTTGTCATATCCATAAAATAACATACAATCATTCTCACATAAATCAATTTTTTCATATTTAACCCTCAAATCCTTCATAATTTTTTCATTGCATAATAAGTTTCGGGTAATGAATGTTTTTTTGGTAACACATCCGTAATAAGTTTAAGCAAACTATCAAAAGCTTTATTACTACAATGCGAGTTATTTTTGAATTCCAATAATTTGGTGGTAAAGCTTAATCTTGTGTACTTTGTATTGCCGGGATAAATAAGTGCTCCATTTTCAACAATAACCTCGTACAATTTTTTAGCACTATCATTTGGAGTTTCTTCTACATTCATAGTTCCCGTATCCGTAGTTTCATAAAATTGATAATTTTCACCGGCTAAATCATGTAACATCGCATTCAAATCTAGCGGTTCTTTTACTCTTGAAGGTTCCCGAACATAATAACGGTGATGTGATATTCGACTACGTTTTCTTCCTATTTTTTCACCATGTGACGTCCACACGGTATAACCCTCAAGCATCCCTTTAGCGAGCAAATGAAATCTAACATTATCAATCTTTAACCAATTCAAAATTTTACAACGTTTACACGGACACTTCATTGTACCATCTTCCATTCCATTTTCGCTAGCAAATTTTAAAAAAATTTCTACACCAATTCTATATTCCGGGGTCAATGAAGTTTTATCGCTTTGCAATTGATTACCAATCCAACTTCGATCAATGGTTTCCATCTACAATAATATTTTTTAAAATTAAAAAAAAACATATTTAACAAATAATTTATCATTAATCTCATAATTATATATGTATTTCATAAAAAAACACACACACACAATATAATTATAATAAATGAAACTAACTTACAAATTATCTACTACCAAACTTCAATTCTCACAACAAACATTATATAAAAAAAATAAAAATATTAAATACATACAACAACATTTAATACATACACCAACATAAACACACACACACACACATTAATTACAAAATATGGAAAGAACTTACATTTTTCTAAAACTCCTCCACTTCAATCCTCAATCACTTGTGTCTTTTTAATTTTTTGCCCAAAATCAAGAAATGAGGGATATATCAAAAAAATTAACCGTCAGCGGTCAGTTTTAGGCAGAAGAATTGTGTGAAATAAGTAAATTTATCCAGTTGAGGCATCTTTCTTTCGAACAAAGTATTCCCTCCAGACAGAAAGAGAGTCCTTCCTGTACGAGTAGTGAAGAAGTCTAGAGAACTTTTATTGGTTTTTGACCAACGGAAAAGAATAAAACGACACCGTTTTCTCTGTAACGGGTACTTTTTATGTACTTTAAATTAAGTTTTTATTATTCTACAAAACTGACCACCAGATATGGTTGGTTTAACCTGCAGAATTTGTGGATATAACCGACCACATGTAGGTGGCCGGTTTTAAAAGTGACACATCAGCAAAACGATTTCATTTTTTTCAGTAAAACCGACCACCAGTGGATGGTCGGTTTTATGTGTGCCACGTCATCGATACGGTGTCGTTTAGTTGGCATAAGGTGACCAAATCGACGTCGGTCGATTATGTACGTTGGTTTTACCCTGTTTTCTTGTAGTGTATTCATGGCATATATTTGTAGAATTGAGTTGGGGATACATTTTATTGAGAAAAATATCCGTGGGTATATTAGTTATTTCCTCGGCACCGGAGTAATAATCTGTTTTTAAATATTAACGTAATAATAACCTTTTTTTATAAATAAAATCTTTTTTAAATCATATTATTAATTTTAGTTTCACCAATTTTCGGTACCACCACTTTTACTTTTATTTATTCATTCATTTATATCATATAATTTTACTTTTGTATGTTTTTTTAATTATACTTAACTTTTGATTACATTATTTATTCCCGTTATACTTCCACATGTATTATGATTTTATTAACTTTGGTTTTATTTTTGTTATCTTATACTTCTACATGTTTTATGATTCTATTTAGTTTAATTTTATTGTTGTTTGCTTATATTTCTACCTATTAAGTTTGATTTTATTTTTCTTTGACCCTTTTGACATTAACCTTTGTGTTCTTAATTCATTTATATTCCTAATTCAATATATTATACGTGTTTGGTTTCATCAACTTTTAATTTCATCCTTTTTGAATTTCATTATAACTCCAAATGTATAATTTTTATTCTTCTTTTACTTTTATATGCCTTATAATATTATATGTATTATTTTAAATGTTTTTAATTACAATTCTTATATTGATTTCAACTCAGTAATCCTATTTCCCATATGACTCAATATTATATTTTAATAAATAATAATTTTTTTGAAATTGTATAATAATTATAATCATAACACAAATATCTCAATAGTCTGGGTTAGATTTTCTGAATAAAAATTAGAAATTTTGACATGGCACTTATACTATTATGATTTTTAAAAATCATTTAAATAAATTAACTCGGCCCGTGTTTCGCACGTGCTATCAGTTTGTATTGCTAATTCAATATATTATAATGTTTGGTTTCACCAACTTTTGATTTCACCCTTTTTGAATTTCATTATAACTGTAAATGTATAATTTTTATTCTTCTTTTACTTTTTTATGCCTTATAATATCATATTTATTATTTTACCCTTTTTTAATTACAATTATTATATTAATTTCAACTCAGTAATCCTATTTCCCATATGACTCAATAATATATTTTAATGAAATAATAAATTTTTTGAATTCATATAATAATTATAATTATAATTTTTTATTATAATCATAACACAAATATCGTCCTCAATACCTTGGGTTGGATTTTCGAGTAAAAATTAGGAATTTTGACATGACACTTATATTAATATGATTTTTAAAAATTATTTAAATAAATTAACTCGGTCCGTGTTTCTCACGGGTTATCAACTAGTATTAAAACAACCTAAATCCAATATAAATACATGATGGTAAATTTTTACTCATCTCTCATTAACTGTTATAAAATTTTCACAAAGAACAACTTTGGAATAATATTAACACATTTGTATTAAAATTTAAAATTGGAACGGAAAAAATTCTAGCAAAAGAGACTAGTAATTTTATAATGGAAATTGTTAAATTCAGAGCAAAAAATTAACATCCAGAGCAACTTTTCTAATATAGACCAAAATGTCCTTAATATTTAACTTCCAGAGCATCGTATTTACAATTCATATTGCAGTATATAACAAAAATAAACCTGAACAAAAGTTCACTTAATATCTTTTGTTTACAAGTCTATAAACCCCATACTTCCTTCCTCGTATAGATAATAAGGATTAGAGAAAGCAATTTCCTCCTCTACGGGACATGGAATATATCAATCAGCATATGATACATTGCTTTTCCCCTAAACAAGAATGACTATTATGTGGTACATCCACAAAGGCTACACTTTCGTGTTTTTTCAACATCTCGAATTCAGATAAATTTCTCTTTGTTGAAGAAATCATCTTATTCCTCGATCCCTATGGTCGTCCTTTATGTGAACCAATTTTTGGTTCAAAAAAGTTGAATGAATGATCATTTACTAGTTGAGATATCACATTCACAATACCATCTTTTTGAGTGAGATGCCACTCTTAATACTTGCCTTCAAGATTACTAAGCAATTTTTTAATTACATTGTTGGAATCATTTTCATCATTAAGAACAACAAATTTGTCGATTATCAATCCTCCATTGAGAATGTACGACATCAATATGTATAGCTTTATCTTTCCAATCATTTAACATATGTACACAAATGAGGCCTATAACTATTTTAAATTGGCCCGTGCATAAGGGTGTTATCTTTCCAGATTTAACCAACTCCCATTGTTTAAAAATTTCTTTCATGAAAAATTGTGATACTCGATTATTTAGTTCTTAAAAAAGCATAATATTGCAGTTAGAAAGAGTTCTGATTTTCTCACTTGAAAGCCGCGATTTGATCTTCTGGAAGTCATTCTCGATTGCCAAGCATATTCTTTCTTTTACTTTCTGAAAATCTCCTGTTGAAACTTGCAGGTATTGTTTCAATTTAGCTTGTGCGCCTTCCGCTCTAGATGAAACATGACTCCAAAAATGTATATATTTTTCAGTCCATGCATGAATAAACATCTCTTTGTGTGGAAGCCATATGTTCTTTATGTATTTTGTGGAAACTTCTTTTTTTTGTATGCAAGCTCAAAATCAGACCATGTCCTCATATATTCCACTTCAGTTTGAGAATATATCACTGAATTCTATTATGATAAAAACATCTCCCACTCTTCCTGCTTCTCAAAATTGCCCTTACATTTTTTCAAAATATATTTTTTTAATGTGCCAGACACATAGGAAATTTTTAGCCTTGGGAAATACAATCTCAATAGCATTCATCAATGCTAATTCCCTATCGGTCACAATCATGGAAGGCTCACATCCAGTAACTAAAACTCCTTTAAACCTCTCCAAAGCCCAAATATAATCATCACTCTTCTCACTCTCCAGAAAAGTAAAACATGAATAAAAGGAAGTGTCGAAACTTGACATTCCAATTATATCAAGTAAAGGCATCTCATATTTTTTGTTTTGTAAGTATAATCCATCACAAAATCAGTAGGATAACTCTTAGTAAGTGTTATTGTGATTGGATGTGAGATAAAAATATGTTTGATATTTATATTGTCATGTTAAGCAATGTCAAAAATAAAATTACATCGACCAAGTTCAGCAAACAAAGCTTGAATGGGAGTTCGTCCATGTAACTTTTCTTTTTTAATTTGAACTTCATATTTGGGGTAGTTCGAGAAACTACTTTGGTACCAACATCCTCTTTTCGTAATGTCGAAGGAATTTGACGAGTTTGAACACCAACTCTTGTCATTCTTTCAATAGCCAATATTTGTTCTTGTGATAATCGATGACTAGAAGGATGACCAGACATATCAAATGAAGGTTCATGATTGTGTAAATTATTTTTCATCTCAACTCTCCAAAACCCATCATCTTGTTCCTTACCACAAATCTGAAATAGGAAATTGATAAGTCGAGTTCCCGACTTTTTCTTTCGATTCTCAACAAGAATATTTGACTTATTGTGATAGCTACCTCCTTTATTACAACCAAGAACAACATACTTGTCTTTTCTCGAACACTGAATGGACAAAGAATACCCTTATTTTAAACACTTTTTTTTGCACAATTCATAAGATCTTCCCCATACTTGAAAGATGTATCAAGTAATTACAATTGTAGATTTTCATAATTCTCATAAGCAAATTCTGAAATTTTTAAAAAATAAACATCTATCTAAGAAGGAAAATTTGAAGTGTAGAAAAGACAATGTAAAAAAATACCTTCATCTTGGAGATCATCGGAGGAATGGAGATTATCGGAGGAATTATGAAGTAGGTCACTTACTGTGTCCAAATGTATCAAGTGAGTCACTGATTACAAAACTGACTCAAATGAGTCACTTATTTGAAAATTTGTATAAAAAATATCACTCTATCGTCAGTTAAAATTCTTAAAAGTATTATATATTGAGTTTACATATTTTTTATGAATGATATTACATCCAAATGAAAGGCTCCGAGTTATACTATTTTTAATAATACTTTTAGATTTTTAAAAATTTATCTACCATTTATTTTTATTTAAATCAAATAAAACAATTAAAAATAAATAGTTGATAAAATTTTAAAAATCCAACAATATTATTTAAAATAATAGAACTCGTAACCTTTCATTTGAATGTAATATCATTCATAAAAAATATGTGAAACTCAATATATAATACTTTTAAGAATTTTGACTAACTATAGAGTGATATTTTTGATACAAATTTTTAAATGATTGATTCATTTGAGTCAGTTTTGTAATCAGTGTCTCACTTGATATATTTGGATACAATAAGTGACCATAATTAACCCGATAAATTTGTTGCTTGGAAATCATCATTCATGTTTTAATGTTAGGATGATTATTAGTTTTGAGAAGTATTTGAAACTAAGAATGAAATTTAGGTTTAGAGATGGAAATGTGAAGTGCAGGTAAACAGTCTATACACGCTTCTATTTATTTTAAGGGTAGTTTTATCTAGGGTGAGCAAAACCGTACCGAAACCGAAAAACTGAACCGAACCGTGCTAATTTGGTTCGGTCTTGATTTTTTAGAAATTTCGGTCTATTCGGTCCGGACCGAATAGACCGAAATAAAATTCGGTCCGGTTCTTTTAAAAAATATTTCGGTCCGGACCGAATAGACCGAAAGGACCAAATTATAAATAATATAATATTATTTTATATACATTTTACATATATCTTAAAATTATAATCAAAATTTTTAATTTGTAATTATATTTCTACACTCTTATTACTCTATATATCACCTTACTTTAATTATATTTTAGATTTTATAATTTTTGGTTTAAAATTTTAATACAATTTTATTTTAAAAAAATTCGGTCTGTTCGGTCCAAAACATGACCGAACCGGATTATTTCGGTTCGATTCGGTCCGGTCCATATTATAATTTCGGTCCGGTCCATAAAAAAATGCTAATTATGTTTTTCGATCTATTCGGTTCGGTCCGGTTTTGGACTGAACCGATCGAATGCTCAACCCTATTTTTATTATTGTCTTACAATTTGCTCTGGATCTTAAATTTCTTCTCGGGAATTAACAATTTCCTATAATAATGAGAGAATATATTTTTATAATATATTTAAAATGTAGTATCGAGTAAGGCTCCCACAAATATGCATGTAGCACATATAAACAAAATTGATGTCTTTTAGGTATTCGTATATATTATGGACACATGGTTTCATATTTGAACCACATAAGGGTGAACGACCCTTTTACTCACATTCCGGTTGCCGTAGACTGAAATATTCACGCAAGGTAGCAGGCGTCCTAAATATTCACTAGACACGCCGTTGGCATGGGCATATCGTAAATCACGCAATCATAAACATGTGTATTAGTCCGTATTCAAATGAATACACCTTATGGGTAGTAGCATTCCGATGATACGTTCAGGAACCCAACATATACAGTTTGATACTTCTAAATAGGAGTAGCATTCGGGAGATATGCCTCCGAATCAACATCTCTAATTCTTGCATACAAGCCCTAATATTGTATGCCCAAGTGTAAAACATATACTTTATTTGGAATCGAATTCAGTTCTGTTTTTGAATAAATTATATGTGTGTTTATATACAGAGGAAGCTCAAGGAAATAGAGAGCGCAAATCGAAGTTTGTTTATAGAGCAAAAAATAATGGGTTGGTTGGTTTTAGAATTTTATTTTCATCTGTGTGATATAAGCTTTTTTTAAAAACATGTGTGGTGGTTAAAAATGTCGAACCTCCCGAGAATGGGTATATTATATATACATGTAATATAAAAAAGGTCACTATGGGAAATTTTTCTATAAACTTGGGGTGAAATATATATATATCAATTTTTTTGGAATCAAAACAAAACAAACATTTTTTTACGGGAAGGTGAATAATAACATGTGAAGTACCCATATAATATAGACCTGGCAATTCGGATAATCGGTTCGGTTTCAGATCAGATCAATTTCGGATCGGATCTACTTTCGGATTATGATATATTTGATGACTATTCGGATCGGATCAGATGTGATTCGGTTCGGGTCTAATTCAGATTTAAATCGGATAAAATTCGGATTAAGATCAGATAAAATTCTGTTCGGATCAAATTCGGTTCGTATATTTTCGGATCATAACTTATTTATTTTTTCAATTTTTGAGATTCAAAAATATCCTTTTTATTTAATTTAGTATTTTTAATGTAATATAATGTACTTTTACAAAAGAATATGATTAAATATGTATGATATCATAAACATAAAATTGTTTAAAGTATAAATTTTATTTATTTCGGGTCATATTCGGTTCGGGTAATATGTTATTCGGTTTTAATCGGTTCCAAGTTATAATTGAATCTTGTATTTCAGATCATTTTCGGTTAAATTTTCAGTTCGGATATTTTTCGGATCGATTTTTATTGGTTTTTGGATAATTATCGGATTGTATGATTCAGATCTCGGATCGGATCTCGGTTTCATGAATTTCGGTTCGGTTCTTCGGATCCAGACCCATTTTGTCAGGTCTAATATAATAGTTAGGTGTAAGACATATACATATCTTCCTCGGGTATTGTTTTCGATTTTTATAATAATATCGATTTCCAGTATTAGGTTAGTGCAACGATAGGGATGTATTATTTTATGTACTAAGGTGTTAATTTAATAACTGAACTGAAAATGATGTTCAAGATCGGCTCGTTAATAAATGAGCCGAACCCGACACTAACACGAGTTTACTCACGAATGACCGAGCTTAGCTAAACCTCAACCGAGTCGAGTTTTCCAATTAATATTCGCATATAATTTTTACTCGACCAACCCTTAAGTATAATTTATAGTCTTATAAATAGATATATCGAGATCAAATACTAGTCTTTATCTTATAAAGATATATACCCTCACATTCTACATTTGTTTCTTAATTTATATCATTTTATTTTCCAAATCGAGTTTTAAGAACTTTTTCAATTTTATTTTAATTATTTAAGACATCATAAATTTAGATATCGTACATTACTTTTTAAATTGTCTATGTCAAAATTTTATTATATTTTGATGTTTACTAAAATAAAATTTTATAAATTATAAGTTTTTTAATTATGTTTATGAGAATTATAAATTACAAGTTATTTATTGATATTTGTGAGAATGTAGAGAAAGAGAGATAAATAGATCGTGATAACAATATTTGATAGTTTCCTTACGAAAAAATGATGTATTTAATTCAGATATATAAAAAAAATTCCAAGATAAATAAATTATTAATAAATGACGAAAAAAATTTACTAATAAAAATATTTAAGTGACAAGTAATAATTCCCTAAAAAACGATGAGTAATCTATACTAGTAGAGTAAAGACAAAAGACGACAAAAGAATAGGAAAGACAAAGTAATGAAAGTTTTATTGTTAGTCATCTGATCACCTGTAGTTATATTAATATTTAAAATAAAACACTCTCACAAATAGATTAATATTTACGATATAATCTTATGAATACAAATATAATTAAAATTTGTCATCCCGGGTTTAAATAAAATAATATAGACTATTTATTTGGGCTAAACAAAATTATAATATAGATCCAATCTTAAATAAAAGTAAATATAATCTAAATATATTTAGTTGAATTTGCTTATTCAGGTTAAATTAAAATAATAAAGTCTGCTGATCTGGTTAAAAAAGTTATATTATTGAACCACATCTGCAAATAATTCTCGATGTGAAAACACAGAGACAAAGGGCTGAACGTGTCAAAGGCCACCGAGTCGTCGGAAAGGGGAACCACGCAAAGGTGTACTAGTACCAAAAGTGAGTAGAGAGCGTTTTCCCAGTGCGCGGAGCCCCAACGAGTAAGGTTTTAGTGGTTTATCATTGGGTCCATAACGCTAATCCTTCTTTTTGTGCTACTCCTAGGGCGGGAAGAAGAGAAGAAAACGCGAGGCGTTCTCTTGGTTTCCCAACCTGTTGCTTCTAAAGACTGCCCTCTCTCGGCTGGACCAAAATATGTTAAAACTGACATTTGAAAGGTAATTCGTTGTTCGATAAAATGTCATTAGTCCAAAACGACATAGGTCTAAACCAAAAAAATATCCATCCCTGGGCTAAAACAAAATTAAAAACACACTAAATTCATTTAGCTGGATCTAGTTCATATAAAGATCTAAGACTAAAACAAAATATTGTATATTATTGATATGCGCTAAAACCAAAATTAAATTTAAAATAAAAATAATATTTATACTATTGATCTGAGATAAAATAAAAATTAAGTTTAGCTAATTCATTGGTAGATATAAAATTTGATAGTCGACTTTTGAGTTTATATAATTACTAGATTTTTTCAAATTCTAATAATATCCATATTATTTTTTTAAAAGGAATTAAAGATAATTCGTTAGTCAATATTATATTATCGAACTAAAATAAATCAATACATATTTTCATGAGGGCTAAATATTTTTTATACAATTGATCCAATATAAATCAAAGTTAAAATCAGAAAATAACTAGACTAGCTAAAACAAAATAAAATGTATTTCGTATGAGCTAACATAAAACTTTTACCACTTATCCTTGTTTAGAAAAATTAAACTAAAATAAATATTAATTATATAATGAATATTAGGCTAATACAAAATAATTCCTATAATTGATATGGGTAAGAAAGAACTAAAATCAAACTAAAAATAATTAGGATACTATTAATTTGAGCTAAAATTTACCTTTTGATTAAAAAATAATTATATATTGTAAAAAAATCTATAAATATCAATAAAACTACAAGTTTCAATTCTAAATATTATTTTTCAAAATTAAAATAGCACTTATATAAAAATATCACTAACTTATATACATGCATATATTTATAAAAAAATCATATCTTAAATTTCTTATTTCAAATTAAATTAAAAAAATATATATTATCAAAAATAATATGTGAATCGTACGAGTTTTAAGCTTATATATAATAAGTATAACAGAGTTTTTATCCAAAATTTTGGTCTCATACTGCCAAAATAAACACAACCTTTGATATGATATTATAAAAATTGAAGATCAAGATTATATATTATTAGAATAAAAACTTATAATCTTAAAGACCCGTAAAAAAGTAATTCTACCTTACCTTAAAAGGAACTAATTTAATTAAAAAATAAATTTATGAATTATATTATATTACTACTCAAATATATTAAAATAATACTTATTCTTTAGTATTATGATATAGATTTAAAGTATATAAGTTTTTGTCCAAAATTTCGGTCATATACCGCCAAAACAATCTCAACCGTTGATATGATATTTTAAAAATAGACGATCAAAAAAGAGACTGGTAAAAAGTAATTCCACCTTAATAAAGAAACTAATATATTAAAAATAAATTTACGAATTATATCATATTACTGGTGGGATATACTAAAATAATCCTTATTCTTTACTACTATACTATATTATTAAAATTATATAAAAATATCAAAACTATACGTATATATTAACTGGATGTTATTTATTAAATAATATAAAATGAGACCCCTAATATTATTAATTAAAAAGATTCTTAATACCATAATAATTAGAAAAGAAAAAATGCTCAGAATGCCAAACTTAAAATACAAAAGTGTCCAATATACCACCAGCTGCGAGTATCGCCTTTTTTACCCACCACGTGCGCGTGCGCCTACCTGAGGCATAAGTCGTGACTTTTTAAAAAAGAGGGAAATTAACTCCCCCAAAACTGTCCAGAAGCTTGAAAGGGAGGTAGACACAACTTCTAGGAAACAGGAAAAATAATAGTAATTTGGAGATTACATTGACACACACCACGTGCCATTAAATATATCTCCCCTAATTCAACGAGGCTCCCTTATCCCCCTTCATCTATATACGGCATATGTCAAATCTATATTTACTGATGAGGATCAAGGAATGAATATGTTAATTTGGATTTGGTTATGTGTGCTCGTGGTGATACTCAATTGGAGAGGATGCAAACATGGATTATGCAGCTTACTTGGACAATAAGGAATAAAGGAGCGATGCATGAAGTTGGACAAGTAGCTGATTATTATATAATTATTAATTCGAATTTTGCTTGCAAGTTTTTACCTTTCACTTGAAAGGGTTTTTCTTGTTTTAAGCACTTAGGATTTAATTTTTCTATTCGGATTTGGTTTTTAACTTTGTTTCCTGGAAAGATTTAGATATTGGCTAATTCAAGCTGATATTGAATTTCTCTTGGAATCCTATTGGGTTTGGGTTATTGTCTATGCCTATAAATACCCTTCTCATGTAATCTTATAAGGGAGACAATGGATGATATAAAACTTTTGTTTTGAGATAAACTATGAGTAGTTTTTCTTCCCTCTAAACTTCAATTACTGGATTGTTGTTAGGTCCCAATTTGTTTGTAGAAGGGGGGGTTGAATACAAACAGTACCAAATAATCGAATAAATGCGGAATAAAAAATGTGAAACAAAATTCAAGTTAAATAAAAATATTATTAAACTTGAAAGGTGTTACAACAACTGTATCGATTACAAGGTAATAATCTCAAATCAATTATCACAAATCTAGAATAAATTCGACATGAACTTTTTCTATTTTTGCAATAATTAGAATCAAATGCTAAACGCGATTTGAGATTAAGTTCTAGGGATTTTGATCCGCTAGATTGTTACACAAGAACAAGATAAAGATTTCTAGTTGATTGGATTTAACTTTACAATCTAGAAATTGATCTTGAAGTTTTGCAGAGAAGATGAAATATTGTTCTGCTTCTTTTTCTTTTGTTCTCGGGTTCTGTATTGTTGATTGAATAATCAATGAATGAACTGCTTCTGCTTCTTTTAATCAATCAACCGAATAGAATTGAACTGGCAAGACAATCCTGAGCTCAGCAAGACAATCGGTAGGACTATCCTTAGAACTAGCAAGACAATCAGAATGAACTAGCAAGACTTTCGGTATGACAATCAATTGTCATACCGATTGTCATTGTAGTTCAAACAGATTGTTTTTGCTGAAAATAAATAGATTTAAATCCTATAAAAATTCTAGTAAGACAATCCTTTTGAATTAGCATGACTTTCGGTATGACTATTGATTGTCATACCGATTGTCATACTAATACAATCAGTTGTCTTGTTGAATTAAAACAGATTTTTAAACCAATTTAAATTCTGAAAATGCTTAATATTAATTCAGAATTAATTAATCAATTAATTTAATTAATCAAATAAATTAATCTTTTGCAGATATAATTTATTTTCTTAATTAAATTATATGACTTAATTAATTAATAGAGAATTAATACTAATCTTGAGTAGCATCTATTCTTCTGTATTTCTTCTGAAAATCACTGAAATATATGAATCAATTCCACCACTTCAATGTTGACACTCGATGTACTGTCTGGTTCATGAGTGACTAACTTCCATGACGTTTCTTCATGTCTTGACTTTGACACTTTGATTTTCTTCAGATTAAATCCTTATAATTAATGATATGCTGACGAGATCTCTATCACTTGATTAAATCCACGATCTTGATTTTATATCACTGAGGCTTGATCAATTTCTTGAACTTCTTCCAGTGAATTAACTCCTCAAGTCTGTAGATGAACCTTGTTTCTGAATCCTCTGACAGATGTTACTTTGCGAGATCTCTCTGACGGTAAATCCACTATTTACTTATTACATTCTTATTTGAGTTGAGTTGAATCCTCGAATATACAAATAGGCCTATGACATATGACTTACAATCTCCCCCTATTTGTTTGTTAGACAATAACACACAAATACCTAGAGGATAACTCAACTAACAAATAAGAAAAAGATATAAACAGAAATGCAAAGTAAATAGTAGAAAAATTCTGGACTAGATTTAACATTTTCCAGATTCCAAGTAGATGTTCCTCTAGACTGAACATATCTTCAAGTAGTTCCATCTTCATTTGTACAACCACATTTCCTGTTGAGAAGCCCATATCTCTTGCTTCTCCCCCTATGAGAATCAACTGATTAAAGAAGATCACCTTCGTTTTACCACCTCTCCCGTACAATAGGATCCGCAGATAAAAACCAATGGTACTCCCCTAACAGCTTCTTCCCTTACTAGGAAATCACCTTGTGTTTACCACCTCTCCCGTACAATAGGATCCGTAGTTACAAACAACAATGGTGTGGTGTAGTGTACATTTTTAGGATCTTTTTCTTCCTCCCTGCTATTTCTCCCCCTTAGTTGAGGAATCCTCCAAACTATTACTTAAGCTTTTATCTCCCCCTTAAAGAAGGAATGTATGTCGTCGTCTGAAGGAGTTCTCATATTTCACTTGGTTGGAAAAGAAATAACAAGTAGTTTCATCTTTCTTCCTCACTGTGAGTGTGTGATTGTGTTTTAGTGTACCTCACATGTGTTTCACTCTTCTCTCCACTCGTGTTTACACTCATTCTCACAAGTGTATCACTCTTCTCTCATAGCTCCATAATCCAGCTGTACCTGCAAGGAAAATCACCTTAGCCATCCTTAAGGAGGTCACAGGTGGTGCAATGGGAGTTCACAAATCCCCATCCTTGTTAAACTCGTCAGATGAATCTGAGTCATAATTTACAAGTTACTAGTTTCCCTTTTAGGGTTCCAGATTTAAATTCTGGGAAGGTAAACAATGATCCAACGATTTTAGCATAAAGATCAAAGTTCCCTTCTAATTTCTGTGAAGACACTTCCTTGTGACTCATCAGGTAATATCTGAATCATTGTCAACAAGTTGCCGATCTGCGCCTATGTCAGATCTACTATCCGCAGATGCATCCAGGGGATTTAAGCCTGGGGAGGTAGACACTGACCACTGACATATGGCTTTTGGATCAGTATCCTCTCCTAACACCTGTAAAGGCAATTGGTCCATTAACGAACCTTAAACAATCGAATCTGACCTTAAAATGGTCGAAACTCTTGTTTCTGTCAACTCATCCTTTGTGTGTGTAACCTCTCCTTGTGCATCAAGAATTGTTTATGTTTGAAGTGGTGACACTACATAGGATACCTTGGACGACAGGCAAATTTCAATAGACGCACCCTGTTGAGAGAATGAATCTAGTAACTGTTTTTGTGCCTTTTCAACCATTACATCTTTTTGAGAAGATGTATGGGGGTTAGCAGTTGTCTCGGTTTAAATACTACTCATCTATTTAGGAGACAGAGCTACTGGGTTGACTACAGAACCTTCCTTATGTGGTGCACTAAGGCACTATCTCCCTCACGCTCATTCATATTTCATTTAGTGGTAAGAGAGTGTTGGTTGGTTCTGTTTTTGTGTTTGTCTTTACAGTCTGGGATAGATGTTGTGGGTTTTCAACCTCATGACTGTCAATGAAAGAAAGTCATTGGAGATTGAACCTGTAACACATAACATATGGTAATAGAGAGAAAATGATTTACAATAATGATTTCAAAAGATTTTACATGAAATAAGAAATTACTAATGTAGAAAGAAGTTTGATATTGTTTTTCAATATGAATGAGTTTTTGATAAAACATTGATCACTTAGGGTAAAGTCTAAGTAATTCTCATTCATGTCAAAAGCTTACAAATATCTGCAACATAATGTTAACAACATATCATTGACCGATACTTGTCAAGTACTTTAGATACTAATTGTTATGTTGCATAACCAATATATCACTGCACATATAAAACAATATGATTGTGCCTAAAGATAAGAGAGTTAAAGAAATATGACGACTCTACTAGTTCATATTAAACAATAACTTCAGTTAGAGTGCCATACCATGTTCTTGACGATTGCTTGAGTAGTACACTAGTTCATACCAACCTGAAGTGAGATTGTGAAGAAGAGATTGCATAGTCCAATAGATCTGCAGCTGCAAAGTCCATGAACTGTGGTGCATTGACTTCCTCTTTTGACTCACCAACCAGGAGTACACTTGTACACATCTTACTAGAGTCCAATTCCAAGTGTAATGTGCAGCAGGTGCCAGATATGTCATAATATTCTCAAGTCTCGTCACTAGTGCTATATGTTAGATGATGCTTCCTAATAATAACCTAGCATACTATACAAAATTTTCAATGATAACATTCCCAGCTTGCAAACAGCCATATCCCTCAGATAAACCTTTGCTGTTATCTCCAAAGGTAACCAGGGGGCCAGCTTTCTCAATCCTCATTTGATAGCAGGGCTCTATCTCCGGTCATATGTCTTGATGATCCACTGTCAAGAATCCACACTACCGGTTACACCTGTATACTGCCCTGCACTTCAAATGGATTAGACCTTCTTCGGAACCCAAACTTGGTTGGGCCCGGCATACTTGTAGAATTGTCCTTTGTCAGGCAAAACAACATTTTTAATTTTAACGATCTCAACATCCTCAATGACTGAACATTTGACCTTGTAAACAGCCTTAACAAATTTCTGTTTAAGCTTAGGCACAAATGTCTCCTTTCTAGCCTTAGAAGGACTAGCAGTCTTAGACCTATCATGCTTCTTGTTATTCACATGCTGACGAGGAGTAGTCTTATCATTAGACACATGCTTACCATTAAAATAAGCATACATCATATTAAAAGCACAAGACATACAATTAGCAACACCACATGCTTTATGAGAGTGATTAACAGCAGGTAATTTATGCATGGTAGACATGGCATTATTGTTATCCAACTCATGTGTGTCTGGGTTAGTCTCAGTTGCTTTCACAACTTTGACTGGAACTTTCGACTCACTTGACTTGGAAACAATCTTCTCATAAGCATGATCCTCAGCACGTATTTCTTCTTGAATAACAGAAGAGGTCGCATCAAATGGTTCAGCAATTGATGCTTTATAGAGGGGTTCATCAACACCCTTAAGCACATGTGGTACTTCCCTCCCTTTAGCACAAACTTGAGGAGGGGAGTTTATGCCTAATTCTCCAATAGCAGCATTGTAATCATAACCTATTCCAGATGTTTGATTAACAGCTTGCTTACTGTAGAACTCTTTAGCCTTCGAACAAGAATTGAAGTAGGCTCTAACCTTAGTCTCAAGACCGGTGATCTTGTCTTTGAGAATAGTTTCGAGTTTTCTATAACAGTCAACTCTATTCTCTAGAAAAGATACCTGTTCTTTTAATTTGTCTTGAATAATATGCACAAGTCTTAATTCATTGACCTCTTTCTCAAGGTCTGTGATCTGTAAACTTAACAGTTCATTATCACGACGTGCACAATCTAAGTTACCTCTTAGATGATAAACCATTTCAGCATCAGAAAGTTTTACCTCTTTTCTTGACGATGAAGCTTTTCCATCAATAGCCATAAGAGCAAGATTTCCTTCTTCTTCATCTTCACTATCAGTATCATCCCAGCTTCTTCCTTTTGCCAGATAAGCCCTTTCAGAGTTCTTTCTTACTTGCTTTGGCTTCCTACATTCTGTGGCAAAGTGTCCCAACTCATTGCAGTTATAGCATCTAATGGTGCTCCGATCAACCATCCCTGTTTTGTACCCACCACTGCTGGTGTTAGAGGATGAAGATCCACCTTTCTGGAATTTGTTGTAGTTGGACTTGTGCTTAAGCTTGGGATTCCTCCTGAATCTGACATGGGAGAATCTCTTGACAATTTGGGCCATTGATTCATCTTCCAATTGCTCCAGCTCTTCCAAGGAATAAAAATCATCACTTGATTGATTTGTAGTAGGAGGATCATATTCTGCTACTAACTCATTTTCCTCACCCTTGGAAAACTGTACCATTCTTTCTAACTGTTGAGATTGTTGTTGTTGTTGACCTTCAGCTACAAGTGCATTAGATGTGCTGACCATTCTATCCTTCTCGTAGACTTCCTTCTGTTGAATCTGCTCCAACTCATAAGTTTTTAACACTCCATAGAGCCTGTCCAAAGAAATCTCACTCAGATCTCTAGCTTCTCTAATGGCAGTGATTCTATGTTCAAGATGAGCTGGCAGTGTTAAAAGGAACTTTTTGTTGACCTCCCTGATTGAATAATACTTTCCATTGATGTTCAGGTTGTTGATCAACGCATTGTACCTCTCAAACACTTCAGTAATTCCTTCTCCTGGATTTGATTTGAAATGTTCATATTCAGAGGTTAGGATTTCCAACTTGTTCTCCCTAACTTCCTCTGTGCCTTCATTAATCACCTCAATAGTTTCCCACATGTGTTTGGAATTTTTACAGTTCATCACATGTCTGTTCATCAAGGGATCAAGGGAATCAATTAATATTAATTGAAGGCTGGCATCCAAGGAGGCTTCTTCCTTCTCAGCAGGAGTAAAATCTTCAGGCTCTTTTGGATAGGTTCTAACTTCAGTAGTCACCACACCATCTATTATTACCTCCGGTTCAATAACCATTGGAGTTTTTATACCCTTCTTTAACAAGTTTGAATATTTGGGATTTGCAACTTGTAAAAATAATAGCATCTTCTTCTTCCACATGATATAATTCTCTTTATCAAATTGTGGAATTTTAACGGTTCCAACTTTATGTGAAGTCATTATGAATTTTTGAATAAATAAAAATTCAAGGAGTTGAAAAATCACAAAAGTCTAGGATCTTGATTTGTTCGTTAATCAGAAGGCTCTGATACCAATTGTTAGGTCCCAATTTGTTTGTAGAAGGGGGGGTTGAATACAAACAGTACCAAATAATCGAATAAATGCGGAATAAAAAATGTGAAACAAAATTCAAGTTAAATAAAAATATTATTAAACTTGAAAGGTGTTACAACAACTGTATCGATTACAAGGTATTAATCTCAAATCAATTATCACAAATCTAGAATAAATTCGACATGAACTTTTTCTATTTTTGCAATAATTAGAATCAAATGCTAAACGCGATTTGAGATTAAGTTCTAGGGATTTTGATCCGCTAGATTGTTACACAAGAACAAGATAAAGATTTCTAGTTGATTGGATTTAACTTTACAATCTAGAAATTGATCTTGAAGTTTTGCAGAGAAGATGAAATATTGTTCTGCTTCTTTTTCTTTTGTTCTCAGGTTCTGTATTGTTGATTGAATAATCAATGAATGAACTGCTTCTGCTTCTTTTAATCAATCAACCGAATAGAATTGAACTGGCAAGACAATCCTGAGCTCAGCAAGACAATCGGTAGGACTATCCTTAGAACTAGCAAGACAATCAGAATGAACTAGCAAGACTTTCGGTATGACAATCAATTGTCATACCGATTGTCATTGTAGTTCAAACAGATTGTTTTTGCTGAAAATAAATAGATTTAAATCCTATAAAAATTCTAGTAAGACAATCCTTTTGAATTAGCATGACTTTCGGTATGACTATTGATTGTCATACCGATTGTCATACTAATACAATCAGTTGTCTTGTTGAATTAAAACAGATTTTTAAACCAATTTAAATTCTGAAAATGCTTAATATTAATTCAGAATTAATTAATCAATTAATTTAATTAATCAAATAAATTAATCTTTTGCAGATATAATTTATTTTCTTAATTAAATTATATGACTTAATTAATTAATAGAGAATTAATACTAATCTTGAGTAGCATCTATTCTTCTGTATTTCTTCTGAAAATCACTGAAATATATGAATCAATTCCACCACTTCAATGTTGACACTCGATGTACTGTCTGGTTCATGAGTGACTAACTTCCGTGACGTTTCTTCATGTCTTGACTTTGACACTTTGATTTTCTTCAGATTAAATCCTTATAATTAATGATACGCTGACGAGATCTCTATCACTTGATTAAATCCACGATCTTGATTTTATATCACTGAGGCTTGATCAATTTCTTGAACTTCTTCCAGTGAATTAACTCCTCAAGTCTGTAGATGAACCTTGTTTCTGAATCCTCTGACAGATGTTACTTTGCGAGATCTCTCTGACGGTAGATCCACTATTTACTTATTACATTCTTATTTGAGTTGAGTTGAATCCTCGAATATACAAATAGGCCTATGACATATGACTTACAATTATTTTGAAGGTTAGATTCAAATTACTTAGTTTCTGGATTGATCTAAGCAATTTGAGATTCTAAGTTCACGTTTCTGGATTGATCGTGTTCTTTTGAAATATCCTCTTCAAAGTTCACGTTTCTGGATTGATCGTATTCTTTTGAAATATCCTCTTCTTCTCTTATCCCTTTTCTTTTTTTTCTTATTTTTATTTTCTTTGTGGTGCGATCCACATCAATTTGGTACAAAAGTCAAGGTTTTTTTCTCCAATTTCTTAATTGTTGGGAGATCTTGGTTTAAATTTTTCTTTTTACTATTCACGAGTACTGCTCTCGTACTGTTCACAAAATTACTGTTCAGCAGCACAGTTCACGGGGTTACTGTTCACGGGAGTACTGTTCATCGGCACTGTTCACGATACTGTTCACCAAATTTTTTTTCCAGATTTTTCTTATGGCTACGGATGAATTGCTCAGAAAATTACTTGGAAAATTGGATGAGATTGATAAACGTACTCAAAAGTTTGCTAATTCAACGGAATCGAGGTTTGATGCATGGGATAAAATTTTAATTAAGGTGAAAGATAGTGATGAAGTTTATGATCCTGGTATAGAGCTTGGTTATTTTACAGGTTTGGGTAGCATAGATGATTTTGTTGAATGGGTTACACAAGTCGACAAGATTTCTTCTTATACAGGTTGGACCGAGATGAGAATATTCAAGATTGCAGCGCTTAAACTTACAAAGAAAGCAGGCTTGTGGTTTGATAATCTAAACACAAAAAAGTTAGATCTGGAAAAGAAAAGATTATGACTTGGACATCTCTGAAGAAGAAACTTCGTGCAAAATATATTCCTTTGCATTATAAATTCGAATGTATAATGAAGATGACATCCCTCTCTCAAGATAATATGAGTGTTTCTGAGTATACTTCTGAATTTTATAGATTGCGTCTTATTTGTGACTTGGAGGAGACGGAAACAATGAAAATTGGAAGATTTATTCGTGGATTGAATTTGCCTATTTATCGAAAGGTTAAATCAAGTCCATATATCTCGTTTAATGATGTATGCAATCTTACTTTGGAATTTGAATCTTTTCAACAAGACGAGAAATTGAAGTCTTCCCTTCACGAGTTTACTCTTTCAGATGAAACTAAAGAAGAAGACTTTGTCAGTGTGGAGAATGTCGCGGATCTTGTTGTTGATTACCATGTGTTACATGTGGCGACTACATCAAGTTTGGATGAAAAGGATGAACCAGTTACAAAAGAAGCTATGATAGAGAAGCATAAAGAAAGACAGTCACTTGATGATAAATTCTTGGTTGTTGAAGAAAATCAAATAGATACATCTCTTAAACTTGTGTGTCGTGACATGGTTGAAGAGAAAAAGGTACTCGAGGATATGTTCCAAACTAAAGAGGTTGTGTACAAGGAAAACAACATCATCATCGTGGAACATATTGATTTTCTAGGGGTAGAGAACTTGTTGAATGCACCTATCTCAACAAACTATCTTATTCTTTCTAGTTTACTTCCTAAGATACTGGTCATGGAATTGCAATTCAAAGCTTTCAAGTTCTATAAGAAATTACCTCGTTGTGTGCTTATTCTTAAATACTTTAGAACTCGAGGGCGAGTTTTCTTCAAAGGAGAGGAGAATGATGAGGATCAATGAATGAATATGTTAATTTGGATTTGGTTATGTGTGCTTGTGGTGATGCTCAATTGGAGAGGATGCAAACCTGGGTTATGCAGCTTACTTGGACACCAAGGAATAAAGGAGCGATACATGAAGTTGGACAAGTAGCTGATTATTATATAATTATTAATTCGAATTTTGCTTGCAAGTTTTTACCTTTCACTTGAAAGGGTTTTTCTTGTTTTAAGCACTTAGGATTTAATTTTTCTATTCGGATTTGGTTTTTAACTTTGTTTCCTGGAAAGATTCAGATATTGGCTAATTCAAGCTGATATTGAATTTCTCTTGGAATCCTATTGGGTTTGGATTATTGTCTATGCCTATAAATACCCTTCTCATGTAATCTTATAAGGGAGACAATGGATGATATAAAACTTTTGTTTTGAGATAAACTATGAGTAGTTTTTCTTCTCATCTTTGACGTATGCACGTGATACTATTATGACAAAGGCGCGTCTAGATCAGAAGTGCTGGGACGAATTGTTTTCACACTCAGGCGTATCCATTGACCACTCAAGCGTATCCATCTCCTTTTAGATCTCACAGTGGCGAATCTGTCAGTATACAACTTCAATGGGGGCGTATTTTGTTAAACCGACAAGTGCAAACAATAGTGCCTTTCAAGAGCCGTATCCCGGGGGTAATTACGGTACCAGTTACCGTCTTTGGGTAATTTAGTCACGGGAACCCAAAAGTGGGTAATATTATTGTTCACCCATTAGAAAATGATTAAATTGTTCTACTAATATTCAGACACCATAATGTGATATAATCTTCTCATACAATTCTAGATAGAATATCATTAGATGTTCAAGCAATCATAAATATAAAAAAATTATATTATTCCAAGTTCTATTCCAACACAAAAATATGATGTAACTCTATTTTGAATATTATTAGATGTTTTATTTATATGGGAAAAGAGAATTTAAAGATCAAAATTTTCTATTAATGAACCTCAAATTCATAATAGTTAAATATTATATTAATGGTTCCACCGCATGAATGTAAATTTCATGTGAACAATAAGTAGTATGCAGAATAATTTTGTTATTTGGATCGGTTACTTTATAACATAAAATAATTGTTCAATCTCTACCGTTAACATTATATAGGAAATTAGAATCATTATAAAAAAATTATATACCACTTGGATTTGCATGAAACACTTTTAACAATTATATTTTATTTAATCTTCACATCCATACGGTTCAATTAATGTGAAAATCTTCGATAAATGAGATTTTAGCCGCACTAATAGAACTTATTTTATTGTGGCCTTTAGAAACTCTAAGTCCTATATGCATCCCAAAAAAGTAAATAACTTCAACATTAGTATATTTATCAATATCTGCATATTTGTTGCAACAATATTACAACAAATTATCAAAAAACAAAAACAAAATTTGCAATAATATCATAAGTAATAATAGGGTTTTGCTCAAATGAGAACTAGTTCTCTGGGGAACTAGTATGAGCTGTAATTATACTTATGTATTTCATAAATATTTTTTCACTATCTTTTTCAATTGCATAAAAAAAATTCTCATAAATACATTTTTGTTTTACATAAAACATTAAATTTTTATTAGTGATGTCATGATTATTATATAGAACTAAATATAGAAGTATAGTATCTTCTGTAATCTGTATATAACATATGTAGGTTCTGTGAAAACATTCTCATAATTTATTTTTCAAAATACATATTTTTGTTTGAATTTACATAACACATGCATTTTGGATAACATATACAAAATAATTTACATAAAATAGTGTTCTTTGATGTTCTCCATGTGACGCCCCCAAATCCACCCTTTCATAGATTCAGGTCACCACGATATCAAATTTCGCACACCTGTATTATTACAAACCATATTCAAATACATCATTCACTGTTGACGCCACTCCACAGATACCACCTTTGATATTTAACAAAAAAGTAAGTATTAACATAACCAGAAACTAAACCCAAAACCTGATCTTCAATTTCTAACTTTTTCAATTCCTTTATCCATTTCCTAGCAATCCTAATGGTATTCACTCTTCCCTTTCTATTCAAGACATCTGTCCCTAAATGGACCTTGTCTGGTTGGTAATTAACCATACCTCTGTTACTCATAATCAATTATGACCTGAATTCATACATTTGAAGCTTAGAATGCAGTTGCCATTTTTTAACCCTTTGTATGCATATCTTCAGGCGTTCAACTTAGTCTTCCTTAGTCCTTGAATGAGCGAGGATGTTATTAATAAATACAACTATACTATCCAACTACTCCTTATACACTATGTTCATTTAATCCTCAAAAATGACGGGTACATAATATCGTTAGAACTTATAATACCCATACCTCCAAACACAGTCTTTATTATGACCTCCAGCTTATAACTTCTGATGATCAATGCGTGACTTCATACTTCCACTTTTGTGCATAACGCGACACACTCCTTATCTCATTATTTCTTCATTCCGCACACCTGAAGTTTCCTTAACTCATTACTTCATCTCTACTGGGCCATACGATACGGGATTTTTTTGACACTAGCTTGACTCTGTGTAGTAACCAATGAGAAATTTCACCTTATGCCCGAGGTAACCTTAGCCAATCATTCATTAGAATCTTCGAAACTTTATCTTAATTCTAAAGAATTCCAATATGAGATTCACTGTAACGCTCTTTTCTAACAGTTTGCCACGAATATTGTTGTTTAATCTTTCCTGCTTACACGCATTTTTTGAATGAAATTCCTATTTTCAATTATTGGTATTTCACTTCATTCTCATATCCGTCCTGGCACAACTGACGTTCACAACTTGCTTATATCCTGAACTATTTTATAAAATTTCTTTATCATCCTTTTGATTCCATTTCTTTTCTTACTTATTTCTTCATTCTCATTATTCATTATTTCTTTTAAACATAAGGGAT
The DNA here is from genome assembly GCF_009905375.1 of Apium graveolens. NCBI lineage: Eukaryota > Viridiplantae > Streptophyta > Magnoliopsida > Apiales > Apiaceae > Apium > Apium graveolens. The sequence continues at coordinate 38,519,125 of NC_133648.1, forward strand.
CTCTTTTTCTTGATAATACCGATATGTTCATCATTAGATAAGTCATTTATGAAGTTAACGCTAGAATGAAGGATTTTATTTATAATTTTTAAATTCTTACAAACAGAATTATCATAACTCATCGGTATTTATTCTTCTTAGCCTCGCCTAAATCATCACTGATAGCATATTTGGCTTTCCCCATTTGATCAACATTCCTTTTTCCTGAGTTCACATGCAGACTTCGTCAGTCTCTATCTTACATCGGATACTTGAATTTGCGAGTTTCCCAGTATTTCACAGCATCTTCCATTAAATCCTATTTCGACATGGAGGTACATTCACGTCCTTCATGGGGTATTATTACAGATGGTAACATTTTTTTTGCTCTATCTTGGATCTTCGGTTCTTGTAGACGTTCTTTTCACTAATTTACAGTAGCTTCCATTAAATCATCATTCGATATGAGTATACATCCAAGTCCTTCCTGGAACGCTATTACAGATGATAGAATCTCTTTACTTTATCTTGAACCTTCAGTTCTTAAAAATATTCCTCTTACTAGCATGTACCAATAACTTTCTGTTCCTCTTGTTTATCGAAAAGGGCGTATTCATCTAGATAAAATTTCGCACAGGCTTGCAGTAACATCACGCTATTTTACTAAACCTTCAATTTCTGCTAATGCCAGTACTTCCTTCAACTTGATAACCGCTTTAATTTCGGATCTGAAAATCATGTTAGAGCTTGACTCAATCTAATTGGAATCGATCTCCATTTAACTAACCATTAGTTGGTAAAGTTGATCAATTAACTCTTTTAACTGATCACTTAAACTAAGTGCTGACTAGCTAACTGGAATCAAAGACCAATTATATAAAGTCGATTTGGTCATAACAACTTTTCCCAAAAACTGAGATCGCAATCATTTGGAGTACCACTGGGTATCTCAATAACATATGAAAGTATACTTTTTATCCTTAAAAGTAGGGTAACTTCTGAAAAATTGGGCAGCACTTCCCCTATATCATTGACTACCAGTCGGACTCAAGCTGACACCATCAATCAACCAAATCGTCCACAATCATTTCCATCTACTTCCATAAACCAAATCCATCCATTCACCATAATTCAAACTATATCATTTTGATCAACATATGTATTATGAACTGGCACAACATATATCTTTTTAATTGGAATTGGGTCTTAAACCAACGATGATTAATATACACATATCTTTCTCATTTCTTTCAGAATATTACGAATTGTTATTAATGTACTTAAAATTTAGCTCGTTATTTCTCAAAAAATTTATTTCGCGAGTATTTCAACTTATTTCTTGTCATTACTAATTGCAGATAGTTACTTTTAAGAATGATGCCGCATCCTTCAACTAATCACACCAATCCTCTATCTTTGACGATACACACTTAATTTCATTAATAATCTGTTCATCTTTTAACTAAACAAGCATGGTTTCTATTGTTATCGTCACGATCTAGTGGATACTCAATCGTTAGATCATTATTTCTTAAAAGGTTTCACAGTCGAGTCAACATTGCTTCATCTCTACTTATGTTCCCGTATCGAACTTTCGTAATTGGTCCGGTTATGAGTATTAAATTCACCATAACTTACTCACTCACGTTAGAGAACCTCACAATTTCTTGAAGCACACGTTCGAAATTTGGTTGCAATTAAGATTCCTTCTATCTTGAATCTTCACGACAAATATCTTCCCGCGACGAAAGGATGCTTCACGTATTAATCGTCTGTCTGAGTCATTATTCAGAATTCCCTTGATCTTCAATTATCGTCCCGACCCTCGTTTGCTTTGTCTGATGCATATAGCCTTACTTCCTTATTTTATAATTAATTTATTTGTTACGGTTCGCTAACCATTCATTTCACGTCAAATTCTCTTGCCTTAAAGCGCAATGTCAAATTCTCCTGATTTAAAGCACATCGTTACTGCAATCTACCGTACGGGCGAGATCCTCATAACAAGAATAACTGTCTGACTTGATATCTTTGCCATGACTACGTTATCGATGCATCCATTCTTCCCTACTCGCAGATGTCCACCATTTATCGGGTTACAGTCGTATCTATGTTCGTTATATGATTCCACGTGCCACACTATTTCATTTCTTTTGAAATTTTCAGAGAACAGACTCTACGCAAGAGGAGAGTTTGCGAATATGACTTCAATTTGAAACCAAATAAGGAATAACAATGCCACAAACGATTGGAAGAATTTGTAAATCAAGAAATTGAAGGAAGAAAAATGAGTGAAGAATGAGACAACCATATTCGTACTCAAGATGGCCAGTCTTTTGCACTATATGGCATACATCACATGATTAGGTGGCGTCCCACCCGATTCTCCGTCATTTCGAAAAAGCGTCACACCACAACACTGTTTGTCTCAATCAGGAATTAATAATTTGAGAAGAGAAATAATTCAGAAGGAATACAATAAATTTTCTTTCGCTTTCGCCTCATATGATTTATTCATAGAAGAAGTTCATACGTATTCAAGAATCAAGAAGAACATATGTTATCGTATTAGAGGAAAGAATATCAGTGTTGATTGCCTTCCACGCTTCACTTACGTATGCCTTTAGGAATCATTGGAACCAGAGATTCACAATTTAGATCGAATTATAATTTTGGAATGTCGTCTGGAAATGCCTCCATATTAAATGCTTTAATGATTTGCTCATAATCGCATCCTTACGAAATTTATAATCACTACTTCCGACTTCATCAATGCCACGTAGAATAACCATTGATCACGCAATGTCTCAGCTTCATCGATAGAAATACGATTCTTCTCCAATCATCTGGAAGAGTCTTCCATTTCCTTCAATCATCATTTGTCCGTTCGAATCACGAATCTCGTTATATTTTTATAATTTCATAATTTGGGTAAATAATGTTTTAACATTTTGATTCAATTATTGATATTATTAAGCAAAGTTTACGTTTGTCATTCGCGAAAAAACTTTAAACTTTCTTCATGTTAGTGGGTCTACTTGGTCCTTTGAACCAACAACATTGAGCCTATGTCCATTATTCTTTTAGATCATTTTTTTACTTATAATAACAAGAACTTGAGTAGTAATTCGACCAAATTGTGAAAATCATTTTATGCAATGATCTTCTAAAAGTTGATTAAGAAAAATCTTTTTCGAATTCTCATTTTAAAATTTTGAAAATCAAATATTTGGTCGTCCTTACTAAATAAGTTACTTGCTATTCTTATGATTCGCTAATGAGATATCTAATTAAAAGAATGGCCATATAAGGGTCTCTCCATTTTGGTATATCTTCTACTTTTCCTTGGATTCTGCTCGCACTTATTAGTCGACGAAACTTTATTTACCGTTGTATATCATTTATTCGCAATTCTACCGCAATGTTGACATCTGGTACTATCTTTGACATTCTTGTCATCGTCCTTGACGCTATGCTTATAACCACGCAGGCGATTCGACGTTTTGTCTATAGATAGGGTCGCACCTTCTTGCTAGCCTTACCTATATCCAGTAAGGTAAATATCATTCCTTGCGCAGCTCCCGACAAGTGATAAGAATCTTCTTGCAACGGTGGTGCCTCTGAAACGTGCAACGGTGGTGCCTCTGAAACGTGCAACGTTGGTTCTTCATCATCTTCTCTCAACTCGTTGCCTCCGGCGTGAAGCTCGTCCTACTACCTAATTCTAAATTAAATCGTACCAAAGCTCACCTAGCCTTTCTTTCACAAGTTCTCACAAGAATCAATCGCATTTTCTTCAAAACCGCATGAAAAGTAGGGTAACATACCCAGTCCCCATCGATCTGTCGATTCCTCATTACTGTAGGATCGGAGAACTCAATATACCTATAGCGTTGCGATATTCTCCTTACACTTCCCTCAACAATCCTGGCTTACCAATTCCGTATCGGACCTGCTAATCCTCACTCACACTCAATTCAAACTTAAAATGAGTATGCCTAGGGTCTTTCCTATCTCATATGGCCTATCACTCCTATCTTACCCTCACCTATTCTTATTTCAGTGACCAATAACCTATAGCTCTGATACCAACTTGTAACAACCAAAATCCGGGGTCAATATATGGTATCACTAAACAATCTTTACATAAAATAAAGAAATAAATAAATAACCCCCTTAAAACCGGATCGTTTACAGGTTATGGTATGAAACAATAATCTAACCTTCTACAACTCACAACAACTAGAATACAAGTGTAATTACCTTTATGCTAATGCCCTTATCTTATTTTTCTAACATCGTCGTCCTTTCGCAGCGGAGATCTCTCTAACTTCTGTTGTCTAACGAAAGCTATTCACTTTTATCTTTATCTGCTTCTGAAAGAAATAAAAATTTATAAAGCAAGAGTGAGCCAAAAATGCCCAGCAAGTATATAATTTGAGTTTCAAGCATTAATATCAAAGGAAAATTTACGGGCAAAAGCTTTAAATAATTTTTAAACGATTCTATTTATTTGAGAGAGTTGAGCGAATAAACATTGGCTGTTACCAGTCTTTAATTATAAATCCAAAGATGACAAGCGATTACCAGATTCATCTCCTGAATCAGGGTTTTGTCCGGTTCTTGGAATCATAAAACTTTCGAGAGAGAATGCCGTTAATGGAGATCAACAACAAATTAGACTGGACACTAGTTCACACCTATATCCTGCTGATCAGCCAGGATACAGTGCAGATCTATATCTCCCTATATAGATCCAGTCGGGTACCCAGGCTCTACAGCCCATCTCTAGGATCCGGTTATGTCCCTGTCCATAGGATTAAGAACACTTAATCCCACACATCATCATCATCCAGTCTATGGAGTATTTTAATATCAAATCATTTTGATTTCAAACATCCCAATTCAGGGTTCGCAAATAACCCGAAAGAATGGGTATTTGCTCAAGAGAGCAATCAATAATATAGGAACAATAATGAAAAGAACATGCATAACAATAGTGATTGCAGCGAAATATAAAACATGTAATTATTCTGAACTTAGAATAGGAACGAAGAAATATTTATAGTATTTTAAAAGAAAGTTCAGGAATACTTGCCTCAATAAGCTTTAATCGCTATTACTAGTTGACTTTGGTCTGACTTGAACGTTCGACTTTATCGTCAAACTACTATCTCATTTTGGATACGATCCCAACACTCAGGCCCTTCGATTGGAACTTCTTTGATCTCGACGTCTAATCACTAGATCATTCCTAGTCCGATGTCGATACTCGGGTTTTCTATCTAGGACCTACAGGGTTGAAATACCCTAATTCAGATAATCGCTTAAGCTTAACATCAAATCGCTATCACTTCTACCAACACGGTTTCATATCCCGTCTCGTATTTATAGGTATTATTGAAATACACATAGCAATTATGGCTTACACATTCAAAACTCGGTTTGGTATTTATTTTCGGAAAATACGCATACTTGTCGTTTTGAAAAACAGGGTAATCAATTATTTATAAATTATCTTTTCTCAACCGTAATTAAGTTCATATAATATAATTATATATGGTTATTCGACGTCTCCGATAATTATAGGTTACGTTCCCGTATTTTCAGAATTAATTTCCCGAAAATCGGGCAGCGTCTCCTTTGTTTATCGGCCTACCCGTCGAAACAATTCGATGTCAATCCAATCAAAACAACACATCCAATCATAACTCGCAATCACCAATACAATCTCCATTATTTAATAGTATTATCCGTACTTTTATGTTTTATTTGTATTTTTCGTTTCATAATTAATTTTTACCGAACTAATTTTATTTAATTAATAAACGTATGACTCAGATAAAAATCATCATCGCCCACCGTCGGCTCGTCGAGGCTCATCGCCGACGGCGATAAAATTTACGGGGTCCCGTTATATCGGTCATCCTACGTAAATTCCATCGATTATTTATAATATTATACGCACGAAAATCTTTTTATTTCATGAAATATTAATCAAATAATTCCTGCAAAAATTAATAAACTATTAAAACCAATCAAACACAGTAACAGGGGTGTTAAAACACACGTGCCAGGGCCGCCTCGCAGGAAAACCCGGCGGCAACCGGAAGGAACGAAACACAAAACACAGTCTAGCATAAACATACAGAGAGGAATATATATATATACACGCTGTATATGTATACATACGAAAAGGAGGAACAACAGAAGGCCAAGCCGAGACAAACTGGAGACAAACCGGAAATAAGAGTCACCAGAAAGTGCCAAGACGAAAACAGAGACGCGAGGGGCCGTTGGAAGAAAAGAAATCGAGGAGGAAAGGAGGAGAAGGGGGGAGAAAGAACAAAGGAATTAAGAGATATTAAGGAAGAGAGAAAAATTTGAGAGAGAGAAGCGTGAGAGAGAGCAGCTAGAGAATTAGGTCGGGAGGGATGAACAAAAAGGGGGGTGGGGGATTCATGGATTTATTTTATATTTTTTTTCTTCTTTCCGTGGTTATCCTGATTCGAATCGCAATTAACAATCTCGTCAATATATAATCTACGAGTAATAATAATCCGAAAGTTTGTCGGAACATATTTAAAAATTCCCGAGATAATTAAAACTAATTATCATAAAATTTTATAATTTTAAAATCATTTTTGAAACGTATAGCCGACCCGTATTTTACAATTTTAATGATTACACGTGCAGTTAAATAAAAGCCAGAAAATTTCCGAAATAATTTTAAAATTCTTGAAATATTCCGAACTTAATAAAATAAAATTTTCATAATTTTTGAAGCATTCTGGAATTAAATACTGATTTTGCAATTAAATGAGATCAGAAAATCATTTAAAGATAAATACTCAATAAAATATTGATTTCTAAATTTTATAAACTCCTAAATATAATAAATAAAATTATAAAGTAATAAAAATAATTTTTGAGATAATTTTAGCATTTATAAGAATAATTATTCAATAAAATTATTTTAAGAACAAAATAATACCATATAGTTCAATAATTAATTATACAAATAAGGTTTGTATCCAACAACTACCCAAAATTAACAGTAAGGTAACACACAGCTAACAGACCCATCACATATTTTATTTATTTAATAATTCAATGATTATATTTACATATCGGATCTGAAAATAGGTTACTTTGTCGCTAAGTAACTGAAAAGACGATACGATTTTAATACCAGATTTGGATAATTGTCAAAACAAAGCTTCCTATAAAACACTTTATACGAAAATAAGGTAAGAAAATCTCGCCTTTTGCGAATACGGATTTTTATCGATCTATAAAATGATTAACGTACCCGAAATTTCACGCTGGGGCTCGTACAGGTCAAACCGTACCCCGGTTCGAAAAAGTCAAAACACGAAAACTGTTCAGAATTAACAGATTAGGTTAGGAAGGAGTCTTTGAAAGAGTTTTGGGTTGTAGAAACACAAAAATGGTTGAAGTTGAACGATTTCTAATTCTAAAAAGTAAATTTATAATTACGTAAAAATAATCATTATTAATTCTATAAATCCTTATAAAATCACATAATAATCCAAAAATTCCCAGAAAAATACCAAAATTATCTATATTTTATTCTGGATAATTAAAAATTAAAATATCCAAAAATAATTAAATAATTAACCAAAAATTCACACAATAATCAAATAATAAGTATTTATTGATAAAAATAATTACATAATATTTCTCGGACGTTACATCTTCTTCTTCACTAATTTCATCAGTATCAAAAGATTGAGCAACTGTATAGATAGGATCTATCAGTATTTGTGATTTAGTTACTTTAGATACTGATTTCTTTTTTGCAACAGCTTTGGCTTTAGGCTTTGAAAGCTTGACTTCTCTCATTCCCTTTATGCTTTTTGTCAGCAGTTAAGATAGCTTGAGATTTGAAAGATCTTTCATCCTCTGCCTGACTTATCTCCCTTATACCTACACCTTTGGTTGGTCTGTTAGAAGGATCATCTTCATAAAGATCTTGAGAGATAACAACAATATCAGCATTTGTTGTTTTCATGGAATTCTTGAAGCCTTCCTCCATTTGCCTTAGCTATTCTAGATCAACACCAGGATTTTCTCTTTCAAAGATTCTTCTACTCACCTCAGAGTCAAATGCTTGAATATTTGGATCCTTATAGAATAAAGTTGTCTTTCTACCTTTCATTTTCAGAGTTTAAAGATATTGACTTACTTCTGTACCAGCTTCTATCTCCAGAATACCTTGGTCTTCATCAGCAGTTGTGACTTGTAAAATTTATTGAGTTGTTGTAGTCACAGACAATTCTTTAACTCTTCTTTCACTTTTCTTACTTTCTCTACCTTGTCTAGATTAAGACCTAGTGATTTCTTTTGATGAACCACTAATTCCAACTAGCTCTTCACCTCTTCTCCCTTCACTATCCTTCTGTCCTCCCTTATTACCTCAATCAGGATTTTTATCATCAGTATTTGTCAATGTCAACTGCTTGTATTTAGATTGAATAATTTTATCCCCCTTTTTGGCATCATCACCAAGCAATAGAGAAAGAATCAACTCCATTGAATTCCATACCTCTGTAAGTTGATCAGACATTTGAACTTGCTTAGCTTCCAATCTAGTTTGATTAGCTTCAATTGCAGTTTGTCTGAAAAAAATTGGTGCAATTTGTTTCTGAATTTCCTGATGAGTAGTCAGCCTTGAAGCAATCAATGATTCTTTGATCTGATTGATTTGAGAAGTAGTTGCTTCTTGAGCTGTATGTAAGGATCTGACAACTAGAGTAGATGCTTTCAGGTGAGTCAGCATATCAGGATTTCAAATTCTCTTTTCAGCTGTGTCCAAATGTTCAACAACATTTGTTTTGGAATTAGGATATGTATCATCTTTCTATTTAGCATTCCAGATAGCATCAAAATAATCCTGCTTCTTCTGGGCATCTAACTCTTTCAGTTTATGTTACCTCACATGAGTAGGCATATCTTCAGGGAAGAAAAGATCATGTTCGGGATCTATAAGAACGCTAGAAATATTTGCTTCTTCACCATCATTAGATTCTCCCTTTGCAACTGGATTTTGAACTATCTACTGAACTTCCTCACCAGCTTCAGCATTTAAGATAGAATCAGAGATTGGTGCAGTATTTGATCCAGCAGCTTCAGAAGCTTCAATACCAGCAACAGTAAACTCCATATTTTCAAAAATTGTATATAAATGAACTGGAGTTTCTAAATTTACTTCCAAAACCTCAGTTCCTGTAGAGTGATGTGGTGACCATGAAATGGATGAAACTTTATGAATGGACTGTTGTGCTATTATGTTAGGCCCTTAATCAACTGTCGGGGGGGGGGGGTGAATACAGTTTATACAATCGATTCAACAAAGCTTCAACATAATCAATAGTTTTTATATTATGGTGTAATTATTTTTGCTATTAAATAATTATTATGTGTGTTCAGTATCTATTCTGTGAATTAATTGTTAAGTGTTATCGGTGTTTGGATATTTAAAAATATTATTAATTGAGTATTTTAATTTTTATATGTCCAAAATAAAAAATAGATAATTGTCATATCTTCCTAATTATTTTTATGTTGATTTATGAATTTATATGAATCATATGAAATTTATAAAATCTTTTTCCGAGTATTTAAAATCTATTTTATAAAAACGGGAACCAATCGACGTCAACCGTTGTTACGTTTTTGGAACCCGAAACTCTTCCGAGAACTCCTTCCTAACCTAATTATAATATTCCGAGCATTTTCCATGTTTCGACTTTTTCGATCCGGCGTACGGTTTGTCCTGCGCGGGTCCCGGCGCAACATTTTTGATACAATATTCGTTTCGGTAAATCAATAAAACCCGTATTTTCGATAAACGGGAGCTTTTTATTAAACTATCACAATTATCACTTCGTAATACGTGTAACCAGGCGCTGAGACCAAGACCGCAGTACAAATTGTACTGATTTGGATAATTATCCCGAAAACCGATACCGTTTGGATCAGTTTTTACCATTAAACATACCGTTTTATATCCGGAATGATCCAACGGGATACTAATTTTCCGTAAGTATAAATAGCCTTTTACCGTATTTTATTTCGTATCAAAATCATTTGCAGACAGATAATTATATAATTTTACAAAGAAAAATCATATAATCATAAACCTTTCTGAGAATCAAACCACAAATTCAAGGTGTTAGTGAAATCCGTTTGGAAAGTTGGAGTAACCAATTTGAAGGTCTCAAGGAGTACTATCAGATTCCAGGACCTGTTTTACTGCAGAATCAAAGGTTGATTTTATATAAATTTAATTATTTTTGAATTATTTTTATGAAAAATATGAATTTTTGTTCGGATGATTGTTTGTATGATTTGATGATTGCATGTGATAGAGCTTGTTTTCCTGATGATTTTGATATATTATACGTCTGATTTGGAGTTCAATAACATGCTCAAAAGTAGGTTTAATTTTCGAATTTCAAAATTAGGGTTTATAACCCGTATGAATATTTTCAATTGAAATTTGGGGGTTTTTGATCCAGGGGTTATTAGCTGTTGATTTATAGTGGGTTGTGTTCCTTATGAAATTTGCAATCGATTGGTATATAGCTCGTTAACAGAGGATTAATGGATCGAAGGGAGTTGTGTTTTGAAAGTTTTCGATGTTCGCCGGAAACCGGCGATGTTCTTGGCCAATTTCCGGTCAGAACAGAGATAATTATTGAGTTTTCATTGCACGAATAAGTTGCCGGTAACCTGTAGATTAAATCTGGATAGTTTGGTGGCCTGAGGTGGCCGGAATCGTGTTCTCCAGCCACACTCCGGCGAGTCGACGACTGGGCTGGTAAAAATTGCAAACAGGCCCCTGTAGTTTTGTAGATGATGAAGTTTAGTCCCTGTAGTTTGCAAAGTTTTCAAAAATAGGATTCCTGTTTATAAAATGTTTAAAAATCTTATTTCCTATTTATTTTTATTATAAAAATTCATTTTTAATTTCTGAAAATTCTAAAAATTAGTATTTTAATTCCGAAAATTATTATTAATTCAAAAATAAATTTGAATTAATTAGTTAATTAATTTCAGTTGATTTTTAATTGATTAATTGGTCAATTAATTCAAAAATTAATTGATTAATTAATTATTAATTATTAATTGATTTTAATAAATTATTTAATTAGATTTAATTATTTAAAAATGATTAAAAAATTCCGAAAAATAATTTCAAGCTTTAAAATATTATTCTAAATTATTTCCAAGGCTCGATAATTATTAAAAAATTGTTTCGGAGCCAGAAGTGGCCAAGCGAACCCTGTTTATTAACCCGAAATTGATCCAACGACCCGTATTAATTCTGAAAAATATTTTAAAAATCATTTTAAATACCCGAAAGCATATTTATGACCCGAAACTTCTTTATAAATGACATGTCATTGATTACGTGATGTATTATGTGTTATACGTGACTTGTTGATTGACTATCGGTCTATATATTTGGTGTTTACTTGGTTATTGCATAACTTTCAATCCGTTAATCGGATTTGGGTGAAACGAAGGATATATAGAAGTATGTGTTGAATAAAATCCTGTGAGTTGATGATTGATAGATGCTTATCATACGTGAGCAGAAGAGGCAAGACGTAGGAAAGGGAAATAGGTAGTTGAGGAGTAAGACGATTGTGATGGGAAGCGAGTGCAGGATATTAAGCTAATACCAGGCAAGTGTTCTGAACTTTCTCGAGATATTATAGTAATTGATAGTCCTGTTGATATTGCAAGTGCTTTGAAGCACTGAAACCTAAACCCTGATTTCAGTTATTGTTCTTAAGCCATGAACCTTATTCTTTCTAAACCATTTATTATTGTATACCCAAACATGAACCATAAATCTACGATACTACTCCACAAGTACCTACAAACTAAATACCAAACACTAAACTGAATTGCTTATATACTCAACCTATGATATCTTATGCTTTGAAAGACTAAATCCTTGAAACCCTGAAACGTTGATTCCTTTGTTATGCAATTCTTTCGTTACCCAGCATCCAAGCTTTGAAATCACCTAATTGATCCTTACAAGGGTTGAAACCTTTTCATTGTTAAGTATTCACTGATGTTAATGATTCTGATTATTGTTATTATTGTTCATTCTGTTATTATGTTAGAATTGGATTGCTTTTATAAAATTGTGGACCAGATTCGTGGTCAGACCATTTAATGGTCAAGTTAGGCCAATGTGTGCCTTGGATCCAGTAGTTAGAGCAATGCTGTGTGCTTTGCTCGGGGTTAGTGCGTGACTGATCAGCAGCCTAACCTTGGTTTTTAAAATATAAATATAGTATCCAATTCTAAATCATAATCCATTGTTCACTTGGTATCATAACCATATTCACTTGATGATCATTATTCTCAGTTTTGTCATTATGACTTGCTGAGCTAGTTAGCTCATCTGTGCGATGTTATTTATATTCTTTCCAGTTAAAAAGGAACCAGTTGGTAGCAAGGATCCCCAACCCAGTGCGAGAGCTAGGGATTAAGGCTGTTGGAGCTGAGCTAGTAGGCTTCTTTTGGAATAATTTAAAATTGTAAAAGTTTGTAATAAGTTTAATACTCAGTTTGAGTTTGAATGGTTGGGATTTGATCGATATGTAATATATTAGTGTGTTTGGCTTGTGTGCATACTTTAACCTGTTGCGATCTGTGGTAGTTGGTAAGTAGGGTCATTGCATATTATTATTATCTTTAATATTGTTATAAGCAGGTTATAAATAAGGTATGTGTGTGGACCCCAAACTTCTGACCCGGGTTTGGAGGGCGCCACAGGTTTGGTATCAGAGCCACAGGTTATATGTCACTGACACAAGCCTAGGTTGACGGGAATGGGTAGGGGGTTAGGATTAGAAGTAAGGCATAGGATGATAGAACGTCGAGAGGTTGAGTGTTATGGTATAACCGGTATTAGTATAGTTCGCGTCGTGGTTCGAGATTCTTATATTGCAATATGATTTCAGATAGCAGAGATGGCCGACTCTTTTATTCCCGTATCAGCTGATCACTCAGAGCCTTCAGTTGGAGCACCAGCATCGGATCCACGTCCTGTTATTCCACCAGTATTGGCTATTCTACCTCCACCGGTGTTGCAGCCCGTACCACTGCAGGCTATTCCACCTCCAGGCATGAGGCCACCTGTCAGAGGACCCCCACCTACTGACTCAGGCTTTACTGGTCATTCAGTTACAGGAGTACCTTTTCAGTTCTCTTCTTATCCTGTCCTGTTAGTCCCTTAACAATATAGCAAGAATTACAGAAGGGGGGTTGAATGGAATTCTTTACCTTTTTCTTGAAATAAAAATATTCAACTCGATTATAGATATATCTGTTTTGATTAGCACAATGTGGAATATAAACTTTAATGAATCAAAACAAGAGTAATTAAAAACAAGAGTCTTTAAAAACTTTCTGGTGGATTTAAACAATTCCACCAGAGATATATATTAATATATCGAGAGAACTCTGTGTGCAGAAATGCTCACAGCTGCTTATACAAGATAGAACAACTAAGAACACAGGAAATGCTAAAGATAGTGCTTAAAAAGATTTCTCTATGTTTGTTTCTAAGCTCACTTAGTTTTCTTATTTGCTACTCTCTTGGTTTATATATTACCAAGATTACAAAGTCAAAAGAACTGAATAAATATAAAATCTAACAGTCTTGATCTTTGCTGCTTTTCGTCCTCTATTACCCAGTTAATGGGCTTCCACAGTGTGTTTGTATCCAATCTCGACGGCTGTGTGTCAGCTTTCACTGTTCAACTGATGTTTGAATCTTGATATTATCATCCGTCGACTTTTAGATCATCCGTCGATGACTTACTTGATCATCCGTCGACTGCTATTTTGAACATCCGTTGAAAGTCATTTGATCATCCGTCGAAGCTTTGTTAAGCATCCGTTGATAGCTATTTTGGCACTTGACTTCATTTCACTTATACAGAATTACAAGACATTGCTTATGTATATTTAATCAACCTATTCTGCATATCTAGTTAAAGTCAACATGACTTATATGCTACTACATATTCTATACAAAGGTGCATACAACACTGTGCTACAAACTTATCATTATATAAGCTACTCACTCGATGGATAATAAATTACTTATCCGTCGGTACTCAAACTGATTTATCCGTCGGGACTATAATTCTTATCCGTCGAGTGCTACATTATTTCACTAAGTAAAATCTACTTAGATGTTTTGTTTAGGTAATCATCAAGTGCACAACATATTCATAACAATCTCCCCCAATTTATGTCTACTGGAATTATAGCCATAAATTAAGAGACACTTGATGATAACAAAACATCCTAAACATATATCTTTAAAGATAAGTAGATAAAACTGAAAGTGCTTCAAATTTAAACAAGGTATACAAGGTTTGGCTCACAGTCAATTCAAGATGCTCCTCTAGCCTGAGCAGATTTTTCTAGTTTCTTGAAGGTCTGGATCTTCTTCCAAGCTTTCTGTTGTTTTCTTCAATTTGATTCTGGAGCTGTCTGTGGAATTCTAATTCATCAGATTCTGAGAGATCTAACATTTCTTGCATTTCCAAAAGAGTCTCATTGCTAGAGATACTCAATTGGTCTTCTAGTCTGAAGAATCTTCTCACACCCTTGTCATCCATGAATTCCATCAGCCAGTAGGGCCTTAGATGCACTCTTCTCCCTGTGTATGGGATGATAAGAGTTTTGGGTAGTGCATCTTTGGCTCTAACACTCCTTAGCTCTTCAATCTTCTTCAATACTAATCTTCTTGCAGTTACATTAAACCCAAAGTTTTTCTTGAAGGATGAATAGACTTTGATCAACACAGCTTGGCTTTCTTGAAGTATCATGTGAAGAGGCCACTGAATCTCCCTTCCTCCTTTGTACTTGAATACCAACCTTTCAGGTAGGTTTCTGTATGCATCAATTGCCCTTACCTCATCTAGCTCCTCCAGATAAAGGTTTAGGTCTGAAAATTCCTTGATGTCACACAAGTACAAGTAGTCTCCCTTGTTGATCTTGGTTGAGCTTTGACTACTGCCTTGGATTTGAGAGGTGACAGCTTCACTTTCTTGACTGCCCTTGATTTTGTCCTTCTTGGCTTGGTGAGAATTGGCAAGTTGAATTCAGGAATTGATAATTTATCCCACTCTATTGGCTCATCCTTTGGCACAATAGGCTCTCCATGTATGTTCCTGTAGGGGTCCACCACCCTTATGTCTTCAAATACCACAGAGGGCTTTGATGCTTGAGTTTCAGCTTTAATGGATTCCCTTGGAAATTGATCTTCCAATTCCTTGTTAACAATATCCAACTTTCTTTTTGTTCTTTTAGCCAATTCTTTCTTTCTTGGAGATTTCTTCTGTTCTTCAATCTTCTTCTTTGATCCAGTAGCTTGAGTTGGTTGAGAGGGAATTTGTTGAGAAGAGTTCACAGCCTGTAGCTTGGTCAAGATAGCAAACTGTTCTTTCTTTTGTTTAGACTTCTTTGCATCTAGATCTGCTTGCCTCTTTTCCTGCTTCAATCTGGCTTTTTCTTCTTCCTTTGCTTGAGCAAATTGTGGATGTCCAGCTACCACACAAATTTCCTTCCCATTTCCGAATATCTTTGCAATTCTCTCTTTTGATGCTGAATCAGCTGGATCTTTGTAGAGAAGAATAGATCTTGACAGAAGCTTCTTTTCATCAGGCTTGGGTGTCTCATACACAGTATCCATAGGGTTCTTCAAAGATGACTTTGGATAGTTTGCCCTTGGTTTAAGAATTATCTCAGCCTTTGTAGTCTTGATGCAGGAAGATTGTCCTTTCTCCAGATAGTTCATGCTCATCTCATTCACATTGATTGGCTTGACATGAGAGTGATGGATTGCTGAATGATCTGGTTCCTTGACTAATTGAAACTTTCTCTGTATTTCCTCATCAATCTTTTTCCAGTTGATCAGAGTCAACTCTTCTTTATCAGCATCTTTCAAACTTGCTGCTGCTGCTTTTATTTGATCTATACCATCTGCAACTGGTGGCTTGGAGATAGTAATTGAAGGTACAATTACTTTGCTGATTTGAACTACAATGTTCTCCCCCTTAGTTGATTCTCTCTCCCCCTTTTTGTTATCATCAAGTGAAGGAGTTAGGCCTTGTGCTTTAGCCAGTTGCATGAGAAGATTTGTCTGAGTCTGTTGATTTTGAAGAAGTAGGGCCACTGAATTCTCAATAACTTGAACTCTGGTCTCCAGCTTGGCTATCTTCTTTTCAGAATCTGATTCTCTTCTCAACCTTTGTAATAAATCATGCATGGTACCATATGGCATTATTGAATCCAGTTTTTCAGAGTTGTATGTCTTTAAGTCAGCTATCTCCTTTTTCAATTCATCCATACTGATATTCTGTCCGGAGTGTTGGATCTTCATTAAGTGCAAGGAGTCTAGATGAGCTTTAAGAACAGCCTTGGTACCAGCATCTGAAACTTCCTGAAGGGCTTGCTGAATAGCTGTTACTTGTCTTACCAAAGACACCTCAAATTGTCCTGGTGTAAAGTCCTTTGCCCATGCCCATTTAGGTAAACTTAAAGCAGAACTTTGGCCTTCAGCTCCCCCTAAGTTCATGCTTCCATTCAAAGAACTAGAGTCATCATCATCAGAATTTACTCCAAATTCTTCAGATGGCTCTCCAGCTTGAGGAGGCATCCTGTTGACAGCAGCTTTATCTCTTTGAAGAGATTCTGTGGTGTGCACTAAGTGTAAAGTCTGCTCTGCCTCCACATTGCCCTGAGCAGCCAACAATTGATAGGATGAAACAGGGTGAGTAAAAGTGTCAGCATCCAAGGAAATGTTATCAATTACAGCTTTGTAATGTTGCTGAAATTGTCTTTCCTTTTCAGCATCATCCACAATCATTGACTCACTAGCAATGGCTGGCTCCATCCTTATTGCTCCAGTACCTGCTTTTCTCTCATGTTCTCTCTTTTGTTGCATCAGGGTCTCACCCTGGCTCCCCACCCTCACACCCTCACCTTCACCTACTAAGGTGGGACTCCTCTCACTCACTTTTGCCAATCCTGAATGAATGGATTGCTGAGATTCACTCTTTTCCTCTCCTTTTGCCTGGGAGCAACCCAGCCTCTCACTCAATACACTCTCCTCTCTCAGTCCTAAGAGTGATTGTATTACCACCAAATCTTCTGCACTTGAAATTATTGAAGTTTGAAGTTGTGCAGAGACACTCGACGGATAAGTGATATCCGTCGGGTGAGTGGTAAAGCTATCCGACGGATAACTGCTGTTAAGCTTATCCGTCGGGATACAATCACTACTCGACGGATGAGCAATATCCATCGAGAGAGTAGAAATGAATGAGGTGGGAAGAGAAACTATTGTTGACTCTGTGTTGATTGAAGTTATTTGAGGCATAGATGTCACAATAGAATCAGAAAGAATTGGCAAGTGAGCCAACAAATCATCTAAAAGATGATGCTCACTTGCACTAGATTTTGGCTTCCCCAACAGAGTTAAAGAAGGGGAATCAGGAATTGAAGTGTTTATCATGTCCACTTCCAGTGAGTTGATTGGTGAGTATTGTGTTTCAGTGGCTTCTATCAAGAGAGATTTTGGCTGTGACTCCACATTTATTGGAGCCACAGCAATCTGAATTTGAGAAGGTGCAGGGACTGTGTCTTTAGCACCAGTTTGCACTAAGTGTGTGCCCTGTGCATCCCCAGTTGTTTTGGATTTCTGCTTTCTAGTGTAAGTTTGGTGTAGACTTGTGTCCCTAACCCTCTTGGCATGTGCTCTTGGATGAGAGCTTTGTTCAATAGCCATATCCTTTTGGGAGGATGCAGCTAGAAGTGAGCTTCTGTCCTTTTTAAGCACTGCAGTTTGTTGGGAAACTGCAGTGTGGCTAGGCTGGGATTCACTCATCTCTCCAACCTTATCCTTGGGGTTTCTTTGATGTTCACCCCTTCCCTCACCTATCTTACCCTCCTTCACTCTCCCCTCTTTGTGTTTGGTAGATTTTTCAACTGGTACCTTTTGAGAGATACCAGAGGGGGTTTTCTTTGATTTGGATTTAAGAATTGCAGTTGTTTTGGCAGCTTTGGTAGGCAACTGTTTGGTCATTGTCACAGTTGCCATAGCTATGCCTGAAGTCAAAGAAATAGAAGGGATTGGAATAGTTGAGAGTGTAGATGAACTTACCTCACTTACCTGAGGTGTCAGCATTCCAGGAAAATAGAACATTGGCACATCCTTGTGATGGTTGGCTCTGTTCAAATCTGCAATGATTCTTCTCTCTTGAACCCAACAAGCTAATTTGTTGGTTGGGTTCACAAGTACAATCTCTTCACAAAGATGGTTAGCCAAAAGCATAAAAAATCTAGCATAGTAAATACTCTTTCCTCTTTTGGCTAAGTCACCTAGTTTAAAACCTAACTCATACACAACCAGGTCACTAAAGTTATAATATTTGTCTGTAACTAGCATGTATAGCATGTTAAGCATGGAAATGTTCACAGAATCAAAATTACTGATTTTTCCAGAAAAGACCTTAGTTACTACATCACACAAGTAACTTTATTCCTTCCTAAGACCTAGTCTTCTAATTTCACTTAGTTTTGCAGTAGGAAGTGCATAGTGAATGGAATTTAGCATATTGACAATATCAGTGTCAGTGTGTGGTGCAGTAATATTGTCATCAGGAATCTTGAAACATGCTTTTATGACATCACTATTGATACAGAAAACATTACCTTTGATGGTCAGAGTGATGGTTTTGTCAGTAGAGTTGTAGATTGCTGTTGTCCACATCTCCTCAACAACTTCACAATAAATTGTGGGTGATTCCAGCATAGCAAAACTTAACTTGCAGTTCTTCACGAAGTCCATCATCTCATGATAGTCTTCAGATTGCTGAATCCCCTTATTGACCAAGGCAGTGAAGTTGTTCTTCTCATAGATGAACCCAGTCTGTGACATGATCTTTACTACGGGTGCCATTGTTAGGGAAGAAAAGCTTGAAGAGAAAGAGGATTTTTGCTTGAGAGAGAATGAAATAAGACAGTTGAATTTGAGAATGATAAAAGAAAATGATTAGAATGAAATAGGCTTTTATACTTTGCTCAAACTCAATGGATAAAAATAATAAAGAGAAATAAATTATCCAATAGAAACTGCCTAAAATTACCGCTTTAAAATAAACTTTAAAAATTCCACCCATTATCCGTCGTGTAATGCTTATAAACTGTAAGTATACTCGATGGATAATGTTCAGGGAATTAACGGTTAAGATTTAGACACTTCGACGGATGAAGATAAATGTTATCCGTCGAGCTTTAAAATATTCCAGAAAAGTAATTGATTTTTATTTACAATTTGTATATCGACGGATGACTCAACCCGATGGATAATGGTCATCCGTCGAGAGACAAATTTTGACTTAGCCAAAATTTCATCCAAGACTAAAAATCAACTAAATTTCTGGCTTCTTTTCAACTTGCAAGAATAATTCAGATAAATTCAAGAGTAATTAAGCATACTAACTCACTTACCAACCTAGAAAAGGTGGATTCATCCAGTGGCTTGGTAAAAATATCTGCAAGTTGCTTCTCACTTGGAACAAAATGTAACTCTACAGTACCATTCATTACATGTTCCCTTATGAAATGGTACTTGATGTCTATATGCTTTGTCCTTGAATGTTGCACTGGATTTTCAGTGATGGCAATTGCACTTGTGTTGTCACAGAAAATAGGAATCCTTTCAACTTGCAAACCATAGTCTAGCAATTGATTTTTCATCCATAAAATCTGTGCACAGCAACTGCCAGCAGCAATATATTCAGCTTCAGCTATAGAAGTAGAAACTGAATTTTGCTTTTTACTGAACCAGGACACAAGTTTGTCTCCTAAAAATTGACAGGTTCCTGTTGTGCTTTTTCTATCAATTCTGTAACCTGCATAATCTGCATCTGAATAACCAGTTAGATCAAAACCAGAATCTCTAGGATACCAAATGCCAAGGTTTGGTGTTCCTTTGAGATATCTGAAAATTCTTTTAATAGCTATCAAATGAGACTCTCTAGGATCAGCCTGAAATCTAGCACACAAACATGTAGCAAACATTATATCTGGCCTACTGGCTGTTAAGTACAGAAGTGAGCCAACCATGCCTCTATAACTTGAAATATCAACAGATTTTCAGTAGTGTTTAGTTCAAGCTTAGTTGCAGTGGCCATGAGAGTTTTTGCAGATGTACAATCCATTAGATCAAACTTCTTTAATAGATCAAAAATATATTTAGTTTGACTAATGAATATTCCATCACTAACTTGCTTAACTTGTAAACCAAGAAAGTAAGTTAGTTCTCCCATCATACTCATTTCATACTTGCTTTGCATCAGTTTGGCAAACTTTTTACAAAGTTTCTCATCTGTAGAGCCAAAAATAATGTCATCTACATAAATTTGAACAAGTATGCTAGAGCCATTCACATTTCTGAAAAATAAAGTTTTATCTACAGTACCTCTTGTGAAGTGATTTTCCAAAAGGAACTTTGATAAAGTGTCATACCAGGCTCTAGGTGCTTGCTTCAGTCCATAAAGTGCTTTCAGTAGATAATAGACATACTCTGGGAAACTTGAATCTTCAAAGCCAGGAGGTTGACTTACATACACTTCTTCCTCCAAATCTCCATTCAGAAAGGCACTTTTGACATCCATTTGATAGACCTTGAAATTGGCATGGGCTGCATAGGCTAAGAAGATTCTGATGGCTTCAAGTCTTGCAACAGGAGCAAATGTTTCATCAAAATCTATCCCTTCTTGCTGACAATAGCCTTTAGCAACCAATCTTGCTTTGTTCCTTACTACTATGCCATTTTCATCCATCTTGTTTTTGAATACCCATTTGGTGTCTATTGGATTCTTTCCTTTAGGCTTGGGTACCATCTTCCATACTTTATTCCTTTCAAATTGGTTTAGCTCCTCCTGCATAGCTAAAATCCAATCAGGATCTAATAAGGCTTCTTCTACCTTCTTTGGTTCTTCCTTAGACAGGAAGCTGCTGTATAGACATTCTTCTTGAGTTGCTCTCCCGGTTTGAACTCTGGAAGAAACATCACCAATAATCAGTTCAAAGGGATGATCTTTTGTCCATTTTCTTGGTTGAGGTAGATTAGCCCTAGATGAAGAGACCTTAATGTTGTCTTGATGTGTGATTGAGTTTTGATTGCTAGAAACTCCCCCTGAGTTTGTGGATCTTTGATTTGAGATTGGGGTGCTTTCTATGGGTGATTTGCCTTGACTTTCTGCTCCTTTTAATAACCCGACGAATGGTGAATTTTGAGTACCGACGGATGAGGCAGGTTGTCTTCCGACGGATAATACAGATTGTCTTCCGACGGATGAAGCATTATGTAACTCGACGGATGTTGAGTTTTGTGCTTCATTTGTAGTAAATTTGTCTGCATTATTCTTAGACACTGTTTCTTGATCACTTTCATCATCACTTTCATCACTGACCATCTCAACATTGTCGAATTTGAGGCTCTCATGGTAATCTCCATCTTTTAGTCCTTCAATCTTTTTATCATCAAACACAACATGTATAGATTCAACAACAATGTTGGTTCTTAGATTGTAGACTCTATATGCTTTACCAACAGCATATCCAACAAAAATTCCTTCATCTGCTTTAGCATCAAACTTCCCATTTTGATCAGTTTGATTTCTCAGAATATAGCATTTACAGCCAAAGACATGAAGAAAGTTCAGAGTTGGCTTCTTGTTCTTGAACAATTGATAAGGTGTCTTGCATTTTGCTTGATTAATCAGAGAGATGTTCTGAGTGTAGCATGCAGTGTTGACAGCTTCAGCCCAGAAATATGTTGGTAATTTTGATTCTTCAAGCATTGTCCTTGCAGCTTCAATAAGAGATCTATTCTTTCTTTCCACTACTCCATTCTGTTGTGGAGTCCTTGCTGCTGAAAACTCATGCAGGATCCCATTTTCCTCACAGAATGCTCTCATGACATAGTTCTTGAACTCAGTTCCATTGTCACTCCTGATTCTTCTAACTTTGAAATCAGGATGATTGTTAACTTGCCTTATGTGATTGATGATGATTTCACTAGCTTCATCCTTGGACTTTAGGAAATAGGTCCAAGAGAACTTTGAGAAATCATCTACAATTACTAGGCAAAATCTTTTCTTTGATATTGACAATACATTGACTGGTCAAAACAAATCCATGTGAAGCAGTTGCAGAGGTTCTTCAATTGCTGAATCAAGTTTCTTCCTGAATGATGCTTTAATTTGCTTCCCTTTTTGGCAGGCATCACACAGTCCGTCCTTTGTAAACTCCACCAGAGGAATGCCTCTAACTAGCTCTTTCTTTACCAGCTCATTCATGGTCTTGAAGTTCAAATGGGATAGCTTCTTGTGCCATAGCCAACTTTCATCTTGACTTGCTTTACTGAGAAGACAAGTTACAGATTCTGCTTTAGTTGAGTTGAAGTCAGTTAGATACACATTTCCTCTTCTCACACCAGTGAGAACCACTTTGTTGTTTTGATTATTAATCACAACACAGGTTTCTTTGTTAAAGGTTACTGAGTTGCCTTTATCACAAAGCTGGCTGATACTCAACAGATTGTGTTTGAGACCATCCACTAAGGAAACCTCTTCAATGATGACATTGTCCTTTCAAATCAAGCCATATCCCACAGTATAACCTTTGCTGTCATCTCCAAAAGTGATACTTGGGCCAGCTCTCTCCTCAAACTCTGTGAGCAGGGTAGAATCACCAGTCATGTGTCTTGAACAACCACTATCCAAGTACCAAAGATTCCTTCTATTTCCCTGCACACATCAAAATCAAATCAAGTTGATTTTGGTACCCAAGTTTCCTTGGGTCCTGCCTTGTTAGCTTTCTTCTTCTGTTTCTTAGGTCTTAACTCATTTGACTTAGGAATTTCAGATTCTTCATTAGTCATTTGGGTTGGGCCTTTGAAACCACTAGATGCAACAGAATTATTATGCATGTTATGGCTAACAGGAAATGGCATGCTTGGTGCAAACATGTTATTCCAGTAAGGCATGCTAAATGGCATTTGAGGCATATTGTATGCAGCATAATATGGATTAGGTGCAAATGGCATATTAGCAAACTGTGCATTCATGTTCTGTGTAGGCATAGCATTAACAGGCATAGGAGGCATGGCATTCATCTTAGAGAATTGAGGCTGAATAGACATGGGAGTAGGCATGGCAGATTTGCAATTTACAGACAGATGATTTACACTACCACATTTGACACAGATTTTTCTAGGAGCATATTTGTCAGGTGTGTAGTTATTATGTTTGTTAATCCCTACTTTACCATTCCTATTGTTTTTCCTTTTAGTCTCTGTTTTTACCTCTATCTTCTCAAGTCTGTCACTCAACTGTTTGACAGTCATGTGACCAACATTAGCCTTCTTCCCTTTCTTGGCTTAACTTGACTCCCCTGCAACAAAGTTCCTGGAAACAGACCCATACTTTTCATTTAGCTTGGTTAATTTGGCTTTGCTAATGGGTTTGCTCACAGCCGACGGATGAGGATTTTTATCATTCGACGGATAACACATTTTGTTATCCGACAGATAGTCCTCATCATCCGTCAAGTCTACATCTGTCAGCAGTCCATCTACCAAAATAGGTTCTAGTTTGTCCTTATTCTTTTTCCAGGCTTCATCACAAAAGGACTCAATTCCTTGAACCTTGGTGATTTGAGCATGAACATCTCTGGATGTTTTCCATGCTTTAATCACCTCCTGTTCACGATCGAGCTGCTTCTTTAAAATTTCTTCCTTTTTCAAGGACTCGGTTAATTCCTCCTTAGCAATTCTACACTCAATTTTTAGTTTCTCAAACTTAACAAACTGAGACTCAAGCACATTATTCCTCTCACTCAAAAACAAGTTGTTTTCTTTGATTTTAGCATTTTCTTTAGTGAGGGACTTAAGAGTAACACACAAATGATACAATTCTGTAGACATGTCATTTATTGCATCATTACACTCAGCTTTGGATAAATGTGCAAGGTTTGTAGTAATTACCTGATTGCTTGAGGAACTTGTCTCTGTTTCATCAGACTTGGCCATAAGGGCTAGATTGACATAGCTGACATCCTCATCTTCATCCAAACCATCAGCTGCCCAGTCATTCTCTTGTGTAATAAAAGCCTTTTCCTTCTGTTTGAGTAGATCAAAGTATTTTTGCTTATAATCCACAGACTCAAACCTCTTCTTATTGGAATCTGACTTTCTACACTCATTTACAAAATGCCCTGCCAAGCCACATTTGAAACACTTGAATTTTGACTTATCCACCATGTTTCTATTTGGCTTGGCAGCTCCAAAGTTCTTCTTGAACTTGAGCTTGGCAAGTCTTCTTGAAAGGAATGCTAGGTGCTCATCAATGTCCTCCATGTCATCTTGACT
The DNA here is from genome assembly GCF_009905375.1 of Apium graveolens. Taxonomy (NCBI): domain Eukaryota; kingdom Viridiplantae; phylum Streptophyta; class Magnoliopsida; order Apiales; family Apiaceae; genus Apium; species Apium graveolens. Next base: position 38,543,615 of record NC_133648.1, read on the forward strand.
CAAAGAATCTTCACTTTCTGCAGCTAGCCCTTTACCCTTGCTCTCACAGGCCTTTGAAGTTGATTCCACAGCTTCCATCTTCACTTCCTTCTCCTTTTCCAGTTCAGCAACTAGTGCAATGGATCCTCCTTTCTTCTTTCCTCTCTCCATTCTTTCATCCTACTCTATTTCAAGCTCATAGGTCTTCAGAATGCCATACAGTCTCTCCAAAGTAAACTCCTTATAATCTTGTGAGTTTCTCAATGAGACTGTCATTGGTTTCCATTCCTTTGGAAGAGATCTGAGAAATTTCAGATTGGAGTCTTTAGTCTGATAGACTCTTCCATGCAATTTAAGAGCATTTAGTAGCTTTTGGAATCTACTAAAAATGTCAGTGAGTGACTCACTTTCTTCATTGTGAAAATGCTCATATTGCTGAATCAGGAGCTGCATTTTATTTTCTCTTACTTGCTCAGTACCATCACAGATTATCTGTATTGTGTCCCAAACTTCCTTGGCAGTCTTGCAGTTGATGATGTTATCAAACATATCTGCATCAACACCATTGAACAGAATGTTCATGGCCTTTTTATCTTTCCTGACTTGTTCAAGATCAGGATCAGACCATTCATGCCTTGGCTTTGGAACTGATGGTTCATTTCCTGTTGCAGCTCTCATTGGAACATGAGGGCCTCTTTCTATGCAGTCCACATAGGCCTCATCTTGAGAAAGCATATGAAGATGCATCTTTACCTTCCAATGATGGTAATTATCTTTATCCAGAAAAGGAATCTTGACTCCAACATCTTTCTTGTTCATCTTGCTGAATTGTTTTGATCTTTAAACTCTTTGTAGATTAAGAGTCTGCTCTGATACCAATTGTTAGTCCCTTAACAATATAGCAAGAATTACAGAAGGGGGGTTGAATGGAATTCTTTACCTTTTTCTTGAAATAAAAATGTTCAACTCGATTATAGATATATCTGTTTTGATTAGCACAATGCGGAATATAAACTTTAATGAATCAAAACAAGAGTAATTAAAAACAAGAGTCTTTAAAAACTTTCTGGTGGATTTAAACAATTCCACCAGAGATATATATTAATATATCGAGAGAACTCTGTGTGCAGAAATGCTCACAGCTGCTTATACAAGATAGAACAACTAAGAACACAGGAAATGCTAAAGATAGTGTTTACAAAGATTTCTCTGTGTTTGTTTCTAAGCTCACTTAGTTTTCTTATTTGCTACTCTCTTGGTTTATATATTACCAAGATTATAAAGTCAAAAGAACTGAATAAATATAAAATCTAACAGTCTTGATCTTTGCTGCTTTTCATCCTCTATTACCCAGTTAATGGGCTTCCACAGTATGTTTGTATCCAATCTCGATGGCTGTGTGTCAGCTTTCACTGTTCAACTGATGTTTGAATCTTGATATTATCATCCGTCGACTTTCAGATCATCCGTCGATGACTTACTTGATCATCCGTCGATTGCTATTTTAAACATCCGTTGAAAGTCATTTGATCATCCGTCGAAGCTTTGTTAAGCATCCGTTGATAGCTATTTTGGCACTTGACTTCATTTCACTTATACAGAATTACAAGACATTGCTTATGTACATTTAATCAACCTATTCTGCATATCTAGTTAAAGTCAACATGACTTATATGCTACTACAGATTCTATACAAAGGTGCATACAACACTGTGCTACAAACTTATCATTATATAAGCTACTCACTTGATGGATAATAAATTACTTATCCGTCGGTACTCAAACTGAGTTATCCGTCGGGACTATAATTCTTATCCGTCGAGTGCTACATTATTTCACTAAGTAAAATCTACTTAGATGTTTTGTTTAGGTAATCATCAAGTGCACAACATATTCACAACATGTCCCATATCATTAGTTTGAGGCTTGCCTTATGGAGCAGCGATTCCTTCAGGGTCAGATTCAGGAGTTACTACATATCATGCGTACCAGAGAGGTTGGGAGTGGTGAGAGGCGACTCAGAGAGAGGCTACAGGCATTTCGTAGGACAGCTGCAGCGAGGATTGCTGAGGCAACACATGAGGACATCACCCCTGATTTCCTAGTGGAGTGGGCTAAGTGGGTTCTAGAGGAGCTTGAGGAGATTGGAGGTCCAGACTTGCCATGAGTCAGAAATCCAGAGACGGAGATGCTAAGCAGTGTTATTATGGTTGTATAGTATATACAGTAGTGTGTAGTGGGTATCAGTAGACTTTTGAGTTGTAATTATAGACTAGCTATGCTGACTAGTGAGTAGGTTATTGTACCCTTTTTGCTTTTACTTTCGAAGCGTCTTTACGCTTGTACTACCCTAAAACTTTTGATCTATATATCAGTACCTTTTCTTTTCCAGCACTATCATTTACTTTATCGCACCTGTTTTACTTTACCTTATTTATTGCACCAGTTATACCCTGTGATACCATGTACCCTGTTTTCCATAACTGTTTATATTCTGTAAAGAAGCATGCAATTTACTTAGTTACAACTGTTTTCAAAAAGGGATATTCCTATTTTACAAAACTTTTCCTTTATGCAAAGATTTGATTCAAAAGCTAAATAAATTATTTAATTCTTTACAGAAAATGCCTCCTAGAAGAAATACCCGCACCAACACCCAGAATGAAGAAACCAATAACAACAACAATAATAACCAAGATGAGACAAACCAGAATGTGAACCCAGGACCCATAGACCCAGCAATAGCCCAGATTCTCCAAATCTTGGCCCAACAAACAGTTCACCTAGCACAACAACAACAAAGACAGACCAATCCCCAGGTAACTTTCAAAACTTTTCAGGCAGTAAACTCACCAGAATTCAAGGGTTCCCTAGAGCCGATTGAAGAAAATGTGTGGTTAAAAGAAATAGAGAAGGTATTTGCCTTAGTGAAAGTGAAGGAGGAACAGAAGGTTGAGTTTACAAGTTACTATTTGAAGAATGAGGCCACCTACTGGTGGGAGATGGTGAAGATATTGGAAGGTACAGATGTTATTACTTGGGAGAGGTTTAAGGAATTATTTCTAGAAAAGTATTTTCCTCAGTTTGTTCAAGATCAGATGAAGCTGAAGTTTTTAGAGTTAAAGCAAGGAACTATGTCGGTGGCAGATTATGAGAGTAAATTTGAAGAATTGTCAAGATATGTGCCGTCGTATGTTGAAACTGATAGAAAGAAAGCTAAGAGATTCCAGCAAGGATTGAAGCCATGGATCAGAGGGAAGGTAGCTATTTTTGAGTTGGAGACCTATACAGGGGTTGTACAGAAGGCTATGATTACGGAGACCGAAAGTGAGATGTCGCAGAAGGAGAAATAGAGCAAGAAAAGGAAGGTTGAGGGAAGTGAGGGTCAGTCACAACCAGGGAAGTTTCCAAACTTTAAGAAGGGCAAGTTCCAGCCAGGGAGAAATTTTAATTTGAGGAGACAAAATGCAGGAGACGGAGGCCAGGGCAACCGTCCAGCTAATGTGAATCAGCCGAATCAGTTGAGATTAACTTTTCCAGATTGTCAAGTTTGTGGAAAGAAGCATGGAGGAGTTTGTAACAAGTTGAATGTGGTATGTTTCAAATGCAACCAGAAAGGGCACTATTCGAGGGAGTGCCGAAATCAGCCAGCTAGAGAGCCAGCAAATAAAGATCAGCCTATCCGGAATTCAGCAGTGAAGGTTCCAGCCATTGGATTTACGTGCTTCAAATGTGGAAAGCCAGGACATATGGCCAGGGATTGCAAGACATCATCCCCAATCAGTAATGCATTAAGAATTATGAGATCTACCCCCACAGTGAATGAGACTCCAAGGGTTAGAGTTTTCGATATGTCAGTGAAGGATGCTATCCAGGATACGGATGTCGTGGCAGGTACGCTTAATGTGAATTCTTTATGTGCCAAAGTGTTAATAGATTCGGGAGCAACTCGATCGTTTGTTTCACAAGATTTTGTTAGTAAGTTAAATTGTCCAGTTGAGTATTTAAATGAAATAATGACTGTGGAATTAGCAAATCAAGAACGTGTAACTGTGAATCAAGTTTGTGGGAATTGTGAGGTTGAGATTTCTGGTAGTAAGTTTTGTGTAGATTTGATACCATTTAAGTTAGGAGAATTTGACGTTATATTAGGGATGGATTGGTTATCTAAGCACGATGCCCGGATAGATTGTCGAAATAAGAAGGTAATGGTGAAGACGCCTGACGAAAAGATAGTAACGTTCAAGGGACAGAAGCAAGTAAAGAAGTTCTTAACAATAATTCAAGCTAAGAAGTTATTACGGCAAGGATGCGAGCATTTTATAGCATTCGTGATTGACAAGAGTCAGGAGCCAGCAAAACTTGAAGATATTCCAGTAGTGAATGAATATCCAGACGTGTTTTCCGATGAATTTCCAGGACTTCCTCCAGATAGAGAAATTGAATTTGCAATCGACTTAACACCTGGAACAGAACCATTATCCAAGGCCCCGTACAGAATGGCGCCTGTTGAGATGAAAGAGCTAGCGAAGCAGTTGCAGGAGTTGTTAGAGAAAGGAGTAATCAGACCCAGTGTATCCCCGTGGGGAGCACCGGTATTATTTGTTAAGAAGAAAGATGGAAGCATGAGACTATTTATCGACTGTAGGGAGCTCAACAAGCTTACGATCAAGAACAAGTATCCGTTGCCCAGAATTGACGACTTGTTTGACCAATTGAAGGGAGCCAAGTATTTCTCCAAAATCGATTTAAGATCGGGATATCATCAATTGAAGATCAAGCCAGAGGATATACCAAAGACCGCTTTTCGAACAAGGTATGGACATTATGAATTTCTAGTAATGTCTTTTGGATTGACCAACGCCCCGGCAGCATTTATGGACCTGATGAACAGAATTTTCAAGGAATATTTGGACAAGTTCGTTATTGTATTTATAGACGATATTTTGATCTATTCAAAGACGGAAGAGGAACATGCGGAACATTTAAGGACAACTTTGGAGATTTTAAGGAAAAAGAAGTTGTATGCTAAATTCTCGAAGTGTGAGTTTTGGTTACAGGAGGTTCAGTTCTTAGGACACATAGTTAGTAGTGAAGGGATCAAAGTGGACCCGGCAAAGATCGAGGCAATTACGAATTGGGAAAGACCGAGAACACCCACCGAAGTAAGAAGTTTCCTAGGATTGGCGGGATATTATCGTCGATTTGTTCAAAATTTTTTAAGGATTGCCATACCATTAACAAAGCTTACACGAAAGAATGAGAAGTTTATATGGAACGACAAATGCGAGAAAAGTTTTCAGGAATTGAAGTAACGATTAATCACGGAACCTATTTTGTCACTTCCAGACGATCAAGGGAATTTTGTAATTTATAGCGATGCTTCTCACAAAGGATTAGGATGTGTTCTTATGCAGCACGACAAGGTGATTGCGTATGTGTCAAGGCAATTGAAACCACACGAACAGAAGTACCCTACTCTTGATTTGGAGTTAGCAGCCATAGTATTTGCTTTGAAGATTTGGAGACATTATCTGTATGGAAAGAAATGTGAGATTTATACGGATCACAAAAGTTTGAAGTATATATTCACCCAGAAGGAACTTAATATGAGGCAAAGGAGATGGTTAGAATTGATCAAGGATTATGATTGCTCGATTAATTATCATCCCGGTAAAGCGAACGTTGTAGCAGACGCGTTAAGTCGAAAGGAAAGGTTGAATGTGCTATCAGTACCTGAAGAGATATATAAGGAATTTCAGAAATTGGAATTGGAGATTAGAGTTTGCAAGCCTGAGGAAGCTAAAGTGTACAATATGACTTTCCAGCCGGAATTGTTGGAGAAAATAAAGAAATGTCAGAAGATATAATGGATCAAAACATAAATCGTTTGGTAGGTGAAGAATTGTGCACACAAAAGGATGATCAAGGTATTTTGAGGTTTTCTTCTAGAATTTGGATTCCACCAGTAACGGAGCTGAAGAATGAAATTTTGCAGGAAGCGCATAGTTCAAGATATTCCATCCATCCGGGAAGTACCAAAATGTATAGAGATTTAAAGAAAAATTATTGGTGGCCAGACATGAAAAGGGAAATTGCGGAATGGGTTAGCAAATGTTATACCTGTCAGAGGGTTAAAGCAGAACATCAGAGGCCAAGCGGATTGCTACAGCCATTGGAGATTCCAGAATGGAAGTGGGAACATATTGCCATGGATTTTATAGTTGGATTACCAAGGACAAGGGTTAATCATGATGCCATTTGGGTTATAGTGGATAGACTTACCAAGTCAGCTCATTTTCTGCCTATAAATGAAACATTTTCGCTTGACAAGTTGGTCCATATGTACCTAAAAGAAATTGTAGTTCGTCATGGAGTTCCAGTGTCTATCGTATCTGATCGAGATCCAAGGTTTAATTCAAGATTCTGGAAGAGTTTTCAAGAATGTTTGGGAACAAGATTGAATATGAGTACGGCCTATCACCCGCAGACGGACGACCAAAGTGAAAGAACGATCCAGACATTCGAGGACATGCTACGTGTTTGTGCTATTGATTTCAAAGGAAGTTGGGACGAGCATTTACCCCTGGTAGAGTTTGCTTATAACAACAGTTATCACGCCAGCATTGGGATGCCACCTTATGAAGCCCTTTATGGACGCAAATGTAGATCTCCAGTATGTTGGGACGATGTAATAACCCCAATTTTTGGAAATTTTTGAAACCCTTATGAATAGTGTTTTTGCTGAATGAGAAAACGTTTCATGCCACACTATGTAGGGGTTCTGGTAAGGATATTCTGAGATTTTATTTGTACTCTATATGGTATATAAGTGTATGTAAAGATCGTCAGAATCCAATTCCGAACACTTTGATTTTTCCCGGAAATCCACTAGATACGGAAAGAATTGAGTATAAGGTAACAGGATAAAAAGGATTTAAATTAAAAGATTATAAGAGAGGATCATAAAAGGAATAAAATATATTGAGAAAGGTTAAGAGAACCTAAGTAATAAGATCCCGGGTATGATCCCTCAAATGATAAACGAAAACGAAAGTTAAGCGGACCGTATAGCAGATCAGCGGTCATTAGGCAACAATTAGGAAGTTAATCAAAGGGATTAGAGAGGATGATGTCACCCAACCAATGAGAAGAGGACAAAGAGGGGAGGATGACATCATGAGCATGACATAAGCATGACTTAGGAGGGAAGGAGGTGTGGTTGGCTATTAACCACACAATTTGCAAGGTTAATAAAGTAATTAACCAAAATCTAAACAAAAACAACCAACCAAAAGCAAAACAAAGCAAAACACAAAAATCATTTCATCTTCTTCAAGCCTTTGCTCTCGGCTTTTCTTGTTTTCAAAGAGAAGAATTTCAAAAATCCAAGATCCAAGCTTCCTAAATTGGTGAGTTAATTCTCTAGTCTTCCTTATGCATAGTTATGGCTACCTTATGAGTTTATGCCTCTAATCCATTCTCAATCTTCTCCAATAAATCAATGAAGAAGACAATGAACAGTGATTTCAAAGTTTTTAACTTCATTTTCTTGCTTTTCCTTTAAGATCCAAACATTCCTAAGACTCCTCAAGGCTTCTTAAGGCTTCATAGCTACTCCCACCACTTCAAGGAAGGTATATCATCTCCAAACCCTAGATTCCTATGTATTATAAGATGATTTTGATTATTATGGTGATATAGTAGCTTAATGCTTGTGGTTTAGAGTTTGGGTTGAAGTGGTATTGAAATGGAATGGTAAATCTTGTTGTTTTGGTTAAAAGAACTTAAGTATAGTTAAAGTCAAGTAGGCATAAGTATAAATGTTAAAATTGAGTTGATTTGGGGCTGTTGTAATGTAGTTTAGATGGAGGTTTGATTGGGTTGTGAATTGGAGTTGAAATTGTGGTTGTTTGAATTGGTTTAAATTTGGGAAATCGCGTAAACATAGCCGTCGTAATGTCCGCTTTACTTTAGACTGCTTTTGTTCATAGCATTAGAACCCGAGAACCCCCTGCTAGATGTTGACCATTGCCATCTTTAGATAGCTCATGTTACGAGCTTCGTTTTGATATGTAGTTCGTTCGATTCCGATGCACGGTTTAGGAGAAACGACCGTTTCAAGTAACGGCGTTTCGCGAACGAAACATTTCCCCTCGCCTTACTTTGAAACATAGGTTAAAGACCAAAAAGGGTTAATTAATGTATGAAACATTTATGGTAAGTGTGTTAGGCAGTTGGTAAGACACTCGCGAAGGAATCGCCTTAAAACTCGTAAAGGTTAAATTATTAAAAATGGTGGAGCCGAGGGTACTCGAGTGACTTAAGAGAATCAATAAGCGCAAAACAAGCGTTAGAGTCTAAGTTAGTTAAAGTATAGATTTACAAGTGACTTTGGTTTAATTCCAACTTACTTTCTGTTTATAGGTTACCAAACTCGTCCCGAGCCTTTTATCACCCCAAGTCGCTCAGGCAAGTTTTCTACCCGTTATACTGTTGTTGTGATGTATATATCTATATGCATTATCTTGCGGTAGATGCATGTTGGTTAATTAGCAAATGTTGCGATATATTGTAGTATGTTATATGGTACATTTGTATGCCTGTTTCGTATTCTTGCCATATATATCTGTTGGTTCAGTTGATAATACCTATGCTAGAGGATAACAGTATTTTGCATATACCCTTATTATAAGGACCCAAAAGGTGAAAACATTTTCTAAAACCGGGAGTCGAGGATCCCGAGTAGATTTTGTATATATGTATATATATATAATTATATATATATATGGTTATAGTTTTCAAAACTATTAATCGAATAAGGGTTATTCGACAACTTTATATTATTCATTGAATATTATTTCGAATATTATTCGAAGGCTTATGACTCCTTTAGAGTATTATTGAATATTACTTGGATATTCATTCGAGGATGTATGACTCCTTTATTTTATGAATATTATTTGTAGTATTCATTCGAGGTATTATGACTCCGCTTATTACTTAATAATATTCTTTATTGTATTAAAGAATAAGGTGTCGATAATCAAACTTATTTTTGATTATTCAAATAAAGATATTACTTTCGTATAAGTATATCTTTGATTATTTGCTATTCATTTCAAGTATAAGTTTTCCAACTTCTACCTCAATTATTCTTTATGGGAATATTATTTAAATAATAATATTCAGATATTTCTTTCATATCGGGACTGATTTATTTTAATAAATCAGTATTACTCCAAACATTCTTAAAAATGTTTTCGAGTCTTCAAAATGATTTTTAAAGTTAGAGTGGACCCCAAAACTCATTTTTTTTTTATATTTAAGATCTTCCTTTCAAAGGGGATTTAAATACTCGCTCAAAACCTGGGGGATCCAGCTCTATGGTGTATTTTATATTCGCAACAAGGTTGCAGTTTTGGTAAATGAATTGATTACTTACCCAACATTCGGGAAGTAAGTCCATCTATTGAGTCGGCATAAGCAACATGGGCTCAGTGGGCGTCCATGATAGTGTAAGTGGCTCAGTGAGAGTCCATCAAATGCATAAGTGGCTGAGTGGCAGTCCAGCATAAGGTCCTATTGCGACCAGGGTGATGACCAGTGGGGAATTCGTCCATCTACTAGTAGAAAAGGTTACTTATTGGTATCTTTGCCTGATCAGCAAGATATCAGGTTTATGCCAAAATTCTTTCCTTTCCAAATTTATTGGATATTGCAATTCTGTTCATACTTTACATGACAGAGGTTTTCAGGGAAACGTATGTATATATATAGGTGTATATATATATCGGGACTTAATGAAGTATCTCGTAACTTCATTCTTTATAATGATATTTCAAAGATTGAATCTATTCAAGTCTTATCTTGTAGACTCATCTATGTGATGAACTTTTGAAACTGATTATAACTTGAATGGTGGTAGTTCAAGTAGTATTTGGAAAAGATATAAGTATATTGGAGTATCTTGTAACTTCATCTTTTCAACTTATATCTAGTAAATGATTATCTTATGCATGATAAAGATTTTCAGAAAAACGTTGAGACAAGGTTAGATATATGAGATCACCTTGCAACGATATTTTTATACAGTTATAAACTAGAACTCTGTGTATATTATACATGTCGGAGGATTTCAAAGATTGTGAAAAGTATATATGTATACATACTGAATATTTTGCGACTTCATCGCATTAAGAGATCAAACTTGGTTCATTTCTTCTTGACCAAGACTTTCATGAGTACTATGAGAATGCTCATATATTGTAAATCATTATACATATTATTTCGGTGGGCTTGTTGCTCACCCTTGCTTTCTTCTTTCATCACACAACATCAGATAGATAAGATGAACAGGACCAAGCTCCCAATTCGCAAGCGGATAGGAAACGTTCCGCAGCTTTCTGGAAGCGTTGAGGCCGCTGTAGCTGAGGTAGAAATTACCAATAGGCTAAGTTTTCAACTAATGATGTACCAGACTTATGTATATTATGAGTTGTAATAATGGTAGAGAAATGTAAATTCATTCAGAAACCTGTTTAAGGTGTATTGGCATATAATTGTGGAATAAAACGACTTGTGATTATTTTTGGATGTTCATCTCTGAGACTATAACTTGTGGTGTGTGTGTTTATTGTGGGGTCACAGTACAGAGTAGTTGATTAATTATTAAGATTGGGTGTTATTAAGGGAAATGGAACTCGTGACAACCCGGATCCCCGACCCCGGATTTGGGGGTGTTACAGAAGTGGTATCAGAGCTAAGCGTTATAAACCTCAGAGATGATGTGACGTTAAGATAATAAGTTCACCAAGATAATAAGAACTCTTGCCAAGTTCATAGTCGGGCTACCTAACATAGTACTGACAGTTAAAACCCTTACGGGAACCCTTATAAATATCGTGATAGTAACATAGTTCGTTCTCGTATAGGGCAGCGGGGCACCGAACCCTGAGGTTCAGGAGCATCAGCATGAGGATGTTTTATTACAAGTTGAAGATCAAATTGTGAATCCGATAGAGTACCCCAATGAGGGACCAGATGAGGTTCAGATTGAGAATGTTGTGGTTGAGGATGTTATTCCGGAAAGGATTGTGGCTGAGGAGGATCTCATGGAGGATCCTGATGAGAATGAAGAGAGGACCGCTGAGGAATTGATGACCGTAGTCAGGGCGACTACCAGAGCAAGAATGGCCGTGAGGGTGGCACTAGAGGATGAAGAGTTACCAAGGGCACAAAGGTTAATGAGGGCAGAAGGAGTGGGGCCTTCCACGACACCAATTATACCAGTATCAGACCCTCTTCCAGAGGTTCCACCAATTCCTGTTCCATCCCCGGTACAGAGCCCAGCACCTACTGAGGAAATGCCACCTTTATCTCCTGCACCATTGTCACCTGATACCGTGCTTGGTTATCCATTTAGATCTCCTGGGTCTGCACCACCTGCACCCCATGGACTGCTAGATGCTACCACTCAGGCTTCTCTTATCGCTGATTATCAGATGACTTTGGGTGGCCTGTCTGAGGCCCGTAATGTTAGGAGTGATCTATTGGATCGACTTACTGCACCGAGGATTGAGGGTGGGGTACTTCCGGCAGGATTAGCGTATAGCATGGAAAGGATTGAGGCTACCACCCGTGTTACAGCTAGAGGCCATCTTGAGTGTCAGATTGATCCAACTCTACTTGCAACTATCCTAGACCTCATCACCGCTTTAATGGAGCAGGTTAGGGATGTCGTGCGTGCCCGCATTTCTTGATCCATAATGGTGTGCAGAGTCTGAACAATCTGACAAGAATTTCATGCAGCACCGCTTTTGGAGGATTAGCCTAAGTTATGGATGATTAGTTTTAATGACTAGATGATTATCTATGGTAGTACTTTTGGGTTATAAGCGATCAGATCAAATAATGTAATTCTCTTTAATATGCTCAGTTGTTGTATCCTCGAACAAATGGTTATGTATATATCCGTTAATTTCAGTTCAGATCAGTTTGTTTGTGATAAGATCACATTATTAATTGCACTATTAACACTTAAGAGAGTGTCATGAAGTTTATCGAACTTAAGAATTCATAATTTGCAATCGTGCAAGGACTAAACGAGGGGAAGACTTAAGCAAAGTAAGTAAGACAAATATCCAGAGATTCTCAAAATTTTCCAAGTAATATGCCCCCACAAGGAATAAGATTAGGGGCAAACCTTGAATGTGATAATCAGGGAGGTCGCAATTAAGATATAAAGAACCCGGAATATAATAAAGTGGAAAATGAGGATTTTAAATTAAAAGATGACCCCAATTATGGGGAGTAGGAAGAAATATTTAGACTAAGAAAACAAAAGTTAAGCGAGATAAGGAGACCCGCGACGGTACTCCTATACGAAAATTCATGGACCTGTCTAAACAGAACTTATACTTTTACCCCTAACCACCACCTTGAGGAAACAATGTAGTGGAAAATTCTTTCAGGACCTTTAAATCGCTAAGCTCTCAGTGTTCCAAGGAACAAGTTGACCCAGTCGAGGCAAGAGCCTGGCTAAAGGAAATATAGGAATTATTTGAGATTCTAAATGATTGACGAATCACAAAAGACTATTTTTGTCACTTACCCTCCTAAGAGAGAGACCATTCACTGGTGAAAGACCAAGAAAGGCGGAGCAAGAGGTTATGATAAACTGATTTAAGTTCAGTCAATTGTTTTCGGGAAAGTAATTCCCAAAGATAAGGAGATAGTGTAAAAGCTTTGGAGCTAGAACAAAAGCGGATAAGTATGATGAATTATGAATCTAAGTTATAAAAGTTGTCAAGATTCGTTCTGAGGACACGAATCCAGAATGACGGGATGTTTGAAATCAATACTTATATTGTGTTGGTTCATGAAATAATGATAAGAGAAAGGAAAAAAAAAAGAAACTTGAGTGGAAAGGAATATAAAGGCAATAGAGTTTGAGGAATGATAAGGGAGTTGGGTATGAGGAAACCCTAAAGACTCGTAGTAACAGAAATAGAAAAGTATGTAATCGTCAGGATGAGGGTGATTCACCATGAGTTAAAATTGATGGTTGAAGGTATAAGAGATACATATAGTTTATCCCCTGTAAGTTGGGAGGATTCGAGGAAACCTTGAGATAGTTCGAAGGATAAATAATGAGACGCGGATAGACTGAGGAGACAAGAAAGTAAGAAATTAGGAAAATTGGATGAAGGAAGTGACCTTCAAGAATGTGAAATGTAAGACCGGTGGCTCGATACCCAGAAAGGGATATGCCAGGTATGAGAGATATCCCAACATTGAGATGACTGTTGGGATAAACAACAAAAGTAAATAAGGAATTATTAAGAAGAAGTTCACGTTGAACACGACCAATATCTTCCAGAACATCCTTGTTATCATTACCAAATTAGGCAAGAAAAGCGGATAACCGTTGTTATCTTTTGGGAGGCCATATTGATTGACCTCATTTTGAATACAGATGTTATTGTGAAACTAGGCATATACTATCGAGGTGGGAATGATTGAATAAGACACCCTTATCAGGGATATATGACTTGATTTATCCATGGAAGGATGCATGTACCTTTTAAAGGTGGAATTAAGGATAAAATATCGGTAACTTAAAACGAATCCTTGGGGAATGCATAAAGGCTGGCATTTCACCCTTAATAGGGATAGTATGAGTTTTGACAGTATGAATTGTAAAGGATTGATGAGATTCGGAAAGAAAGGAAAGTTAAGTCCACAATTTGTCGGACCCTTGGATATACTAAAACATATTGGGAAGTTAGCATACGAGCTAGCCCTACCCCCGAACCTGTAGCAAGTTCATAACGTGTTCCACGTATCAATGTTAAGAAAGTGTAATTCTGATGCCAGATAAATAGGGGCATATGAGCGCATAGACATGCAACCCGACGTAACCTATATGGAGCAACCAGGAAGGGTTATAGAGTACAAAGGAACAAGTGCTTAGGAGAAGGATTATCAAACTAGGCAGAGTTTGGTGGTAGGACCACAATGTGGGAAAATTTACTTGAGAATTAGAAAGTGCAATGCTAAGAGAGTATCCCTATTCATTTTCTATCTGATTCCGGGACGGAATCCTTTTAAGGAGGGGAGACTGTAATAACCCCAATTTTTGGAAATTTTTGAAACCCTTATGAATAGTGTTTTTGCTGAAATGAGAAAACGTTTCATGCCACACTATGTAGGGGTTCTGGTATGGATATTCTGAGATTTTATTAGTACTCTATGTGGTATATAAGTGTATGTAAAGATCGTCAGAATCCAATTCCGAACACTTTGATTTTTCCCGGAAATCCACTAGATACGGAAAGAATTGAGTATAAGGTAACAGGATAAAAAGGATTTAAATTAAAAGATCATAAAAGGAATAAAATATATTGAGAAAGTTTAAGAGAACCTAAGTAATAAGATCCCGGGTATGATCCCTCAAACGATAAACGAAAACGAAAGTTAAGCGGACCGTATAGCAGATCAGCCGTCATTAGGCAACAATTAGGAAGTTAATCAAAGGGATTAGAGAGGATGATGTCACCCAACCAATGAGAAGAGGACAAAGAGGGGAGGATGACATCATGAGCATGACATAAGCATGACTTAGGAGGGAAGGAGGTGTGGTTGGCTATTAACCACACAATTTGCAAGGTTAATAAAGTAATTAACCAAAATCTAAACAAAAACAACCAACCAAAAGCAAAACAAAGCAAAACACAAAAATCATTTCATCTTCTTCAAGCCTTTGCTCTCGGCTTTTCTTGTTTTCAAAGAGAAGAATTTCAAAAATCCAAGATCCAAGCTTCCTAAATTGGTGAGTTAATTCTCTAGTCTTCCTTATGCATAGTTATGGCTACCTTATGAGTTTAAGCCTCTAATCCATTCTCATTCTTCTCCAATAAATCAATGAAGAAGACAATTAATAGTGATTTCAAAGTTTTTAACTTGATTTTCTTGCTTTTCCTTTAAGATCCAAGCATTTCTAAGACTTCTCAAGGCTTCTTAAGGCTTCATAGCTACTCCCACCACTTCAAGAAAGGTATATCATCTCCAAACCCTAGATTCCTATGTATTATAAGATGATTTTGATTATTATGGTGATATAGTAGCTTAATGCTTGTGGTTTAGAGTTTGGGTTGAAGTGGTATTGAAATGGAATGGTAAATCTTGTTGTTTTGGTTAAAAGAACTTAAGTATAGTTAAAGTCAAGTAGGCATAAGTATAAATGTTAAAATTGAGTTGATTTGGGGCTGTTGTAATGTAGTTTAGATGGAGGTTTGATTGGGTTGTAAATTGGAGTTGAAATTGTGGTTGTTTGAATTGGTTTAAATTTGGGAAATCGCGTAAACATAGCCGTCGTAATGTCCGATTTACTTTAGACTGCTTTTGTTCATAGCAATAGGACCCGAGAACCCCCTGCTAGATGTTGACCATTGCCATGTTTAGATAGCTCATGTTACGAGCTTCGTTTTGATATGTAGTTTGTTCGATTCCGATGCACGGTTTAGGAGAAACGACCGTTTCAAGTAACGGCGTTTCGCGAACGAAACATTTCCCCTCGCCTTACTTTGAAATATAGGTTAAAGACCAAAAAGGGTTAATTAATGTATGAAACATTTATGGTAAGTGTGTTAGGCAGTTGGTAAGACACTCGCGAAGGAATCGCCTTAAAACTCATAAAGGTTAAATTATTAAAAATGGTGAAGCCAAGGGTACTCGAGTGACTTAAGAGAATCAATAAGCGCAAAACAAGCGTTAGAGTCTAAGTTAGTTAAAGTATAGATTTACAAGTGACTTTGGTTTAATTACAACTTACTTGTTGTTTATAGGTTACCAAACTCGTCCCGAGCCTTTTATCACCCCAAGTCGCTCAGGCAAGTTTTCTACCCGTTATACTGTTGTTGTGATGTACATATGTATATGCATTATCTTGCGGTAGATGCATGTTGGTTAATTAACAAATGTTGCGATATATTGTAGCATGTTATATGGTCCATATGCATGCCTGTTTCGTATTCTTGCCGTATATATCTGTTGGTTCAGTTGATAATACCTATGCTAGAGGATAACAGTATTTTGCATATACCCTTATTATAAGGACCCAAAAGGTGAAAACATTTTCTAAAACCGGGAGTCGAGGATCCCGAGTAGATTTTGTATATATGTATATATATATAATTATATATATATATATGGTTATAGTTATAGTTTTCAAAACTATTAATCGAATAAGGGTTATTCGACAACTTTATATTATTCATTGAATATTATTTCGAATATTATTCGAAGGCTTATGACTCCTTTATAGTATTATTGAATATTACTTGGATATTCATTCGAGGATGTATGACTCCTTTATTTTATGAATATTATTTGTAGTATTCATTCGAGGTATTATGACTCCGCTTATTACTTAATAATATTCTTTATTGTACTAAAGAATAAGGTGTCGATAAACAAACTTATTTTTGATTATTCAAATAAAGATATTACTTTCGTATAAGTATATCTTTGATTATTTTCTATTCATTTCAAGTATAAGTTTTCCAACTTCTACCTCAATTATTCTTTATGGGAATATTATTTAAATAATAATATTCAGATATTTCTTTCATATCGGGACTGATTTGTTTTAATAAATCAGTATTACTCCAAACATTCTTAAAAATGTTTTCGAGTCTTCAAAATGATTTTTAAAGTTAGAGTGGACCCCAAAACTCATTTTTTTTATATTTAAGATCTTCCTTTCAAAGGGAATTTAAATACTCGCTCAAAACCTGGGGGATCCAGCTCTATGGTGTATTTTATATTCGCAACAAGGTTGCAGTTCGGGAAGTAAGTCAACGTTCGGGAAGTAAGTCCATCTATTGAGTCGGCATAAGCAACATGGGCTCAGTGGGCGTCCATGATAGTGTAAGTGGCTCAGTGGGAGTCCATCAAATGCATAAGTGGCTGAGTGGCAGTCCAGCATAAGGTCCTATTGCGACCAGGGTGATGACCAGTGGGGAATTCGTCCATCTACTAGTAGAAAAGGTTACTTATTGGTATCTTTGTCTGATCAGCAAGATATCAGGTTTATGCCAAAATTCTTTCCTTTCCAAATTTATTGGATATTGCAATTCTGTTCATACTTTACATGACAGAGGTTTTCAGGAAACGTATATATATATATATAGGTGTATATATATATCGGGACTTAATGAAGTATCTCGTAACTTCATTCTTTATAATGATATTTCAAAGATTGAATCTATTCAAGTCTTATCTTGTAGACTCATCTATGTGATGAACTTTTGAAACTGATTATAACTTGAATGGTGGTAGTTCAAGTAGTATTTGGAAAAGATATAAGTATATTGGAGTATCTTGTAACTTCATCTTTTCAACTTATATCTAGTAAATGATTATCTTATGCATGATAAAGATTTTCAGAAAAACGTTGAGACAAGGTTAAATATATGAGATCACCTTGCAACGATATTTTTATACAGTTATAAACTAGAACTATGTGTATATTATACATGTCGGAGGATTTCAAAGATTGTGAAAAGTATATATGTATACATACTGAATATTTTGCGACTTCATCGCATTAAGAGATCAAACTTGGTTCATTTCTTCTTGACCAAGACTTTCATGAGTACTATGAGAATGCTCATATATTGTAAATCATTATACATATTATTTCGGTGGGCTTGTTGCTCACCCTTGCTTTCTTCTTTCATCACACAACATCAGATAGATAAGATGAACAGGACCAAGCTCCCAATTCGCAAGTGGATAGGAAACGTTCCGCAGCTTTCTGGAAACGTTGAGGCCGCTGTAGCTGAGGTAGAAATTACCAATAGGCTAAGTTTTCAACTAATGATGTACCAGACTTATGTATATTATGAGTTGTAATAATGGCAGAGAAATGTAAATTCATTCAGAAACCTGTTTAAGGTGTATTGGCATATAATTGTGGAATAAAACGACTTGTGATTATTTTTGGATGTTCATCTCTGAGACTATAACTAGTGGTGTGTGTGTTTATTGTGGGGTCACAGTACAGAGTAGTTGATTAATTATTAAGATTGGGTGTTATTAAGGGAAATGGAACTCGTGACAACCCGGATCGCCGACCCCGGATTTGGGGGTGTTACAGACGAAGTAGGAGAACGCAAAATACTCGGACCTGAATTGGTGCAGCAGACAAAAGAAGTTATTGAAATTATCCAGAAGAGATTAATAGCCGCACAAAATCGTCAGAGAAAGTATGCAGACCAGTCAAGGAAGGACATGGAATTTGAAGAAGGAAGCTTGGTATTATTGAAAGTATCACCATGGAAAGGACTAACGAGGTTTGGGAAATAAGGGAAGCTAAGCCCAAGATATGTCGGACCTTTTGAGATTTTAAAGCGCATTGGCAAAGTAGCTTATGAGTTGGCATTACCACCGCACATGGAGCACATTCACAATATTTTTCACGTATCAATGCTTAAGAAGTATAATCCAGACTCCAGGAATGTAATAGAATATGAGCCAATAGAGCTTCAGGCAGATTTGTCATATGTAGAGAGTCTGATAAAGATTCTAGAGGAGCGAGAGAAGGTATTGAGGAATAAAGTGGTAAAGTTAGTAAGAGTATTGTGGAGAAGCCCAAAGGTTGAAGAGTCAACCTGGGAATTAGAAAGTGATATGAGAAAAAAGTACCCTCATTTGTTTTCTTTGGAGATTCTGAGGACAGAATCCTTTTAAGGGGGAAGGATGTAATATCCGGGATATATCGTGTAATTATTTTTGCTATTAAATAATTATTATGTGTGTTCAGTATCTATTCTGTAAATTAATTGTTAAGTGTTATCGGTGTTTGGATATTTAAAAATATTATTAATTGAGTATTTTAATTTTTATATATCCAAAATAAAATATAGATAATTGTCATATCTTCCTAATTATTTTTATGTTGATTTATGAATTTATATGAATCATATGAAATTTATAAAATCTTTTTCCGAGTATTTAAAATCTATTTTATAAAAACGGGAACCAATCGACGTCAACTGTTGTTACATTTTTGGAACCCGAAACTCTTCCGAGAACTCCTTCATAAAATCATTTGCAGACAGATAATTATATAATTTTACAGAGAAAAATCATATATTCATAAACCTTTTTGAGAATCAAACCACAAATTCAAGGTGTTAGTGAAATCCGTTTAGAAAGTTGGAGTAACCAATTTGAAGGTCTCAAGGAGTACTATCAGATTCCAGGACCTGTTTTACTGCAGAATCAAAGGTTGATTTTATATAAATTTAATTATTTTCGAATTATTTTTATGAAAAATATGAATTTTTGTTTGGATGATTGTTTGTATGATTTGATGATTGCATGTGATAGAGCTTGTTTTCCTGATGATTTTGATATATTATACGTCTGATTTGGAGTTCAGTAACATGCTCAAAAGTAGGTTTAATTTTCGAATTTCAAAATTAGGGTTTATAACCCGTATGAATGTTTTCAATTGAAATTTGGGGGTTTTTGATCCATGGGTTATTAGCTGTTGATTTATAGTGGGTTCTGCTCCTTATGAAATTTGCAATCGATTGGTATATAGCTCGTTAACAGAGGATTAATAGATCGAAGGGAGTTGTGTTTTGAAAGTTTTCGATGTTCGCCGGAAACCGGCGATGTTCCTGCCCAATTTTCGGCCAGAACAGAGATGATAATTGAGTTTTGATTGCACGAATAAGTTGCTGGTAACCTGTAGATTAAATCTGGACAGTTTGGTGGCCTGAGGTGGCCAGAATCGTGTTCTCCGGCCACACTCCGGCGAGTCGACGGCTGGGCTGGTAAAATTGCAAACAGGCCCCTGTAGTTTTGTAGATGATGAAGTTTAGATGTTGTTAGGTCCCAATGTGTTTGTAGAAGGGGGGGTTGAATACAAACAGCACCGAATAATCGAATTAAATGCGGAATAAAAAATGTGAAACAAAATTCAAGTTAAATAAAACTTTTATTAAACTTGAAAGGTGTTACAACAACTGTATCGATTACAAGGTATTAATCTCAAATCAATTATCACAAATCTAGAATAAATTCGACATGAACTTTTTCTATTTTTGCAATAATTAGAATCAAATGCTAAACGCGATTTGAGATTAAGTTCTAGGGATTTTGATCCGCTAGATTGTTAAACAAGAACAAGAGAATGATTTCTAGTTGATTGGATTTAACTTTACAAGCTAGAAATTTGATCTTTGAATTAGCAGATAAGATGAAATATTTGGCTGCTTTTTCTCTCTGTATGTTCTTGACTTCTTTTTCCTGGATATTGAGTTGCTGCTTCTCTGCTTCTTTTTAATCAACAACCGAATAGAATTGAATTGGCATGACAATCCTATAGCTGGCAAGACTTTCGGTAGGACAATTGATTGAACTAGCAAGACAATCTGAATGAACTAGCATGACAATCAGAATGAACTAGCAAGACAATCCTTCTCCTAGTGTAACTTTCGGTGAGACTATTGAAAATGGCCTAGCATGACAATCGGTATGACAATCCTGATTGTCATGCTAGTTCATTTTCAACTGTCTTGTTGATTTAATGCAGATTTTAATCCAATTTAAGTTCTGAAAATTCCTAAAATTAATTCAGAATTAATTAATCAATTAATTCAATTAATAAATAAATTATTCTTCGCAGATATAATTTATTTTCTTAATTAAATTAGATGACTTAATTAATTAATAGAGAATTAATTCTAGTCTTCAACAGCACCCATCCTTCTGCAGATCTTCTGAAAATCACTGAAAATTATGAATCAATTCCACCACTTCAATGTTGACACTCGATGTACTGTCTGGTTCATGAGTGACTAACTTCCGTGATGTTTCTTCATGTCTTGACTTTGACGCTTTGATTTTCTTCAGATTAAATCCTTGTAATTAATGATACTCTGACGAGATCTCTGTCACTTGATTAAATCCACGATCTTGATTTATATCACTGAGGCATGATCAACTTCTTGAACTTCTTCCAGTGAATTACCTCCTCAAGTCTGTAGATGAACCTTGTTTCTGAATCCTTTGACAGATATTACTTTGCGAGATCTCTCTGACGGTCGATCCACTATTTACTTATTATATTCTTATTTGAGTTGAGTTGAATCCTCGAATATACAAATAGGCTATGACATATGACTTACAATCTCCCCCTATTTGTTTGTTAGACAATAACACACAAATACCTAGAGGATAACTCAACTAACAAATAAGAAAAAGATATAAACATACATGCAAAGTAAATAGCAGAAAAGTTCTGGATGAGATTTAACATTTTCCAGATTCCAAGTAGATGTTCCTCTAGACTGAACATATCTTCAAGTAGTTCCATCTTTATTTGTACAACCACATTTCCTGTTGAGAAGCCCATATCTCTTGCTTCTCCCCCTATGAGAATCAACTGATTAAAGAAGATCACCTTCGTTTTACCACCTCTCCCGTACAATAGGATCCGCAGATAAAAACCAATGGTACTCCCCTAACAGCTTCTTCCCTTACTAGGAAATCACCTTGTGTTTACCACCTCTCCCGTACAATAGGATCCGTAGTTACAAACAACAATGGTGTGGTGTAGTGTACATTTTTAGGATCTTTTTCTTCCTTCCTGCTATTTCTCCCCCTTAGTTGAGGAATCCTCCAAACTATTACTTAAGCTTTTATCTCCCCCTTAAAGAAGGAATGTATGCCGTCGTCTGAAGGAGTTCTCATATTTCACTTGGTTGGAAAAGAAATAACAAGTAGTTTCTCTTTCTTCCTCACTGTGAGTGTGTGATTGTGTTTTAGTGTACCTCACATGTGTTTCACTCTTCTCTCCACTCGTGTTTACACTCATTCTCACAAGTGTATCACTCTTCTCTCATAGCTCCATAATCCAGCTGTACCTGCAAGGAAAATCACCTTAGCCATCCTTAAGGAGGTCACAGGTGGTGCAATGGGAGTTCACAAATCCCCATCCTTGTTAAACTCGTCAGATGAATCTGAGTCATAATTTACAAGTTGCTAGTTTCCCTTTTAGGGTTCCAGATTTGAATTCTGGGAAGGTAAACAATGATCCAAAGAATTTAGCATAAAGATCACAGTTCCCTTCTAATGCCTGTGAAGACATTTCCTTGTGACTCATCAGGTAATATCTGAATCATTGTCAACAAGTTGCCGATCTGCGCCTATGTCAGATCCACTATCCGCAGATGCATCCAGGGGATTTAAGCCTGGGGAGGTAGACACTGACCACTGATATATGGCTTTTGGATCAGTATCCTCTCCTAACAACCTGTAAAGGCAATTGGTCCATTAACGAACCTTGAACAATCGAATCTGACCTTAAAATGGTCGAAACTCTTGTTTCCATCAACTCATCCTTTGTGTGTGTAACCTTTCCTTGTGCATTAAGAATTGTTTATATTTGAGGTGGTGACACTACATCGGATACCTTAGCCGACAGGCAAAATTTAATAGACTCACCCTGTTGAGAGAATGAATCTAGTAACTGTTTTTGTGCCTTTTCAGCCATTACATCTTTTTGAGAAGATGTATGGGGGCTAGCAGTTGTCTCGGTTTAAATACTACTCATCTATGTAGGAGACAGAGCTACTGGGTTGACTACAGAACCTTCCTTATGTGGTGCACTAAGGCACTATCTCCCTCACGCTCATTCATACTACATTTAGTGGTAAGAGAGTGTTGGTTGGTTCTATTTTGGTGTTTGTCTTTACAGTCTGGGATAGACGTTGTGGGTTTTCAACCTCATGACTGTTAATGAAAGAAAGCCATTGGAGACTGAACCTGTAACACAGAATATATGGTAATAGAGAGAAAATGATTTACAATAGTGATTTCAAAAGATTTTACATGACATAAGAAATCACTAATGTAGAAAGAAGTTTGATTTTGTTTTTCAATATGAATGAGTTTTTGATAAAACATTGATCACTTAGGGTAAAGTCTAAGTAATTCTCATTCATGTCAAAAGCTTACAAATATCTGCAACATAATGTTAACAAGATATCATTGACCGATACTTGTCAAGTACTTTAGATACTAATTGTTATGTTGCATTAGCAATATACCACTGCACATATAAAACAATATGATTGTGCTTAGTGATAAGATAGTTATAAATATGACGACTCTACTTATTCATATAAAATTGTAACTTCTGTTAGAGTGCCATACCATGTCCTTGACGATTGCTTGAGCAGTATACTAGTTCATACCAACCTAAAGTGAGATTGTGAAGAAGAGATTGCATAGTCCAATAGATCTGCAGCTGCAAAGTCCATGAACTGTGGTGCACTGACTTCCTCTTTTGACTCACCAAACAGAAGTACACTTGTACACATCTTACTAGAGTACAATTCCAAGTGTAATGTGCAGCAGGTGCCTGATATGTCGTAATATTTTCAAGTCTCGTCACTGGTGCTATATGTTAGATACTGCTTCCTGATAATAACCTAGCACAATATACAAAATTTCACTGATAACATATCCAGCTTGCAAACAGCCATATCCCTCAGATAAACCTTTGCTGTTATCTCCAAAGGTAACCAGGGGGCCAGCTTTCTCAATCCACATTTGATAGCAGGGCTCTATCTCCGGTCATATGTCTTGATGATCCACTGTCAAGAATCCACACTACCGGTTACACCTGTTTAATGCCCTGTACTACAAATGGATTAGACCTTCTTCGGAGCCCAAACTTGGTTGGGCCCGGCATACTTGTAGAACTGTCCTTTGTCAGGCAAAACAACATTTTTAATTTTAATTGCCTCAACTTTCTCAATGACTGAACATTTGACCTTGTAAACAGCGTTAACAAATTTTTGTTTAAGCTTAGGCACAAATGTCTCCTTTCTAGCCTTAGAAGGACTAGCAGTCTTAGACCTATCATGCTTCTTGTTATTCACATGCTGACGAGGAGTAGTCTTATCATTAGACACATGCTTACCATTAAAATAGGCATACATCATATTAAAAGCACAAGACATACAATTAGCAACACCACATGCTTTATGAGAGTGATTAACAACAGGCAATTTATGCATGGTAGACATGGCATTATTGTTATCCAACTCATGTGTGTCTGAGTTAGTCTCAGTTGCTTTCACAACTTTGACTGGAACTTTCGACTCACTTGACTTGGAAACAATCTTCTCATTAGCATGATCCTCAGCACGTATTTCTTCTTGAATAACAGAAGAGGTCGCATCAAATGGTTCAGCAATTGATGCTTTATAGAGGGGTTCATCAACACCCTTAAGCACATGTGGTACTTCCCTCCCTTTAGCACATACATGAGGAGGGGAGTTTATGCCTAATTCTCCAATAGCAGCATTGTAATCATAACCTATTCCAGATGTTTGATTAACAGCTTGCTTACTATAGAACTCTTTAGCCTTCGAACAAGAATTGAAGTAGGCTCTAACCTTAGTCTCAAGACCGGTGATCTTGTCTTTGAGAATAGTTTCGAGTTTTCTATAACAGTCAACTCTATTCTCTAGAAAAGATACCTGTTCTTTTAATTTGTCTTGATTAATGTGCACAAGTCTTAATTCATTGACCTCTTTCTCAAGGTCTGTGATCTGTAAACTTAACAGTTCATTATCACGACGTGCACAATCTAAGTTACCTCTTAGATGATAAACCATTTCAGCATCAGAAAGTTTTACCTCTATTCTTGACGATGAAGCTTTTCCATCAATAGCCATAAGAGCAAGATTTCCTTCATCTTCATCTTCACTGTCAGTATCATCCCAGCTTCTTCCTTTTGCCAGATAAGCCCTTTCAGAGTTCTTTCTTACTTGCTTTGGCTTCCTACATTCTGTGGCAAAGTGTCCCAACTCATTGCAGTTATAGCATCTAATGGTGCTCCGATCAACCATTCCTGTTTTGTACCCACCACTGCTGGTGTTAGAGGATGAAGATCCACCTTTCTGGAATTTGTTGTAGTTGGACTTGTACTTAAGCTTGGGATTCCTCCTGAATCTGACATGGGAGAATCTCTTGACAATTTGGGCCATTGATTCATCTTCCAATTGCTCCAGCTCTTCCAAGGAATAAAAATCATCACTTGATTGATTTGTAGTAGGAGGATCATATTCTGCTACTAACTCATTTTCCTCACCCTTGGAAATCTGTACCATTCTTTCTAACTGTTGAGATTGTTGTTGTTGTTGACCTTCAGCTACAAGTGCAGTAGATGTGCTGACCATTCTATCCTTCCCGTAGACTTCCTTCTGTTGAATCTGCTCCAACTCATAGGTTTTTAACACTCCATAGAGCCTGTCCAAAGAAATCTCACTCATATCTCTAGCTTCTCTAATGGCAGTGATTCTATGTTCAAGATGAGCTGGCAGTGTTAAAAGGAACTTTTTGTTGACCTCCCTGATTGAATAATACTTTCCATTGATGTTCAGGTTGTTGATCAACGCATTGTACCTCTCAAACACTTCAGTAATTCCTTCTCCTGGATTTGATTTGAAATGTTCATATTCAGAGGTTAGGATTTCCAACTTGTTCTCCCTAACTTCCTCTGTGCCTTCATTAATCACCTCAATAGTTTCCCACATGTGTTTGGAATTTTTACAGTTCATCACATGTCTGTTCATCAAGGGATCAAGGGAATCAATTAATATTAATTGAAGGCTGGCATCCAAGGAGGCTTCTTCCTTCTCAGCAGGAGTAAAATCTTCAGGCTCTTTTGGATAGGTTCTAGCTTCAGTAGTCACCACACCATCTATTATTACCTCCGGTTCAATAACCATCGGAGTTTTTATACCCTTCTTTAACAAGTTTGAATATTTGGGATTTGCAACTTGTAAGAATAATAGCATCTTCTTCTTCCACATGATATAATTCTCTTTATCAAATTGTGGAATTTTAACGGTTCCAACTTTATGTGAAGTCATTATGAATTTTTGAATAAATAAAAATTCAAGGAGTTGAAAAATCACAAAAGTCTAGGATCTTGATTTGTTCGTTAATCAGAAGGCTCTGATACCAATTGTTAGGTCCCAATGTGTTTGTAGAAGGGGGGGTTGAATACAAACAGCACCGAATAATCGAATTAAATGCGGAATAAAAAATGTGAAACAAAATTCAAGTTAAATAAAACTTTTATTAAACTTGAAAGGTGTTACAACAACTGTATCGATTACAAGGTATTAATCTCAAATCAATTATCACAAATCTAGAATAAATTCGACATGAACTTTTTCTATTTTTGCAGTAATTAGAATCAAATGCTAAACGCGATTTGAGATTAAGTTCTAGGGATTTTGATCCGTTAGATTGTTAAACAAGAACAAGAGAATGATTTCTAGTTGATTGGATTTAACTTTACAAGCTAGAAATTTGATCTTTGAATTAGCAGATAAGATGAAATATTTGGCTGCTTTTTCTCTCTGTATGTTCTTGACTTCTTTTTCCTGGATATTGAGTTGCTGCTTCTCTGCTTCTTTTTAATCAACAACCGAATAGAATTGAATTGGCATGACAATCCTATAGCTGGCAAGACTTTCGGTAGGACAATTGATTGAACTAGCAAGACAATCTGAATGAACTAGCATGACAATCAGAATGAACTAGCAAGACAATCCTTCTCCTAGTGTAACTTTCGGTGAGACTATTGAAAATGGCCTAGCATGACAATCGGTATGACAATCCTGATTGTCATGCTAGTTCATTTTCAATTGTCTTGTTGATTTAATGCAGATTTTAATCCAATTTAAATTCTGAAAATTCCTAAAATTAATTCAGAATTAATTAATCAATTAATTCAATTAATAAATAAATTATTCTTCGCAGATATAATTTATTTTCTTAATTAAATTAGATGACTTAATTAATTAATAGAGAATTAATTTTAGTCTTCAACAGCACCCATCCTTCTGCAGATCTTCTGAAAATCACTGAAAATTATGAATCAATTCCACCACTTCAATGTTGACACTCGATGTACTGTCTGGTTCATGAGTGACTAACTTCTGTGATGTTTCTTCATGTCTTGACTTTGACGCTTTGATTTTCTTCAGATTAAATCCTTGTAATTAATGATACTCTGACGAGATCTCTGTCACTTGATTAAATCCACGATCTTGATTTATATCACTGAGGCATGATCAACTTCTTGAACTTCTTCCAGTGAATTACCTCCTCAAGTCTGTAGATGAACCTTGTTTCTGAATCCTTTGACAGATATTACTTTGCGAGATCTCTCTGACGGTCGATCCACTATTTACTTATTATATTCTTATTTGAGTTGAGTTGAATCCTCGAATATACAAATAGGCTATGACATATGACTTACAGATGTTTTGTAGATGATGAAGTTTAGTCCTGGTAAAATGTTTTGCAAACAGGCCCCTGTTTATAAAATGTTTAAAAATCATATTTCCTATTTTTTTTATTATAAAAATTCATTTTTAATTTCTGAAAATTCTAAAAATTAGTATTTTAATTCCGAAAATTATTTTTAATTCAAAAATAAATTTGAATTAATTAGTTAATTAGTTTCAGTTGATTTTTAATTGATTAATTGGTCAATTAATTCAAAAATTAATTGATTTAATTAATTATTAATTGATTTTAATTAATTATTTAATTAGATTTAATTATTTAAAAATGATTTAAAAATTCCAAAAAATAGTTTCGAGCTTTAAAATATTATTCTAAATTATTTCCAAGGCTCGATAATTATTACAAAATTGTTTCAGAGCCAGAAGTGGCCAACCGAACCCTGTTTATTAACCCGAAATTGATCCAACGACCCGTATTAATTCTGAAAAATATTTTAAAAATCATTTTCAATACCCGAAAGCATATTTATGACCCGAAACTTCTTTATAAATGATATGTCATTGATTACGTGATGTATTATGTCTTATACGTGACTTGTTGATTGACTATCGGTCTATATATTTGGTGTTTACTTGGTTATTGCATAACTTTCAATCCGTTAATCGGATTTGGGTGAAACGAAGGGTAGATAGAAGTATGTGTTGAATAAAATCCTGTGAGTTGATAATTGATAGATGCTTATCATATGTGAGCAGAAGAGGCAAGACGTAGGAAAGGGAAACAGGTAGTTGAGGAGTAAGATGATTGTGATTGGAAGCGAGTGCAGGATAGTAAGCTAATACCAGGCAAGTTTTCTGAACTTTCTCGAGATATTGTAGTACTTGATAGTCATGTTGATATTGCAAGTGCTTTGAAGCACTGAAACCTAAACCCTGATTTCAGTTATTGTTCTTGAGCCATGAACCTTATTCTTTCTAAACCATTTATTATTGTATACCCAAACATGAACCATAAATCTACGATACTACTCCACAAGTACATACAAACTAAATACCAAACACTAAACTGAATTGCTTATATACTCAACCCATGATATCTTATGCTTTGAAAGACTAAATCTTTGAAACCTTGAAACGTTGATTCCTTTGTTATCCAATTCTTTCATTACCCAGCATCCAAGCTTTGAAATCACCTAATTGATCCTTACAAGGGTTGAAACCCTTTCATTGTTAAGTATTCACTGTTGTTAATGATTCTGATTATTGTTATTATTGTTCATTCTGTTATTATGTTAGAATTGGATTGCTTTTATAAAATTATGGACCAGATTCGTGGTCAGACCATTTAATGGTCAAGTTAGGCCAATGTGTGCCTTGGATTAATCAACAGCCTAACCTTGGTTTTTAAAATAGAAATATAGTATCCAATTCTAAATCATAATCTATTGTTCACTTGGTATCATCACCATATTCACTTGATGATCATTATTCTCAGTTTTGTCATTGTGACTTGCTGTGCTAGTTAGCTCATCTGTGCGATGTTGTTTATATTCTTTCCAGTTAAAAAGGAACCAGTTGGTAGCAAGGATCCCCAGCCCAGTGCGAGAGCTAGGGATTAAGGCTGTTGGAGCTGAGCTAGTAGGCTTCTTTTGGAATAATTTTAAATTGTAAAAGTTTGTAATAAGTTTAATAGTCAGTTTGAGTTTGAATGGTTGGGATTTGATCGGTGTGTAATATATTAGTGTGTTTGGCTTGTGTGCATAATTTAACCTGTTGCGATCCGTGGTAGTTGGTAAGTAGGGTCATTGCATATTATTATTATCTTTAATATTGTTATAAGCAGGTTATAAATAAGGTATGTGTGTGGACCTCAAACTTCTGACCCGGGTTTGGAGGGCGCCATAGCACATCTACACAATGTATAATGAATCCTATTCTATTAACAACAAGAAAACCTAATACAATGCTTCTAAGATAAAGTCCTTCACCGCCTTGAGTTCCTGTTTCCTTTTCCTTATCGAAGATCAACTGATGTAACGAATCCTGATTTTGTCATTCGTTGATATCATTATTTATTGATATCATCATCCGTTGATATCATCATCATCCGTTGATATAAGTTCTGATATGAACTTTTGATAGTTTCTATTGATATCATAAATTATATCTAACAATCTCCCCCAACTTGTGCATGATGGCAATATGTACAAGTTCTAATTGATGATGTCAAAACTATCTAGATGCATAAATCAAGTAAGCATATTCATTCTTGCTTCAGTGAATATCAGACTTTACTCTTCATTCTGAACTCTAACACAGTCTGGAAAATCTTCAAGAAACTTCCTCAGCAGATTCTCTTCCATTACATCCAAATACCATTGCATCCTCTGTTTATGTTCCCTTAGTTCATCTGTTAATTCATCATTCTGATAGATGGCGGCCCTGAGATTAAGTAACTTTGAATTTCCAAGAGATAGATCATCCAACTCCAGAAACCCAATTTTCTTTCCATCAGGATTAAAGGTTAAAACTTTAGTCCCTAGACTCATTTCTATCTTGGCTCCTCCAATAGGAATATCAACTGCATATTCAGATTGATCAATGTACTTTAGAGTTTAGTTAGATTTATAAGACATTTATCTCTACTTTAACTGTATCAGGTTCTTTATGAATGCAGGCCATCTGGCAGTTACAGAATTAGTTACCTTGATAATTGTAGCAATAAGTTCCAATTCCTGCCATGGTTTATCTCTTAACTGTTCTTGATTCAACCTTAAGCTTCTCCCAGACTCCAGAAAATAGATTATTTTCTCTTCAACATGATCAATAACAATTTGCACTGATATGATCTTCTATAAGTCTTCAAGCATTACATTGTCTCCAATTTCTGTCATATAAGAATATTTTCTTAGAGTCAAAGCATCTCCTACAAATAGATCATCAACATTTGATCTTCCAAGACCACTTGTGATTTCAGGTTGTCTAGATCGAGAACTTTCACTATAAATCTTCTTTAATATTTTAGAAGAATCTTGCTTCCCCATAGTAGCTTCTTCTTTTCTTTAAAAGTAAGTTCTGGCTTATCAGAGACTATGTCTTCAGAATCAGGATTTGATAAATATGCTTGAGTTGTGTTTAAGAGATCAACAACATGAGTAGAATCAGAGGTTGTGATTGGTTGAATAACAACTTCTTCCTTAACTTGAGGAATGTTAGAGGTTAATTTCAGTTTATCAGCCCAGTCAACTCCATAAATCTTCCCTCTTTCGTGAGCTTGGCTGATTTCTTCTTGTTCTTCTTCTTCACATCTTTCTTCAGTATCATAAGCTTGTACTACTGTATAGATTGGATCTATCAGTATTTGAGATTTAGTTTCCTTAGATATTGATTTCTTCTTTGAAATAGCGTTGGCTTTAGGCTTTGAAATCTTTAACTTCTCTCCTATCTTCTCTTTTCCTTTAAGCTTCTTGTCAGCAGTTAAAATAACTTGTGATTTGAGAGATCTTTCATCTTCTTCCTGACTGACTTCCCTTATAACTATACCCCTGGTTGGTCTGTTATAAGGATCATCTTCATAAATTACTTGAGAGATAACAACAATATTAGCATTTGTTGTCTTCATGTAATTCTTGAAGTCTTCCTCCATTTGCCTTAGCTGTTCAAGATCAACTCCAGGATTATCTCTTTCAAAGATTCTTCTACTTACCTCAGAGTCAAATGCTTGAATCTTTGGGTTCTTGTAGAATAGAGTTGTCTTCCTTCCTTTTACTTTCAGAGTTTGAAGATATTGACTTGCTTCAGCACTAGCTTCTATCTCCAGAATACCTTGGTCTTCACTAGCAGCAGTTGTGACTTGTAAAGGTTGTTGCATTGTTGTAGCCATAGTCAATTCTTTAACTCTTCTTTTATTTGTCTTACTCTCTCCTCCTTTTCTAGATTGAGATCTAGTGATTGCTTTTGATGAACCACTAACTCCATCTAGCTCTTCACCTCTTCTTCTTTCACTATCCTTTTGTCCCCCCTTATTACCTCCATCAGGATTTTCATCATCAGTATTTGTCAACGTCAGCTGTTTGCATTTAGATTTAACAATTTTCTCCCCCTTTTTGGCATCATCACCAAGAAGTAGAGAAATAATCAGCTCCATTGAATTTTGTACTTTTGTAAGTTGATTAGACATTTGAACTTGTTTATCTTCCAATATAGCTTAACTGGCTTCAATTGCAGTTTGTCTGGAAACTATTTGTTCAATTTATTTCTGAATTTCCTGATGAGTAGTCAGCCTTGAAGCAATAAATGATTCTTTGATTTGATTGATTTGAGAAGTAGTTGCTTCTTGAGCTGTATGTAATGATCTGACAACAAAGGTTGATGCTTTTTGATGATTTAGTAAACCAGGATTTTTAATCTTCTGTTATGCTGTTTCCAGATGTGCAACAACTTTTGTTCTGAAAATAGGATATGTATCATCTTTCCTATGAACATTCCATAAATTATCAAAATAATCCTTTTCTTTCTTAGCATCTAACTCTTTTATTTTATGTTGTCTCACATGCATAGGCATATCTTCAGGGAAGAATAGATCATCATCAGGATCTATAATAGCATTAGAAATATTACCTTCTTCACCATCATTAGATT
This sequence comes from Apium graveolens, assembly GCF_009905375.1. Lineage (NCBI taxonomy): Eukaryota > Viridiplantae > Streptophyta > Magnoliopsida > Apiales > Apiaceae > Apium > Apium graveolens. The sequence goes on from NC_133648.1 coordinate 38,575,591, forward strand.
CTTCAATAGCAACTAGATTTTGCACTAATTGCTGAACTTCATCACCAACTTCAGTATGTAGAATAGAATTATAAATTAGTGCAATATGTGATCTAGCAGCTTCATAGGCTTCCACACCATCAGTATTTAACTCCATATCTTCAAGAATTATAGATAAATGAACCGAAGCTTCAAAATTTACTTCTAGGACCTCAGTTCCTGTAGAATGCTGTAGTGATTCTGAAATGGATGAAACTTTATGAATGGACTGTTGTGCTACTTCATCTTCAGCAATAACATGGATTTTCTCAGGTGATGGAAAAGTAGAGTAAATGGACTGTTTTTTAACAAAAACAGGGATTATCTCATGCGGAGGAATAGTAGAATGTATGGACTACAAGAAAATATCAGTACTTAGACTTCAGAGAGATTAACAACACTTGGTACATCAAAGTTTATTTGATATTCAACAGACTGTTGTTCAGCATCTGTTTCTTTAGTACTCTGTGCACCTACAAATTTATAGCAAGTAAAACTTAATCTCTCTATTCTTTTAAAGTAGTCTCACTACTCCTCACACCACACATCTCATGACTTTTAATAGTCAGAGCTTCCTCACAAGAATTACTAAATCCTATCTCTCATCTACCTCTCCTTTTTCCAGGAAGGATCCTGCCTCTCTTTAATTCTATTTTTTCTCTCAATATGTTCACACATCTCACAGAAAAAGCTCAGAAAGATTGTCCTACAAAAATAAGTAGTGGCTAAAGAAAGGTGATATGTGGTCATATAACCAGAGGTAGTCTTTAAATAAGGTCTAGAAATAATCATACCAACAGGATTTATATCATGAAAAATAAACACTGAAAATACTAAATCAATATTTAGAACAAATGCTGATAAAGTAATAAAATGATTTATACTTTGTGAATCTGAAGTCACAATTAAACTCACAGTTGACACTGTGGTTATTATAGTTGTTGTTCAACAATAATGAGGACCTCTATTTGAATTAAAGAGGATTTGATCAGGTTACTGTCATGTATCATGATCTCAAATCTTGTTCTTCTTACAAATAACTAACACTTGAATGTGTTTATTGAACGCTTTCACAGAGTCTTCAGTAAAAACTGATGAAACCTCTGTATTTCTATTAGTATCATTAAGATCTACCTCAGCAAGTAGTCTCTAACCAACTAAATATTATTTCTTAATGGAGAGTATAATTCAAGAATTATGTCACTTGATTTTTGGCAACATTTGAGAAATGGATTCAAGTATTTCAGTTGTGAGAAGAAATTTAAGATATAAGATTTATGATATTTAGATTGAGTGTGAACAACTTTCTTGGTGAGAAAAAGAAAGTTTCAAAGAATTTGGATAAAATGCAACACTCAAAGATTATAATTCTCATTGGATAAGAATTAAACCTTTTATAAATTTCTTCAAGTGCAAAATAGGCGTTGAGCCATGAACATGTAAGAAGATGAGGAGTTGTGTTTTTAAGAATACTTGAAATTTGAGTGTTTGAAGTGACAAGACAGTGAGAAGTTTTGGAAGTGGAGGGTTTGAATTTATAGCAGAGGAGATAAAAACTGAAAAGACTTTTTGATTTGACAATATAATAATTAACCATAATACGTATACACGATTACACAGATCTAGGTAAATAAAAAGTAATCTCTCTCTTCAGATTCTTATTCCCTATATAAGTACTCAAGTATTACTTGATACTTACATCAGTAACTAACCCATTTAAGCAATTAAAAGATATTCCACTAACTCACTGTTTAATTAAAATACAGTATAACCATTTATTTCGAATAAATTTAAAATAATTAATGAAATATAATAGTCAATCAATATTTGACCATTATTAGTATTTTAATCAAGACTATCAAGATTTATCAGTAAAAACTGGTTTGACCAATATTAGAATTTATCAACTACTGACGGGATCTATTAGTCGAAGCAAGTTTAACTAATAATAGAGCATGTACGCATAATCAGTAGTTCAACATGCAGTTTTCACATAGGATTCATAGAAGATAAATGCATGTTATCATGGTATCAACATTTAGCACAATAATCAGTATCTAACAAGTAATGACACATAATAAATACCATGCTTCAAAATATCAGCAGTCTTAGTTATCAGAGTTTGAGAATTATACTAATTGTAGGATTTTATATATCATGGAAGCATGGTAAAACTATTTTCTTGATATAAAATCCAAATAAAGGCATACAAATCTTGATTAAATCATATGGGATCGTTTCTAACCTTTAAAAGCGATCCAAGAATGACGAGCGGAGATCCCTAGCAGCTGCTGCTCAAGTGTGAAGCACTCCACCGGTATCCACCAAGAGTACAATGTGATGGAGGAGGAAGAGGTTGAGAGAATTAGTTGCCTACCTTTTGTTCTACTTTAGAATTAGGGTTAATTATTTGGGTTGAGGCAAATAGGGTTTATAATAGTATATTTATAGGCAAAATTTTCAGCTGAAATTTTTTCATAAAATATTATTATTATTAACCCTTTAATTGATTATTCTTATTAACCAACTAAATAATAATTAAAACACCTTTTAATCATTAATCCCTTAATAAAACACTTTAGAAAAATAATTATCTCACTTGATTTAATTTCCAAAATCAAATTCTTAATTAATAATATTAAGAACTTTTCTTAATTAATTTATAATTCATTAAATCTTATTTAATCAATTATTAAATCTGCTAATTAATTATTTATTTCATAAATAAATAATTATCAGCCATTATTAATTAATTCCTCCACCATTAAATCATTCTCTTTTATGTTGTGACCCTGTAGGTTCAATATTAAGCCGGTAGTAGAAATAAATAATAATAAAACTATTTTATCATTATTTATATAAATTCTCTAATTCATTAAATATGATTAATTAATTAATCACATTTATTCTACATCGTGAGGGATACTTCTCAGCATATCGCGACTATCCGGATAATACGAATTCACTGCTTAGAATACCAAGAACCCATTCAGTGAATAGTTACCGTACAATTAATTCCTTCTACCTTGTAATGTCACGATTAAATACAAGGCATGGAACTTGTGTCAAGCCTATCTTATTTAATCATATGCTTTCCCATTCACTATGCTTAGTTCTAATTAATGTAAATTAGAAACTCCTTTCTAATTTCATTCACTCTGGTCAGAGATTCCTGAACTAGCATAAGTGGATCAGCATTGAACATTCTCTTCCTTCACTGGAAGGGGTAGATCCTTCATTGATCATACACTATCTTCGTGTACAAATTTCTATACCCAGTAGAGCCCTTATAATTATCCCTGGAGACTAATAACTAAACCAAAACATAGTTCAGTGTACACAAGATGACTATGATGACCTCAAGTCTAATGATACTTGTACAACTATCACTATGTGAACAACTGCTGACACGTGAGTGAACTCCATCAGTTGTGCAACTGTGTGAGTCATGTTCAGTGAAATTATTCTATAATAAGCAGCTACATACTAGCTATAGTGTCACCACACAAATGTCTATGAGAACAGACAGCCTTCATAATGAAGCAAGCATAGTATGTACCGATCTTTACGGATTATTAATTACCAGTTAGTAATCCTACGACCAGGAACTATTTAAGTTTAGAGTTATCATCTTTTAGGTCTCATTATTATGATCTCATCACAATCCATAAAAAGCTTTACTCTAAACTGTGGTATATCTTATTTAAACACTTAAAATAGATAAAGCCCGTTGTGGCGCCCGCCAAACCCGGGTCAGAAGTTTGGGGTCCACACACACACCTTAATTATAACCTGCTTATAACAATAATAAAGATAATAATAATATATGCAGTGACCCTACTTACCAACCACCATGGACCGCAACAGGTTAAAGTATGCACACAAGCCAAACACACTAATATATTACAAACCGTTCAAATCCCAACTATTTCAAATTCAAACTGAGTATTAAACATTATTACAAACTTTTACAAACTTAAATTATTCCAAAAGAAGCCTACTAGCTCAGCTTTCTCAACCTGAACCCCTAGCTCTCGCGCTGGACTGGGGATCCTCTTTACCAACTGGTTCCTTTTTAACTGGAAAGAATATAAACAACATCGCACAAATGAGCTAACTAGCTCAGCAAGTCACAATGACAAAACTGAGAATAATGATCATCAGGTGAATATGATTATGATATCAAGTGAACAATGGATTAGGATTTAGAATTGGATATTATACTTTTAATTTAAAAACCAAGGTTAGGCTGCTGATCAGTCACGCACTAACCCCGAGCAAGGCACACAACATTGCTCTAACTACTGGATCCAAGGCACACATTGGCCTAACTTGACCATTATATGGTCTGACCACGAATCTGGTCCACAATTTTATAAAAACAATCCAATTCTAGCATAATAACAGAATATGCAATAATAAACAATAACCAAAATCATTAACAACAATAAATGTTTAACAATGAAAGGGTTTAAATCCTTGTAAGGATCAACAAGGTACTTTCAAAGCTTGAATGCTGGGTAATTAAAGAATTGGATAACAAAGGAAACAACGTTTCAGGGTTCCAAGGATATGGTCTTTCAAAGCATAAGATATCATAGATTGAGTATATAATAATTCAGTTCAGTGTCTGGTATTTAGTTTGTATGTATTTGTGGAGTAGTATTGTAGATTTGTGGTTCGTGTTTGGGTATACAATAATCAATGGATTAGAAAGAATATGGTTCATAGCTCAAGAACAATAACTGAAATCAGGATTTAGGTTTCCGTGCTTCAAAGCACTTGCAATATCAACAAGACTATCAAGAATTACAATATCTCGAGAAAGTTCAGAACACTTGCCTGATATTAGCTTACTATCCTGCACTTGCTTTCAATCACAATCGTCTTACTCCTCAACTACCTATTTCCCTTTCCTACGCCTTGCCTCTTCTGCTCACATATCATAAGCATCTATCAATCATCAACTCACAGGATTCTATTCAACACATACTTCTATCTACCCTTCGTTTTACCCAAATCCGATTAACGGATTGAAAGTTATGCAATAATCAAGTAAACACAGAATATATAGACCGATAGTCAATTAACAAGTCACATATAGCATATAATACATCACGTAATCAATGATATATCATTTATAAAGAAGTCTCGGGTCATAAATAGGCTTTCTGGTATTTAAAATGATTTTTAAAATATTTTTTGGAATTAAAACGGGTCGTTGGATCAATTTCGGGTTAATAAACAGGGTTCGGTTGGCCAATTCTGGCTCCGAAACAATTTTAGAATAATTATCGAACCTTGGAAATAATTTAGAATAATATTTTAAAGCTCGAAACTATTTTTCGGAATTTTTAAATCATTTTTAAATAATTAAATCTAATTAAATAATTAATTAAAATCAATTAATAATTAATTAGATCAATTCATTAATTAATTTTCAAATTAATTGACTAATTAATCAATTAAAATTAACTAAAATTAATTAACTAATTAATTCAGATTTATTTGTGAATAAAAAATAATTTTCGGAATTAAAAAAATAATTTTTAGAATTTTCAGAAATTAAAAACGAATTTTTATAATAAAAATAAATTGGAAATATGATTTTTAAACATTTTATAAACAGGAATCCTAAATTTGCAAAGTCTGGAAACTTCAGGGACTTAACTGTATCGTCCCCAAAAGTCCAGGGACCAAACTGTATTTTTACACCCCGTCGCCGGAAAACAGTCGGGTTCGCCGGAGAACACGATTCCGACCTCCTCACCTTACCACAAGCTCCAGATCACATCTACACAACATCAGGAACACAACCATGCAATCAATTCATCCTAACAATCTCTGAGTTGGCCGTAATTTGGCCGTGAAGTTTTCCAGTTTCCGGCGAACATCGGAAAACTTCAAAATACAACTCCCTTCTCTACAGACCTCGTTGGTTCATTTGACTTATACGACTAGATTGCAAATTTCACAGAGAACACAACCCACTATAACACAACATCAATCTATCACAGAATAAGAAACCCCCAAATTTCAATTAAGAACATTCATACAGGTTATAAACCCTAATTTTGAAATTCAAAAATTAAACCCACTTTTGAGCATGTTATTGAACTCCAAATCAGACGTATGACATATGAAAATCATCAGGAAAACAAGCTCTACAACATGCAATCATCAAATCATACAAACAATCATCCGAACAAAAATTCATATTTTTAATAAAATAAATTCGAAAATAAATAAATTTTTAGAAAAATAACCTTGATTTCTGCAGTGAAACAAAGCTCAGAATCTGATAGAACACCTCAAATCCTTCGTTTTGGTTACTCAATCTTTAAAAACAGAGATCGTTAACGACTTCGTTTTGCTGTTTGATTCTTAGAACAGTTTATGTAATTAGGGTTTTTCTCTGAAAATTATATAATTAATTATCTGCAAATGATTTTGATACGAAATAAAATACGGAAAAAGACTATTTATAATTACGGAAAATTTGTATCCCGTTGGATCATTCCGGATATAAAACAGTACGTTTATCTGTAAAAACTGATCCAAACGGTATCGGTTTTCGGGATAATTATCCAAATCAGTACAATTTGTACTGCGGTCTTGGTCTCAGCGCCTGGTTACACGTATTACGAAGTGATAATTGGGATAGTTTAATAAAAAGCTCCCGTTTATCGAAAATACGGGTTTTATTGATTTACCGAAACGAATATTGTATCGAAAATGTTGCGCCGGGACCCGCACAGGACAAACCGTATGCCGGATCGAAAAAGTTGAAACATGGAATATGCTCGGAATATTACAATTAGGTTAGGAAGGAGTTCTCGAAAGAGTTTCGGGTTCCAAAAACGTAACAACGGTTGACGTCGATTGGTTCCCGTTTTTATAAAATAGATTTTAATTACCCGGAAAAAGATTTTAGAAATTTCATATGATTCTTATAAATCCATAAACCAACATAAAAATAATTAGGAAGATATGACAATTATCTATATTTTATTTTGGACATATAAAAATTAAAATACTCAATTAATATTATTTTTGAATATTCAAGTACAGATAACACTTAACAACTAACTCACAGAATAGATACTGAACATACATAATAATTATATAATAGCAAAAATAATTACACGATATATCCCGGATATTACATCCTTCCCCCCTTAAAAGGATTCTGTCCTCAGAATCTCTAAGAAAACAAATAAGGGTATCTTTCTCTCATATCACTTTCTAACTCCCAGGTTGACTCTTCAACCTTTGGGTTTCTCCACAATACTCTTACTAACTTTACCACTTTATTTCTCAATACTTTCTCTCTTTCTTCTAGAATCTCTATCGGACTCTCTACATATGATAAATCTGCTTGAAGTTCTATTAGCTCATATTCTATTACATGCCTGGAGTCTGGATTATATTTCTTAAGCATCGATACATGAAAAACATTGTGAATGTGCTCCATGTGCGGAGGTAACGCCAATTCGTAAGCTACTTTGCCAACGCGCTTTAGGATCTCAAAAGGTTCGACATATCTTGGGCTTAGCTTCCCTTTCTTTCCAAACCTCGTTAGTCCTTTCCATGGTGATACTTTCAGTAATACCAAGCTTCCTTCTTCAAATTCCATGTCTTTCCTTGATTGGTCTACATATTTCCTCTGACGATTTTGAGCGGCTATTAATCTTTTCTGGATAAGTTCAACAACTTCCTTTGTCTGTTGTACCAGTTCAGGTCCAAGTATCTTGCGTTCTCCTACTTCGTCCCAATATATTGGAGATCTACATTTGCGTCCATAAAGGGCTTCATAGGGTGGCATTCCAATGCTGGCATAATAACTGTTGTTGTAAGCAAACTCTACCAGAGGTAAATGTTCGTCCCAACTTCCTTTGAAATCAATCGCACAAACATGTAACATATCCTCGATTGTCTGGATCGTTCTTTCACTTTGGCCATCCGTTTGGGGGTGATAAGCTGTACTCATATTCAGTCTTGTTCCCAAACATTCTTGAAAACTCTTCCAGAATCTTGAATTAAACCTTGGATCTCGATCAGATACAATAGACACTGGAACTCCATGACGAACTACAATTTCTTTTAGGTACATATGGACCAACTTGTCGAGCGAAAATCTTTCATTTATAGACAGAAAATGAGCTGACTTGGTAAGTCTATCCACTATAACCCAAATGGCATCATGATTAGCCCTTGTCCTTGGTAATCCAACTATGAAATCCATGGTAATATGTTCCCACTTCCACTCTGGAATCTCCAATGGCTGTAGCAATCCGCTTGGTCTTTGATGCTCTGCTTTAACTCTCTGACAGGTATAACATTTGCTAACCCATTCCACAATTTCCCTCTTCATATCTGGCCACCAATAATTCTTCTTTAAATCTCTGTACATTTTGGTACTCCCTGGATGGATGGAATATCTTGAACTATGTGCTTCTTGTAAAATTTCATTCTTTAACTCCGTCACTGGTGGAATCCAGATTCTAGATGAAAATCTCAAAATGCCTTGATCATCCTTTTGCATGCATAATTCTTCACCTACCAAACGATTTATATCTTGATCCATTACATCTTTCTGACATTTCTTTATTTTCTCCAACAACTCCGGCTGGAAAGTCATACTGTACACTTTCGCTTCCTCAGGTTCGCAAACTCTAATCTCCAATTCCAATTTTTGAAATTCTTTATATATCTCTTCAGGTACGGATAATACATTTAACTTCTCCTTCCGACTTAACGCATCTGCTACAATGTTCGCCTTACCGGATGATAATTGATCGAGCAATCATAATCCTTGATCAATTTTAACCATCTCCTTTGCCTCATATTAAGTTCCTTCTGGGTAAATATATATTTCAAACTTTTATGATTCGTGAAAATCTCACACTTTTCTCCATACAAATAATGTCTCCAAATCTTCAAAGCAAAAACTATAGCTGCTAGCTCCAAGTCATGAGTAGGATACTTTTGTTCGTGTGGTTTCAATTGTCTTGACGCATACGCAATCACCTTTTCGTGCTGCATTAAAACACATCCTAACCCTTTATGAGAAGCATCGCTATAAATTACAAAATTCCCTTGATCATCTGGAAGTGACAAAACAGGTGCCGTGATTAATCTCCGCTTCAACTCCTGGAAACTTTCTTCGCACTTGTCGTTCCATATAAACTTTTCATTCTTTCGTGTAAGCTTTGTTAATGGTGTGGCAATCCTTGAGAAATTCTGAACGAATCGTCGATAATATCCTGCCAATCCCAAGAAACTTCTTACCTCAGTAGGTGTTCTCGGTCTCTCCCAATTCGTAATTGCTTCGATCTTTGCCGGGCCCACTTTGATCCCTTCGTTACTGACTATGTGTCCTAAGAACTGAACTTCTTGTAGCCAAAACTCACACTTCGAGAATTTAGCATATAACTTCTTTTTCCTTAAAATCTCCAAAGCCGTTCTCACATGTTCCGCATGATCCTCTTCCGTCTTTGAATAGATTAAAATATCGTCTATAAACACAATAATAAACTTATCCAAATACTCTTTGAAAATACTATTCATCAGGTCCATAAACGCTGTTGGGGCATTGGTCAATCCAAAAGACATCACTAAAAACTCGTAATGCCCATACCTTGTTCTGAAAGCTGTCTTTGGTATATCTTCTGGCTTGATCTTTAGTTGATGATATCCCGATCTTAAATCAATTTTTGAGAAGTACTTGGCTCCCTTCAATTGGTCAAACAGATCATCGATTCTGGGTAACGGATACTTGTTCTTGATTGTCAGCTTGTTGAGCTCCCTATAGTCGATGCACAGTCTCATGCTTCCATCTTTCTTCTTGACAAATAATACCGGGGCTCCCCACGGGGATACGCTGGGTCTGATTACTCCTTTCTCTAACAATTCCTGCAATTGCTTTGCTAGCTCTTTCATCTCAACAGGCGCCATTCTGTACGGGGCCTTGGATACTGGTTCTGTTCCAGGTGCTAAGTCGATCGCAAATTCAATTTCTCTATCTGGAGGAAGTCCTGGCAATTCGTCGGGAAATACGTCTGGAAATTCATTCACTACTGGGATATCTTCAAGTTTTGCTGGCTCCTGACTTTTGTCAATCACGTATGCTACGAAATGCTCGCATCCTTGCCGTAGTAACTTCTTGGCTTGAATCATCGTTAAGAACTTCTTTAACTGCTTCTGTCCCTTGAACGTTACTATTCTTTCGTCTGGCGTTTTCACCATTACTTTCTTATTTCGACAATCTATCTGAGCATCATGCTTAGATAACCAATCCATCCCTAATATCACATCAAATTCTCCTAACTTAAATGGTATCAAATTTACACAAAACTTACTACCAGAAATCTCAATCTCACAATTTCCACAAACTTGGTTCACAGTTACACGTTCTTGATTTGCTAACTCCACAGTCATTATTTCATTTAAGCACTCAACTGGACAATTTAATTTACTAACAAAATCTTGTGAAACAAATGATCGAGTTGGTCCCGAATCTATTAACACTTTGGCACATAAAGAATTCACATTAAGTATACCTGCCACGACATCCGTATCCTGGATAGCATCCTTCACTGACATGTCAAAAACTCTAGCCCTTGGAGTCTCATTTACTGCTGGGGTAGATCCCATAATTCTTAATACATTACTGACTGGGGGTGGTGTCTTGCAATCCCTGGCCATATGTCCTGGCTTCCCACATTTAAAGCATGTAAATCCAATGACTGGAACTTTCACCGCTGGATTCCGGATAGGTTGATCCTTATTTGCTGGCTCTCTTGCTGGCTGATTTCGGCACTCCCTTGAATAGTGCCCTTTCTGGTTGCATTTAAAACATACCACATTCAATTTGTTACAAACTCCTCCATGCTTCTTTCCACAAACTTGACAATCTGGAAAAGTTAATCTCAACTGATTCGGCTGATTCACATTAGCTGGACGGTTGCCCTGGCCTACGTCTCCTGCATTTTATCTTCTGAAATTAAAATTTCTCCCTGGCTGGAACTTGCCCTTCTTAAAGTTTGAAAACTTCCCTGTTTGTGACTGACCCTCACTTCCTTCAACTTTCCTTTTCTTGCTTTCCTTTTCCTTCTGGAACATCTCACTCTCTGTCTCTGCAATCATAGCCTTCTGTACCACTCCTGCATAGGTATCCAATTCAAAAATGGCTACCTTCCCTCTGATCCATGGTTTCAAACCTTGCTGGAATCTTTTAGATTTCTTCCTATCAGTATCAACATACGACGACACATACCTTGACAATTCCTCAAATTTACCCTCATAATCTGTTACCGACATATCCCCTTGCTTTAACTCTAAAAACTTCAGCTCCATTTGATCCTGAACAAACTGAGGAAAATACTTTTCTAAAAATAATTCCTTGAACCTTTCCCAACTAATAACATCTATGCCTTCCACTGTCTTCACCATTTCCCACCAATAGGTGGCCTCATTCTTCAGATAGTAACTTGCAAACTCAACCTTCTGTTCCTCTTTCACTTTCACTAAGGCAAATGCCTTTTCTATTTCTTTTAGCCAAACATTTGCTTCAATTGGCTCTAAGGAACCCTTGAATTCTGGTGGGTTTATTGCCTGAAAAGTTTTGAAAGTTACCTGGGGATTGGTCTATCTTTGTTGTTGTTGTGCCAGGTGAACTGTTTGTTGGGCCAAGATTTGAAGAATCTGGGCTATTGCTGGGTCCATGGGTCTTGGGTTCACATTCTGGGTTGTATCATCTTGGTTATTATTGTTGTTGGTTTCTTCATTCTGGGTGTTGGTGCGGGTATTTCTTCTGGGAGGCATTTTCTGTAAAGAATCAATCAACTTATTTAGCTTTTGAATCAATCTTTTACATAAAAGAATAGTTTTGCAAAACAGAAATATTTCTTTTTGAAAACAGTTGTGACTAAATAAATTGCATGCTTCTTTACAGAATATAAACAATTATGGAAAATAGGGCACATGGTATCACAGGGTATAACTGGTGCAATAAATAAGGTAAAGTAAAACAGGTGCAATAAAGTAAATGATAGTGTTGGAAAGGAAAAGGTACTGATATATAGATCAAAAGTTTTAGGGTAGTATAAACGTAAAGACGCTTCGAAAGTAAAAGCAAAAAGGGTACAACAACCTACTCACTAGTCAGCATCGCTAGTCTATAAATACAACTCAAAAGTCTTCTGATACACACTACACACTACTGTCCATATTACATAATCATAACAACACTGCTCAGCATTTCCATCTCTGAATCTCTGACTCATGGCAAATCTGGACCTCCTATCTCCTCAAGCTCCTCTAGAACCCACTTAGCCCACTCCACTAGGAAATCAGGGGTGATGTCCTCATGTGTAGCCTCAGCAATCCTCACAGCAGCTGCTCTACGAAATGCCTAGTGCCTCTCCCTAAGTCGCCTCTCACCACTCCCCATCTCTCTGGTACGCATGATATGCAATAACTCCTGGATCTGACCTTGTAGGAATCGCTGCTCAAACTGATGATATGGGACAGGATAAGAAGAGAACTGGAAAGGTACTCCTGTGACTGAATGACTAGTAAAGCCTGAATCAGCAGGTGGGGGTCCTCTAACAGGTGGTCTCATGCCTGGAGGTGGAATAGCCTGCAATGGTACGGGCTGCAACACCGGTGGAGGTAGAATAGCCAATGCTGGTGGAACAACAGGACGTGGATCCGAAAACGGCACTCCAACTGAAGGCTCTGAGTGATCAGCTGATACGGGAATAAAAGAGTCGGCCATCTCTGCTATCTGAAATCATATCGTAATTTAAGAATCTCGTACCACGACGCAACCTATACTAATACCGGTTATACCATAACACTCAACCTCTCGACGTTCTATCATCCTATACCTTACTTCTAATCCTATCCCTCTACCCATTCCCGTCAACCTAGGCTTGTGTCAGTGACTTATAACCTGTAGCTCTGATACCAAACCTGTGGCGCCCTCCAAACCCGGGTCAGAAGTTTGGGGTCCATACACACACCTTAATTATAACCTGCTTCTAACAATAATAAAGATAATAATAATATATACAGTGACCCTACTTACCAACCACCACGGACCGCAACAGATTAAAGTATGCACACAAGCCAAACACACTAATATATTACAAACCGTTCAAATCCCAACTATTTCAAATTCAAACTGAGTATTAAACATTATTACAAACTTTTACAAACTTAAATTATTCCAAAAGAAGCCTACTAGCTCAGCTTTCTCAACCTGAACCCCTAGCTCTCGCGCTGGACTGGGGATCCTCTTTACCAACTGGTTCCTTTTTAATTGGAAAGAATATAAACAACATCGCACAAATGAGCTAACAAGCTCAGCAAGTCACAATGACAAAACTGAGAATAATGATCATCAGGTGAATATGATTATGATATCAAGTGAACAATGGATTAGGATTTAGAATTGGATATTATACTTTTAATTTAAAAACCAAGGTTAGGCTACTGATCAGTCACGCACTAACCCCGAGCAAGGCACACAACATTGCTCTAACTACTGGATCCAAGGCACACATTGGCCTAACTTGACCATTATATGGTCTGACCACGAATCTGGTCCACAATTTTATAAAAACAATCCAATTCTAGCATAATAACAGAATATGCAATAATAAACAATAACCGAAATCATTAACAACAATAAATGTTTAACAATGAAAGGGTTTAAATCCTTGTAAGGATCAACAAGGTACTTTCAAAGCTTGAATGCTGGGTAATGAAAGAATTGGATAATAAAGAAAACAACGTTTCAGGGTTCCAATGATTTGGTCTTTCAAAGCATAAGATATCATAGATTGAGTATATAATAATTCAGTTCAGTGTCTGGTATTTAGTTTGTATGTATTTGTGGAGTAGTATCGTAGATTTGTGGTTCGTGTTTGGGTATACAATAATCAATGGATTAGAAAGAATATGGTTCATAGCTCAAGAACAATAACTGAAATCAGGATTTAGGTTTCCGTGCTTCAAAGCACTTGCAATGTCAACAAGACTATCAAGAATTACAATATCTCGAGAAAGTTCAGAACACTTGCCTGATATTAGCTTACTATCCTGCACTTGCTTTCAATCACAATCGTATTACTCCTCAACTACCTGTTTCCCTTTCCTACGCCTTGCCTCTTATGCTCACATATCATAAGCATCTATCAATCATCAACTCACAGGATTCTATTCAACACATACTTCTATCTACCCTTCGTTTTACCCAAATCCGATTAACGGATTGAAAGTTATGCAATAATCAAGTAAACACAGAATATATAGACCGATAGTCAATTAACAAGTCACATATAGCATATAATACATCACGTAATCAATGATATATCATTTATAAAGAAGTCTCGGGTCATAAATAGGCTTTCTGGTATTTAAAATGATTTTTAAAACATTTTTTAGAATTAAAACGGGTCGTTGGATCAATTTCGGGTTAATAAACAGGGTTCGGTTCGCCAATTCTGGCTCCGAAACAATTTTAGAATAAATATCGAGCCTTGGAAATAATTTAGAATAATATTTTAAAGCTCGAAACTATTTTCGGAATTTTTAAATCATTTTTAAATAATTAAATCTAATTAAATAATTAATTAAAATCAATTAATAATTAATTAAATCAATTCATCAATTAATTTTCAAATTAATTGACTAATTAATCAATTAAAAATTAACTGAAATTAATTAACTAATTAATTCAGATTTATTTGTGAATAAAAAATAATTTTCGGAATTAAAATAATAATTTTTAGAATTTTCAGAAATTAAAAACGAATTTTTATAATAAAAATAAATAGGAAATATGATTTTTAAACATTTTATAAACAGGAATCCTAAATTTGCAAAGTCTGGAAACTTCAGGGACTTAACTGTATCGTCCCCAAAAGTCCAAGGACCAAACTGCAATTTTTACACCCCGTCGCCGGAAAACAGTCGGGTTCGCCGGAGAACACGATTCCGACCTTCTCACCTTACCACAAGCTCCAGATCACATCTACACAACATCAGGAACACAACCATGCAATCAATTCATCCTAACAATCCCTGAGTTGGCCGGAATTTGGCCGTGAAGTTTTCCAGTTTTCGGCGAACATCGGAAAACTTCAAAACACAACTCCCTTCTCTACAGACCTCGTTGGTTCATGAGACTTATACGACTAGATTGCAAATTTCACAGAGAACACAACCCACTATAACACAACATCAATCTATCACAGAATAAGAAACCCCCAAATTTCAATTAAAACATTCATACGGGTTATAAACCCTAGAGTAGCTTATGTAACAATAAGTCTGTAGCACATTTCTGCATACACATTGTTTAGATTCTGTAAGAAGTACTCAAGTCATGTTGACTTTAACTAGATATGCAGAATAGGTTGATTAATTGTACATAGATGATGTCTTTTAATCCTGCATAAATGAAATGAAGTCAAGTGCCAGATTGCTACCCGACGGATAAACATCAATGCCATTCGACGGATGATCAACTAGAAAACCCGACGGATGATCATGAACTCGAAGGATGATCATGAACCCGACAGATAAAGAATTCAAACATCTGTTGACAGTGACAACACAGTCACATGCGTCGAGTGTATGCAAATGGAATTTGGAAGCCTATTCAACTGGGTTTTAGAGAACAAAGAAGCATTGCCATTTCCATGCTATTATGAAGATATTTAAAGATGCTGGAATAGAGTAATAAAGTAGCATAGTATTAGACTTGATAGTTTTTGTTTTATTATCTTGTCATATTACTTTGTAATCTTGGTGATATATAAACCAAGAAGCAGCAAATAGAATGACTAACTAAGCAAATAAGAAGAGAAATTTTTGTAAGCTGTATTCTTAGCATTTCTCTGCACTCTTAGTTGTTCAAAGTTTATAAGCAGCTGTGAGCTTTTTGCTACACAGAGTTCTCTCGATATATGTAACACCCCCAAATCCGGGGTCGGGGATCCGGGTTGTCACGAGTTCCATTTCCCTTAATAATACTTAATCTTAATAATCAACCAACTACTGCGTATTGTGACCCCACAATATACACACACACCACAAGTTATAGTCTCAGAGTTGAATATCCAAAAATAACACAAGTCATTTTATTCCATAATTATAAGCCATTACACCTCAAAAGGGTTTCTGAATAAATTTACATATTCTTTGCCAATATTACGATTCATAAGTATACATAAGTCTTGTACATCAAAAGTTGAAAGCCTAGCCTATTGGTAGTTCCTACCTCAGCTACAACGGCATCAACGCCTACAAGAAACTGCTGAATGTTTCATATCCGCTCACGAATTGGGAGCTTGGTCCTGTTCATCTTGTCTATCTGTTGTTGTGTGATGAAAGAAGAAAGCAAGGGTGAGCAACAAGCCCACCAAAATAATATGTATAATAATTTACAATATGTGAGCATCCTCACTGTACTCATGAAAGTCTTGGTCAAGTAAAAATGAACCAAGTTTGATATCTTAACGCGACCAAGTCGCAAAATATTCAGTATATATGTATATATACTTTTCAAAATCTTGGAAGTCCTCTTCCATGCCTAATATACACAGAGTTCTAGTTTATAACTGTATAAAAATATCGTTGCAAGGTGATCTCATATATCTAACCTTGTCTCAACATTTTTGTGAAAATCTTTGTCATGCATAAGATAATCATTAACCAGATATAAGTTGAAAAGATGAATTTACAAGATACTCCAGTATACTTATATCTTTTCCAAATACTACTTGAACTACCACCGTTCAAGTTATAATCAGTTTCAAAGGTTCATCACACCGATGAGACTACAAGATAAGACTTGGATATATTCAATCTTTGAAATATCATTTGAAAGAAATGAAGTTACAAGATACTTCATTAAGTCCCGATATATATATATACACCCATATATATACATTTCATACACTCCTTGAAAACCTCTGTTATGAAAATTATAAACAGAGTTGCAATATCCAATGAATTTGGAAAGGAGAAAACCTTGGCATAAACCAGATATCTTGCTGATCAGGCAACGATACCAATAAGTAATGTAACACCCCCAAATCCGGGGTCGGGAATCAAGTTTCTTTTTTTTTAACTAATCATTAGAATTGGATATTCATTTTAGGTTTTAAAAACCAAGGTTAGGCTGCTAATCAGTCACGCACTAACCCCGAGCAAGCACACAGCACTGCTCTAATTACTGGATCCAAGGCACACATTGGCCTAACTTGACCATTAGTATGGTCAGACCACGAATATGGCCCACATATATAAAACTATTCAATCCTAAAGCAGTTCAATATGATAAACAATATGATTCGATAACACATGATCATAATCAATGATGATTAAACATTTGAATAAAACGTAAGGAAACTCATGGATATCACAAGGGTATATCAGGGTATGTAAAAGAAACGGTTTTCAGTCTGTAAAAGAATCAGGTATTAGACAAATAATGATTTTTCGAGGTATAGTTCTTTGATGTTATAAAGAATGGTTGGAGTATAAAAGTTTCTGTGTTTTCAAACAATTTTGTTTAAGTGTTTGGTGTTTGGCAGTTATACATTTGGGGAGTAGTATCATATTTGTGTGATTTGATATCTGAGGATCAACAAAGGATGGTTTATATAGAATAAGGCCTACGGCTCAAGATCAAGAAAATTCAGGGTTCAGGGGTAAATAATTTAAAGCACATGCAATATAAAACAAGAGTTATTTTGAATACTAACGATATGTTATGAAACAGTTCAAAAATATTTGTGATGTATTTTGGAGAAAAGTTCAGAAATACTTGCCTTACAAGGCTTTACAACTATTACTGATCAACTCTGAGCCGACTTTGCTGCTCAGGCTCTAACGTCCAACCACTAGATCCAATTGGATTCGATTTCGACACTCAAGTCTTCCTGTTGAAACTTTACTGAGCTCGTCGACTGACCACTAGGTTATCTTTAGTCCATCGTCCACTTTCAGGTTCCCGACTATAACCTACAGGGTCAAAATACCCTACGTTAGACGTCTAGGTATGCTTGACATATCCTCAATACTAATTCTTACCCAACGATATTCAAACCTGACTCGTAATCATTCATATTAGAATAACACAGACAATAATTAGGGTTCACATTCTCGAAATTCATTCAATGTTCGTTTTTACAAAATACGTATATTCGTCATTTTACGAAATTAGGGTTTCTGCGTTTTGGACAAAACATACCGCATAATATACAATCAGGTTCTATATATATATGTATTTGCTTATACTTGCTCGACGTTCCGATAATCCTGAGATACGCTTTCGTATTTACGTAATTCAGTTTTCGAAAATCGGGCAGCGTCTCCTTTGTTTATCGGACTACCCGTCGAAACATAAATCGACGTCAATTCAACAACAACAATCCAATTTAAAACATGACACCCAATCACAACTCGCAAATTCCAATTACCGGCTCAACCCAACAATTAATCCAATCACAATTCATCAACTAAATTACGTACTCGACTTTAATGTAAAATCAAATTCTCGTTTCACAGATAATTTCACGAACTAATTTATTTATTTTAAATTATTAGGACTCAGAATTATATCATCACCGTCCACCGTCCGCTCGTCGAAATTCATCGCGGACGGCGGTAAAATCCGCGGGTACCCGTCTATTCCGGGTTTCCAACGCGAATCCTACCGATAAATAAATTCTTTCCCGCACAAAATATTTTTATCAAAAATATTATTCATATAATTTCTGCAGAAAATAAATAAAATTACAATCAGTAAGCAAATAATCGAAGCAACCAACACAAACGAATACAAGCGGCTGAAAAACTCATTTAGAATCGGAGGAACAAACGGCACAGCAAGAACACAGCTGAACTTACATATATACACACATGCGTGTATATTTGTATAAACAACAAAAATCAACTGTAGTAACCCAGGAATACCATGACGGCGGCGGGAAGCAAAGAAACAGGGGTGGCGGGGTCGCCGGAAAACAAGCACAGGCGGCGCCGGAAACATGCTGCTGAAGGGGAGAGAAGGAGTTGGGAAAGAAAAGAGAGGGAGAGTAGGAGAGTTGCAGAGAGATTGAGAGATTGGAGCGATAGAGAGAGTACAGAGATTAAACACAGTGAAGTGAGGAAAATGGTACAGGGGTTGCTTTGTTTTATTTATGATTATTATTTTTATTTTATTTTTTCCCCACTTCTACACCAGCAATTGACACGTATGTATAGAATCTGTGGAGGTATATACACGTGTCTGTGGTTCTTGTAAAAAAAACTGAACGCATGCATTCTCCTCCTGAGAGCCCGATTTTTTTGACCCGTCTTTCGCGATTTAACGATACAATTCATGAATAAAAACAAATCGAAATAATGACACATTAAGTTAAAAATTTCCCAAATATTCAAAAACTAATAAGATAAGATTTTCATAATTTTTAAAGTGTTTTTGAATCACATTCTATACCCCGCAATTCACTATTAACGAATCGAGCTACACTTAAAACAAATCCAAAAAATTACGAAAATAGTCTTAAAATGTTACAAATATCCCGAATTTTATAAAAACGTATATTTTGAAATTTTAAAACAATTTTTGAAGTGCACTTTATACCTGCTTTTAACAATTAAACGAAACAACGTGCTGGTGAAATTAATCCCAAAAATTCCCGAAATAATTTTAAAATTCTCGGAATATTTCAAATTTAAATAAATATGAGTTTCATAATTTTTGAAGAATTTTAGAATTAAATATGGATTTTACAAATAAAAGTGATCAGAAAATCATTTAAAATAAATAAATAATAAAATTTTGATTTCTCAATTTTATAAAATCCTAATAATAATTATTATAATTATAAAACCTTAAAAAAAATTAGAGACACTTCAAATATTTATACAAATAAATTTGCATTAAATCCACTTTTAAAAGTGAAACAATTCAATATAATCCCATAATTAATCGCGCGAACAATCCGATACACTATAAATCACATATGGATAATAATTAAACAACACATAGCGGTCAAAACCAACACGCATATTTTATTTATTTAATAATTTCCATAATTGCATAGTTAAATAATTCAAAAAGATTACATGAGTCGTTATATCCTTCCCCCCATTAAAAAGATTCTGTCCTCATAATCTGGTCTAGTTACACAAGTGAGGATATTTGTCAAGCATATCTGACTCTAATTTCTAAGTAGACCCTTCTACTCGAGGGTTCAAACGTACTCACAATAGGTAGGTACTCATTTCCAAGGACTTGCCTTTGACAATCAAGAGTTTGGATTAATCACTATATACAGAACAACTTGGATAAGAGCCCCATTGGTTCCTAAACGTTTAAGCATCTCTTATCATTTTTCATCAGTTAAGGCTGAAAAGTAGTCTTATATATTCACGTATTATCACCTTTAAGTATTTAAGCTTCAGATTCCACCTTTTTTTTCATTTGACTATTAATTTCTCGGTGGTCTTAATTACATCTAATCCTTTTTGTCGGCATAAGGCATCTGTTACCATACGGCTTTGCTTAGGTAGTTGTTAATGGATTAATTCAGAACCTTTTGTTAACCTTAGTCAAAATTTCGTTCTTGAAAACTTAATGCATAGTTGCTTTCCTTCTGGTCCTTGGAGAAAAATTCTTGGGCATTCTACGCAGACTTTCTTATTCTTTGAGTAGCTAAGGATGTTATCAATAAATACAGTTTGCTTACCCAAGTACTCTTTATACACCACATTCCTTAATTCCTTATAGCCACCTAATACACTCGTCATTTCACATAATATCACCAGAGCTTGCAATGCTCTTAACTCACTTTAATCGTAATCTCTGATATTTTTCTCAGGTTGAATCTTAAGTTAATCCTCGAGATATAATATATTGCTTGAATTAGGTCTTGTAGGAAATTAATTCTTTATATGGGTCACTTATTCTTATTCGTTGTTTTGCTAACCTCCCACTTCCCGATTCGCCTCTTGTAAAGTCACTTCCTGGGTCTGCCTTATCCCCTAGGCTTTCCAATACTTCGTCTTAACTCTTTGACATGTCCAACACCTCATGATCTATCTTGAAATTTCTTTTTTCTATACTTGGTTATCACTATTTTTCTTTAAATTTCCATATATCTTGACATCTCTTCAATAACTGAAATACTTAATATTGTGAATTCCCTGTGGGATCTCATTTCTTAATTCTTCCACTTGTAGCATCCAAGTGCTGGAAGAGAACCTGGAGATATCGTGATCATTTTCCTGGGCGCATAAATTTCCTCTTACTGCTAACATCGTGATCCATTATCCTCTCTTGACATCTCATCATACTACCCATCCTTGCTCCTTTTGGATTATAACCTTTAGCTTCCAATTCCAACTTCCAAAATTTCATAGTTAATTCTTCTGGTGTAGACTCTATGTTCGTTCTCTCTCTTTTTTACTTATCTCTTGCCACTACATTTGCTTTTCCTCGTGGATTCATATTCTAAACTTTTATAGTCCATATAGATCTTACACCTTTCTCCAGACATATCATATTTTCCCAATCTTGTAAAATAAATATTATTACTGTTAGTCCCAATTATGAGTAGGATGCTTCTGCTCATAAGGTTTCGGTTGTTTGGACGTATGTACAATAACTTTATTGCGCTGCATCAACACACATCCTACTTCCTTATGAGAAGCATCACTATAACTACCAAATCTCCTTGATATTTTTAAAATGATAAAGTAGGTGCTGTAACCATTCTTTCAGTTGACTCCATAAACTTTGTCCACCCTTCTCTACTTTATATAAACTTCTGGCTTTTTCCTGGTTATCTTCGTCCAAAATATGGAAACTTTCAAGAGATCTTGCACAAATTTTCGATAGTGACCGGCTTGTGATAACACTTCTTACTTTTGTTGGTGTTTCTAGTTTCCTTTTCATTTATAGTAATTTTAACTTCTGCTGAATCTCTTTTGATCTTTCTACATTGACTATTTATGCTAAGAACTATATTTCATACAACTTCTTTCTTCTCCAACTTCCCAGTCATCATTAAATGCTTTGCATGGTCCTCCGTTGACTTTAAGTATCACAGCTACAGCTTCTCCAGATATTCCTTAAAGATTTTTGTTCATCAAGTTTAAATATCACTGGTATATTGATTAATCCAATTAACGATACGAGAACAGTACTAAGTTCTGGAAATTATCTTTGATATATTTATAGGTTTAATCTTCAGTTGGTGAAATACCAAGTCTTGAATCAGTCTTATTAAAGTACTTTGCTTCCTTCGTCTGATCAAACAAACCATTGGGTCAAGGTAACAAATACTTGCTCTAGATAGTAAACTTGTTGGGCTTTTGCTAGTCGACGCATAATATCATACTTCCATTTTCTTATTAACAATTAGTACTGGTGCACCTTATAGGATATACTGGGTCTAATCATTTCTTCTTCGAACATCTCTTACATCTGCTTCGCTAACTTCCTCATTTTAACTGGTGCCATTTCGTGTAAGGTCTTGGTCACTGGCCTCGTCTCAGATGCTAAGTTAATCACGAGCTTCATTTCTCTATCTGGGGGAAATATTGATAACTCATCTGGAAACATACCTTGAAACTCCTTAATTGCTATAAAATCTTCAAATTTTGTTTGCTTCTGACTTTTATTTTTCTCATAATTACCATAGTACTCACATTTTAATCACCGTAATCATCGTTAACAAATTTCTTTACCCTCATTCTTCCTTTATACCTCGTCATATTCCCATTCGACGTCTTCAGGACTATTTCTTCATCACGACGGTTTGTCTGGACATCACGCTTTAGTAGTCAATCCATTCCTTAGAATAATATCAAATCTTCTTATCTCCTAGGATATCAATTCTCCACAACTTATTGCCAGGAATCTCAATTTCACCATTAGTACTCACTTATTTAACAACTACACGTTCTTGACTTGCTAGTCTTTTAATCACAATCTTGTCAATTCAACAGGGTAATTCATCATATCAACAAAACTTTGAGAGATAAACAATTAAGTTTCTCTCACATCTTTTAATACTTTAACGCATAAGGCATCTACGATAATCATTCATGTCACCACATCCGTATTCTGAATAACATATTTCACAGGAAAATCGCATTTTCTCGTTCTCGGAGACGTATTCCCTTGTTGGAGTAGATTCCCTTGATTCTTAGTGCATCCCTGACTGGGTTAGTGACTTGCAATTCTCGCCATATGCCCTTGTTTTCTTTCCATGCGTGAGAGGTAGATGGAAGTTTACCCGCTTGGTCCATAATACGCTGATTTTTGTTTGAAAAACTTTTGCGAAAAATGACAGTACAGCGAAACGATGAGAAGGATTCAAAGTTCAACAAAAATTAGAGTCGAAAAGAAAGAAGAAACAAGGATTTGAATATGAATGAGACAACCACATTGGTACTTAAGATGGCCAGTCTTTCATACCATATGGCATACAGTACATGATTAGGTGGCGTCCCACCCGACTCTTCGTCATTCTGACAAAGTGTCTCACCATAACATTGTTTGTCTCAATCAGAAAGCAAAGCTTGAGGGAAGCAAATAAATTTGAAAGATATGGAATATCCTCTTTTTTTTTGATATCATAGAAAAGAGTTCATTGGAGAAAAGAAGTTCATAAATTTTTAGGAATCGAGAAGGAATGTACGCTGTAATATTGAAAGCTAGAACGATACCATTGGTCACCATCCACATTTCACTTGTATTCATTTTTCGAGCTTGTTCAATCATATCCCAATTGCATCATATAGCAACTTTAGAGGGTACACTGAAATGCTTTTGCAAATTAAGCATTATGGTAGATTCCTACTTGTCACGTCTTGCGTCTTTAATATCGCACCCACACAGATAGTACTTTAACAATTCGATCATAATGGCGTTCCTTACCTGGTAACTTTAAGATTCCTCTTTTAATTTATAATAACCACGTACCATTCGACATAACGATCCTTTTGTTAATAATATTTTGCTTTTAGAGAGGTCTGGAAATCTTTCCAATCTTCTGCGATCACGCTCCGGCTTCTGCTAAATCAATGAATTCTTCGAACTCTGATAGTCCTAATAATTGAATGCAGAGTTACTCCATACGCTGATTCTGTTGTAAATTTTATCAAACAATACTTGCACTTTACTGTTAGGAATAATCAACTTCTTCATAATCATAGGTTACTTCGTTCTACTAAGTCTGAAACAGCATCCTTCCAGGTAATCTGGGCTTTCTAACAAACAAGAAACTCAAATAGTAACTTGACAACCAATGTTTAAAAATCATTTTATTCAAAAAAGGCTTTTAGAAATTTGTAAAGGAAAATCTTTTTCAAAAACTTGTTTAAAAAGTTTGGAAAATCACAAACCTGGTTGTCCTTACTATATGAGTTGGTTGTTGTCCTTCCGACCTATAACAAGGTACCAAATTAATAAATCGATCATATAAAAGTCCATTCGCTTCAATCTACCTTTTCTTCTTCATCGTGTCCACTTACCTTCCTTACTCGACGAAACTTCAATTGTTGTCACACATTATCTTATTCGTAGTTTCACATCAAGACTCCCATATAGGTGATACTTCCGACATTAGCGTTGCAGTAGTTAAGTAAAACAGGCTATCCAATAGTCAACAAGTCTATTTCATATAACAAAGTTTGCTCGTATCATATCACATCACTACTTTACATATCACATTTACCATAACACCATCATTTAATTCCACCAGATTTATACCTTTCTCTCTAACTCTTTCAAAATTCAGCTAATTCATCCCGTAATTATTCACGGGTGGCTTAGTCATTAATAACTTCTTTTAACCCGATAACAGCTATCCTCTAAAACACTTAAATCTTCTCTCTAAACTTCTTCTTACCTTTTATTTATATCTCAAGAGCTCCCCATTTACTATAACTCTCGAATCCATCCTCGTAGATGCAATTGCTTCATAGGACAAGTTCTAAACTGGAGGTATAGAACAGGATGTAGGGTAAACTAAAGAGATACACTCACAGCCGAATGTCTAGTGAAACAAGAATAAACAGATGGAGGTTCTTGAATAGGTAGTCTCATATCAAGAGGTAGAAAAGTAGCGTAGAATAGCTTGAAGAAGTGCAATCGTTATACCAGAAGGTAGTACCATTAATGCTGGTGGAGAAACAAGGTATAAATCCAATCTGAAAGAAGATGACGATCCTCAAATGGAAAGCTCCAAACGATCAAATGACACCTGGAAATCAAGATCCGTCATTGCCGTTGTCTGGAAATCACGTCGCAAGCTAAGAATCCCGAATCGCAACACGAACCGTGCCGGAGACCTACTATATAATCGCACACGTCCTCACGACATCTTATCTTTCTATTTCCTATTCCTAATCCTAACCCTCTACCCAATCCCGACAATCTAGGCTTGTTTTAGTGACTTATAACCTGTAGCTCTGATACCAACCTGTGGCGCCCTCCAAACTCGGGTCAGAAGTTTGGGGTCCACAACACATGCACAATATATAACTCTGTAAAAGAGATATTATTTATAATGACCCTATTTCACAATACCACGGATCGCAACAGGTTAAAGTATGAAAACAAGCCACAACCTTAACTTTTATTACAATGTACCAAATTTCCCTTTAATTTAACTTATAACTGATAATAAAAGTATTCTTACAATTTGACTATCTTTCTACCCCATGAAGCTTCTGCTAGCTCGATCCAACTCAACTGGAACCTTAGCCCGCACTTTGGACTGAGGAACTTCACTACCATCCATATCCTTTTTAACTGTAACACATATAAAAAGATTCGCAAGAGTGAGCTAACTAGCTCAGCAAGTCATGATAACGATAACTGAGGTTAAACAATGATCAAATGAGATGATTCAAGGGAATCAAGTTTTTTTTTTAACTAATCATTAGAATTGGATATTCATTTTAAGTTTTAAAAACCAAGGTTAGGCTGCTGATCAGTCACGCACTAACCCCGAGCAAGCACACAGCACTGCTCTAATTACTGGATCCAAGGCACACATTGGCCTAACTTGACCATTGGTATGGTCTGACCACGAATCTGGCCCACATATATAAAACTATCCAATCCTAAAGTAGTTCAATATGATAAACAATATGATTCGATAACACAAGATCATAATCAATGATGATTAAACATTTGAATAAAACGTAAGGAAACTCATGGATATCACAAGGGTATATCAGGGTATGTAAAAGAAACGGTTTTCAGTCTGTAAAAGAATAATGTATTAGACAAATAGTGATTTTTCGAGGAATAGTTCTTTGATGTTATAAAGAATGGTTGGAGTATAAAAGTTTCTGTGTTTTCAAACAATTTTGTTTTAGTGTTTGGTGTTCGGTAGTTATACATTTGGGGAGTAGTATCATATTTGTGTGATTTGGTATCTGAGGATCAACAAAGGATGGTTTATATAGAATAAGGCCTACGGCTCAAGATCAAGAAAATTCAGGGTTCAAGGGTAAATAATTTAAAGCACATGCAATATAAAACAAGAGTTATTTTGAATACTAAAGACATGTTATGAAACAGTTCAAAAATATTTGCGATGTATTTTGGAGAAAAGTTTATAAATACTTGCCTTACAAGGCTTTACAACTATTACTGATCAACTCTGAGCCGACTTTGCTGCTCAGGCTCTAACGTCCAACCACTAGATCCCATTGGATTCGATTTCGACACTCAAGTCTTCCTGTTGAAACTTTACTGAGCTCGTCGACTGACCACTAGATTATCTTTAGTTCATCGTCCACTTTCAGGTTCCCGACTATAACCTACAGGGTCGAAATACCCTACGTTAGACGTCTAGGTATGCTTGACATATCCTCGATACTAATTCTTACCCAATGATATTCAAACCCGACTCGTAATCATTCATATTAGAATAACACAGACAACAATTAGGGTTTACATTCTCGAAATTGATTCAGTGTTCGTTTTTACAAAATACGTATATTCGTCATTTTACGAAATTAGGGTTGCTGCGTTTTGGACAAAACATACCGCATAATATACAATCAGGTTCTATATATATATATGTATTTGCTTATACTTGCTCGACGTTCTGATAATCCTCAGATATGCTTTCGTATTTACGTAATTCAGTTTCTGAAAATCGGGCATCGTCTCCTTTGTTTATCGGACTACCCGTCGAAACATAAATCGACGTCAATTCAACAACAACAATCCAATTTAAAACACGACACCCAATCACAGCTCGCAAATTCCAATTACCGGCTCAACCCAACAATTAATCCAATCACAATTCGTCAACTAAATTACGTACTCGACTTTAATGTAAAATCAAATTCTCGTTTCACAGATAATTTCACGAACTAATTTATTTATTTTAAATTATTAGGACTCAGAATTATATCATCACCGTCCACCGTCCGCTCGTCGAAATTCATCGCGGACGGCGGTAAAATCCGCCGGTACCCGTCTAATCCGGGTTTCCAACGCGAATCCTACCGATAAATAAATTATTTCCCGCACAAAATAGTTTTATCACAAATATTATTAATATAATTTCTGCAGAAAATAAATAAAATTACAATCAGTAAGCAAATAATCGAAGCAACCAACACAAACGAATGCAAGCGGCTGAAAAACTCATTTAGAATCGGAGGAACAAACGTCACAGCAAGAACACAACTGAACTTACATATATACACACACGCGTGTATATATGTATAAACAACAAGAATCAACTGCAGTAACCTAGGAATACCATGACGGCGGCGGGAAGAAAAGAAACAGGGGTGGCGGGGTCGCCGGAAAACAAGCACAGGCGGCGCCGAAAACACGCTGCTGAAGGGGAGAGAAAGAGATGGGAAAGAAAAGAGAGGGAGAGTAGGAGAGTTGCAGAGAGATTGAGAGATTGGAGCGATAGAGAGAGTACAGAGATTAAACATAGTGAAGTGAGGAAAATGGTACAGGGGTTGCTTTGTTTTATTTATGATTATTATTATTATTATTTTTCCCCACTTCTACACCAGCAATTGACACGTATGTATAGAATCTATGGAGGTATATACACGTGTCTGTGGTTCTTGTAAAAAAACTGAACGCGTGCATTCCCTCCTGAGAGCCCGTTTTTTTTGACCCGCCTTTCGCGATTTAACGATACAATTCATGAATAAAAACAAATCGAAATAATGACACATTAATTTAAAAATTATCCAAATATTCAAAAACTAATAAGATAAGATTTTCATAATTTTTAAAGTGTTTTTGAATCACATTCTATACCCCGCAATTCACCATTAACGAATCGAGCAACACTTAAAACAAATCCAGAAGGAAATAGACTTAAAATGTAACAAATATCCCGAATTTTATAAAAACGTATATTTTGAAATTTTAAAACAATTTTTGAAGTGCACTTTATACCTGCTTTTAACAATTAAACAAAATAACGTGCCGGTGAAATTAATCCCGAAAATTCCCGAAATAATTTTAAAATTCTCGGAATATTTCAAACTTAAATAAATATGAGTTTCATAATTTTTGAAGAATTTTAGAATTAAATATGGATTTTACAAATAAAAGTGATCAGAAAATCATTTAAAAATAAATAAATAATAAAATATTGATTTCTCAATTTTATAAAATCCTAAAAATAATAATTCTAATTATAAAACCATAAAAAAAAATTTGGAGACACTTCAAATATTTATACAAATAAATTTGCATTAAATCCACTTTTAAAAGTGAAACAATTCAATATAATCCCATAATTAATCGCGCGAACAATCCGATACACTATAAATCACATATGGATAATAATCAAACAACACATAGCGGTCAAAACCAACACGCATATTTTATTTATTTAATAATTTCCATAATTGCATAGTTAAATAATTCAAAAAGATTACACGAGTCGTTATACCTAGCCTATTGGTAGATCCTACCTCAGCTACAACGGCATCAACGCCTACAGGAAACTGCGGAACGTTTCCTATCCGCTCGTGAATTGGGAGCTTGATCATGTTCATCTTGTCTATCTGTTGTTGTGTGATGAAAGAAGAAAGTAAGGGTGAGCAACAAGCCCACCGAAATAATATGTATAATAATTAACAATATATGAAGATTCTCATAGTACTCATGAAAGTCTTGGTCAAGAAGAAATGAACCAAGTTTGACCTCTTAATGCGACCAAGTCGCAAAATATTTAGTATATATGTATATATACTTTTCAAAATCTTTGAAATCCTCTGCCATGCATAATATACGCAGAGTTCCAGTTTATAACTGTATAAAAATATCGTTGCAAGGTGATCTCATATATCTAACCTTGTCTCAACGTTTTTCTGAAAATCTTTGTCATGTATAAGATGATCATTAACCAGATATAAGTTGAAAAGGTGAAGTTACGAGATACTCCAATATACTTATATCTTTTCCGAATACTACTTGAACTACCACCGTTCAAGGTATAATCCGTTTCAAAAGTTCATCACATAGATGAGACTACAAGATAAGATTTGAATAGATTCAATCCTTGAAATATCATTATAAATAATGAAGTTACGAGATACTTCATTAAGTCCCGATATATATACACCTATATATATATACATTTCATACACTCCTTGAATACCTCTGTTATGAAAATTATAAATAGAGTTGTAATATCCAATGAATTTGGAAAGGAGAAAACCTTGGCATAAACCTAATATCTTGCTGATGAGGCAAAGATACCAATAAGTAACTTTTTCTACTAGTAGATGGACGAATTCCCACCTGGTCATCACCCTGGCCGCAATAGGACCTTATGCCGGACTGCCACTCAGCCACTTACGCATTTGATGGACTCCCACTGAGCCACTTACACTTTCATGGACGCCCGCTGAGCCCATGTTGCTTATGCCAAGTCAAATAATTGAACTTACTTCCCGAATGATGGGCAAGTAATCAAGATGTTTTCTCAAAACAGCAACCTCGTTGCGAATGTAAAATACACCACTGAGCGAGATCCCTCAGGTTTTGAGCGAGTATTTAAATCCCCTTCGAAAGGAAGATCTTAAATATAAAAATGAGTTTTGGGATCCGCTCTAACTTTTAAAAATCATTTTGAAGACTCGAAAATATTTTTAAGAATGTTTGGAGTAATGCTGATTTAATGAAATAAATCAGTCCCGATATATTAGAAAATATCTGAATATTATTATTTAAATAATATTCCCAAAATGATAATCCTTATAAAAATAATTGAAGTAGAAGTTTTAAAACTTATACTTGAAATGAATAATAAATAACCAAAGATATACGATCTTTATTTAAATAATCAAAAATAAGTTTGATTATCGAAACATTATTCTTTAATAAAATAAAGAATATTATTTAATAAAATAAGCAGAGTCATAAGTCCTTGAATGAATATTCAAAATAATATTCATTAAATAAAATAAACGGAGTCATAAGTCCTCGAATGAATATTCAAACTAATATTCATTAATTATAATAAAGTTATCGAATAAACCTTATTCGATTAATGGTTTTGAAAACTATTCATATATATATATATATATATATATATATATTATACTCGGGAACATCGACTCCCGGTTTAGAAAAATGTTCATCTTTGGGTCCCCTATACTAAGGGTATACGCAACTACTGCTTATCTCTAGCATATGTATTATGTAACTTATAAGCATTTGAATCAACAATCAGATATCAAGATTACGAAACAGACATGCATATATACCATATCAGCATGCTCCAATATATCACAAAATTTGCTAATAACAATCATGCACTTATCACAAGATAATGCATATACATATATTTACATCACAACAACAGTATAACGGGTAGCAAACTTGCCTGAGCGACTGGGGGTGGTGAAAGGCTTGGGACGAGTCCGGTAACATATGTAATATCCGGGATATATCGTGTAATTATTTTTGCTAATAATTAATTATTATATATGTTCAGTATCTATTCTGTGAATTAATTGTTAAGTGTTATCTGTGTTTGGATATTTAAAAATAATATTAATTGAGTATTTTAATTTTTATATGTCCAAAATAAAATATAGATAATTGTCATATCTTCCTAATTATTTTTATGTTGATTTATGAATTTATAAGAATCATATGAAATTTATAAAAAAAAATCCGGGTATTTAAAATCTATTTTATAAAAACGGGAACCAACCGACGTCATCTGTTTTTACGTTTTTAGAACCCGAAACTCTTCCGAGAACTCCTTCCTAACCTAATTGCAATATTCCGAGCATTTTCCATGTTTTTACTTTTTCGATCCGGCGTACGGTTTGTCCTGTGCGGATCCCGGCGCAACATTTTCGATACAATATTCGTTTCGGTAAATCAATAAAACTCGTATTTTCGATAAACGGGAGCTTTTTATTATACTATCATAATTATCACCTCGTAATATGTGTAACCAGGCACTGAGACCAAGACCGCAGTACAAATTGTACTGATTTGGATAATTATCCCGAAAACCGATACCGTTTGGATCAGTTTTTATAAATAAACGTACCGTTTTATATCCGGAATGATCCAACGGGATATTATTTTTCCGTAAATATAAATAGCCTTATCCCGTATTTTATTTCGTATCAAAATCATTTGCAGACAGTTAATTATATAATTTTCCAGAGAAAAACATTATATTCATATAATTTTCCAAGAATCAAACAGCAAAACGAAGGTGTTATTGATCTCTGTTTTCAAAGCTCGAGTACTCAATCCAAAGGTCTTGAGGTGTTCTATCAGATTCTGTGTTCTAAATCACTGCAGAAATCAAGGTTTATTTTCTGAAAATTTATTTATTTTCGAATTATTTTTATTAAAAATATAAATTTTTGTTCGGATGATTATTTGTATGATTTGATGATTGCATGTTGTAGAGCTTGTTTTCCTGATGATTTTCATATGGCATACGTCTGATTTGGAGTTCAATAACATGCTCAAAAGTGGGTTTAATTTTCGAATTTTGAAATTAGGGTTTATAACCCGTATGAATGTTCTTAATTGAAATTTGGGGGTTTCTTATTTCGGGATAGATAGATGTTGTGGTATAGTGGGTTGTGTTCTCTGTGAAATTTGCAATCTATTCGTACAAGTTCCACAAATCAACGAGGTCTGTAGAGAAGGGAGTTGTCATTTGAAGTTCACGTCGAGTTCGTCGGAGTCGATTTGATGGCATGGTTATGTTCCTGGTGATTTGTAGATGTGATCTGGAGGTGGTGGTGGCCTGAGCATCCCTGGATCGTCTTCTTCGGCGAGACAGGGCATTTTCCGGCGACCCCCCTGTAAAATTACCGTTTGGTACCTGGACTTTTGGGGACGATGTAGTTTGGTCCCTGAAGTTTCCAGAGTTTGCAAATTTAGGATTCCTGTTTTAAAAATATTCAAAAATCATATTTCCTATTTATTTTTATTATAAAAATTCGTTTTTAATTTCTGAAAATTCTAAAAATTATTATTTTAATTCCAAAATAAATCTGAATTAATTAGTTAATTAATTTCAGTTAATTTTTAATTGATTAATTGGTCAATTAATTTGGAAATTAATTGATTAATTGAGTTAATTAATTATTAATTGATTTTATTTAATTATTTAATTAGATTTAATTATTTAAAAATGATTTAAAAATTCTGAAAAATAGTTTCGAGCTTTAAAATATTATTTAAAATTGTTTTCAAGGCTCGATAATTATTACAAAATTGTTTCGAAGCCAGAATTGGCCAACCGAACCTTGTTTGTTTCTCCAAAATTGATCCAACGACCCGTTTTAATTCTGAAAAATATTTGAAAAATCATTTTTTAAGTACCCGAAAGCTTGTTTATGACCCGAGACTTCTTTATAAATGATATATCATTGATCGTGTGACGTGTTATGTGTTATATGTGACTTGTTGGTTGACTATCGGTCCGTGTATTCGATGTTTACTTGTTTATTGCGTAACTTTCAATCCATTAATCGGATTTGGGTGAAACGAAAGGTAAATAGAAGTATGTGTTGAATAGAATCGTATGAGTTGAATATTGATAGATGCTTATGATATGTGAGCAGAAGAGGCAAGACGTAGGAAATGGAAACAGGTAGTTGAGGAGTAAGACGGTTGTGATTGGAAGCAAGTGCACTGTAGTAAGCTAATACCAAGCAAGTGTTCTGAACTTTCTCGAGGTATTATAGTGATTGATAGTCCTATTTTATATTGCAAGTGCTTTGAAGCACTGAACCCTAACCATGATTCCAGTTAGCCGTAAACCTGATTCTTTCTAGACCATTGCTTGTTGTATACCCAAATACGAACCACAAATTTGCGATACTACTCCACAAATACATACAAACTAAATACCAAACACTGAATCGAATTACCTACATACTCAAACCATTGTATCTTATGCTTTGAAAGACCAATTCCTTGAAACCCTGAAATGTTGATTCCTTTGTTATCCAATTCTATCACTACCTAGCATCCAAGCTTTGAAAATGCCATATAATCCTTATGAAGATTGAACCCTTTCATTACTGAACGTTCAATGTTGTTAATATTTTTGTTCATTGCTTTACATTGTTATTCTGTTATTATGTTAGAATTGGATTGTTTTTATAAAATTGTGGACCAGATTCGTGGTCAGACCATATAATGGTCAAGTTAGGCCAATGTGTGCCTTGGATCCAGTAGTTAGAGCAGTGTTGTGTGCTTTGCTCGGGGTTAGTGCTTGATGATCAGCAGCCTAACCTTGGTTTTTAGAATGAAAATATAATATCCAATTCTAAATCATAATCCATTGTTCACCTGATATCATAACCATATTCACCTGATGATCATTATTCTCAGTTTTGTCATTGTGACTTGCTGAGCTAGTTAGCTCATTTGTGCGATGTTGTTTATGTTCTTTTCCAGTTAAAAAGGAACCAGTTGGTAGCGAGGATCCCCAGTCCAGTGTGAGAACTAGGGGTACAGGTTGATCAAGTTGAGCTAGTAGGCTTCTTTTGGGATAATTTAAGTTTGTAAAGGACTGTAATAATGTTTAATACTCAGTTCTGAATTTGAATAGTTGGGATTTGAACGGTTTATAATATAATTAGATGTGTTTGGATTGTGTGCATACTTTAACCTGTTGCGGTCCGTGGTAGTTGGTAAGTAGGGTCACTGCTTATTATTATTATCTTTATTATTGTTATAAGCAGGTTATAACTAAGGTGTGTGTGTGGACCCCAAACTTCTGACCCGGGTTTGGAGGGCGCCACAACCTATGAACAACATATAAGTTGGAATTAAACCAAAGTCGCTTAAGAATTTATACTTTAACCAATTAGACCCTAACGTTCGCTTTTGCGCTTAACGATTCACTTAAGTCGCTCGAGTACCCTCGGCTCCACCATTTTTAATAAATTAACCATTAAGAATTTTAAGGCGATTCTTTCGCGAGTACCCTACCAACTGCCTATTCCACTTTACATAATCGTTTCATACTCTAATTAGTCATTTAAGGGCCTTAACCAAGGTTTCAAAGTAAGGCGAGGGGTAATGGTTCGTTCGCGAAACGCCGTTACTTAAAACGGTCGTTTCTCCTAAACCGTACATCGGATTCAAGCGAACCACATATCAAAACGAAGCTCGTAACATGAACTATCTAAACATGGTAATGGTCAGTTCATGGCCGTGAGTGTTCGGGTGCAAAAGTTAAGCACAAAATAGTTTAAGGAAAATTGGGCATTACGACGGCTATAACTTAGAAATTCCCAAATTTTTACCAAATCAATTCAACATCAAACCACCACCAATGAACACCATTCCACCATCATTCAACCACAATACAATATCATTTAACTATAACTTAAGATCTCAACTTATTCATCTAAACCAAGTCAAAATGTGACCAAGAACATCAAATCCAACAAGTATCACTCCTAACTCCAAAATCAACAAAACCACTTACTAAACAAAGATCTAAACCTGAGTACACACCCATTAAACTAACCCATCATCTAAACATTATAACATCCAAACCAACAAAACTTAAGACTAAGGGTTTGAGAAGTTATACCTTCCTTGGAGAGTGGAGAATCACTTAGGAAGCCTTAAATAACCACTAACTATCTCTACTAAGCTTGGATCTTGAAGAAAACATAAGAAAACACAAAGTTAGTTTCTTGAAAACACTATTCACCAAGAACTTTGATGAATTGATTAGCTATGTTAAACATGGAATCTTGAGCTTAAACTTATGGCTCATCTAAGTTATGAATTATGGAAGCTAAAGAAACAAACCTCTTGAATTATGATTAAGTGGAGCTTGGGTTTTGGAATTTTCTTCCTTGATTTTCTTCAAAAAGTCGAGGCAAAAAGATGGGGGAAGAAGAAAATGTGTTTTTTTTTGTTGCTTTTGATTTTTGTGATTAATTGAATTGTTACCATGGTAAATTTTGTGTGGTTTATAATCAACCAACACTTCCTTCCCTTTTGGTCATGCTTATGTCATCCTCCTATGTCATCTTCCCACACTTGTCCACTTCTTGTTGGTGTGATGACATCATCATCACTAACCTCTTTGATTAACTCCTAATTACTTGGCTAATGACCGCTGATCTGTTATACGGTTCGCTTAACTTTCATTCTCGTTTATCGTTTGAGGGATCATACCCGGGATCTTATTATTTGGGTTTCCTTAACCTTTCTCAATACATTATATTCCTTTTATGATCCTCTCTTATACTCCTTGAATTTAAATCCTTTTTATCCTGTTACCTTATACTCAATTCTTTCGGTATCTGGTGGATTTTCGGGAAAAATCAAAGTGTTTCAAATTTGGATTCTGACGATCTTTACATACACTTATATACCATATAGAGTACTAATAAGATCTCAGAATAACAATAAAAGAACCTCTACAAAGTGTGGCATGAAAAGTTTTCTTATTCAGCATAATCAGCAAAATCACTATTCATAAGGGTTACAAAAAGTCCAAAATTTTTGGGGTTATTACAAGTAACCTTTTCTACTAGTAGATGGACGAATTCCCCACTGGTCATCACCCTGCCCGCATTAGGACCTATGTTGTACTGCCACTCAGCCACTTACGCATTGATGGACTCCCACTGAGCCACTTACACTTTCATGGACGCCCACTGAGCCCATGTTGCTTATGTCGACTCAAATAGATGGACTTACTTCCCGAACGTTGGGCAAGTAATCAAAATGTTTTCTCAAAACAGCAACCTCGTTGCGAATATAAAATACACCACAGAGCCGGATCCCTCAGGTTTTGAGCGAGTATTTAAATCCCCTTCGAAAGGAAGATCTTAAATCTAAAAATGAGTTTTGGGATCCGCTCTAACTTTTAAAAATCATTTTGAAGACTCGAAAATATTTTAAAGAATGTTTAGAGTAACGCTGATTTAATAAAATAAATCAGTCCCGATATGTTGGAGAAATTATCTGAATATTATTACTTAAATAATATTCCCATAAAGGATAATCTTTATAAAAATAATTGAAGTAGAAGTTTTACAACTCATACTTGAAATGAATAATAAATAACCAAAGATATACTTATACGAAAGCACGATCTTTATTTAAATAATTGAAAATAAGTTTGATTATCGAAACATTATTCTTTAAAAAAATAAAGAATATTATTTAATAAAATAAGCGGAGTCATAAGTCCTCGAATGAATATTCAAAATAATATTCATTAAATAAAGTAAGCGGAGTCATAAGTCCTCGAATGAATATTCAAAATAATATTCATTAAATAAAATAAAGTTATCGAATAAACTTTATTCGATTAATAGTTTTGAAAACTATATCAATATATATATTAATATATATATATATATTATACTCGGGAACATCGACTCCCGGTTTAGAAAATGTTCACCTTTGGGTCCCCTATACTAAGGGTATACGCAACTACTGCTTATCTCTAGCATAAGTATTATGCAACTTATAAGCATTTGAATCAACAATTAGATATCAAGATTACGAAATAGACATGCATATATACCATATCAGCATGCTCCAATATATCGCAAAATTTGCTAATAACAATCATGCACTTATCACAAGATAATGCATATACATATATTTACATCAGAGCAACAGTATAACGGGTAGAAAACTTGCCTGAGTGTTCCCAGATAGACTTAAGCTTAGAGTGGGTCCGATAACCTATGAACAACAACATAAGTCGGAATTAAACCCCGGTCGCTTAAGAAACTAGACTTTAACCAATTGAACCCTAATGTTCGCTTATGGTCACTTCTACGCTTAACGAACCACATAAGTCGTTCGAGTACCCTCGGCTCCACCATTTTTAATAAATTAACCATTAAAAATTTTAAGGCGATTCTTTCGCGAGTACCCTACCAACTGCCTAATCCACTTTAAATAATTGTTTCATACTTCAATTAGTCATTTAAGGGCCTTAACCAAGGTTTGAAAGTAAGGCGAGGGGTAATGGTTCGTTCGCGAAATGCCGTTACTTAAAATGGTCATTTCTCTTAAACCGTACATCGGATTCAAGCGAACCACATATCAAAACGAAGCTCGTAACATGAACTATCTAAAAATAGCAATGGTTAGAATCTTACAGTGAGTTCACGGGTCCTGAAGTTAAGAACTAAAACAGTCTAAGGTAAATCGGGCATTACGACGGCTATGTTTACGCGATTACCAAAGTTTTAAACCATTCCAAACAACCACAATCCAACTCACAATCAATAATACAACCAACCCTCATCTAAACCTTACCACATCAGTCCCAACATTTCAAGATTTTCCAATTCATTCAACCCTAAACATGAACTACTAACTATACTTAAGTTTCATTAACTATAAACAAGATTCAATCATCCAAATCATTACAAACCCAACCAAACATGAAACACACAAGCATCATGCTTCTAATATACTATAACAATCAAAACCACTCCTAAACATTCAAAGTAAAGCTTAGGGTTTGGAGTTTTTTTATACCTTCTTGAAGCTTTTAATCAATGAAAGATCCTTGGAATGTCCATGGAAGCCTTGATCTATGCTTAAGCTACCTTGACCTTACAAATAAAACCAAGAATCAAAAGTTTGTTCTTGAAAGTTACTATTCACCCTAAACTAAAATGATTTATTTGAGCTAGCAAACCTTGGATTCAAGCACTCAAACTACTTGCTCTTCTTAGTTATGAAATATAGGAGCTATAGAGACTAACCTCTTGATTTATGATGGAGTGAAGCTTGAGTTTTGAAATTTTCCTTCTTGTTTAAAGAAGAAAAGCCGAGGCAATGAAGGAGAAGAAGAAGAAATAGCTTCTTGATTTGTGTTTTGATGATTTGTGTGGTGTTTACTTGGTTACATTAACCAACCAATGTGTGGCTCACAATCAACCATGGTGAAAAATGTGTGGCTCACAATCAACCAACCAATCCTTCCCACTTATCATGCTTATGTCATCAAGCTTAGGTCATCTTGTTACACTTGTCTTCTTCTTGTTGGTATCATGACATCATCATCCACTAACCTCTTTGATTAACCCTTAATTACTTGGCTAATGACCGCTTATCTATTATACGGTTCGCTTAACTTTCGTTCGCGTTTATCGTTCGAGGGATCATATCCGGGATCTTATTACTTGGGTTCCCCTAAACCTTTCTCAATATTTTATATTCCTTTTATGATCCTCTCTTATAATCCTTGAATTTAAATCCTTTTAATCATGTTACCTTATACTCAATTCTTTTGGTATCTGGTGGATTTTCGGGAAAAATCAAAGTGTTCGAATTTGGATTCTGACGATCTGTACATACACTTTTTTACTTTATGGAATACTAATACGATCTTAGAATTTCCATAACAGTACTCCTATATAGTGTGGTCTGATAATTTTCCTTAATCAGCATCATCAGCAAAAGTTACTATTCATCAGGGTTTCAAAAATTCCAAAATTTTGGGTTATTACAATATATATTATATATCTCTGGTGGATACATTCAAATCCACCAGAAAGTTTTTAAAGACTTGTGTTTTTAATTACCTGTGTTTTGATTCATTTGAAGTTATTATTCCGCACTTTGCAAATCAATTCACACTGATATATATATTTAAGTTAGAACATTTTTTATTTAAGAAAAAGTTTCAAGAATTCCATTCAACCCCCCTTCTGTAATTCTTGTTGAATTGTTGAGGGATTAACAATTGGTATCAGAGCTAGCTCTTGAAGAACAAAGAGTTTAAAGATCTCAACAACACAGCAAGATGAACAAGAAGGATGTTGGAGTCAAGATTCCTTTTCTGGATAAAGATAATTACCATCACTGGAAGGTAAAGATGCATCTTCATTTACTTTCTCAAGATGAGGCTTATGTAGATTACATAGAAAGAGGTCCTCATGTACCAATGAAAGCTGCAACTGGAAATGAGCCATCTGTCCCCAAGCCAAGGCATGAATGGTCTGATCCTGATATTGAACAAGTCAGGAAAGATAAAAAGGCCATGAATATCCTATTCAATGGAGTTGATGGTGATATGTTTGACAACATCATCAATTGCAAAACTGCCAAGGATGTTTGGGACACTATACAGATTATCTGTGATGGCACTGAGCAAGTTAGAGAAAATAAGATGCAGCTACTGATTCAGGAATATGAGCATTTTCATAGTGAAGAAAGTGAGTCTCTCACTGACATCTTTAGTAGGTTTCAAAAACTACTAAATGCTCTGAAGCTGCATGGAAGGGTCTATCAGACAAAAGACTCCAATCTGAAATTCCTTAGATCTCTTCCAAAGGAGTGGTAACCAATGACAGTCTCATTAAGAAACTCTCAAGATTATAACGAGTTTACTTTGGAGAGACTGTATGGCATCCTGAAGACTTATGAGCTTGAAATAGAGCAAGATGAGAGGATGGAGAGAGGAAAGAAGAAAGGAGGATCCATTGTACTAGTTGCTGAGTTAGAAAAGGAGAAGGAGATGAAGATGGAAGCTGTTGAATCAACTTCAAGGGTCTGTGAAAACAAGGGCAAGGGGCTGGTAGTTGAAAATGAAGATACCTTGAGCAAAGATGACATGGAAGACATTGATGAACATATAGCATTTCTTTCCAGAAGATTTGCCAAGCTCAAGTTCAAGAAGAACTTTGGAGCAGCCAAGCCAAATAGAAACATGGTGGATAAATCAAAATTCAAATATTTCAAATGTGGCTTGGCAGGACACTTTGCCAGTGAGTGTAGAAAGTCAGATTCCAACAAAAAGAAGTTTGAGCCTATGGATTATAAACAAAAATACTTTGAGTTGCTCAAACAAAAGGAAAGGGCTTTCATTACACAGGAAAATGACTAGGCAGCAGATGGTCTAGATGAAGATGAAGATGTCAGCTTTGTCAATCTAGCCCTAATGGCCAAGTCTGATGAAACAAAGACAAGTTCTTCAAGTAATAAGGTAATTACTACAAACCTTGCATATTTATCTAAAGCTGAGTGTAATGATGCTATAAATGACATGTCTACGGAGTTATATCATTTGCGTGTTACACTTAATTCTCTTACTAAAGAAAATGCTAAAATCAAATAAAACAATTTATTTTTAAGTGAGAGGAATAATGTGCTAGAGTCTCAGTTCATTGAATATGAAAAATTAAGAATTGAGTGTAAGATTGCCAATGAGGAATTAACTGAGTCCTTGAAGAAAGAAGAAATTTTGAAGAAGCAGCTTGATCGTGAATAGGAGGTGATTAAGGCATGGAAAACATCTAGAGATGTTCATGCTCAAATCACCAAAGTTCAAGGGATCGAGTCCTTTTGTGATGCAGCCTGGAAGAAGAACAAAGAGAAGCTAGATCCAAATTTGGTGGAAGGAGTGCTAACAGATGTAGACTCGATGGATGATGAGGGTCAGCCATCGGATAACAAAAAGGGTTATCCGTCGAGTGATGTAAATCCTCATCCGTCGATTGTGAGCAAGCCTATCAGTAAAGCCAAACTCATTAAGTTAAATGAAAAGTATTGATCAGTTTCCAAGAATTTTGTTACAGGAGAATCGAGTCAAGTTAAGAAAGGGAAAAAGGCTAATGTTGGTCATATGACTGTCAAGCAATTGAGTGACAGACTTGAAAAGATTGAGGTTAAAACAGAGGCTAAAAAGAAGAATAATAGAAATGGTAAAGTAGGGATTAACAAACACAATAACTACACACCTGGTAAATATGCTCCAAAAAAAATCTGTGTCAAGTGTGGTAGTGTAAATCATTTGTCTGTTAATTGCAAATCTGCCATGCCCACTTCCATATATGTGCCACCTCACTTTCCCAACATGAATGCCATGCCTCTTATGCCTATAAATGCTATGTCCACACAGAATATGAATGCACAGTTTGCTAACATGCCAT
Source organism: Apium graveolens (assembly GCF_009905375.1). Classification (NCBI taxonomy): domain Eukaryota; kingdom Viridiplantae; phylum Streptophyta; class Magnoliopsida; order Apiales; family Apiaceae; genus Apium; species Apium graveolens. The sequence continues at coordinate 38,617,081 of NC_133648.1, forward strand.
TTGCACATAATCCTTATTATGCTGCATTTAGTATACCACAAATGCCATTTAGCATGCCTTACTGGAATAACATGTTCACTAATAACATGCCATTCCCTGTTAATCAAAGTATGCATGATAATTCTGTTATGATGAATGGTTTCAAAGGCCCAACTCAAATGACTAAGGATGAATCTGATATCCCCAAGTCAAATGAGATAAAGCCTAAGAAACATAAAAAGAAAGCTAACAAGGCAGTACCCAAGGAAACTTGGGTACCAAAATCAACTTGATTTGATTTTGATGTGTGCTAGGAAACAGAAAGAATCTATGGTACTTGGATAGTGGTTGTTCAAGACACATGATTGGTGATTCTACCCTGCTCACAGAGTTCAAGGAGAGAGCTGGCCCAAGTATTACTTTTGGAGATGACAACAAGGGTTATACTGTGGGATATGGCTTGATTTCAAAAGACAATGTCATCATTGAGGAGGTTGCCTTAGTGGATGGTCTCAAGCACAATTTGTTGAATATCAACCAGCTTTGTGATAAAGGCAATTCAGTAACCTTCAACTCAGAAGCCTGTGTTGTGACTAACAAGAGGAGCAACAAAGTGGTTTTCACTGGTGTGAGAAAAAGAAATATGTACCTAGCTGATTTCAACTCATCTAATGCAGAATCTGTTACTTGTCTTCTCAACAAAATAAGTCAGGATGAAAGTTGGTTATGGCACAAGAAGCTATCCCATCTAAACTTCAAGACCATGAATGAGCTAGTAAAGAAAGAACTGGTTAGAGGCATTCCTCTAGTGGAGTTTTCTAAGGATGGATTATGTGATGCCTACCAAAAGGGAAAGCAGATTAAAGCATCATTCAGAAAGAAACTTGATTCAACAATTGAAGAACATTTGCAACTGCTACACATGGATTTGTTTGGACCAGTCACTGTGTTGTCCATTTCAACGAAAAGATTTTGCCTAGTAATTGTAGATGATTTCTCAATGTTCTCTTGAACATATTTCCTAAAGTCTAAAGATGAGGCTAGTGAAATCATAATCAATCACATAAGGCAATTCAATAATCATCCTGATTTCAAAGTTAGAAGAATCAGGAGTGACAATGGAACTGAGTTCAAGAATTCTGTCATGAGAGCATTTTGTGAAGAAAATGGAATTTTGCATGAGTTTTCAGTAGCAAGAACCCCATAACAGAATGAAGTAGTGGAAAGGAAGAACATATCACTTATTGAAGCTGCCAGGATAATGCTTGAAGAATCTAAATTGCCAACATATTTCTGGGCTGAAGCTGTAAATACTGCATGCTACACTCAGAATATTTCTCTTATCAATCAAGCAAAATGCATGACTGCTTATCAATTGTTCAAGAACAAGAAACCAACTCTAAATTTTCTTCATGTCTTTGGCTATAAGTGCTATATCTTGAGAAATCAAACTGATCAGAATGGGAAGTTTGATGCTAAAGCAGATGAAGGAATTTTTGTTGGATATGTTGTTGGTAAAGCATATAGAGTCTACAATCTAAGAACCAACATTGTTGTGGAATCAATACATGTTGTGTTTGATGATAAAAAGATTGAAGGACTGCAAGATAGAGATTACCATGAGAGTCTCAAATTTGACAATGTGGAGATGGTTAGTGATGACATTGATGATGAAAGTGATCAAGAAATAGTATCAATGGATAATGCAGAAAAATCCACTACAAATGAAGCACAAAATTCAACATCTGTCGAGTTGCATAATGCTTCATCCGTCGGGAGGCAATTTGCGTTATCCGTCGGTAGACAACCAGCTTCATCCGTCGGAACTCAAAATTCACCATCCGTCAGGTTATCAAAAGAAGATGGAAATCAGAATAGATCACCTATAGAAAGTTCCCCTTTCTTTAATCAAAGATCCACAAACTCAGGGGGAGTTTCTAATAATCAAAACTCAATCACACATCAAGACAACAGTGAGGCCTCTTCATCTAGAGCTAATCTACCTCAACAAAGGAAATGGACAAAGGATCACCGCTTTGAGCTCATCATTGGTGATGTTTCTTCTAGAGTTCAAACCAGGAGAGCAACTCAAGAAGAATGTCTATACAACAGCTTCCTTTTTAAGGAAGAACCAAAGAAGGTAGAGGAAGCTTTGCTGGATCCTGATTAGATTTTAGCTATGCAGGAGGAGCTAAACCAATTCGAGAGGAATAATGTATGGAAGCTGGTGCCCAAGCTTAAAGGAAAGAATCCAATAGACACTAAATGGCTATTCAGAAATAAGATGGATGAAAATGGTATAGTAGTCAGGAACAAAGCTAGATTGGTTGCTAAGGGTTATTGTCAACAAGAAGGAATAGATTTTGATGAAACATTTGCTCCTGTTGCAAGACTTGAAGCCATCAGAATCTTCTTATCCTATGCAGCTCATGCCAATTTCAAGGTTTATCAAATGGATGTCAAAAGTGCCTTTTTGAATGGAGATTTGGAAGAGGAAGTATATGTCAGTCAACCTCCTGGTTTTGAAGATCCAAATTTTCCAGAACAGGTCTATTATCTTTTGAAAGCACTTTATGGACTAAAGCAAGCACCTAGAGCCAGGTATGACACGTTATCAAAGTTCCTTTTGGAAAATCACTTCACAAGAGGTATTGTAGATAAAACTTTATTCTTTAGAAATATTAATGGCTCTAGCATACTTGTTCAAATTTATGTAGATGATATTATTTTTGGCTCTACAGATAAGAAACTTTGCAAAAAGTTTGCCAAATTGATGCAAAGTAAGTATGAAATGAGTATGATGGGAGAACTAACTTACTTTCTTGGTTTGCAAGTTAAGCAAGTTAGTGATGGAATATTCATTAGTCAAACTAAATACATTTTTGATATTTTAAAGAAGTTTGATCTAATGGATTGCACATCTACAAAAACTCCCATGGCTACTGCAACTAAGCTTGAATTAAACACTACTGAAAAGTTTGTGGATATTTCAAGTTATAGGGGCATGGTTGGCTCACTTCTATACTTAACAGCTAGTAGGCCAGATATAATGTTTGCTACATGTTTGTGTGCTAGATTTCAGGCTGACCCTAGAGAATCTCACTTAATAGCTATTAAGAGAATTTTCAGATATCTCAAGGGAACACCAAAACTTGGCATTTTGTACCCTAGAGATTTTGGTTTTGATCTAACTGGTTACTCAAATGCAGACTATGTAGGTTGTAGAATTGATAGAAAAAGTACAATAGGAACCTATCAATTTCTAGGAAACAAGCTTGTGTCCTGGTTCAGTAAAAAGCAAAATTCAGTTTCTACTTCTACAGCTGAAGCTGAATATATTGCTGTTGGCAGTTGCTGTGCACAGATTTTGTGGATGAAAAATCAATTGCTAGACTATGGTTTGCAAGTTGAAAGGATTCCTATTTTCTGTAATAACACAAGTGCAATTGCCATCACTGAAAATCCAGTACAACATTCAAGGACAAAGCACATAGACATCAAGTACCACTTCATAAGGGAACATGTAATGAATGGTACTGTGGAACTACATTTTGTTCCAAGTGAGAAGCATCTTGCATATTTTTTTACCAAACCACTGGATGAATCCACCTTTTTAAGGTTGGTAAGTGAGTTAGGTATGCTCAATTATTCTTAAATCTTTATGAGATAATTTGCAAGTTATAATGCAGCCAGAAATTTAATTAATTTTTCAGTCTTGGATGAAATTTTGGCTAAGTCAAAATTTACATCTCGATGGATGATCGATATCCATCGAGTTTGATCATCCGTCGGAATACAATTTGCTAATAAAAATCAATTATTTTTCTGGAACATTTTATGACTCGACGGATAACAGTTTATCCTCATCCGTTGAATTGTCTTAATCTTAGCCGTTAATTTCCTGAACAATATCCATCGAGTATACTTACAGTTTGTAAGCATAACACGACGGATAATCGATGGAATTTTTACAGTTATTTTTAAACGGCTATTTTAGGCAATTTTTATTGGCTACTTTATTTTACTTTATTATTTTTGGTAGTTTTTTTTGAGATAGTATAAAAGCCCATTTCATTTCCATTGCTTTTCTTTTATCATTCTCAAATTATCTGCTCCAATTTCTTTCTCTTTCAAAGCACTTACTCTCTCTCTGCAAGGTCTTATTCTCTAACAATGGCGCCTGTTGTCAAGATTATGTCTCAAACTGGGTTCATTTATGAGAAGAATAACTTCACAGCCTTAGTGAACAAGGGGATTCAGCATTCTGGTGACTACCACAAAATGATGGATTTTGTGAAGAACTGCAAGCTTATATATGCCATGCTGGAATCACCCACCATCTTTTGTGAAGTTGTTGAAGAGATGTGGACCACGGCTACATACAACTCAACAAGACCATCACACTCACTATTAAAGGTAAGGAATTCTGTATTAATAGTGATGTTATCAAAGCATGTTTCAAAATTCCTGACAATAATGTGGCCTCACCACACACAGACACTGATATAGTTAATATGCTTAATTCCATGAACTATGCTCTTTCTACCTCTAAGTTGAGTGACATTAGAAGATTGGGTCTTAGGAAGGAATGGAGTTTCATGTGTGATATAGTGACCAAGGTCTTTTCTGGTAAAATCAGTAATTTTGATTATGTTAATATTTCCATACTTAACATGCTCTACATGCTAGTTACAGATAAGTACTTTAATTTTAGTGACCTTGTTCTGTTTGAGTTGGGTTTTAAATTAGGGGAGTTAAATAAGAGGGGTAAAAGTGTTTATTATGCTAGATTTTTCATGATGTTAGATAACCACCTCTCTGAGGAAATTATGCTTGAGAACCCAAACAACAAATTAGATTGTTGGGTTTAAGAGAGAAGAATCATTGCAGATTTGAACAGGGCAAATCATCACAGAGAAGTGCCACTTTTCTATTTCCCTGTAATGGATGCACCTCAGGTAAGTGAGGTAAGTTCATCTATCCCTACTACTATTCCAACCTCACTAGTTTTTTTGAGTTCTAATGTAGCTATGGCAACTGTGTCAATGACCCAACAGTTGCCTACCCAAGCTACCAAACCAACAAAAATTTCAAAATCCAAATCAAAGAAAGCCCCCTCTGGTATCTCTCAAAAGATGCCAGTTGCAAAATCCACCAAAACCAAATAGTGGAGTGTGAAGGTGGGCAAGGTAGGTGAGGGAAAGGGTGAACATAAAAGAAACCCTAAGGATAAGGATGGAGAGTTGAGTGGTTCCCAGACTAGCCACACTGTAGTTTCCCAACAAACTGCAGTGCTTAAAAAGGATAAAAGTGCACTTCTAGTTGCATACTCCTAAAAGGATGTAACTATTGAACAAAGCTCTCAACCAAGAGCACAGGCCAAGAGGGTAAGGGACACAAGCTCACCCCAAACTTATGCCAGAAAGAAGAAATCCAAAATCCTTGGGGATGCACAGGGTACACACACTGTGCAAACTGGTGCTAAAGACACAGTCACTACACCTTCTCAAATTCATCTTGATGTGGCTCCAATAAATATGGAGTCACAGCCAAAATCTCTAGTAATAGAAGCACCTCACACACCAAATTCTCCCACAAACTCTCTGGATGTGGATATGATCAACACATCAATTCCTGATTCCCCTTCTTTAACTTTGTTGGGGAAGCCAAAATCTAATGCAAGTGAGCATCATCTTTTAGATGATTTGTTGGCTCACTTGCCAATTCTTTCAGGAACTGTTGAATCATCTGTGCCCAAAATATCATCAATCAGCACAGAGTCCACAATAGTTTCTATTCCAAGTTCATTCATTTCTACTCTCTCGATGGATATTGCTCATCCGTCGAATAGTGATTATATCCCGACGGATAAGCTTAACAGTAGTTATCCATCAGATAGCAAAATCACTAACCCGATGGATATTACTCATCCGTCGAGTGTCTCTGCACAGCTTCAAACTTCATTCATTTCTAGTGCAGAAGAATTAGTGGTTGTACAGTCACTCTTAGGATTGAGGGCAGAGAGTGCTATGAGTGAGAGTCTGGGTTGCTCCCAGGAAAAAGGAGAACAAAAGAGTGAAAATTTGCAATCCATTTCTTCAGGATTGGCAAAAGAAAGTGAGAGGAGTCCCACCTTAGAAGGTGAATGTGAGGGTGTGAGGGTGGGGAGCCAGGGTGAGACCCTGATGCAACAAAAGAGAGAACACGAGTGAAATACAGGTACAGGAGCTATAAGGATGGATGTCATTGCTAGTGAGTTAATGAATGTCCCGGATGCAGACAGGGAGGGACTATCTCAGCAACCTCAAGCTGTTATAGATTCCACCTCCCTTGATGCTGAGGCATTTACTTACCATGTTCCAGCTTATCAACTTCTAGCTGAACAGGGCAATGACAATGCAGAAAGGATGCTCAATCTAGTGCATACCACTCAGTCAATGCTAAGAGCTAAGGATGCCATCACAGCTTTGCCTTCTACAGCTGGTGATGTGGATTATGAGACTGGTGGTTCAATAGATTTCTTTGGTGATGAAGGTGGAAATAGTGAAGAAGAGGCATTGGACATAGGGGGAGAAGTAGGTTCAAGTTCAAGATCAGGAATGCCATCATGGGCATTTTCAAAGCACTGTGATGAACACTACTTCAAGACAACCCTGATTCAACTAATCAATCAGACAAATACTGCTCTTCAAACCACTACAAATGCCAACACTAAAAAGCTCCTTCAAGCATATCTTGCTTCCCTGCAACTGCAACAGATTCAAGGCTTCCAACATGCTAGAGATGTTAACACGATCAAGGGTGATATTGATGAGATGAAGAAGGCCATTTCAGACAAAATGGATTCTAAGCTTCCAGAAGCCACAATTCTTGACATCAAGAGGAAACTAAGGAAAAATTCTGATCTTGCAACAAAGATAGATACTTTGGATACAAGAATGTCAGCTATGGAAGCATCTCTAACAGCCATTCATCTTCTTCAAGCCCAACAGACAGATTTACTTCAGAAACTGGTGGCTGCTCAAACCTCCTCCTCTACTCAACTTGATGATAACAAAAAGGGGGAGAAAGGACAAAGTGAGGGGGAGAAGCTTCAAATTCAAATCAGTCAAGTAATTGTGCCCACAATTACTTTCCCCAAGCCACCAGTAACAAATAGTATAGATCTGATCAATGCAGCAGCAGCCAACTTAAGAGCAGCTGAAAAAGAGCAGTTGAAGCCAATCAACTGGGAGAAAATTGATGAGGACATACAAAGGAAGTTTGGGCTAGTAAAAGAGCCAGTAAAGTCTTCCATTCATCAATCTGAAGTCAAACAGATCTCTGTGAATGAAATGAGCATGAACTATCTGGAAAGAGGACAACCATCCTGCATCAAATCTCCAAAGGCTGAAATTATTCTGAAGCCAAGGGTGAACTATCCAAAATCATTATTAAAGAACCCTTTGGATACAGTGTATGAGACACCTAAGCCTGATGAAAAGAAGCTTATGTCAAGGTCAATTGCCTTCTACAAGGATCCAGCTAATTCAGCTTTAAAAAGAAGAATTGCTAAATTTTTCAGGAATGGGAAAGAAATTTGTGTGGTGGCTGGACATCCTCAATTTGCTCAAGCAAAGAGAGAAGAAAAGGTAAGATTGAAGCAAGAAAAGAAGCAAGCTATTCTAGATGCCAAAAAGGCTAAGCAAAAGAAAGAGCAAGCTGCTATCTTGGCCAAGCTACAAGCTGTGAAACCAACACAACAAATTCCTTCTCAGCCATTTGGAATCACTGAATCTCAAGATCCATAGAAGCAAGTTCAATCAAAACAGAAGAAATCTCCAAGATACAAGGAATTGGCCAAAAGAACCAAAAGGAAACTGGATTTTATTGATAAGGAATTGAAGGATCAGTTTTCTATGGAATCCACTTCAACTACAACTCAAGCATCAAAACCCACTATGGTATTTGAAGACATCAAGGTGGTGGATCCTTACAGGAACATTCTGAAAGATATGTGTCCTAAGTCCAATCATGTATGATGATTTAGGAATAACTTTTATGTAATCTATTTTGATTTCATTGATATTAATAAAAGACTTATTTTGGTTTTATTGCGGGCTTTATCTATTTAAGTGTTTAAATAAGATATACCATAGTTTAGAGTAAAGCTTTTTATGGATTATGATAAGATCATAATAATGAGACCTAAAAGATGATAACACTAAACTTAAATATTTCCTAGTCGTAGGATTACTAGCTGGTAATTAGTAATCCGCAAAGATCGGTACAACTATGCTTGCTTCATTATGAAGGATGTCTGTTCTCATAGACATTTGTGTGGTGACACTATAGCTAGTATGTAGGTGCTTATTATAGAATAAGTTCACTGAACATGACTCACACAGCTGAACAATTGATGGAGTTCACTCACGTGTCAGCAATTATTCACATAGTGATAGTTGTACAAGTATCCTTAGACTTGAGGTGATCATAGTCATCTTGTGTACACTGAACTATGCTTTGGTTTAGTTCTTAGTCTCCAGGGACAATTATAAGTGAAAGAGGTATGTCCTAAGTCCAATCATGTATGAGGATTTAGGAATAACTTTTATGTAATCTGTTTTGATTTCATTGATATTAATAAAAGACTTGTTTTGTTTTTATTGTGGGCTCTATCTATTTAAATGTTTAAATAAGATATACCACATTTTAGAGTAAAGCTTTTTATGGATTGTGATGAGATCTTAATAATGAGACCTAAAAGATGATAACTCTAAACTTAAATAGTTCCTGGTCGTAGGATTACTAACTGGTAATTAATAATCCGCAAAGATTGGTACATATTATGCTTGCTTCATTATGAAGGATGTCTGTTCTCATAGACATTTGTGTGGTGACACTATAGCTAGTATGTAGGTGCTTATTATAGAATAAGTTCACTGAACATGACTCACACAGCTGAACAACTGATGGAGTTCACTCACGAGTTAGTAGTTGTTCACATAGTGATAGTTGTACAAGTATCCTTAGACTTGAGGTCATCATAGTCATCTTGTGTACACTGAACTATGCTTTGGTTTAGTTCTTAGTCTCAAGGGACAATTATAAGGGCTCTACTGGGTATAGGAATTTGTACACGAAGATAGTGTATGATCAATAAAGGATCTACCCCTTCCACTGTAGGAAGAGAATGTTCAATGCTGATTCACTTATGTTAGTTCAGGAATCTCTGGCCAGAGTGAATGAAATTAGAAAGGAGTTTCTAATTTACATTAAATAGAACTAAGCATAGTGAATGGGAAAGCAAGTGATTAAATAAGATAGGCTTGACACAAGATCCATGCCTTGTATTTAATCGTGACATTGCAGGGTAGAAGGAATTAATTGTACGATAACTACTCACTGAATAGGTTCTTGGTATTTTAAGCAGTGAATTCGTATTATCCGGATAGTCGCGATATGCTGAGAAGTATCCCTCACGATGTAGAATAAATATGATTAATTAATTAATTAATCATATTTAATGAACTAGAGAATTTATATAAATAATGATAAAATAGTTTTATTATTAATTATTTCTACTACCGACTTAATATTGAACCTACAGGGTCACACCATAAAAGAGAATGATTTAATGGTGGAGGAATTAATTAATAATGGCTGATAATTATTTATTTATGAAATAAATAAATTGGAAAATTTAATAATTGATTAAATGAGATTTAATTGATTATAAATTAATCAAGAAAAAGTTCTTAATATTATTATTTAAGAATTTAATTTTTGGAAATTAAATCAAGTGAGAGAATTATTTCTAAAGTGTTTGGGAAAAGGATTAATAATTAAAAGGTGTTTTAATTATTAGTGAGAATAATAAAGGGTTAATAATAATAATATTTTATGGGAAAATTTTCAGCTGAAAAATTTGCCTATAAATATACTATTATAGACCCTATTTTTGCGTCAACCAAAAAGATTTACAAAACCCTAATTCTCTCCATCTCCTCCTCCTTCATTACATCGTTTTCTTGGTGGATACCGGTGGAGTGCTTCACACTTGAGGAGCAGCTGCTAAGGATTTCCGTTCATCATTTTTGGATCGCCATTAAAGACCTCCATCTTTCCATTAACGTAAAGCTTCTTAAGGTAAACATACTGAACTACGAATTAAATATTATTTTTTGCATGGATCCTGCGGAGGGTTTCGGTTTTTTTTTTAAGATTTAAATTTACGTTTTTGCTGCGTTTATGTGCTTAAAACCCTTCAATGGCATCAGAGCTACTTACTAAAAGTTTTTAATTCGTTTATGTGTTTAACTGTTTTCGATATATGAGCATGTACGTGATTCGCCATGATTTGATGTTGATATAATATGCTTATATATGTATGGTTTTGAATATATGATATTCATGTGAGTTGTATAATCATAAGATGATTATGTAATCTGTATATATACTGATATAAACATGATTTATGTTTGTTCTAATTATGAGAATCATATTAGATACGGATTCTGAATTGGCTGCTGCAGATTTGCTAAAATCTGGGTCTGGTGTCCGATTTACGCAAACGAATATCCTATTCCATAGGTAAACGAGCGTCTGAACAAAACTGATAGCCAAAGCTACCAGCGACTCATCTGTAAGGCGTTTGACGTTGTTTACTACCCGTAAATAGTGATTCTTGTTTTTCTGATTTGATTCCGATTTTTCTGATTTTTGTCATATTTTCTTTTTATGATTAGATCATGGATAATATGATATGTTAAGATCAGATTATGTGTTTTAAAATGCTTTTATGTGTTGTATGAGCATGGTGGATGGTTATGGCCTTTCGACCTTAGTGTAATGGTTTTGGTTTTGGTTTTGGTTTTAAATACGACTTGCATGTCGTCAATCTTTGTAATCATAAATCTCGAATGTAACTCGAGTTATTCTTGTAAGTTCATTAGATTAGTTTTACTTTCAATCATTTAATGTAATTGAAGACTCAAGAAGGCTATCCAATGGAGGTGATACAAAGAAGAAGATGAGGCATACAAGAAGTCTAAACAAAGAAGAAAACTTATGTAATAAGTAGTTGTATTTATTTCCATCACCATATAAGATTGACCTTGATCTTTATGATGAGCTTGATAAAGATCACACAGGATGGGGCCATAACCAAACACATTTACTTTATTGCACTTTACATTTACTTGTTTATTTAATTTTATATATGAGATATATGCCTATGTTTACCATGCGATGATAGATTTAGGTGAACTTAAATCAATATAAGGCGTGCTCTAGAAAATCTAGAATAGGAATTGTTTCTTGCCTTAACAAAAATATTATGAATACAATCATGAGACTCTTGTGTTTATGAAACACGTAATTAAATATGAATTTTCAATATTGAGAGAAAGGATGATTCTGTCAAAAGCAGATTTCTATCTGTAAGAAAGGGTTATTATGTGACGCCTTTTGATAATGCTCCATCCGATCTGGGAATTATCTGATTATCGATTATTGATTTAAAATATTTAATTTAAAAGGAAGAATCTCTTTATAATATGATTATGATTGTAACGTAATATAATCCCTCTAAAATTAAATAATATCAAGTAGTAATTGGCCAATGACACAATGGGCTTGTGTCGGTCATAGCCTTCCAACATGGTAGAAAGTGGTTCTTATTTTTAAATCATTATCGTTTTGTGCTACAGCCGAGGGCTTTGATTTCGAAATAAGAAATACTTGTCTATTACATAGAGATGTGTACATTGAATTAGAATCTAAAGGTCGGTACGTGCTACAGCCATGGGCCGTTGGAGACTGATTCAATTGTACGAAATGTTGGGTTAGACTTGACTTAGAATATTGAGTTTGTCGTGCCACAGTCGTGACTCAATTATTCAAGAGGCTAAACTTATATTATGGAATACCATAAGATGTAATTGACAAGAGTTGTCTTCCTATTGAACATCACATGACGTTTCGTGCCACATCCGAGGTTGTGTGATGGAATGTAGGATCCCTATTCCCACTAGCATTATGAATGCTTAATTTTCACTTAGGGGATTGAAAATATTAGATAAACTAGTGGGAGACACTTATGAATAAAGACCCGATTCATATAGTGTTTTGAAATGAAATTGAATATTTGCTAAGTGTTGTTATGTGTTTATCATTTACAGATTTACTATATTCGCCATGTCTTCTGCACTATCACTCCGGAGCATACTAGATGCTCACAAGTTGAATGGTCCTAATTTAGCTGTTTGTTTTCACTGTAACAAGTTGGGGCACTGGAAGAGGAACTGCAAGGTTTACCTTGCAGAATTGAAGAAGAAGAAGGGTAGTAAGACTACCGCTTCTGATTCAGGCATGTTCATGATCGAAGTTAATATGTCACTAGGTCAAATTTCTACTTGGGTATTAGATACCTCCTATGGTTCTCATATTTGCAATTCGTTGCAAGGACTAAAGGGAAGTAGGACTCTTGAAAAAGATGAGGTGATTCTACGTATGGGCAATGGAGCAAGGGTTGCGGCCATATCTGTAGGATCATTTAGTTTACATATGCCTACGGGCAAGACTATTATTTTAAATAATTGTTATTACGTTCCCTCTATTGTGAGGAATATTGTTATTCCTATGTTGGATGTGGATGGTTTTTCATTTATTATCAAGAATAATGAATGTTCTATCCTTAGAGATAATGTTCTTTTTGGACGTGGCATTTTAAATAATGGTCTGTATGTATGTGAGGTAGAGCATGATTTACTTCAGATTGAACAAACTAATAAAAGAAAACGAGATGATGAAAATCTGACCTATTTATGGCACTGTAGGCTAGGTCATATTAGTGAAACTAGACTGCGGACATTGCAAAAGGAAGGGTTACTTGACCCCTTTGATTTTGAATCATATCCTACATGCGAGTCTTGTCTATTGGGTAAAATGACCAAATCTCCATTTAGTGGACATGGAGAGAGGGCTGCGGATTTGCTAGGATTGGTACACACAGATATATGTGGACCAATGTCTACGTAAGCCATGGGTGGATTTTCATACTTCATTACTTTCATAGATGATAGATCTAGATTCAGATATGTGTATTTGATGAAACACAAGTCTGAAGCCTTTGAAAAGTTCAAAGAATATAAACATGAAGTGGAGAAACAAACCAAACACAGTATTATAACTCTTCGATCAGATCGAGGTGGTGAATACTTGAATGGAGAGTTTCTAGATTATCTCAAAAAAAATGGTATAGTCTCCCAGTGGACTCCTCCATATACTCCATGGTTAAATGGGGTATCTGAAAGGAGAAATCAAACTTTGTTAGACATGGTTCGGTCCATGATGAGCTATGCGAATCTTCCAGTATTCCTATGGGGTTATGCATTGGAAACCTCAGCATATTTACTGAATAAGGTGCCTTCCAAATCTGTTCCTCAAACACCATATGAGATATGGAAAGAAAGGAAACCGAGTCTTAAACATGTTAAGATTTGGGGATGTCCAGCTTATGTCAAGAAAGTTGACCCAGATAAGCTGGAATCTCGATCCGTAAAATTTAATTTTGTGGGATATCCTAAAGAGACTTTGGGGTATTACTTTTACACCGATCATCGGGTGTTTGTCTCCAGACATGCTACCTTCTTGGAAAAGGAGTTTATCCTTGAAGGAAACAGTAGGAGAAAAATTGAACTTGATGAAGTTCAAGAAGCACAAACTACTACGGATCAAGTGGAAACACCTGTTCAGACTGAACAACCTTATGTGGAACAGCCCATTTGTAGGATAGGGAGAGTGTCTCGCCAACCTGAGAGGTATTATGGCCTTGTCATTGAGAATGACAATGAGTTGTCAATCATTGATGATGATGACCCTGTAACCTATAATGAGGCTATGAGTAGTGTTGACTCAGAGAAATGGTATAGTGCCATGATATCCGAAATGGAATCTATGTATACCAACCAAGTATGGACTCTGGTTGAGGCGCCTGAAGGTGTTAAGCCTATTGGGTGCAAGTGGGTATACAAAAGAAAGATTGGAGCAGATGGCCAGGTGGAGACCTATAAGGCCAGGCTCGTGGCAAAAAGATTCGAACAAAGCCAAGGGATTGACTTTGATGAAACTGTTTCGCCTGTGACCCTGTTAAAATCAATTCGGATTTTGCTTGCGATTGTTGCTTACTACGACTATGAGATCTGGCAAATGGACGTGAAAACGGCCTTCCTCAATGGGAACTTGAGGAGGAAGTGTATATGACACATCCAGAGGGTTTTCTTTCCAAGAGAAATGAACACCTAGTGTGTAAGCTGATGCGAACCATATATAGTTTAAGGCAAGCTTCTCGTAGATGGAACATCCATTTTGATGAGACAATCAAAGAGTTTGGTTTTATCAAAAACATAGATGAACCATGTGTCTACAAGAAGGTTAGTGGGAGCGCGGTAACATTTCTTGTATTGTATATGGATGACATACTTCTTATAGGAAATGATATACCGATGCTACAATCAGTCAAAGTATGGCTATCAAAGAACTTCACCATGAAGGACTTGGGAGAAGCATCCTACATTCTCGGTATGAAGATCTATAGAGATAGATCTAGAAGAATGATAGGTCTTACCCAGGGTACATACATCCAGAAAGTGCTTAAAAGGTTTAGCATGGAAAACTCCAAAAGAGGTCTCATACCGATGAGCCATGGAGTGTCCCTTTCCGAAAAAATGTCTCCTAAGACACCTGAGGAAAGAGAGCGTATGAGTAAGATTCCTTATGCTTCAGCAATAGGATCTATCATATACGCGATGTTGTGTACAAGGACTGATGTTGCTTATTCAATTAGTGTGACGAGCAGATATCAGTCCAATCCAGGTGAAGACCACTGGAAAGCGGTGAAAAACATCCTTAAGTACTTGCGAAGGACTCGGGACATTTTTCTTGTTTTGTTTTTGGTGGTGAATCTGAGTTGAAAATAGAGGAGATGTCAACGTCGAGAGAGTTGACACACATAAAAACGTAGCAGACCCACTCATAAAGCCACTTTCTCAGAGTCACTTTGATCGTCATAAAGACAAGATGGGTATTAGATACCAGAGTGATTGGCTTTAGTACAAGTGGAAGATTGAAAGAGATATGTCCTAAGTCCAATCATGTATGAGGATTTAGGAACAACTTTTATGTAATCTGTTTTGATTTCATTGATATTAATAAAAGACTTGTTTTGTTTTTATTGCGGGCTCTATCTATTTAAATGTTTAAATAAGATATACCACAGTTTAGAGTAAAGCTTTTTATGGATTGTGATGAGATCATAATAATGAGACCTAAAAGATGATAACTCTAAACTTAAATAGTTCCTGGTCGTAGGATTACTAACTGGTAATTAATAATCCGCAAAGATCGGTACATACTATGCTTGCTTCATTATGAAGGATGTCTGTTCACATAGACATTTGTGTGGTGACACTATAGCTAGTATGTAGGTGCTTATTATAGAATAAGTTCACTGAACATGACTCACACAGCTGAACAACTGATGGAGTTCACGCACGTGTCAGCAGTTGTTCACATAGTAATAGTTGTACAAGTATCCTTAGACTTGAGGTCATCATAGTCATCTTGTGTACACTGAACTATGCTTTGGTTTAGTTCTTAGTCTCAAGGGACAATTATAAGGGCTCTACTGGGTATAGGAATTTGTACACGAAGATAGTGTATGATCAATAAAGGATCTATCCCTTCCACTGTAGGAAGAGAATGTTCAATGCTGATTCACTTATGTTAGTTCAGGAATCTCTGGCCAGAGTGAATGAAATTAGAAAGGAGTTTTTAATTTACATTAAATAGAACTAAGCATAGTGAATGGGAAAATAAGTGATTAAATAAGATAGGCTTGACAAAAGTTCCATGCCTTGTATTTAATCGTGACATTGCAGGGTAGAAGGAATTAATTGTACGGTAACTACTCACTGAATAGGTTCTTGGTATTCTAAATAGTGAATTCGTATTATCCGGATAGTCGCGATATGCTGAGAAGTATCCCTCACGATGTAGAATAAATATGATTATTTAATTAATTAATCATATTTAATGAATTAGAGAATTTATATAAATAATGATAAAATAGTTTTATTATTATTTATTTCTACTACCGGCTTAATATTGAACCTACAGGGTCACACCATAAAAGAGAATGATATAATGGTGGAGGAATTAATTAATAATGGCTGATAATTATTTATTTATGAAATAAATAAATTGGCAAATTTAATAATTGATTAAATGAGATTTAATTGATTATAAATTAATTAAGAAAAAGTTCTTAATATTATTAATTAAGAATTTAATTTTTGGAAATTAAATAAAGTGAGAAAATTATTTCTAAAGTGTTTAGGAAAAGGATTAATAATTAAAAAGTGTTTTAATTATTAGTGAGAATAATAAAGGGTTAATAATAATAATATTTTATGGGAAAATTTTTAGCTGAAAATTTTGCCTATAAATATACTATTATAGACCCTATTTTTACCTCAACCAAAAATATTTACAAAACCCTAATTCTCTCCATCTCCTCCTCCTTCATTACATCGTTTTCTTGGTGGATACCGATGGAGAGCTTCACACTTGAGGAGCAGCTGCTAAGGATTTCCGTTCATCATTTTTGGATCGCCATTAAAGACCTCCATCTTTCCATTAACGTAAAGCTTCTTAAGGTAAACATACTGAACTACGAATTAAATATTATTTTTCCATGGATCCTGCGGAGGGTTTCGGTTTTTTTTAAGATTTAAATTCACGTTTTCGCTGCGTTTATGTGCTAAAAACCCTTCAATGGCATCAGAGCTACTTGCTAAAAGTTTTTAATTCGTTTATGTGTTTAACTATTTTCGATATATGAGCATGTACGTGATTCGCCATGATTTGATGTTGATATAATATGCTTATATATGTATGGTTTTGAATATATGATATTCATGTGAGTTGTATAATCATAAGATGATTATGTAATCTGTATATATACTGATATATACATGATTTATGTTTGTTCTAATTATGAGAATCATATTAGATACGGATTCTGAATTGGCTGCTGCAGATTTGCTGAAATCTGGGTCTGGTGTCCGATTTACGCAAACGAATATCCTATTCCATAGGTAAACGAGCGTCTGAACAAAACTGATAGCCAAAGCTACCAACGACTCGTCTGTAAGGCGTTTGACGTCGTTTACTACCCGTAAACAGTGATTCTTGTTTTTCTGATTTGATTCTAATTTTTCTGATTTTTGTCATATTTTCTTTTTATGATTAGATCATGGATAATATGATATGTTAAGATCAGATTATGTGTTTTAAAATGCTTTTATGTGTTGTATGAGCATGGTGGACGGTTATGGCCTTTCGACCTTAGTGTAATGGTTTTGGTTTTGGTTTTGGTTTTAAATACGACTTGCATGTCGTCAATCTTTGTAATCATAAATCTCGAATGTAACTCGAGTTATTCTTGTAAGTTCATTAGATTAGTTTTACTTTCAATCATTTAATGTAATTGAAGACTCAAGAAGGCTATCCAATGGAGGTGATACAAAGAAGAAGACGAGGCATACAAGAAGTCTAAACAAAGAAGAAGACTTATGTAATAAGTAGTTGTATTTATTTCCATCACCATATAAGATTGACCTTGATCTTTATGATGAGCTTGATAAAGATCACATAGGATGGGGCCATAACCAAACACATTTACTTTATTGCACTTTACATTTACTTGTTTATTTAATTTTATATATGAGATATATGCCTATGTTTACCATGCGATGATAGATTTAGGTGAACTCAAATCAATATAAGGCGTGCTCTAGAAAATCTAGAATAGGAATTATTTCTTGCCTTAACAATAATATTATGAATACAATCATGAGATTCTTGTTTATGAAACACGTAATTAAATATGAATTTTCAATATTGAGAGAAAGGATGATTCTGTCAAAAGCAGATTTCTATCTGTAAGAAAGGGTTATTAAGTGACGCCTTTTGATAATGCTCCACCCGATCTGGGAATCATCTGATTATCGATTATTGATTTGAAATATTTAATTTAAAAGGAAGAATCTCTTTATAATATGATTATGATTGTAACGTAATATAATCCCTCTAAAATTAAATAATATCAAGTAGTAATTGGCCAATGACACAATGGGCTTGTGTCGGTCATAGCCTTCCAACATGGTAGAAAGTGGTTCTTATTTTTAAATCATTGTCATTTTGTGCTACAGCCGAGGGCTTTGATTTCGAAATAAGAAATACTTGTCTATTACATAGAGATGTGTACATTGAATTAGAATCTAAAGGTCGGTACGTGCTACAGCCGTGGGCCGTTGGAGACTGATTCAATCGTACGAAATATTGGGTTAGACTTGACTTAGAATATTGAGTTTGTCGTGCCACAGTCGTGACTCAATTATTCAAGAGGCTAAACTTATATTAGGGAATAACATAAGATGTAATTTGTAACACCCCCAAATCCGGGGTCGGGGATCCGGGTTGTCACGAGTTCCATTTCCCTTAATATCACTCAATCTTAATACACAATCAACTACTCTGTACTGTGGCCCCACAATAAACACACAAACCACAAGTTATAGTCTCAGAGATGAATATCCAACAATAATCACAAGTCGTTTTATTCCACAATTATATGTCAATACACCTTAAAAAGGTTTCTGAATAAATTTACATTTCTTTGCCATTATTACAATTCATAAATATACATAAATCTGGTACATCAAAAGTTGAAAGCCTAGCCTATTGGTAGCTCCTACCTCAGCTATAGTGACATCAACGCCTATAGGAAACTGCGGAACGTTTCCTATCCGCTCGCGAATCGGGAGCTTGGTCCTGTTCATCTTGTCTATCTGATGTTGTGTGATGAAAGAAGAAAAAGCAAGGGTGAGCAGCAAGCCCACCAAAATAATATGTATAATGATTAACAATATATGAGCCTTCTCATAGTATTCATGAAAGTCTTGGTCAAAAGAAATGAACCAAGTTGATATCTTAATGCGATGAAGTCGCAAAATATTCAGTATATATATATACATATATACTTTTCAAAATATTGGAAGTCCTCTTCCATGCATAATACACACAGAGTTCCAGTGTATAACTGTATAAAAATATCGTTGCAAGGTGATCTCATATATCTAACCTTGTCTCAACGTTTTTCTGAAAATCTTTGTCATGCATAAGATAATCATTAACTAGATATAAGTTTAAAAGATGAAGTTACAAGATACTCCAATATACTTATATCTTTTCCGAATACTACTTGAACTACCACCATTCAAGTTATAATTAGTTTCAAAAGTTCATCACACTGATGAGACTACAAGATAAGACTTGAATAGATTCAATCTTTGAAATATTATTGAATGAAATAAAGTTACGAGATACTTTATTTAGTCCCGATATATATATCCACATATATATCTCTCAAACATTTCCTGGAACCTCTGTTATGTAAAGTATGAACAGAGTTTGTAACATCCAATGAATTTTGGAAAGGAAAAGAATTTTTGGCATAAACCCGATATCTTGCTGATTAGGCAAAGATACCAATAAGTAACCTTTTCTACTAGTAGATGGATGAATCCCCCACCGGTCATCACCCTGGCCGCATTAGGACCTTGTGCTGGACCGCCACCCGGCCTCTTACGCGTTGATGGACTCCCACCCAGCCACTTACACCTTGATAGACCGTACCCCGGCCTGTCGCTTATGCCGACTCAATTAGATGGGCTTACTCCCCGAACATTGGGTAAGTAATCAATTCATTCATCAAAACAGCAACCTTGTTGCGAATATAAAATACACCACAGAGCCGGATCCCTTAGATTTTTGAGCGAGTATTCAAGTCCCCTTAAAATGGAAGATCTTGAATTAGAAAACAAGTTTTGGGATCCGCTCTACCTTTTAAATTCATTTTGAAGACTCGAAAATATTTTTAAGAATGTTTGGAGTAATACTGATTTATTAAAATAAATCAGTCCCGATATGAAAGAAATATCTGAATATTATTATTTAAATAATATTCCCATAAAGAATAATCTTTATAAAAATAATTGAAGTAGAAGTTTTACAACTTATACTTGAAATGGATATTAAATAACCAAAGATATACTTATATGAAAGTACTATCTTTATTTGAATAATCGAAAATAAGTTTGATTATTGACACCTTATTCTTTAATAAAATAAAGAATATATTTCAGTAATAAGTGGAGTCATAATACCTCGAATGAATATTATAAATAATATTCATTAAATAAAATAAAGGAGTCATACATCCTCAAATGAATATTCGAAATAATATTCAATAAATAATATAAAGGAGTCATAAGTCCTCGAATGAATATTCAAGATAATATTCATTAATAAAATAAAGTTATCGAATAAACCTTATTCGATTAATAGTTTTTGAAAACTATAACCATATATATATATAAATATATATATATAAAATCTACTCGGGATCCTCGACTCCCGGTTTTAGAAAATGTTTTCACCTTTGGGTCCCTATACTAAGGGTATATGCAAATTACCGCTATTCTCTAGCATAGGTATTATCAACTGAACCAACAGATATATATGGCAAGAATACGAAACAGGCATGCATATGTACCATATCACATGCTACAATATATCGCAAGAATTTGCTAATATAACCATCATGCATCTATTACAAGATAATGCATATACAAGTGTATACATCACAACAACAGTATAACGGATAGAAAACTTGCCTAAGCGACTGGGGGTTACAAATGGCTCGGGATGAGTCTGGTAACCTATAAACAACAAGTAAGTTGGAATTAAACCAAAGTTACTTGTAAATCTATACTTTAACTAACTCAGACTCTAACGCTTGTTTTGCGCTCACTGATTCTCTTAAGTCACTCGAGTACCCTCGGCTCCACCATTTTTAATAATTTAACCATTACGAGTTTTAAGGCAATTCCTTCGCCAGTGTCTTACCAACTGCCTAACACTCTTACCATAATTGTTTCATACTCTAATTAACCTTTTTGGTCTTTAACCTATGTTTCAAAGTAAGGCGAGGGGAAAAGTTTCGTTCACGAAACATCGTTACTTAAAACGGCCGTTTCTCCTAAACCGTACATCGGAATCAAACGAACTACATATCAAAACGAAGCTCGTAACATGAACTATCTAAACATGGCAATGGTAAAAACCTAGCAGTGAGTTCTCGGGTCCTAATGTTATGAATAAAAGCAGTCTAAAGTAAATTGGACATTACGACGGCTATGTTTACGCGATTTCCCAAATTTAAACCAATTCAAAACAACCACAATTCAACCACAAATCATTCATACAACCAAAATCCATCCATACCATACTACAACAGCCCCAACAATTCAATATTTCCAATTCATACTTATTTCTCAATTATGAACTAAGAGTTTACTTAAGTTCATTAACTAATAACCAAGAATTCCGACTCCAAAAATATCACAAAATCAACCAATCTCTAAACACACAATAATCATGCCTCTCACCAACTAAACTACTCATAACAAGCTCTAAACATGATTACACACCCATTACACTAACCCATCATCTAAACATTAGGAAATCTAAACAACAAAACTTAAAACTAAGACCATGAAGAGTTATACCTTCCTTGAAGCTTTTAATCCATGAAAGGTCCTTGGAATGCCCATGGAAGCCTTAATCTAACCTCCTACAAGTTTGTTCTTTCAAAGAAATCAAGAACACAAAAATTAATTTCAAGAAAGTACTATTCACCATCTTCTTGAATGATTTATAGGAAATGCTAGAAAAGGATTTTGAAGCTAAGATTTCTAGGAAGTATGTAACTTAACTAGGAGAAGCTAGAATAATTACCTTGTAAAATAGCAAGTGGAGGAGCTTGGACTTCCCAATTCTTAAGAAAGAAGCCGAGAGCTTCATGAAGAAATGGAGGGTTTGGTGTTTTGTGATTTGTTTTGCTTGGTTGCTAGGTTTTTTGTTTTGTTTTAGGTCAATTACCCATTTACCCTTAATTTTGTGTGGTTAATATTCCACCACATTTCCTTCCCTCTTATGTCATGCTTGCATCACTTTGTGATGTCATCACCCCTCCTTTGTCCTCTTTCTATTGGTTGGATGACTCCATCCTCTCTAATCCCTTTGATTAACTTCCTAATTGTTTGCCTAATGACCGCTGATCTGTTATACGGTTCGCTCAACTTTCGTTTTCGTTTATCGTTTGAGGGATCATACCCGGGATCTTATTACTTAGGTTCCCTTAACCTTTCTCAATATATTGTATTCCTTTTATGATCCTCTCTTATAATCCTTTAATTGAAATCCTTTTTATCCTGTTACCTTATACTCAATTATTTCCGTATCTAGTGGATTTCCGGGAAAATCAAAGTGTTCGGAAATTGGATTCTGACGATCTTTACATACACTTATATACCACATAGAGTACTAATAATATCCCAGAAGATCAATAACAGAACCCCTACATAGTGTGGCATGAAAAGTTTTCTCATTCAGCATAATCTGCAAAATCACTATTCATAAGGGTTTCAAAAATTTCCAAAAATTGGGGTTATTACAGTCTCCCCTCCTTAAAAGGATTCCGTCCCGGAATCAAAATAGAAAATGAATCGGGATACTCTCTTAGCATTGCACTTTCTAACTCTCGAGTAAATTTTCCCACATTGTGGTTCTACCATCAAACTCTGACTAGTTTGATAACCCTTTTCCTAAGCAATTGTTCCTTCTTCAACCTATACCCTTCCTGGTTGCTCCATATAGGTTACGTCGGGTTGCATGTCTATGCGCTCATATGCCCCTATTTGTCTGGCATCCGAATTATACTTCCTTAACATTGATACGTAAAACACGTTATGACTTGCTACATGTTCTGGGGTAGGGCTAGCTCATATGCTAACTTCCCAATACTTTTTAATATATCCAAGGGTCCGACAAATTGTGGACTTAGCTTTCCTTTCTTTCTGAATCTCAATAACCCCTTCCAAGGGAATACCTATAACAACACTAGGTCCCCTACTTCCCATTCCTTGTCCTTTCGTGCCAAATCAACATACTTCTTATGTCCATCTTGGGCTACTATCAGCCGTCCTCTGATTAGATCTATTATATCCTTGGTCCTTTGGACTACTGCGGGTCCGAGCATCTTGCACTCTACAACTTCATCCTAACATAAGGGAGATCGACATTGTCTTCCCTCAAGGATCTCATAAGGCGATACCTCGATACTGACATACGATCGATTATCGTGATATAACTTAATCCCCATTAAGTGATCATTCCAAATTCTTTCAAGTCTATTGCACAGACTCTCATTATAGCTTTTAGCATTAGAGCTTTTGCTTCTTAATACCCATTCTTTTCCAGTTCGTAATCGCTACTACCTTCCGTTCCTAATATTATACTGGTTATACTTTTGCTCGTTAGCGTTCTATAACCTTTTAATAACCACGTCAACCTTAGTATCACGAATGTGTTTCCATTCCGAATACTACCACAACTTTATTACTCCTTTTTCAGCTGTTTCTATTTCCCAAAGTTTGATCAATCATATAGAAGTAAAGGAATTTGTTGAGAGATCACTATGATCATGAACACTTGTTCTATTGCATAGTCAGTACAGAAGGTGGCCAGCCTTTAGTACTTGACAAGCAATTAAACAATAGATGGTATCCTACTAGGCTTCTATCACACAGATAGATAGTCATTCGGCAATACCTCCCCTTCTGGAAGGGTTGTTCTTCTCAGCTTACATGAAATGAAAAGAAGAGAAAAGAACAAACTGAAGAGAATTGTATATTCGTAAAAAAAAAAAAATTATTGCCATAAAATATCTGGCTTGGAATCTACCTCTGAACTATAGAGGTTTGTCATAGGAGAACAAAACATATATGTATTTATATCAACATCAAGTATTATAGCATCGTATCTCACATGCCTAAATATTTTTGCTATTCCGTCCATCATTCTATGGACCCATGCTCTTCCTTGAGCTTATACACAATCACCTTTGAAACTCCCTCGATATCGAAAATCAAATCTGGGATCTCATTCTAGACATCATCGTTACTAGAATTCTATGCTTGCACCGTAACCTTCCTCATATAATAATACGACTCTCTATTGATAAGAAAGAATAAATATTCAATAGGTAGATACTCTACTTAATTAGTCTATCAATGATAACTTATACACTACCACGACCCATTTAGTGGTACTCAATCTCAATATCCATTCCAATACAACTCTCACGGTTGTAATCAGCTCGTTACTCGCAGAATCATTGCTGCCTTACTATGGTCCACCACTGGCCTACTGTCATCATTCACTTTCCATGAAATCTTAATATCTAACCATACGGAGTCCATATATGTCGTATCTAATTCTTCTAAGGATTTAACATAATCACCATTCTTGATTCATGAAGAACACTCCTGAACTTGACGTACATATGACATGAAGCAGATAAAATTGCAGAAGAGTTTCAATCAAAGCAACGATAGCAGGTTAATACCATTCTTAATCGTATGCCTTCAATAGAAGACTTAACTCCAAGGTTCGTTTAGTCCTTTTTGAAATATGGTCCTGGATTATTCTCAAGAGAGGACCTTCTAAGATAGATAGCCCGTTCATGGCGATTACACGAATTAAACCTTTACCAACTACTATTACAGTTGGGTATTGCACAGTCATCAGAAGGAATGTCAATCTTCCAAACCATAATACAACCTTCACAGCTTTAACCATCATCACTGTATTCTTTTGGCACAAGCGCCTATAATTATCCTCTTACCTTTAAAGTGTCGGCCACCTCTTTTGCCTTTCCTGATAGTAAAATTTCCTTACAGTCAATGTCATTTTAACCACCTCCAAATAAATTTTCTACCTTATTTCAATCACTGCTTATGTGAAAATGCTTTTCTTTAATATCTGATGAGTAAATAAAAAAAATATCACCATTTTTCCATAAGTTATTGCCTCAATCTTTAGAGGTTAATCACTGTCACGACTGACTCTCAATCATACTTAGAACATCTTTTATCTTAGGTCCTAATTGCCCTGAACAATTTTGACCTTTACTGGTTCGATCCATACTTTCTCGTGGTTTAACACGTGCCTCACTTGGCATCAATATAATTACGTCATATTTCCTTTATCAACATTTCTATTCTTGAGAATTTTGAATATTACCTTTCTCCTTGTAAAACCTCTAGGGTTATCCTTGAATCGTTCCTCCTGTATTCCTTAGTTACAGTGCATATCAAAATACCATTTACTAATACCAGAATCATTGTCTCTATACTTCTGAAAAATTTCTCCACTGATCCTTAAAGGTTATTATTACCCTAATCCTTTCCAAATCATACTGTCAAAACTCATACTGTCCCTATTAAGGGTGAAATGCCAACCTTTATGCATTCCCCTAGGATTCATTTTAAGTTACCGATGTTCTATCCTTAATTCCACCTTTAAAAGGTACCTGCATCCTTCCATGGATAAATCAAGTCATATATCCCTGATAAGGGTGTCTTATTCAATCATTCCCACCTCGATAGTATATGCCTAATTTCACAATAACATTTGTATTCAAAATGAGGTCAATCAATATAGCCTCCAAAAGATAACAACGGTTATCCGCTTGTCTTGCCTAATTTGGTAACGATAACAAGGATGTTCTGGAAGATATTGGTCGTGTTCTACGTGAACTTCTTCTTAATAATTCCTTATTTACTTTTGTTGTTTATCTCAACAGTCATCTCAATGTTGGGATATCTCTCATACCTGGCGTCTCCCTTTCTGGGTATCGAGCCACCGGTCTTACATTTCACATTCTTGAAGGTCACTTCCTTCATCCAATTTTCCTACCTTCTTACTTTCTTGTCTCCTTAGTCTATCCGCGTCTTATTATTTATCCTTCGAACTATCTCAAGGTTTCCTTGAATCCTCCCAACTTACTAGGGATAAAATATATGTATCTCTTATGCCTTCACCCAGCAATTTTAACTCATGGTGAATCACCCTCATCCTGACGATTACATACTTTTCTATTTCTATTGCTACGAGTCTTTAGGGTTTCCTCATACCCAATTCCTTTATCATTCCTCAAACTCTATTGCCTTTATATTCCTTTCCACTTCAGTTTCTTTTTATTTTCCTTTCTCTTATCGTTATTTCATGAACCAACACAACATAAGCATTGATTTCAAACATCCCGTCATTCTGGATTCGTGTCCTCAGAACGAATCTTGACAACTTTTACAACTTAGATTCATAATTTATCATACTTGTCTGCCTTTGTTCTAACTCTAAAGCTTTTACACTATCTCCATAACCTTGGGAATTACTTTCCTGAAAACAATTTACTGAACTCAAATCAGTTTATTATAATCTCTTGCTCCGTGCCTTCCTTGGCCTTTCACTAGCCAGGTGGTCTCTCTCTTGGGAGGGTAAGTGACAAAAACAGTCTTTTGTGATTCGTCAATCATTCAGAATCTCAAATGATTCCTCTATTTCCTTTAGCCAGGCTCTTGCCTCGACTAGGTCAACCTGTTCCTTGGAATTCTGAGAGCTTAACGATTTAAAGGTCATGAAAGAATTTCCTGCCACATTGTTTCCTCAAGGTGGTGGTTGGGGATAATAGTCTAAGTTCTTTTTTAGACAGGTCCATGAATTTCCGTATAGGAGTACCATCTCGGGTCTCCTTATCTCGCTCGACTTTTGTTTTCTTAGTCTAAATATTTCTTCCTACTCCCCATAATTGGGGTCATCTTTTAATTTAAAATCCTCATTTTTCACTTTATTATGTTATGGGTTCTTTCTATCTTGATGGCGACCTCCCTGACTATCACGTTCAGGGTTTGCTCTAAATCTTATTCCTCAAACTAGCTTTCATCTAAGATCTCATCTTTAAGCTCTTGAACATTTGGAACCCAAATTCTGTAAGAATACCTCATTATTCCCTTATCATCTTTCTCGATATTAATCTTTTATCTAATTGTTGGCTCTCTGCCTTCGTTCATCACTTTTTCTTGCACAATCTGTTCTTTTCCAATAATTTGAACTGTATTGCAATCTCAAACAGCTTTTCGGTACCGGCTCCGGTTACCTTCACTTCTATTTCCATTTTCTCAAAATCTCTTATCAACTCTCCCAAGACATTATCATCTTGAGTCTCTCCTTTTTACTTAGGGCATCAGCCACCATATTGGCTTTCCCCGAATGATAAAGAATCTCCCAATCATAATTCTTGATTAGCTCTAACCGCCTCCTCTGGCGTATGTTGAGCTCTTTCTACGTAAAAATGTACTAGAGCTCCTATGGTTTGTGAATCTCGCACTTCTCTTCATACAAGTAGTGCCTCCAATCTTTAGGGCAAAACTATTGCCATGAGCCCAAGCTCATAGGTGGGGATATCGAATTTTATATTCCCTTAATTTTCTTGACGCGTACGCGATTACCTTGCTGTGCTGTATAAGAAGCACCCAAATTCCTTATGCGAAGCGTCAATACAAATCACAAAATCTTCTTTTCCATCCGGCAATGCCATCATAGGGGCCGTCACCAATCTTTGCTTCAGTTCTTAAAAGCTGTTCTCGCATTTCTCTGTCCATTCAAACTTCTCAGTCTTACGAGTAAGCCGCGTTAAAGGGGGCTACTATCTTTACAAACTTGAACGAACCTCCGGTAGTGATCGACCAATCCTACCTCTGGTAGTCGACCTAACCATGGTCATCAATTCATCAGTGGTCCTTTATTCATTCTTGTCAGGATCCTCCATGGGATCCTCCTCAGCAACTATCCCTTCTAGGACAACATCCTCAACCGCTACATCCTCAATATCAACATCATCCGGTCCTGCATTAGGACACTCTGTCGGATCCACAATCCGATCTCCAATTAGTAATAAAACATCATCGCGCCGTTGCTCCTCAACCTCAGGGTTCGGAGTCCCGCTACCATATACGATAACGAACTACGCCTCTATCGCTACATTTATAAGGGTTCCCATAAGGGTTTTACCTGTCAGTACTACGTTAGGTAGTCCGACTATGAACTTGGCAAGAGTTCTTATTATCTTAGTGAACTTATTATCTTAACGTCATATCATCTCTGAGGTTTATAACTGTTAGATATATTTGATAATGTCTTGGCTAATATGTTTTATGTTTAGCTTTCAGATCTTACGTGAACAGGATAAATCAGTACTTAACTGTTGATCAGTACTTATACTGGAAGTCAGGACTTAAGGATATCAGTACTTATATTATCAGGAGATAATCATCAGAAGATAGATATCAGAACTTAAGTGCTGAAGAACAATCAGATAAGGACAGTAGCTGATTAAAGGAAAGAAGATCGAGATAAACATAAGAAGAGATATGCATGAAGAAGGAATTCCATGAAGAATGGAATACTTGGAAGAAAATATATCTGATTGATATATTTTAGGAAGCAGAATTATATTCCATATCAATTAGCGATTATCTTGTAACTGTGTAGTATATAAACACAGACATAGGGTTTACACTATAAGTGTTATCATTATTAGAAAAGATTATTCATTGTAACCCTAGCAGCTCTCGTGATATTTGTTCATCACTGAGAGGTAACAGTTCTATACTGTAACAGAGTTTATTGTTTCAATAAAGTTTGTTTTCTGTTACTTAAGTTCTTAAAGTTCGATTTGAGTGTACTATACACTGTATTCACCCCCTCTACAGTGTGTGTGTGTGTGACCTAACAATTGGTATCAGAGCCTATCTATTAACTTACATACAGTTAAAGATCCAAACACAATCATGTCGGACACAGAAACTCTAACTAAGCCTACTACAACTGAGGAACCACCAAAGACATAAATTCAGAGTCGGTATGAGACCATCAGAGTCCCCATACTGAGACCATCTGAATATCCCATATGGAAGGTAAGGATGACCATGTTCCTGGAAGCAACAGATCCAGAATACCTGGATAGAATCAAGGAAGGTCCTCACAAACCAACCAAACTCGCTGTTGCAGTTGCAGGTGAAGCAGCAATGACCGTACCAAATGAGAAGAGTGATTCTACTGTTGAGGACATAGCATCAATTGCTAAGGATGCTAAGGTACGACACTTACTGCATAGTGCCATTGATAATGTAATGTCAAACAGGGTAATCAACTGCAAGACTGCTAAGGAGATATGGGATGCTCTGGAAACAAGATGTCAGGGAACTGACACAATTAAGAAGAACAGGAAGACAATACTCACTCAAGAGTATGAACACTTTGACTCAAAGACTAATGAGTCATTGAATGATTTATATGATAG
The DNA here is from genome assembly GCF_009905375.1 of Apium graveolens. Taxonomy (NCBI): domain Eukaryota; kingdom Viridiplantae; phylum Streptophyta; class Magnoliopsida; order Apiales; family Apiaceae; genus Apium; species Apium graveolens. The sequence continues at coordinate 38,646,431 of NC_133648.1, forward strand.
ATTTGTCAAACTTTTGAATGATTTGTCATTGGTTGATAAAGAGTATGATCTTGAAGATTCAAACCTTAAGTTCCTGTTAGCTCTTCCTGAATGCTGGGATTTGAAGGCAACGAAAATAAGAGACAACTACAATCTTAATGAAATAACTCTTGACGAAATCTATGGAATGCTCAAGACTCATGAGATGGAGATGGAACAAAGAAGCAAGAGGAAATGAGGAAAGTCAAGGACAGTTGCTCTTAAGGCTGAAGAAGAATTCCCCAAAGCAGCTTTCTCAAAGAAAGACAAGGGTAAAGCTCTTTTCATAAAGTCTGATACTGAGTCATCAAGTTCTGAGAGTGATGATGACTCAGATTCTGAAAGCTTGTGTGAGACTGATGCTGATGAGGAGATGATGAAGCTGTGTGCTCTTATGGTGAAAGGAATCACCAAGATTGCATACAGGAAGTTCAGGAAGGGAAAGAAGTTTTCGAGAAAAAACATAAGTTCTGATAAGAAGAATTTCAGAAGATCTGAAGGCAGAGGAGGAAAGTCTGACAGAGGAGATTACACCAATGTTAAATGCTATAACTGTGGTGAGAAAGGCCACATATCTCCTGACTGCAAGAAGGTAAAGGGTGACAGAGGCAAGGCTCTTGTCACAAAGCAGAAAAGCTGGACAGACACTTCAAACTCTGAAAGTGAGGAGAACTATGCACTGATGGCAAATGTTGATAAAGAAAGTGCTGAGAGCAGTTCTGAAGCTGTTGAAACAAAGGTACCTCAGACTACTTATGCTTTTCATACTGATGATATTAATGAGTTGAGAAGATATCTTAAAACCATGTTTGTTAGTTATAGAGATCAAACCTTAACATGTGAAAGATTAACTTCTGAAAATCTTGCTTTTAAGAAAAGAAATGATTTCTTAGAAAAAGAGTTAGTTATATTCCATCAAACTCAGAAGGATAGAGATGATGCTTTTTATGTTAGGGATGAAGTGCTAAAAATGAATGAATCTCTAAAAACTGAGTTAGAAAAGGAAAGAGAGATAATCAGGACTTGGACTAACTCTGGCAGAACAACTCAAAATTTGCTAAGTAGTGAAAATTGGAAAGAGGGCTTAGGTTATGGAGAGAATAAGAATGATAAAGGAACTGAAGAAATTAAGCATGTTGTTAAGCAAAAGCCAAAGTTAAAACCTGTTAAGTTTGTAACTTTAAAGTCTGATAATGAGAAATCAGAAGTTAAAGAGGAATTAACTTCTGACAAACTAAAACAGGAAAAGACAGCTGAAGTAAACATAGGCTTAATGACAAAGAAGCAGCTTAAGCATAAGCTGAAAGATGTCAAGAATGCAAACAAGGTAAAATCACCTAGGAAAAATAGGAATGGAAAGGAAGGTGTGAATAAAAGCAATGATTATAAACCTGTTCCTGATGCTCCTAGGAAAATATGTCATAACTGTGGAAGTTCTAACCATCTGGCTTCTTTTTGCAGGAAAAATAAGAATATTAACTCCTTACCTTCAAAATCAGGAGTTAAGAGTCAGTCTGTTAGATACAAACCACAAAATCCTTATTTTCATTGTGGTATTTTATGGCATTCCATTTATACTTGTAAGGAATATCATAGTTTGTACTATGATTATTATCAAATAAAACCTTCTTTGAAGAAAGTTTCCATTGTTCCTTCTAGTGTAAATTCTGATTCAAAGTCTGATAATGTAAATTCTGATAAGAAAAATGTTAACATAAACTCTGATGCTAAATCTGCTGCAAATGTTAACAAACTTAATAAGGCCAAAGGATCCAAGCAAGTCTGGGTCCTTAAAACTAATAATTAGTGGTCTTTGTGATTGCAGGGCAACAGGAAAAATATTCCAGTTCTGGACAGTGGATGTTCAGGACATATGACTGGAAATAAGGCCCTGCTATCAGACTTTGTGGAGAAAGCTGGCCCAAGTGTTTCTTATGGAGATGGCAACATTGGAAAAACATTGGGATATGGCAATATCAATCTTGGAAATGTCATAATTAAACAAGTAGCTCTGGTCTCAGGACTTAAACACAACCTACTGAGTATAAGTCAAATCTGTGACAGAGGTTATCATGTTGATTTCTTTGAAGAACACTGTGAAGTTGTGAGTAAATCTAAAGGCAAAGTTGTTCTGAAAGGATACAGACGTGGTAACATTTATAAAGCTAAGCTTTCAACAAGTACTGATGGCTCTGCAATCTGCCTGTTAAGTAGAGCATCAATTGAAGAAAGCTGGAATTGGCATAAGAAACTCTCTCATTTAAATTTCAACAATATAAATGAACTGGTCAAGAAAGATCTTGTGAGAGGATTGCCAAACACAGTATTTGCTCCTGATGGTCTTTGTGATTCATGTCAGAAAGCCAAACAAAGAAAATCTTAATTCAAGAGCAAGACTGATTCATCAATTCTTGAGCCTTATCATCTTATACATGTTGATCTATTTGGTCCAGTAAATGTCATGTCTATTGCAAAGAAGAAGTATGCATTGGTCATAATGGATGAGTTCACCAGATACACATGGGTGTATTTCTTGCACACAAAAAGTGAAACTGCATCTATCTTGATTGATCATGTCAAACAACTGGATAAAATGGTCAAAGATTCTGTGAAAATTTTAAGGAGTGATAATGGCACTGAGTTCAAGAATTTGATAATGGAAGAGTTCTGCAAAAGCCATGGAATAAAGCAAGAATTTTCTGCTCCTGGAACTCCACAGCAAAATGGAGTTGTTGAAAGGAAGAATAGAACTCTCATTGAAGCTGCACGTACAATGCTTGAAGAAGCAAAGCTTCCAACCTATTTCTGGGCTGAAGCTGTGCAGACTGCTTGTTTTACTCAAAATGCAACACTCATTAACAAACATGGAAAAACACCATATGAGATGGTGAAGAAAAAGAAGCCAAATCTGAAATATTTTCATGTATTTGGATGCAAGTGTTTTGTTCTCAAGACTCATCCTGAACAGCTATCAAAGTTTGATCTAAAAGCTGATGAAGGAATCTTTGTTGGATATCCACTTTCCACAAAAGCCTTCAGAGTCTATAATTTGAGAACAAAAGTGGTCATGGAATCTATCAATGTCTCTTTTGATGACAAGAAGATCACTGGTCTTAAAGATTTCATTGACCATGATCCGCTGAGATTTGAAAATGAAGACTCATATTCTGATACTGAAAAACCTGACAGCCTAAGTCCTGATACTGCAAACTCTGATGGATTAAACTCTGATGTTATTGAAACTGTGGTGACTACGTTAAAGGAAGATGCCCCTATGCAGGGGGAGCATACTCAAGATCCTACCACATCTCAAGAAACATCCGAACATGCATCTGGCTCTTCAAGTTCTGATTCGTCAAGTTCTGATAAGCCAAGTTCTGATAGTACTGAAAATCTAAATACTGAAGAATCCAACTCAGAGAGCATAGTTTTAGGGGGAGCATCAGAAAATGAAAATGAAGATAGCATGGATCATGGGGGAGCATCCAGTTCTAGAGAAAACCTTCCATCTGCAAGGAAGTGGACAAAATCATATACACCTGATTTGATAATTGGAAATCCTGATGCAGGTGTCAGAACTAGAATAGGTACTTCAAATGAGTGTCTTTACAATTCTTTTCTCTCTCAGACTGAGCCAAAGAAAGTGGAAGAAGCTCTTCAAGATGCTGATTGGGTGCAAGCAATGCAGGAAGAGTTGAATGAATTTGAAAGAAACAAAGTCTGGACCCTAGTACCAAGACCAAAGAATAGATCTGTTGTTGGTACAAAGTGGGTATTCAGAAACAAAACTGACAGTGATGGCATAATTACAATGAATAAGGCAAGGCTGGTTGCAAAAGGATATTCTCAACAGGAGGGAATTGATTATGATGAAACATTTGCACCAGTTGCTAGGTTAGAAGCCATAAGGATATTTTTGGCTTATGCTGCTCACAAAAAGTTTACTGTCTTTCAAATGGATGTGAAAAGTGCTTTTCTCAATGGAGAATTGGAGGAAGAGGTATATGTTGAACAACCTCCAGGTTTTGTAGATACCAAACATCCAGACTATGTCTACAGACTTGACAAAGCACTTTATGGACTTAAGCAAGCTCCTAGAGCATGGTATGAGACTTTAGCTCAGTTTTTTCTGGAAAGTGGATTCAACAGAGGGACAATAGACAAAACACTGTTCTACCTCAACCATGGAAAGAACTTACTTCTGGTCCAGATTTATGTTGATGATATCATTTTTGGATCTACAAATGACAAACTTTACAAGAAGTTTGCCAAACTAATGCAGTCAAGATATCAGATGAGTATGATGGGGGAACTTAGCTATTTTCTGGGCCTTCAAGTCAAGCAGAATGAGGAAGGCACTTTTATTTGTCAAACCAAGTACACCAGAAACTTGCTAAAGAAATTTGGAATGCAAGATTGTTCAAGTGCATCCACTCCAATGGCCACTGCAACAAAACTGGATAAGGATACCGGTAAATCAGTAGATATTACTGACTACAGAGGTATGATTGGCTCTCTACTCTATCTAACTGCTAGTAGACCTGATATCATGTATGCTACCTGTCTTTGTGCAAGATTTCAAGCAGATCCAAGAGAAACTCACTTAACAGCTGTAAAAAGAATCTTTAAGTATCTTAAAGGGACAGCTGCTCTGGGATTATGGTATCCTAGAGAATCAGATTTTAAACTAATAGGTTACTCAGATGCAGATTTTGCAGGTTGCAAAATTGACAGGAAAAGCACAAGTGGAAGCTGCCAATTTCTTGGAGGCAGATTGGTTTCTTGGTACAGTAAGAAACAAAAGTCAATTTCCACATCAACTGCAGAAGCTGAGTATATTGCTGCAGGAAGCTGTTGTGCACAGATTCTTTGGATGAAGAATCAGTTACTGGATTATGGGTTAACATATTTCAAAATCCCTATTTACTATGATAATCAAAGTGCTATTGCTATGACAGGTAATCCAGTTCAACACTCAATGACAAAGCACATCAGCATCAGGTACCACTTCATCAGGGAACATGTGGATGAAGGTACAGTGGAATTGCATTTTGTTCCCACAGATCAACAGTTGGCAGATATCTTCACAAAACCATTATGTGAAGCTACTTTTACAACATTGGTAAATGAACTTGGAATGGTTTCAGGTTCTTTCTCTAAATCTGCTTAGACTTGTTCTGTATTATCAGACTTTATGCTCAGTATTTACAGAATTAATCTCATTGTGTATTCTGTGCTTAATTGATAAATGTCTTTAAGTACTGACTGTTGTCTGATATATGTTTCTAAACTCTGATAAGTGATATGTCTGTTCTAGTACCTATTCAATCCTATGAGGATAACTGTGCTAGATACTGACCTAGTAGTCTTCAATAAACAAATGATTCCATGGAAGAAGTAATTATTTCAGTGGAAATCTTATGACACTAGCAAATTCTGATAACTGAGCTTAGTTAAGTTCACTTTGTATATCTTATTACTAAGTCACAAATTAAAATAATGCTACTCATCTGTTAAGTTCTGACACTAGTAAAACTGCTGAATGTACTAAGTGCTGATAGACCTCTCTTATCAAAAGAAAAAGCAAAAAGATCAAAGATTAAAATCAGGTACTCCTTTGAGATCTAGAGTAAAAATGTGGAAGGGACGACCCAAGTGCATTGCTGGTATTAAGTAAATATGCATCAGAAAAGCAAAATATTTTCTTGGTGACTTTTTACACTCTATGATTACTGGAGAAATACTCTGATAATAGCATAAATTCTGATAAACAGTCGTGACTCACTTACACTGAGAAGCCACCGTAAAATAGAATTTCAAAAGATGCATAAAATTAGCACAAAACAGTTGAGGTGGACTCAAGCATAAACTCATTCTTCAGTAGGTTTCAGGACAATGACAGATCTTTAGCAAAATTTTAGTTATGCCTTATTTCTAAGATGTACTGAAGTGAATCAGACTTTACTCTTTGTCTGTTTTTAGCTTAATGCACACACTAATCACTCCATCTGAATGATGAAAATTTATGTGGTGGTCTATGTTATTTTAGATAAACAGTCATTGTGTCATTATTGCACAAATTCTAAGGACAAGTTCTAAGTTACACGTTCTGATGATTAAGTTCTGACGTCCATAACTCAGAATTTGTATGAGTATTTACTAAGATGGGCATTCCTTTTTTGAGTTAAGAAATTATGTTCTGATGACTGTTAAGTTCTGGTATAGGTCTAAGTTCTGATTTCTCAGTCTAATCCTTTACTTGACTTATCTGTGAATAAAATTTGGTAACAGTCTCAGTTCGAACTAAAATATGTTGAAGTGGAAGAGTAATAGTCACTATGATTAGGATTAATGGTATTTGTCCTTGAACAGTCCACTGTTTCTTGTGTCTTGTGCGGTCTAGACCATGACTCCTCTTTCCAATGACTGTTATTTTTTTCAAAGTCTAGGGAGACGAGGTAGAATTAATTCTACCTGTCAGCATTAAATATCTTTGCGTCTCTTGGCATTCTCTTGCCTATATAAGCAACCACTTCACATCAGTCTTTCCATCACATTCTTCTCACACACTTATCCTCCTTCTTCTATCAAAAACACAATGGTTCGATACAACATGTTTTTGAACAACCAAACCTTCAATCTGGAGCTAAGTTGTGCCGAGTGGCAGCAGGAATGGCATGTCACAGCCATTCCTGAGGAGATATGGGACTCTGTCCCACAGGTGGTACTGACACGCCTCCTGTTCTTCTATATGGACTACCATCGCCATCTGGAGCGATTGGAGTAGGAAAGGCGGGAAGCTATCCGTCAGCAAGAGCGAATCATACGACTCGCCATCTTGTTCGTCGAAGATAGGAAGAGGAAGATGACTTAATCTTGTCTTCTTCCTGTTCTTCTTCATCCTCAGCTTTGTCAGGCTTCTTAGCTAGGACTAAAGCTGTTGATGTTAGGATTAGGAGCTTAGGGAAAATCTTGTATAAGTACTGATGTAAATTTCCATTTCATAAATGTATTGACTTGATATATTAATGAAAATTGTTTTTACTTCAAGATTTTGTCTCTGAGTTATTTTATCTTCTGTTGATAAATCCTGATTGATATTCTGATGACCATTTAAATTTTGTTTTTATTTAAGTTCTGATTCTCTGTCAGCACTTATTCATCGAAATTATCTCGGTCATTTTTAACATGATTTATTTTTAGAATATTAATGTTGCAGTGAAAAATAATTCAATCAGTGCTAACGGTTTAAATTTTGAATTAAAACTGTTTCTCTTGATTAATGGAACGGTTTTTCCTTGAAACAAGGCAACTGGGTAAGTAATCATTCCTGTTTTCTCGAGCCCAGTAACTATCCGTTATTACTGCATGTCTGACAGGTGTCCAACGGTAATATTTTTTTGTATAAGTACAGCAGAGAGAAGATTTCTGTAATCTTTTTAATTTCTTCATCTTTTATCTCTCTTCTTACTTTTACTCTCCTTCACTTTACTTTTTCCGTTGTTTTCATACAGACATTATCTCAAACACCTAACAGGCATACTTAATTCTCAATTTTTTCACATGGCACCAAAGGATTTAATCATTGATGGAGCTAAGTTTGTTCCAAACAACTATGCTGCAATTCTTGATCATGCTGACGCTCCATCTGAATTGCACTTTGTGCAAGATCTTCTTGCACATAGTGAGGTTGGGTACGCCTTAACTAAGCTTGAATTATTTTCAAGTCAATAAGTTCTGAGGTTCTGGAGGACTGGCATTTTTGATGATGGTGGTAACCGTGGAACTCCCAGTATTATCTTCCAAGTGGGTGATTCATCTTTTGTAGTCACTCCTGGTACAGTACGCAGGGCTTTACATCTTCCAGAGGATTGTATTTTCTCAGTTCCAGAGGACTCAGCCCTTCAGGAGTTAATGGCTGAATTGGGATATGAAAAGAGTCTGACGAAACTTGGACAGTTGAAACGGGCTAATATCAGAAGAGAATGGAGTTTCTTCTTTGATTGCATCACCAAAGCTTTTGGGAACAAATGTTCAAATTTTGATGCTATCCCAATTCTGAGTCAGCACATAGGGTATGCTATTATCCATCAAACTCGTTTTGATTTTGCAACTGGAATAATTGGTTTTATTGGGGATAGGATGACAGAGGATCAAGATGTTGTTTATTTTGCTAGATTCTGTCAACTTATTTACACGTATTGTACTGCTGAACCCCAGTTAGTCAGCACTCAAACCCCACCTTTTAAGGTTGCAAAAAGGTACTTTAACGACCTGATAAATGCTAACACAAAGAAATTAATGGTGAGACCATTACAGATTCCTCAGTCTATGAAACAGATTCTGGTAAATGCTGATCCTGCTACTTACAAATCTGTTTACTCAAATGTTCAACCAACTCACCATAACCAAAATCCATCAACCTCAGTACCTACCTCTCATTCTATTCAACCTACCCTCAGAACTTATCTCAAATCCTATCTCTCCACTTCACAGACTGCTCAACCTTCTTCTTCAGCACCTACTGTTAAGCCTACATCCTCTAAGCCAAAGAGAACAAAGACTGTTCCTCAAACACCTCAAAAGAGGAGGAGATTTACTTTGAGAGATGAATCAGATTCTGAGGAACAGATTCCTTCTTCAGAACCTGTGGTGGTTGAAGCTGAGAAAGCAACTTCTCAGAAGGATTCTGAAATTGGGGGTTCTAGGCTTCTCAAGAGGCTTAGACGTATGATAGTTCCTGAAACTCCCAAGGAATCCAAATCAACAAGGAAGTACAAGAAACAGAGGCCACAAAGGCCAGTTTCAGATGATGAGGAGGAAGCAGCTAAGGAAGGGGATCAGGAATCTCTGATCTCACAAGGCAAGGAATTTGCTCCAGTCACTTCTTCTCCATCCACTCCCTCTCAGGAAGCTGTATCTGACAAGGCTAACTCACCATCTGTGTCTCTTGTTGATCCAGGCACAAGTGCTGAAATTGATATTCAGAACTTGGTTGTGCCTGCAATTCTTTTCTTAGAAGCTCCAACAGCAAAGAATCCTTCCACAACACCTGTTACTGATGCTGTTCAAACTCCAGAGTTATCAACAACACCTTCTCTGCATCAAGATGCTGATGATCAGATTTTAGGTGAGCATCAGGATATGGCTGTTGATCAGAACTTAGTATCAGATCATCAATTAGAGGATGCTGAAGCCTCCATTGCTACTCACACTGTTGTCTTATCAGAAGATACTGATTCTTTAAGTTCTGATGCTGCAAATATTGGAGATACTGGTGAAGCTGCTACAACTGTAGATGCTGATGAAGCAGGTCCTTCAGGACATACTCCTCCATCGACTCTTCCTAAGTCTGAATTGTTAAAGGAGTTTGTTATCAGGGATGCACCAGTGCCTTGGAGTGAAATTCCAGCAGGTCAGGAGTGGACTAAGGAATGGAACTCAGTTTCATGTGTTCCAAATGCTTTACATCTTGCTGAGCACTTGACTAAAGCTGATGAAATGTTAAATTCTGATGATTTTAAAACCCAGCTTAGAGTCACTGCATTGAGTACTAAACATCTACAAGGTCTTCATTCTGATACTCATGCAGAGCTACACAAGATTCAGGAGAACTTTATCAAACAGGAACAAGTTTGGAAACTTGATAAGAAAAAGTTCTTCCAACCTACCATTGACAGGGTTGCTTATATTGAGAAAACTCAAGAGAAACAACAAGCTCAGATTGATCAAATTCTGACAAATCAAGCTTCTCAGCAATCACAACTTACTGAAATCCAGACCTCAGTGGAACTACTTATCTCTCTTTTATTACCTGCTGATGCCAAAAAGGGGGAGAAGGTAATTAAGTCCAAATGCAAAACCAACAAGACACTGCAAGGAAAAGATGATGGAAAAGATGACCAAGGAACCTCTGGAATGGGTAGTGGTCATAGTCAAGGTAGAAGGTTTACATCAAGACAAGCTAGTCACAGAACAAGTTCTGATACTGGGAAAAGAATAAGTTCTGCTGCTGGTAAAAGGATAAGTTCTGATGAACTTCTAAATCTTGATGAGGAAATGTCAAGACAGTTATTTCTTCAAGAAAATCCAGGGATGGACTTGGAAAGTTTAAAGGAAGAAGAAGCCAGACTTAAATCAGAGAAAGTCACATCTAAATCTGAAGCTTCTGGTAAAAAGTTACTTCCAAAACCTAAAGGCATTGTGATCAAAGAAAGGACACATACTGAAGCAACATTGGCTAGATCACAACCACAGATAGATCCAAGATCCAAGGGTAAAAAAAAGGTTGGTGAACCTATCAAGCCTTATGTACCTCCTGAGGAAGAAAAAATTACTGATGGAAAAGATGATCTTGCTCTGACTTCAAGAAAAGTTCTTAAAACAACCTCTGACATGGCTCAAGTTGTTCAGAGTCAAGAAATTGTAAGTTCTGATATTCAGAAGAAGCAAGTAACCTCTGACAGTGCTCAAGTTAACTTGATATCAGAAAATAGATCAAAGACACTCCTACCAGGATTCACTAAAGCAAAACAGACTCAATCTTTGAAGACTACTGCAAGTGGTTTTGAAGCAAGAGTAATTACTGGAAAGGAAGCTAGAGATAAAACTGGATTGGGAAGTGCTGATGAAAGAAGAGTACACAACACTACCAATGATCCAACTTCCTTGAGTGAACCAGGTATTGGAGCAACTCCTGAGAGATTGAATCAACTGGAATCTGTACAGATGGTTTATCATACCTACTTGAAAGAATACATCATGTTGTATTTCATGACAGATGGTAGGGTTTATCATATAAGACAAAATGCCATTCCTTTGAAGTATTTTGAAGAATTGGAGCATGTACTTTTCTTACTTCAAGTGGATGACAGAATAACAGAGACTGCTGCAAACTACTTAAAAGAACAGATTCAGAGACAGAAAAGGCTTTATTCTGTTAAGTCTGACAGCAGATATGTTCCAAAGTACAGAGATCATAATGGTGATATTGTTGATATGAAGCCTAATACTGCACAGATCAGAACGTATCTTGGTATTAAGGGACTTGAATTCAATCTTGAGTCTGACAAAGCTTATGTCATAAGACTAGATCAGGAGTTAAGAAAAGCAAAGATTAATGATCTCAGAGCTGCAATCTTTCAAACTGGTGAAGATACTACAGAGCTTAAAGGTGTTAAACGGAGAATGATTGATGAACTAAGATATGCTGAGAAATGTTTGTTGAAGAACTATCTCAGAACAACTCCTGACATCAGAGAGATCAGAAAATGAAGAAGCCAAGTCGAAGATCTACAACTGCTTAAATTCTGATATTTATACAGATTGAAGTTATTATCAGAAGTTGAAATTGGTAAAAACTTTAAGGACTGTAAGTTGTAGTTATCTAGTCTATTTCTCATGCATTTGTACTTAATGTTTTTGACATCATCAAATATCTGTTAAACTTGTATATTTTGTTAATTTACAAGTTGGGGGAGATTGTTAGATATATTTGATAATGTCATGGCTAATATGTTTTATGTTTAGCTTTCAGATCTTACGTGAAGAGGATAAATCAGTACTTAACTGTTGATCAGTACTTATACTGGAAGTCAGGACTTAAGGATATCAGTACTTATATTATCAGGAGATAATCAACAGAAGATAGATATCAGAACTTAAGTGCTGAAGGACAATCAGATAAGGACAGTAGCTGATTAAAGGAAAGAAGATCGAGATAAACATAAGAAGAGATATGCATGAAGAAGGAATTCCGTGAAGAATGGAATACTTGGAAGAAAAGATATCTGATTGATATATTTTAGGAAGCAGAATTATATTCCATATCAATTAGCAATTATCTTGTAACTGTGTAGTATATAAACACAGACATAGGGTTTACACTATAAGTGTTATCATTATTAGAAAAGATTATTCATTGTAACCCTAGCAGCTCTCGTGATATTTGTTCATCACTAAGAGGTAACAGTTCCATACTGTAACAGAGTTTATTGTTTCAATAAAGTTTGTTTTCTGTTACTTAAGTTCTTAAAGTTCAATTTGAGTGTACTATACACTGTATTCACCCCCTCTACAGTGGGTGTGACCTAACAATAACGCTTAGCTCTGATACCACTTCTGTAACACCCCCAAATCCGGGTTGTCACGAGTTCCATTTCCCTTAATATCACCCAATCTTAATACACAATCAACTACTCTGTACTGTGACCCCACAATAAACACACACACCACAAGTTATAGTCTCAGAGATGAATATCCAACAATAATCACAAGTCGTTTTATTCCACAATTATATGTCAATACACCTTAAAAAGGTTTCTGAATAAATTTACATTTCTTTGCCATTATTACAATTCATAAATATACATAAATCTGGTACATCAAAAATTGAAAGCCTAGCCTATTGGTAGCTCCTACCTCAGCTATAGCGACATCAACGCCTATAAGAAACTGCGGAACGTTTCCTATCCGCTCGCGAATCGGAAGCTTGGTCCTGTTCATCTTGTCTATCTGATGTTGTGTGATGAAAGAAGAAAGCAAGAGTGAGCAGCAAGCCCACCAAAATAATATGTATAATGATTAACAATATATGAGCCTTCTCATAGTACTCATGAAAGTCTTGGTCAAAAGAAATGAACCAAGTTGATATCTTAATGCGATGAAGTCGCAAAATATTCAGTATATATATGTACATATATACTTTTCAAAATATTGGAAGTCCTCTTCCATGCATAATACACACAGAGTTCCAGTGTATAACTGTATAAAAATATCGTTGCAAGGTGATCTCATATATCTAACCTTGTCTCAACGTTTTTCTGAAAATCTTTGTCATGCATAAGATAATCATTAACTAGATATAAGTTTAAAAGATGAAGTTACAAGATACTCCAATATACATATATCTTTTCCGAATACTACTTGAACTACCACCGTTCAAGTTATAATTAGTTTCAAAAGTTCATCACACTGATGAGACTACAAGATAAGACTTGAATAGATTCAATCTTTGAAATATTATTGAATGAAATAAAGTTACGAGATACTTTATTTAGTCCCGATATATATCCACATATATACCTATCAAACATTTCCTGGAACCTCTGTTATGTAAAGTATGAACAGAGTTTGTAACATCCAATGAATTTTGGAAAGGAAAAGAATTTTTGGCATAAACCCGATATCTTGCTGATCAGGCAAAGATACCAATAAGTAACCTTTTCTACTTGTAGATGGATGAATCCCCCACCGGTCATCACCCTGGCCGCATTAGGACCTTGTGCTGGACCGCCACCCGGCCTCTTACGCGTTGATGGACTGCCACCCAGCCACTTACACCTTGATAGACCGTACCCCGGCCTATCGCTTATGCCGACTCAATTAGATGGGCTTACTCCCCGAACATTGGGTAAGTAATCAATTCATTCATCAAAACAGCAACCTTGTTGCGAATATAAAATACACCACAGAGCCGGATCCCTTAGATTTTTGAGCGAGTATTCAAGTCCCCTTAAAATGGAAGATCTTGAATTAGAAAACAAGTTTTGGGATCCGCTCTACCTTTTAAATTCATTTTGAAGACTCGAAAATATTTTTAAGAATGTTTGGAGTAATACTGATTTATTAAAATAAATCAGTCCCGATATGAAAGAAATATCTGAATATTATTATTTAAATAATATTCCCATAAAGAATAATCTTTATAAAAATAATTGAAGTAGAAGTTTTAAAACTTATACTTGAAATGGATATTAAATAACCAAAGATATACTTATATGAAAGTACTATCTTTATTTGAATAATCGAAAATAAGTTTGATTATTGACACCTTATTCTTTAATAAAATAAAGAATATATTTCAGTAATAAGTGGAGTCATAATACCTCGAATGAATATTATAAATAATATTCATTAAATAAAATAAAGGAGTCATACATCCTCAAGTGAATATTCGAAATAATATTCAATAAATAATATAAAGGAGTCATAAGTCCTCGAATGAATATTCAAGATAATATTCATTAATAAAATAAAGTTATCGAATAAACCTTATTCGATTAATAGTTTTTGAAAACTATAACCATATATATATATAAATATATATATATAAAATCTACTCGGGATCCTCGACTCCCGGTTTTAGAAAATGTTTTCACCTTTGGGTCACTATACTAAGGGTATATGTAAATTACCGCTATTCTCTAGCATAGGTATTATCAACTGAACCAACAGATATATATGGCAAGAATACGAAACAGGCATGCATATGTACCATATCACATGCTACAATATATCGCAAGAATTTGCTAATATAACTATCATGCATCTATTACAAGATAATGCATATACAAGTGTATACATCACAACAACAGTATAACGGATAGAAAACTTGCCTGAGCGACTGGGGGTTACAAATGGCTCGGGATGAGTCTGGTAACCTATAAACAACAAGTAAGTTGGAATTAAACCAAAGTTACTTGTAAATCTATACTTTAACTAACTTAGACTCTAACGCTTGTTTTGCGCTTACTGATTCTCTTAAGTCACTTGAGTACCCTCGGCTCTACCATTTTTAATAATTTAACCATTACGAGTTTTAAGGCGATTCCTTCGCGAGTGTCTTACCAACTACCTAACACTCTTACCATAATTGTTTCATACTCTAATTAACCCTTTTTGGTCTTTAACCTATGTTTCAAAGTAAGGCGAGGGGAAAAGTTTCGTTCGCGAAACGTCGTTACTTAAAACGGCCGTTTCTCCTAAACCGTACATCGGAATCAAACGAACTACATATCAAAACGAAGCTCGTAACATGAACTATCTAAACATGGCAATGGTCAAAACCTAGCAGTGAGTTCTCGGGTCCTAATGTTATGAACAAAAGCAGTCTAAAGTAAACGGACATTACGACGGCTATGTTTACGCGATTTCCCAAATTTAAACCAATTCAAAACAACCACAATTCAACCACAAATCATTCATACAACCAACATCCATCCATACCATACTACAACAGCCCCAACAATTCAATATTTCCAATTCATACTTATTTCCCAATTATGAACTAAGAGTTTACTTAAGTTCATTAAGTAATAACCATGATTTCCGACTCCAAAAATATCACAAAATCAACCAATCTCTAAACACACAATAATCATGCCTCTCACCAACTAAACTACTCATAACAAGCTCTAAACATGATTACACACCCATTACACTAACCCATCATCTAAACATTAGGAAATCTAAACAACAAAACTTAAAACTAAGACCATGAAGAGTTATACCTTCCTTGAAGCTTTTAATCCATGAAAGGTCCTTGGAATGCCCATGGAAGCCTTAATCTAACCTCCTACAAGTTTGTTCTTTCAAAGAAATCAAGAAGGCAAAAATTAATTTCAAGAAAGTACTATTCACCATCTTCTTGAATGATTTATAGGAAATGCTAGGAAAGGATTTTGAAGCTAAGATTTCTAGGAAGTATGTAACTTAACTAGGAGAAGCTAGGGTAATTACCTTGTAAAATAGCAAGTGGAGGAGCTTGGACTTCCCAATTCTTAAGAAAGAAGCCGAGAGCTTCATGAAGAAATGGAGGGTTTGGTGTTTTGTGATTTGTTTTGCTTGGTTGCTAGGTTTTTTGTTTTGTTTTAGGTCAATTACCCATTTACCCTTGATTTTGTGTGGTTAATATTCCACCACATTTCCTTCCCTCTTATGTCATGTTTGCATCACTTTGTGATGTCATCACCCCTCCTTTGTCCTCTTTCTATTGGTTGGATGACTCCATCCTCTCTAATCCCTTTGATTAACTTCCTAATTGTTTGCCTAATGACCGCTGATCTGTTATACGGTTCGCTCAACTTTCGTTTTCGTTTATCGTTTGAGGGATCATACCCGGGATCTTATTACTTAGGTTCCCTTAACCTTTCTCAATATATTGTATTCCTTTTATGATCCTCTCTTATAATCCTTTAATTTAAATCCTCTTTATCCTGTTACCTTATACTCAATTCTTTCCGTATCTAGTGGATTTCCGGGAAAATCAAAGTGTTCGGAAATTGGATTCTGACGATCTTTACATACATTTATATACCACATAGAGTACTAATAATATCCCAGAAGATCAATAACAGAACCCCTACATAGTGTGGTATGAAAAGTTTTCTCATTCAGCATAATCTGCAAAATCACTATTCATAAGGGTTTCAAAAATTTCCAAAAATTGGGGTTATTACATAATTGACAAGAGTTGTCTGCCTATTGAACATCACATGACGTTTCATGCCACAGCCGAGGTTGTGTGATGGAATGTAGGATCCCTATTCCCACTAGCATTATGAATGCTTAATTTTCAATTAGGGGGTTGAAAAAATTAGATAAACTAGTGGGAGACACTTATGAATAAAGACCCGATTCATATAGTGTTTTGAAATGAAATTGAATATTTGCTAAGTGTTGTTATGTGTTTATCATTTACAGATTTACTACATTCGCCATGTCTTCTGCACTATCACTCCGGAGCATACTAGATGCTCACAAGTTGACTGGTCCTAATTTAGCTGTTTGTTTTCACTGTAACAAGTTGGGGCACTGGAAGAGGAACTGCAAGGTTTACCTTGCAGAATTGAAGAAGAAGAAGGGTAGTAAGACTACCGCTTCTGATTCAGGCATGTTCATGATCGAAGTTAATATGTCACTAGGTCAATTTTCTACTTGGGTATTAGATACCGCCTATGGTTCTCATATTTGCAATTTGTTGCAAGCACTAAAGGGAAGTAGGACTCTTGAAAAAGATGAGGTGATTCTACGTATGGGCAATGGAGCAAGGGTTGCGGCCATATCTGTAGGATCATTTAGTTTACATATGCCTACGGGCAAGACTATTATTTTGAATAATTGATATTACGTTCCCTCTATTGTGAGGAATATTGTTATTCCTATGTTGGATGTGGATGGTTTTTCATTTATTATTAACAATAATGAATGTTCTATCCTTAGAGATAATGTTCTTTTTGGACGTGGCATTTTAAATAATGGTCTGTATGTATGTGACGTAGAGCATGATTTACTTCAGATTGAACAAACTAATAAAAGAAAATGAGATGATGAAAATCTGACCTATTTATGGCACTGTAGGGTAGGTCATAATAGTGAAACTAGACTGCGGACATTACAAAAGGAAGGGTTACTTGACCCCTTTGATTTTGATTCATATCCTACATGCGAGTCTTGTCTATTGGGTAAAATGACAAAATCTCCATTTAGTGGACATGGAGAGAGGGCTGCAGATTTGCTAGGATTGGTACACACATATGTATGTGGACCAATGTCTACGTAAGCCATGGGTGGATTTTCATACTTCATTACTTTCATAGATGATAGATCTAGATTCGGATATGTGTATTTGATGAAACACAAGTCTGAAGCCTTTGAAAAGTTCAAAGAATATAAACATGAAGTGGAGAAACAAACTAAACACAGTATTATAACTCTTCGATCAGATCGAGGTGGTGAATACTTGAATGGAGAGTTTCTAGATTATCTCAAAAAAAATGGTATAGTCTCCCAGTGGACTCCTCCATATACTCCACGGTTAAATGGGGTATCTGAAAGGAGAAATCAAACTTTGTTAGACATGGTTCGGTCCATGATGAGCTATGCGAATCTTCCAGTATTCCTATGGGGTTATGCATTGGAAACCTCAACATATTTACTGAATAAGGTGCCTTCCAAATCTGTTCCTCAAACACCATATGAGATATAGAAAGAAAGGAAACCGAGTCTTAAACACGTTAAGATTTGGGGATGTCCAGCTTATGTCAAGAAAGTTGACCCAGATAAGCTGGAATCTCGATCCGTAAAATTTAATTTTGTGGGATATCCTAAAGAGACTTTGGGGTATTACTTTTACACCGATCATCGGGTGTTTGTCTCCAAACATGCTACCTTCTTGGAAAAGGAGTTTATCCTTGAAGGAAACAGTGGGAGAAAAATTGAACTTGATGAAGTTCAAGAAGCACAAACTACTACGGATCAAGTGGAAACACCTGTTCAGACTGAACAACCTTATGTGGAACAACCCATTCGTAGGACAGGGAGAGTGTCTCGCCAACCTGAGAGGTATTATGGCCTTGTCATTGAGAATGACAATGAGTTGTCAATCATTGATGATGATGACCCTGTAACCTATAATGAGGCTATGAGTAGTGTTGACTCAGAGAAATGGCATAGTGCCATGAAATCCGAAATGGAATCTATGTATACCAACCAAGTATGGACTCTGGTTGAGGCGCCTGAAGGTGTTAAGCCTATTGGGTGCAAGTGGGTATACAAAAGAAAGATTGGAGCAGATGGCCAGGTGGAGACCTATAAGGCCAGGCTCGTGGCAAAAAGATTCGAACAAAGCCAAGGGATTGACTTTGATGAAACTGTTTCGCCTGTGACCCTGTTAAAATCAATTCGGATTTTGCTTGCGATTGCTGCTTAATACGACTATGAGATCTGGCAAATGGACGTGAAAACGGCCTTCCTCAATGGGAACTTGAGGAGGAAGTGTATATGACACAGCCAGAGGGTTTTCTTTCCAAGAGAAATGAACACCTAGTGTGTAAGCTGATGCGAACCATATATAGTTTAAGGCAAGCTTCTCGTAGATGGAACATCCATTTTGATGAGACAATCAAAGAGTTTGGTTTTATCAAAAACATAGATGAACCATGTGTCTAGAAGAAGGTTAGTGGGAGCGCGGTAACATTTCTTGTATTGTATATGGATGACATACTTCTTATAGGAAATGATATACCGATGCTACAATCAGTCAAAGTATGGCTATCAAAGAACTTCACCATGAAGGACTTGGGAGAAGCATCCTACATTCTCGGTATGAAGATCTATAGAGATAGATCTAGAAGAATGATAGGTCTTACCCAGGGTACATACATCCAGAAAGTGCTTAAAAGGTTTAGCATGGAAAACTCCAAAAGAGGTCTCATACCGATGAGCCATGGAGTGTCCCTTTCCGAAAAAATGTCTCCTAAGACACCTGAGGAAAGAGAGCGTATGAGTAAGATTCCTTATGCTTCAGCAATAGGATCTATCATATACGCAATGTTGTGTACAAGGCCTGATGTTGCTTATTCAATTAGTGTGACGAGCAGATATCAGTCCAATCCAGGTGAAGACCACTGGAAAGCGGTGAAAAACATCCTTAAGTACTTGCGAAGGACTCGGGACATTTTTCTTGTTTTGTTTTTGGTGGTGAATCTGAGTTGAAAATAGAGGAGATGTCAACGTCGAGAGAGTTGACACACATAAAAACGTAGCAGACCCACTCATAAAGCCACTTTCTCAGAGTCACTTTGATCATCATAAAGACAAGATGGGTATTAGATACCAGAGTGATTGGCTTTAGTACAAGTGGAAGATTGAAAGAGATATGTCCTAAGTCCAATCATGTATGAGGATTTAGGAACAACTTTTATGTAATCTGTTTTGATTTCATTGATATTAATAAAAGACTTGTTTTGTTTTTATTGCGGGCTCTATCTATTTAAATGTTTAAATAAGATATACCACAGTTTAGAGTAAAGCTTTTTATGGATTGTGATGAGATCATAATAATGAGACCTAAAAGATGATAACTCTAAACTTAAATAGTTCCTGGTCGTAGGATTACTAACTGGTAATTAATAATCTGCAAAGATCGGTACATACTATGCTTGCTTCATTATGAAGGATGTCTGTTCTCATAGACATTTGTGTGGTGACACTATAGCTAGTATGTAGGTGCTTATTATGGAATAAGTTCACTGAACATGACTCGCACAGCTGAACAACTGATGGAGTTCACTCACGTGTCAGCAGTTGTTCACATAGTGATAGTTGTACAAGTATCCTTAGACTTGAGGTCATCATAGTCATCTTGTGTACACTGAACTATGCTTTGGTTTAGTTCTTAGTCTCAAGGGACAATTATAAGGGCTCTACTGGGTATATGAATTTGTACACGAAGATAGTGTATGATCAATAAAGGATCTACCCCTTCCAGTGTAGGAAGAGAATGTTCAATGCTGATTCACTTATGTTAGTTCAGGAATCTCTGGCCAGAGTGAATGAAATTAGAAAGGAGTTTCTAATTTACATTAAATAGAACTAAGCATAGTGAATGGAAAAGCAAGTGATTAAATAAGATAGGCTTGACACAAGTTCCATGCCTTATATTTAATAATGACATTGCAGGGTAGAAGGAATTAATTGTACGGTAACTACTCACTGAATAGGTTATTGGTATTCTAAGCAGTGAATTCGTATTATCCGGATAGTCGCGATATGCTGAGAAGTATCCCTCACGATGTAGAGTAAATATGATTAATTAATTAATTAATCATATTTAATGAATTAGAAAATTTATATAAATAATGATAAAATAGTTATATTATTATTTATTTTTACTACCGGCTTAATATTGAACCTACGGGGTCACACCATAAAAGAGAATGATATAATGGTGGAGGAATTAATTAATAATGGCTGATAATTATTTATTTATGAAATAAATAAATTGGCAAATTTAATAATTGATTAAATGAGATTTAATTGATTATAAATTAATTAAGAAAAAGTTCTTAATATTATTAATTAAGAATTTAATTTTTGGAAATTAAATCAAGTGAGAGAATTATTTCTAAAGTGTTTAAAAAAGGATTAATAATTAAAAGGTGTTTTAATTATTAGTGAGAATAATAAAGGGTTAATAATAATAATATTTTATGGGAAAATTTTCAGCTGAAAATTTTGCCTATAAATATACTATTATAGACCCTATTTTTTCCTCAACCAAAAAGATTTACAAAACCCTAATTCTCTCCATCTCCTCCTCCTTCATTACTTCGTTTTCTTGGTGGATACCGGTGGAGTGCTTCACACTTGAGGAGCAGCTGCTAAGGATCTCCGTTCATCATTTTTGGATCGCCATTAAAGACCTCCATCTTTCCATTAACGTAAAACTTCTTAAGGTAAACATACTGAACTACGAATTAAATATTATTTTTCGCATGGATCCTGCGGAGGGTTTCGGTTTTTTTTTTTAAGATTTTAATTTACGTTTTCGCTGCGTTTATATGCTAAAAACCCTTCAATAAGGGCTCTACTGGGTATAGGAATTTGTACACGAAGATAGTGTATGATCAATAAAGGATCTACCCCTTCCAGTGAAGGAAGAGAATGTTTAATGCTGATCCACTTATGCTAGTTCAGGAATCTCTGGCCAGAGTGAATGAAATTAGAAAGGAGTTTCTAATTTACATTAAATAGAACTAAACATAGTGAATGGGAAAGCAAATGATTAAATAAGATAGGCTTGACACAAGTTTCATGCCTTGTATTTAATCGTGACATTGCAGGGTAGAAGAAATTGATTGTACGGTAACTATTCACTGAATGGGTTCTTGGTATTTTAAGCAGTGAATTCGTATTATCCGGATAGTCGCGATATGCCGAAAAGTATCCCTCACGATGTAGAATATATATGATTAATTAATTAATCATATTTAATGAATTAGAGAATTTATATAAATAAGGATAAAATAGTTTTATTATTATTTATTTCTACTACCGGCTTAATATTGAACCTACAGGGTCACACCATAAAAGAGAATGATTTAATGGTGGATGAGTTAATTAATAATGGCTGATAATTATTTATTTATGAAATAAATAATTAATTAGCAAATTTAATAATTAATTAAATGAGATTTAATTAATTATAAATTAATTAAGAAAATTTCTTAATATTATTAATTAAGAATTTAATTTTGGAAATTAAATCAAGTGAGAGAATTATTTTTCTAAAGTGTTTAGAAAAGGGATTAATGATTAAAAGGTATTTTAATTATTAGTTAATTGGTTAATAAGAATAATCAATTAAAGGGTTAATAATAATAATATTTTATGGAAAATTTTCAGCTGAAAATTTTGCCTATAAATATACTATTATAAACCCTATTTGCCTTAACCCAAATAATTAACCCTAATTCTAAAGTAGAACAAGCGAGAGGCAACTAATTCTCTCAACCTCTTCCTCCTCCATCACATTGTACTCTTGGTGGATACCGGTGGGTGCTTCACACTTGAGGAGCAGCTGCTACGGATTTCCGTTCATCGTTCTTGGATCGCTATTAAAGACCTCCATCTTTCCATTAACGTAAAGCTTCTTAAGGTAAACATACTGAACTACGAATTAAATATTATTTTTCGCATGGATCCTGCGGAGGGTTTTATTTTTTTTTTAAGATTTAAATTTACGTTTTCGTTGCGTTTATGTGCTAAAAACCCTTCAATGGTATCAGAGCTACTTGCGAAAAGTTTTTAATTCGTTTATGTGTTTAACTGTTTTCGATATATGAGCATGTACGTGATTCGCCATGATTTGATGTTGATATAATATGCTTATATATGTATGGTTTTGAATATATGATATTCATGTGAGTTGTATAATCATAAAATAATTATGTAATCTGTATATATACTGATATATATATATATATATGATTTATGTTTGTTTTAACTATGAGAATCATATTAGATACGAATTCTGAATTGGCTGCTACAGATTTGCTGAAATCTGGGTCTGGTGTCCGATTTACGCAAACGAATACCCTATTCCATAGGTAAACGAGCGTCTGAACAAAACGGATAGCTAAAGCTATGAACGACTCGTCTGTAAGGCGTTTGACGTCGTTTACTGCCCGTAAACAGTGATTCTTGTTTTTCTGATTTGATTCTGTTTTTTGTCATATATTTTTTATGATTAGATCATGGATAATATGATATGTTAAGATCAGATTATGTGTTTTAACATACTTTTATATGTTGTATGAGTATGGTGGATGGTTATGGCCTTTCGACCTTAGTGTAATGGTTTTGGTTTTGGTTTTAAATACGACTTGCATGTCGTCAATCTTTGTAATCATAAATCTCGAATGTAACTCGAGTTATTCTTGTAAGTTCATTAGATTAATTTTACTTTCAATCATGTAATGTAATTGAAGACTCAAGAAGGCTATCCAATGGAGGTGATACAAAGAAGAAGACGAGGCATACAAGAAGTCTAAACAAAGAAGAAGACTTATGTAATAAGTAGTTGTATTTATTTCCATCACCATATAAGATTGACCTTGATCTTTATGATGAGCTTGATAAAGATCACATAGGATGGGGTCATAACCAAACACATTTACTTTATTGCACTTTACATTTACTTGTTTATTTAATTTTATATATGAGATATATGCCTATGTTTACCATGCGATGATAGATTTAGGTGAACTTAAATCAATATAAGGCGTGCTCTAGAAAATCTAGAATAGGAATCGTTTCTTGCCTTAACAATAATATTATGAATACAATCATGAGATTCTTGTGTTTATGAAACACGTAATTAAATATGAATTTTCAATATTGAGAGAAGGGATGATTATATCAAAAGTAGATTTCTATCTGTAAGAAAGGGGTATTAAGTGACGCCTTTTGACAATGCTCCCCACGATCTGGGAATCATTTGATTATCAATTATTGATTTGAAATATTTAATTTAAAAGGAAGAATCTCTTTATAATATGATTATGATTGTAACGTAATATAATCCCTCTAAAATTAAATAATATCAAGTAGTAATTGGCCAATGACACAACGGGCTTGTGTCGGTCAAAGCCTTCCAACATGGTAGAAAGTAGTTCTTATTTTTAAATCATTGTCGTTTCGTGCTACAGCCGAGGGCTTTGATTTCGAAATAAGAAATACTTTTTCTATTACATAAAGATGTGTACATTGAATTAGAATCTTAAGGTCGTTACGTGCTACAGCCGTGGGCCATTGGAGACTGATTCAATTGTACGAAATGTTGGGTTAGACTTGACTTAGAATATTAAGTTTGTCGTGCTATAGTCGTGACTCAATTATTTAAGAGGCTAAATTTTTATTAGGGAATAACATAAGATGTAATTGACAAGAGTTGTCTGCCTATTGAACATCACATGACATTTCGTGCTACAGCCGAGGTTGTGTGATGGAATGTAGGATCCCTATTCCCACTAGCATTATGAATGCTTAATTTTCACTTAGGGGTTGTATAAATTAGATAAACTAGTGGGAGCCACTTATGAATAAAGACCTGATTCATATAGTATTTTGAAATGAAATTAAATATTTGCTAAGTGTTGCTATGTGTTCATCATTTACATATATTCGTTATGTCTTCTGCACTATCACTCCGGAGTATACTAGATGCTCACAAGTTGACTGGTCCTAATTTTGCTGACTGGCTTCGAAACTTGAGAACTATTCTCAGGGTTGAGAAGCTGGAATATGTGCTTGACTCACCTTAGCCTACTGAACCTGCTAGCGATGCACATAATGATGAACATGTTGTGTATTGTAAGTGGATAGATGATGCAAATGTTGCTCAATGCATCATGCTAGCTTCCATGAACATTGAGCTACAGAAGCAACATGAGCATATGGATACTCACACTATCCTTATGCATCTACAAGAGTTGTATGATGTGGCAGGGATGACAGCTCGATATGAGATATCGAAGGAACTGTTCGGTTGTAGGATGTCTGAGGGATCATCTGTGAATGACCATGTACTTAAGATGATCAATTTGATTGAACATCTTGGACAACTTGGTTTTTCCATGGATAGGGAGCTGAGCCAAGACTTGGTCTTGCAATCACTTCCGAGTTCGTTCTCGCAGTTTGTTGTGAACTTTCACATGAATAAGCTGGATGTCAGCCTGCCTGAACTCCACAACATGTTGAAGACTGTGGAATCGAATTTCCCCCCTAAGAAGAGTTTTGTTCATCTAATTGGTGAAGGTTCCAATCCTAAGAAAAGGAAGAAGAACCCTTCCAAGAAGAAGAAAGTAGGTGAGAAAAAGCCGGTTCCACCAAAAGCTGAAAACCCCAAGAGCAAAGTTGTTTGCTTTCACTGTAACAAGGTGGGGCACTGGAAGAGGAACTGCAAGGTTTACCTTGAAGAATTGAAGAAGAAGAAGGGTAGTGAGACTACCGCTTCTGATTCTGGTATGTTCATGATCGAAGTTAATATGTCACTAAGTCAAATTTCTACTTGGGTATTAGATACCGCCTGTGGTTCTCATATTTGCAATTCATTGCAGGGACTAAGGAGAAGTAGTACTATTGAAGAAGAGGAGGTGATTCTACGGATGGGAAATGGAGCAAGAGTTGCTGCTGAAGCTGTAGGATCATTTCATTTACATATGCTTACGGGCAAGACTATTGTTCTAAATAATTGTTATTTTATTCCCTCGATTGTGAGGAATATTATTTCTATTCCATGTTAGACTTCGCTGGATTTTCGTTTGTTATTCAGAATAATAAATGTTCAATCCTTAGAGATAACGTTCTTTATGGAAGTGGTATTTTAAACAATAGTTTGTATGTATGTGACGTAGAGCATAATTTACTACAAATTGAACATACTAATAAAAGAAAAAAGGGATGATGAAAATCTCACTTTCTTGTGGCACTACGGACTTGGTCATATTAGTGAAAATAGATTGCGGACATTGCATAAGGAAGGGTTACTTGACCCCTTTGATTTTGAATCATATCCTACATGCGAGTCTTGTCTATTGGGTAAAATGACCAAATCTCCATTTAGTGGACATGAAGAGAGGGCTGCTGATTCGCTAGGAATGGTACACACAGATGTATATGGACCAATGTCTACGCAAGCCATGGGTGGATTTTCATACTTCATTGCTTTCATAGATGATCGATCTAGATTCAGTTATGTGTATTTGATGAAACACAAGTCTGAAGCCTTTGAAAAGTTCAAAGAATATAAGTATGAAGTGGAGAAACAAACCAAACATAATATTATAACTTTTCGATCAGATCGAGGTGGTGAATACTTGAATGGAGAGTTTCTGGCTTATCTCAAAGAAAATGGTATAGTCTCCCAGTGGACTCCTCCATATACTCCATAGTTGAATGGGGTATCTAAAAGGAGAAATCGAACTTTGTTAGACATGGTTCGGTCCATGATGAGCTATGCGAATCTTCCAGTATTCCTGTGGGGTTATGCATTGGAAACCTCAGCATATTTACTGAATAAGGTGCCTTTCAAATATGTTCCTCAAACTCCATATGAGATATGGAAAGAAAGGAAACCGAGTCTTAAACACGTTAAGATTTGGGGATGTCTAGCTTATGTCAAGAAAGTTGACCCAGATAAGCTGGAATCTCGATCTGTAAAATATAATTTTGTGGGATATCCTAAAGAGACTTTAGGGTATTACTTTTACACCGATCATCGGGTGTTTGTCTCCAGACATGCTACCTTCTTGGAAAAGCAGTTTATCCTTGAAGGAAACAGTGGGAGCAAAATTGAAATTGATGAAGGTCAAGAAGCACAAACTACTACGGATCAAGTGGAAACACCTGTTCAGACTGAACAACCTTCTGTGGAACATCCCATTCGTAGGTCAGAGAGAGTGTCTCGCCAACCTGAGAGGTATTATGGCCTTGTCATTGAGAATGACAATGAGTTGTCAATCATTGATGATGACGACCCTGTGACCTATAATGAGGCTATGAGTAGTGTTGACTCAGAGAAATGATATAGTGCCATGAAATCCGAAATGGAATCTATGTATACCAACCAAGTATGGACTCTGGTTGAGGCGCCTGAAGGTGTTAAGCCTATTAGGTGCAAGTGGGTATACAAAAGAAAGATTGGAGCAGATGGGCAGGTGGAGACCTATAAGGCCAGGCTCGTGGCAAAAGGATTCAGAAAAAGGCAAGGGATTGACTTTGATGAAACTTTTTTGCCTGTAGCCCTGTTAAAATCAATTCGGATTTTGCTTGCGATTGCTGCTTACTACGACTATGAGATCTGGCAAATGGACGTGAAAACGGCCTTCCTCAATGGGAAACTTGAAGAGGAAGTGTATATGACACAACCAGAGGGTTTTATTTCCAAGGGAAATGAACACCTAGTGTGTAAGTTGCTGCGAACCATATATGGTTTAAAGCAAGCTTCTCGTAGATGGAACATCCGTTTTGATGAGACAGTCAAAGAGTTTGGTTTTATCAAAAACATAGATGAACCATGTGTCTACAAAAAGGTTAGTGGGAGCACGGTAACATTTCTTGTATTATATTGAAAGAGGAGACGTCAAGAGAGTTGACACACATAACAACGTAGCAGACCCACTCACAAAGCCACTTTCTCAAAGTCACTTTGATCGTCATAATGACAAGATGGGTATTAGATACCAGAGTGATAGGCTTTAGTACAAGTGGGAGATTGAAGATATGTGTACTAAGTCCAATCATGTATGATGATTGAGGATTAACTTTTATGTAATCTGTTTTGATTTCATTGATATTAATAAAAGACTTGTTTTGGTTTTATTGCGGGCTTTATCTATATAAGTGTTTAAATAAGATATGCCATAGTTTAGAGTAAAGCTTTTTATGGATTATGATGAGATCATAATAATGAGACCTAAAAGATGATAACTCTAAACTTAAATATTTCCTGGTCGTAGGATTACTAACTGGTAATTAGTAATCCGCAAAGATTGGTACATACTATGCTTGCTTCATTATGAAGGATGTCTGTTCTCATAGACATTTGTGTGGTGACATTATAGCTAGTATGTAGGTGCTTATTATAGAATAAGTTCACTGAACATGACTCACACAGCTGAACCACTGATGGAGTTCACTCACGTGTACCAGTTGTTCACATAATGATAGTTGTACAAGTATCTTTAGACTTGAGGTCATCATAGCCATCTTGTGTACACTGAACTATACTTTGGTTTAGTTCTTAGTCTCCAGGGAAAATTATAAGGGCTCTACTAGGTATAGGAATTTGTACACGAAGATAGTGTATGATCAATAAAGGATCTACCCCTTCCAGTGAAGGAAGAGAATGTTCAATGCTGATCCACTTATGCTAGTTCAGGAATCTCTGGCCAGAGTGAATGAAATTAGAAAGGAGTTTTTAATTTACATTAAATAGAACTAAGCATAGTGAATGAGAAAGCAAATGATTAAATAAGATAGGCTTGACACAAGTTCCATGCCTTGTATTTAATCGTGACATTGCAGGATAGAAGGAATTGATTGTACGGTAATTATTTACTGAATGAGTTCTTGGTATTCTAAGCAATAAATTCGTATTATCCGGATAGTCGCGATATGCTGAAAAGTATCCCTCACGATGTAGAATAAATATGATTAATTAATTAATCATATTTAATGAATTAGAGAATTTATATAAATAATGATAAAATAGTTTTATTATTATTTATTTCTACTACCGGCTTAATATTGAACCTACAGGGTCACACCATAAAAGAGAATGATTTAATGGTGGAGGAATTAATTAATAATGGCCGATAATTATTTATTTATGAAATAAATAATTAATTAGCAAATTTATTAATTAATTAAATTTTAATTAATTATAAATTAATTAAGAAAATTTCTTAATATTATTAATTAAGAATTTAATTTTGGAAATTAAATCAAGTGAGAGAATTATTTTTCTAAAGTGTTTAGAAAAAGGATTAATGATTAAAAGGTGTTTTAATTATTAATTAATTGTTAATAAGAATAATCAATTAAAGGGTTAATAATAATAATATTTTATGGAAAATTTTCAGTTGAAAATTTTGCCTATAAATATACTATTATAAACATTATTTGCCTTAACCCAAATAATTAACCCTAATTCTAAAGTAGAATAAGCGGGAGGCAACTAATTCTCTCAACCTTTTTCTCCTCCATCACATTGTACTCTTGGTGGATACCGGTGGAGTGCTTCACACTTGAGGAGCAGCTGCTAGGGATTTCCGTTCATCGTTCTTGGATCGCTATTAAAGACCTCCATCTTTCCATTAACGTAAAACTTCTTAAGGTAAACATACTAAACTACGAATTAAATATTATTTTTTGCATGGATCCTGCGGAGGGTTTCGTTTTTTTTTAAGATTTATAAATTACGTTTTCGTTACATTTATGTGCTAAAAACCCTTTACATTCACGGTGAACCTATTGTGCTTAAGGATGAACCAATAGATTGGGAGAGCCTACCAAATCCTGACTTCAATTTGCCAATCCTTAGCAAGCCAAAGAGAACAAAGTCAAGGGAAGTCAAGAAAGTGAAGTTATCACCTCTCAAATCCAAATCTCTAGTCCAAGCTAAATCTAAAGTCAACAAGGGAGATTACATGTACTTGTGTGATATCAAGGAATTCTCTGATCTAAATCTCTATCTGGATGAACTAGAAGAAGTGAGAGCAATTGATTCATAGAAATATCCACCTCAAAGTTAGTTTTCAAGTACAAGGGAGGAAAGGAGATTCAATAGCCACTTTACAGGATCCTTCAAGAAAGCCAAGTTGTGCTAATAAAGGTTTATTCATCTTTCAAGAAGAACTTTGGGTTCAATGTAACTGCAAGAAGATTGGTTCTAAAGAAGATTGAAGAAATGAGGAGTTTTAGAGCTAAATATACACTCTCAAAATTATTCCTTTCACAAGGAAAAGAGTGCATCTAAGGCCCTACTGGCTGATGGAGTTCATGGATGACAAAGGGGTTAGAAGATTTTTCAGATTAGAAGACCAATTGAGCATCTCTAGCAATGAGACTCTCTTGGAAATGCAAGAAAAGCTAAATCTCTCAGAATCTGATGAACTGGAATTCCACAGACAGCTCCAAAATCAGATAGATGAAAACAACAGAAAGCTTGGAAAGAGATCCAGACCTTCAAGGAACTAGATAAATCTGCTCAGGCTAGAGGAGCACCTTGAAAATAACTGTGAGCTAAACTTTGTACATTTTGTTATTTGAAGCACTTTACAGTTTTATCTATCTACTTTCAAAGTTGTATTTTAGGGTGTTTTGTTATCATCAAGTTTCTCTTAATTTATGGCTACAATTCCAGTAGACATAAATTGGGGGAGATTGTTGTGTATATGTTGTGTACTTGATGATTTCATTAACAAAACACCTTGATAGATTTTACTTAGTGAAAAATGTAGCACTCGACGGATGACTCAATATAGTCCCGACGGATGATGATTTATTATCCATCGAGTGAGTAGCTTATGTAACAATAAGTCTGTAGC
The DNA here is from genome assembly GCF_009905375.1 of Apium graveolens. Taxonomy (NCBI): domain Eukaryota; kingdom Viridiplantae; phylum Streptophyta; class Magnoliopsida; order Apiales; family Apiaceae; genus Apium; species Apium graveolens. The sequence continues at coordinate 38,676,622 of NC_133648.1, forward strand.
ACATTTTTGCATACACATTGTTTAGATTCTGTAAGAAGTACTCAAGTCATGTTGACTTTAACTAGATATACAGAATAGGTTAATTAATTGTACATAGATGATGTCTTGTAATCCTGCATAAATGAAATGAAGTCAAGTGTCAGATTGCTACCCGACGGATAAATATCAATGCCATTCGACGGATGATCAACTAGACAACCCGACGGATGATCATGAACTCGACGGATGGTCATGAACCCGACGGATAAAGAATTCAAACATCTGTTGACAGTGATAACACAGTCACATGCGTCGAGTGTATGCAAATGGAATGTGGAAGCCTATTTAACTGGGTTTTAGAGAACAAAGAAGCATTGTCATTTCCATGCTATTATGAAGATATTCAAAGATGCTGGAATAGAGTAATGAAGTAGCATAGTATTAGAATTGATAGTTTTTGTTTTATTATCTTGTCTTATTACTTTGTAATCTTGGTAATATATAAACCAAGAAGCAGCAAATAGAATGACTAACTAAGCAAACAAGAAGAGAAATTTTTGTAAGCTGTATTCTTAGCATTTCTCTGCACTCTTAGTTGTTCAAAGTTTGTAAGCAGCTGTGAGCTTTTTGCTACACAGAGTTCTCTCGATATATATTATATATCTCTGGTGGATACATTCAAATCCACCAGAAAGTTTTTAAAGACTTGTGTTTTTAATTACTTGTGTTTTGATTCATTAGAAGTTATTATTCCACACTCTGCAAATCAATTCACACTGATATATATATATATAAGTTAGAACATATTTTATTTAAGAAAAAGTTTCAAGAATTCCATTCAACCCCCCTTCTGTAATTCTTGTTGAATTGTTAAGGGACTAACATATCCTTTTCTCTTACTTCTTTGTTCCATCTCTAGTTCATGAGTTTTTAGTACTCCATAGATCTCATCTAGAGGTGTGTCATCAAGTTGATAGTTATCCCTTATTGACGTGACTTTAAAGTCCCACTTTTTAGGGAATGCAAGTAGAAACTTCAAGTTTGAGTCCTCTAAATCATATTCCTTCTTAACAAGAGATAAGTCATTCAGCATCTTCTATAATATGTCATAGATCTCAGTTAAGGACTCATTGTCTCTTGAGTCAAAGTGCTCATATTCTTGAGTAAGTATTGTCCTCATGTTCTTTTAGATAGTAGTTGTGCCTTGACACTTTACTTCTAAAGCATCCCATATCTCTTTTGTTGTCTTACATCCAATAACCCTATTGGAAATAATACTATCAAAACTGTTATGCAAGATGTGTCTGACTTAGCATCCTTCATAATAGATGAAAGATCTTCAGGAGTGTAATCCTTCTTTTCTTTGTCAACCATATTTTCTGGTGGTCCTGTAACAGAAATAGCTACCTTCATTGTTTATGAGGACCATCATAAATCATGCTTAGATATTCAGGATCTGTGGATTCCAAACACATAGCCATCCTGACTTTCTAGATTGGATATTTATGTATCTTCAGGATTGGCACCTTGATTGCTTCATACCTACTCATGTTGCTGCTAATTTGTGATGTGGCTGGGTGAAAGGCATATGTCATAGCCTATTTGTTTATTCGAGGATTTAACTCAACTCAAATAAGAATGTAATAAGTAAATAGTAGATCCACAGTCAAAGAGATCTCTCCAAGTAACATCTGTCAAAGGATTCAGTATCAATGATAATCTACAGCTTCAGAAATTACTTCACTAGAAGAAGTTCAAGAAATTGATCAAGCCTCAGTGATATAAATCAATATTGTGGATTTAATCAAGTGACAGAGATCTCATAAGGGTATCAAATATTTACAGAGATTTAATCTGAAGAAAATCAAGTTATTAAAGTCAAGACATGAAGAAACGTCACGGAAGTTAGTCACTCATGAACCAGACAGTACATCGAGTGTCAACATTGAAGTGGTGGAATTGATTCATAATTATCAGAAGATTTTCAGAAGAATGGTTGATGTTCAAGAGTAGTATTAATTCTATATTAATTAATTAAGTCGTATAATTTAATTAAGAAAATAAATTATATCTACAAAGATTAATTTATTAATTAATTGAATTAATTGATTAATTAATTCTGAATTAATATTATAAATTTTCAGAATTGATTTTGAATTTAAATTCAATATTAATTCAGCAAGACAATCTTTTGAACTAGTATGACAATCGGTATGACAATCAATAGTCATACCGAAAGTCATGCCAGTTCATTTGATTGTCTTACCGGAAGTCTTACTAGCTGTTGGGATTGTCATGCCAGTTCATTTAACTGTCATACCGAAAGTCTTACCAGCTGGTGGAATTGTCTTGCTAGCTCAGTTGATTGTCTCACAGATAGTCATGCTAGTTCAATTCATTCTGATTGATTGAATATAAAAAGACAGAAGCAGAAGCTCATTTATTACAAAAACAACAACCTGAAGAAAGAACATATCAGAAGCATTTCATCTCCCTTAACTGCATTTCAAACCTATTAATTTCTAGTCATTAATGTTAAATTCAAACCACTAGAAATCATTATCTTGTTGTTGTGTAACTATCTAGCGGATCAAAATCCCTAGAACGTAATCTCAAATTGCTTTAAGCATTTGATCTTTTTATTTCAAAAATAGAAAAAGTTCATGTCGAATTTATTCTAGATTTGGAATAATTTATTTGAGATTAATCCCTTGTAAACGATACCATTTTTGTAACACCTTTCAAGTTTAATAATAGTTTTATTTAACTTGAATTTTGTTTCACTTTTTTATTCCGCATTTTATTCGATTAAACGGTATAGTTTGTATTCAACCCCCCTTCTACAAACATATTGGGACCTAACAATTGGTATCAGAGCCTTCTGATTAACGAACAAATTAAGATCCTAGACTTTTGTGATTCTTCCACTCCTTGAATTTTTATTTACTCAAAAATTCATAATGACTACACAAAAAGTTGGAACCGTTAAAATTCCTCTATTCGATAAAGAAAATTATATTATGTGGAAGAAGAAAATGCTCTTGTTTTTACAAGTTGCGAATCTCAAATATCTGGACGTGTTAAAGAAGGGTCCGAAAATTCCGATGGTTATTGAATCAGAGGTTATAGAAGATGATGTTGTAATTACCAAAGCTAGAACCTATGTAAAAGATCCTGAGGATTTTTCTCCTGCTAAAAAAGAAGAGGCCTCCTTGGATGCCAACCTTCAATTAATTTTAGTTGATTCCCTTGATCCCTTGATGAACAGACATGTGATGAACTGTAAAAATTCCAAACACATCTGGGAAACTATAGAGGTGATTAATGAAGGCACAGAGGAAGTTCGGGAGAACAAGTTAGAGATCCTCACCTCTGAGTATGAACATTTTAAATCCAATCCAGGAGAAGGAATTATTGAAGTGTTTGAGAGGTACAATGCATTGATCAACAACCTGAACATAAATGGAAAATATTATTCAATCAGGGAGGTCAACAAAAAGTTCCTTTTAACACTGCCAACTCATCTTGAACATAGAATCACTGCCATAAGAGAAGCGAGAGATCTGAATGAGATTTCTTTGGAAAGGCTCTATGGTGTGCTAAAAACCTATGAGTTGGAGCAGATTCGGCAGAAGGAAGTCTACGGGAAAGAAAGAGTGGTCAGCACGTCTACTGCTCTAGTAGCTGAAGAACAACAACAACAACCACAACAACAACAATAACAATCTCAACAGTCAGAGATAATGGTACAGTCTTCCAAGGCTGAAGAAAATGTGATAGTAGCAGAATTTGACCCTCCTACTACAAATCAATCAGGAGATGATTTTTACTCCTTGGAAGAACTGGAGCAATTGGAAGATGAGTCCATGGCCCTGATTGTCAAGAGATTCTCCAATGTCAGATTCAAGAGGAATCCCAAGTTCAAGTACAAGCCCAACTACAATAGATTCCAGAAAGGTGGATCTTCATCCTCTAACACCAGCAATGGTGGATACAAAACAGGGATGGTTGATCGAAGCACCATTCGATGCTTTAACTGCAATGAGTTGGGACATTTTTCCACAGAATGCAGGAAGCCAAAACAAGTTAGGAAGAACTCTTATGATTCTAATCAGAAGAGTAAATCTGAAAGGGCTTACCTGGCAAAGGGAAGAAGCTGGGATGATACTGATAGTGAAGATGAAGAAGTTGGGAATCTTGCTCTTATGGCTAGTGATGCAAACACCTCATCGTCAAGAAAAGAGGTAAAATTTACTGATGCTGAATTAGTCTATCATCTAGGAGGCTCCTTAGATTGTGCTCGTCGTGATAATGAAATGTTAACTCAACAAATCAAAGATCTTGAGAAAGAGGTCAATGAATTAAGACTTGTGCACACTAATCAAGATAAATTAAAAGAACAAGTATCTTTTCTAGAGAATAGAGTTGACTGTTATAGACAACTCGAAACTATTCTCAAAGACAAGATCACCGGTCTTGAGACTAAGGTCAAAGCTTACTTTAATTCTTACTCTAAGGCTAAAGAGTTCTACAATAAGCAAGCTATTAATCAAATATCTGGAGTAGGTTATGATTACAATGTTGCTATTGGGGAATTAGGCATAAACTCCCCTCCTCATGTATGTGCTAAAGGAAGGGAAGTACCACATGTGCTTAAGGGTGTTGATAAACCCCTCTATAAACAATCAATTGCTGAACCATTTGATGAGACCTCCTTTATTATTCAAGAAGAAATACGTGCTGAAGATCTTGCTGATGAGAAGGTTGTTTCCAAGTTAAGTGTGCCGAAAGTTCCAGTCAAAGTTGTGAAAGCAACTAAGACTAACTCAGACACACCTGAGTTGGATAACAAAAATGCCATGCCTACAATGCATAATTTTCCTGTTGCTAATTCCTCTCATAAAGTATGTGGTGTTTCTAATTGCATATCTTGTGCTTTTAATTTGATGGTTGCTTATTTTAATGGTAAGAACATTTCTAGTGATAAGACTACTCCTCGTCAGCATGTGAATAATAAGAAGCATAATAGGTCTAAGACTGCTAGTCCTCCTAAAGCTAGAAAGGAGACATTTGTGCCTAAGCCTAAACAGAAATTTGTCAAGGCTATTTACAAGGTCAAATGTCCAGTCGTTGAGAAAGTTGAGAACATAAAAGTTAAGAATGTTGTTTTGCCTGATAAAGGCCAATTCTACAAGTATGTCGGACCCAACCAAGTTTGGGTTCCGAAGAAGGTCTAATCCATTTGTATTGCAGGGCATTAAACAGGTGGAACCGGTAGTGTGGATTCTTGACAGCGGATCGTCAAGACATATGACCGGAGATAGAGCCCTACTATCAAATGTGGTTGAGAAAGCTGGCATAGTGGTTACCTTTGGAGATAACATCAAAGGTCTAACTGAGGGATATGGTTGTTTGCAAGCTGGTAATGTTATCATTGAAAATATGTATATTGTGCAAGGACTTGAACACAATCTGCTGAGTATTAGTCAGTTCTGTGACAACGGCTACAATGTTTTATTCGACAAGCTGAAGTGTCAGATTCTGCACAAGAAAAGTGAAAAACCCTCCTTGATGGGAATCCGGAAAGGAAATCTGTTCGTAGCTGACATGAACTCTGGAAGCAATCCTGAAGTCAATTATTTCTATGCTAAGGCATCTTCAGATGAGAGTTGGCTATGGCACAAGAGACTTTCCCATCTCAATTTCAAATCAATGAATTCTCTTGTCAAGAGAGAACTGGTCAGAGGTCTGCCTCAGCTGGAATTCTCCCCAGAAGGACTGTGTGAGGCTTGCCAGAAAGGAAAGTCAAAGAAAGCAAGTCACAAAGGCACTGACACATCCTTCATAACTGGTGTTCTTCAATTATTGCACATGGATTTGTTTGGTCCAGTTAATGTTCTTTCGATGTCAAAGAAGTATTACTGTCTTGTGATAGTTGATGACTATTCCAAGTATACGTGGGTTTTATTCCTTCACTCTAAGGATGAAACAACGCAAGTTGTGATTGATCATATCAAGATGATCGAGTTAGATTCTAATGTCCCTGTTAGAGCAATAAGGTCAAATAATGGAACAGAATTCAGGAATTCACTTCTCAATGGATTCTGTACAGACAAAGGGATTACCAGACAATTTTCAGCTCCTAGAACCCCTCAGCAAAATGGAGTGGTAGAAAGGAAGAATCGTACATTGATTGAAGCTGCAAGAACTATGTTAAGTGAATCAGGTCTTCCAATGTACTTTTGGGCTGAAGCTGTCAATACTGCATGTTATACTCAGAATCGAACTCTAATCAACAAAGACTTCATGAAAACTCCTTATGAGATTATGAATGAACAGAAACCTTCTATCAAATACTTTCATGTATTTGGTGCCAGATGCTTCGTGCTCAAAGATGGAGATGATTGTCATGGTAAATTCGAGGCAAAGGCATATGAGGGTAGTTTTGTTGGATATGAAAGAAGATCAGACAAGGTGTATATCATTGATCAACACAAAGTAACTGAAAGTGTCAATGTTACATTTGATGACACTAAACTCCCTAGTATCCAAACTGAAGATCCTTCTGAGAAACTGAAGTTTGATGATATGTCAGATTCAAAATCAGAACATGATCAAGAACCTGAGGTTGTTGCTGGTGAAGAACCTGTTAATCATGATGATACTCAAGGTAATGGTGATGGAAACATTGGCAACAATGGAGATACCACTGCTACTGACGAAGAATCATCAAGTCAACCTGACAACAACTCAGGGGGAGATGCTGGAGGATCAACTAGTAGGACACAACATCCCAATATATTTCGAGGTGAATCATCAAGATCAAATCTTCCAAGACAGACTGTCTGGAATAAAGATCATCCTTTTGAGTTGATTATTGGTGATCCAGATGTTGGAGTCAGAACTAGACGTGCTACTCAAAATGAATGTCTGTTCTCAGGATTTCTTTCGGAGATGGAACCTAAGAAGATTGAAGAAGCACTGACTGATCCAGATTGGGTGATTGCTATGCAAGATGAACTCAATCAGTTTAAACATCAACAAGTATGGAAACTGGTACCTAGACCTACACACAAGAAAGCTGTTGGTACTCGGTGGGTATTCAGGAATAAACTAGATGAAGATGGTGTGGTTACAAGAAATAAAGCAAGACTGGTAGCTAAAGGGTATTCTCAAGTTAAAGGCATTGATTATGATGAAACCTATGCTCCAGTAGCTAGACTAGAGGCCATCAGGATATTTCTGGCATTCGCAGCATTCTCGAACTTTAAAGTTTATCAAATGGATGTCAAGAGTGCCTTTCTGAATGGAAAGCTGGATGAAGAGGTGTATGAAGAGCAACCTTCTGGTTTTGAAGATCCAGATCATTTGGATTTTGTCTATTTTCTTTTTAAGGCTATCTATGGTCTCAAACAGTCTCCGAGAAAATGGTATGACACTCTCTCTGAATTTCTTATTGAAAATAGCTTTATTAGAGGTGTCATAGAAAAAAATCTCTTTTCTAAAAAGCATAAGAATGATACTATATTAGTCCAAGTCTATGTGGATGATATAATATTTGGGTCTACTAATGATAATCTCTGTAAGAGATTTGCTAAGTTAATGCACAGCAAATTTGAAATGAGCATGATGGGAGAGCTGAAGTTCTTTCTTGGATTACAAGTAAATCAAAAGTTAGATGGAACTCTTATTTGTCAATCCAAGTATCTCAAGGAACTCCTCAAAAAGTACAATCTAGAGGATTCTGCATCAGCAAGGACTCCGTCAACTACAGCTGTCAAGCTTGGACCATGTGAAAACTCAATTAAGGTAGATGTCATAAGCTACAGAGGTATGATTGGCTCGTTACTCTATCTTACTGCAAATAGACCAGATATTATGTATGCTACATGCATATGTGCAAGGTTCCAAGCGGATCCTAGAGATATTCATCTCGTTGCTGTTAAACGAATCTTGAGATATCTTAAGGGAACACCAAATCTAGGTATTTGGTACCCTAAAGAAACTGGTTTTAACCTTGTTGGATATACAGATTCAGATTACGCAGGAAGTGTTGTTGATAGGAAAAGCACCTCAGGGAGTTGTCAATTCCTAGGTAGCAGATTAGTCTCATGGTACAGCAAGAAACAACAAACAGTTTCCAATTCAACGACTGAGGCTGAATATATTGTTGCTGGAAGCTGCTGTGCTCAGATCTTGTGGATTAGGAATCAGCTACGGGACTATGGCTCTGTATTGAACAAAATCCCTATTCTATGTGACAATACAAGTGCAATAGCCATCATCAACAACCCTGTGCAGCACACAAGGACCAAGCACATTGACATCAGGTATCATTTTATTAGAGAGCACGTCATGAATGGTACTGTTGAACTATTTTTTGTTCCGATAGAAGAACAAATAACATATATTTTCATTAAACCACTTGATGAATCCACATTTACCAAATTAGTTGGTAAATTGGTATGTTGAATAGCTTTAGTGATTAAACTAGTTAATATCTGAGATTTGTTCTTGAATGAATTTACAAATAAATTTTTCATGAATGAAAAATTCATTTGCAAATTTATTTTATCATATTTACCATATTTCTTGATTAATTCTATGTAATTGTTATTATCTTATCTTCTTTATTTATTCTAATTGTTAATTTTAATATCTCAGAATAGTTTATTTTCTCTAAAAATATTTTTCTATGAATTTTATTTGCTAAAATTCAACAGAAATCTGTTTTTGGAATAAAATATAATTATTTCTGAGTATTTTAATTTTGTAAATATTTTGTGTAAGTGTAAATTCTGTTTATATTTGGTTTATAACTGCAATGACAATCGGCAAGACTTTTGGAAATTGTCTTGCTGAAAGTCATTCCAGTTCATATGTGTTTTATTTAAAATTTAATTTTTCAGTTTAGTTTTATACTGGCAAGACAATCGGTATGACTATCAAGAGTCTTGCCAGTTATAAAACTTATATTATATATATATATATATTACTTTTTATTTTCGTATTTTTGTACTAGAATGACGATCAGTATGACTATCGATTGTCTTTCTAGTTTATTCTGTTATAAGTCATGATATTTTATACTGGTATGACAATCGGTATGACTATCAGATTGTCATACCAGTTATTTTTATTTTCCTTTTAAATCCAACAGTTTGCGTGGTATGATAATCGGTATGACAATCCCGGATTGTCATACCAGTTGTAGTACTTAGGCTTTTGTATAGTTTTTAAAATCATTTCATCACTATTTTTTTTCTTTTCTCCCTTCTAACCGTTGTGTCTTTCTCTCTCTCTTCGATCAAATCATCAGTTTTCAATTCATTCAACAGACTCCTCGTATTTTTTCTTTCAAAACCGCCATTGTTATATATTCCTGCTCGAGTTTTTACTCAGTACACTTCACTCTTGTTACATATACATACGAGTATATACATACAGGAGGGCTGCCAAATTTTTTTTTTAACTATTTCAGTTCATGTTTTTTTTTCTTCCTTCTCAAATCAGTTTTTGTTTGTTTTTGGGTATTTCAATTTTGTTTTGTGTCTTGTGAGTTTGCATATCTAATATTGTGAGTTAAGAACATTAACGAGATACATTTCTTTCTAAATTATTCGGATATAATTGATTTAATTCGAATTATTAATTTTTTTTAATTCGAATTTTCTTAATATTATTCTTAAAATTCTTAAAGTGTGTGTTTTATTATATTTTTAATGGCTCTCAATTTCCGAATTGTCTCGCATAATCATTTTGGTTATTTTAATCCAGAAAAGTGTGATGTGGAAAAATTTAAGCCGTGGATTAGATTTTTAAATGACCATTCGATTGTTAGCTCTGCTATTAAATTAAATGTGCTATTAAATGTCGATCTGCTTAGACTGATTTGCACAACCTCTACTGTGGCCGATGATTCTAAATCTTTTTCATTCACCGTGGCAAACACACAGTATGTAGTTGATGAAACAGTCCTTAATCGAGCGTTAAATTTTCCAGTGGACAATTTCTGTAATTTACCCTCTGAAAATGAGATTTCAAACTTTTTCCATGCCATTCACTATCAGGGGGTGATTAATTTAACCAAGCTGTCTAAATCCAATTTGGTTTCTGAATGGGACATTTTCTTTGATACACTTTCCAAAGTGTTTGCCAACTGCACTAAATCAAATTTTCACAACATCACTTCCACTCTGCAGTATATTGGTCTTGCGGTTATTTTCAATCAAAGGATCAATGTTGGCAAATTACTTTTACCCATTCTTCTGAGATGTCTCATTTCAGCTAAGCGTGATCATTCCACAAATCGTAGGGTTTCTTGCTATTACGCTCTCTTTCTCATGCTTATAGCTGAACATCTTCTCACACCTGAGCATAAGGCTCTTTTTGCTAACTCATCAGTAGCTGAACCCCCTCCCGTAAGCAAAACGATCTACACACGCCAAGACACTTCCTTCAAATTCATGCAAGTTCCAGTACTTGTATCTGCTTTCATGGCCACTTTCATTCCTTTACCAATTTTCAATCTTCCCGGTCATGAACAACAAGCTCAACCTCTAGTGGTTCAAGCCACCCAGGCACAAACATCAGATGCTCTTCCACTGCAGGTAATAATTCCTCACTCTCACACCATTCCTACTTCTGTTGAAAGACCCCCAGTGGTTGATAGGGCTGACCATGAAGTTGTAGAACCGCAGCTTCAATCCCAGGTCATAGAGCCAAACACAGAGTCTCAACCTGTCTCAACCTCTCCCCCACTGTCTAAAATGTTACCGAGAAGGTTAGTAGGAATGAGTATGTTGTTGGATGTGAATGAACCCTCAGCTCTGCCTCCTCTCAAGAAAAGAAAAACATTTACTGAGGCATCTAAAAGCCCATTTATGTCCTCCCAACAGGACATGGACTTTGAAATGGCCAATGAACAGTTACTAGAGACATTCTCTCAACATGATGAATCTATTGAAATTCGCCATAGGGCCATGGCATCTTGTACTGAGTCAAGCACACTTCCATTACTCATAATGGAAGCATACATACCCATAGCTGATACTCAGGACACCGAGAAAGGAGTTCATATTGAGTCGGTTACAGTTCCTGCCATAGTTAATCTCAGCCACCTTTAATAGAGACATTTTCTCCCCTCCCAGATCCAACACCTCTGGCTCCCTCACGGGATTCTCCACTCGCAGATTTATCTAGAGAAAGTGGAGGGCAACTCGGTCAATCTATCCCTGAAGCAATTCAGACATCTATTTCACATGAAAAGATAGGTTTGACTGAGGATCGGGACTCGCGAATTCCCATTACACCACCACTGACCTCTCTTGAAGAGGCTAGGGTGATTTCAATTGCAGGTACAGAAGACCAGCTACAGGATGGCTCCTCACGAGCACTTATATTGAGAGAAACACAAGCACAAGAGTTGAGTGAACCAAACAGGAGAGATATTCAGGTGAGCGCACACACAGACACAAACACTGAAAATCTGTTAGCTCAAATTGCTGATCTGAAAGAAAAACTTGCTAAAAGTCAGGCTGAGGCTCAAAAATTCAAAGCACAAGTGGTTGAACGGTCTTCTTCTTCCACCTCTGTCAATAATCTGTTGGCACTCATCAGGACAGAGATATCAGATTTGAAGTCCACTGTTGTACCAAAGCTTAACTCCATTCAGGCATCTCCAACTTTATCAGTTGAAGACATTTTAAACTTCTGCTCTCTCCATACAAGAATGACTTCTCTTGAAGACCTGGTTGAAATGAATCATTCATTGGACTCTTCCAGATTCGTGAAGATAGAAAAGGGCATGGAACATCTCAATGAAAGGATGAAACACTTGTATTTCATGATAAAAAATTCTCACTGCCCTAATAAAGAATAAAGGACTTTCTTTGAAGGGCCGTCTGGTGGAGGCTCAGGCTCTGGAGGAAATGGAGGTCATGAGGGGTCTCAAGGTAAAGCTGTAGAGGATTCCTCAACTAAGGGGGAGAAACATGGGAGAAGTGGAAAAGAAAAAGTTCAAGATTCTGATGTTGGAGGGACAAGGAAGGCTGATGGTGAATACTATAGTGGAGAACAAGATGACTTTGACATTTTTAATGTTCCAACTGTTACCACTAAACCAGTCATGGAAGATAAAGCTGGTATCTTTGAAGCTGAAGAGGAAAGTCATTTTGAAGACTGGGAAGAGGAAGCATCAGTGGACCATGTCTTTGAGAAAGAGTTCCAGAAAGAGCAGTCGGAGTTGAAGAGAAAAGAAGTTGAACTTCAAAAGATATCTCAGATCATTGACATGAGGAAGGAAATCCAACGAACAAAAACTCTTGAAAAGCAATGTCTTCACGACATCAAAGCTGAAGAAAGGAGGAGATATGTTAATCTGAAGATTGGTGTAAAATAGGATGAAGCTAGGAGAGTACTTGATATGCCTCGGCTGAGCACAAACAATGATAGGCAGTTTCTACACCTTCTCGACAAGCTGGAAATCTCTAATCCAAACAATGACGTGTACATGGATGCTATCAAGACTGAAGTCTCAAGGATTACAGCTGCCTTTAATAGATCTTTAAATGAAATGAGCATCTTTGTATATTGTCATAATGAAGAATCTTTCAAAGTATCACTTCACTTGTTTGAGAATCGTTCTTTATCTGAGATTTGGGTTCTACTCAACAAAGTAAAAAGAAGCTCAGAATTGAATGAAGTTCTTCGAGAAAGGCTCAAAGAGTTTGTCAGCAGGGCTAGTCCTCAAGTGGTCAACAATCCTCATCAGGTAAGATTCTTTAAGTCTGACTGTCTTCAAATCTGCCATCTCGATGCACAATCTCTTAAAGACTACTCTGCTAAGCATCTTGTCTGGATGGAATATCACTTAAGAACTGCCGGATACTCATCCATGTTGAAAACTTAAGCTGCTAATTTGATTCAAGCTTACTGTAAAAAGAACATCAAAAGGTACAATCAGTTTAAGAATAAGCTAAGTTCAGTCAGGGTTCAACCAGTCAAACCAGGCAGTCTCTCTACAGAAAAGGATCGTGTCTTCGACAAGGAATTGCTGCAAGAATTGGAAGAAGGTGAAGTTGGAAGGAAAGATCTCTAAATTCGAATAGCTCAAAACTTAATGTAATATGCTTAGAGCTTTGTGAATCAAGATAGACCAATGTATTCATATGTTCAGACTAGAGGAACATCTATCTTGTATTCACTTGTAAATTTCTTTTGGAATCTGGAAAATGTTAAATATAATCCAGAACTTTTCTGCTATTTACTTCGCATTTCTATTTATATCTTTTTCTTATTTGTTAGTTGAGTTATCCTCTAGGTATTTGTTGTTATTGTCTAACAAACAAATAGGGGGAGATTGAAAGGCATATGTCATAGCCTATTTGTTTATTCGAGGATTTAACTCAACTCAAATAAGAATATAATAAGTAAATAGTAGATCCACAGTCAAAGAGATCTCTCCAAGTAACATCTGTCAAAGGATTCAGTACCAATGATAATCTACAGCTTAAGAAATTACTTCACTGGAAGAAGTTCAAGAAATTGATCAAGCCTCAGTGATATAAATCAATATTGTGGATTTAATCAAGTGACAGAGATCTCGTAAGGGTATTAAATATTTACAGGGATTTAATCTGAAGAAAATCAAGTTATTAAAGTCAAGACATGAAGAAACGTCACGGAAGTTAGTCACTCATGAACCAGACAGTACATCGAGTGTCAACATTGAAGTGGTGGAATTGATTCATAATTATCAGAAGATTTTCAGAAGAATGGTTGTTGTTCAAGAGTAGTATTAATTCTCTATTAATTAATTAAGTCGTATAATTTAATTAAGAAAATAAATTATATCTGCAAAGATTAATTTATTGATTAATTGAATTTATTGATTAATTAATTCTAAATTAATATTATAAATTTTCAGAATTGATTTTGAATTTAAATTCAATATTAATTCAACAAGACAATCTTTTGAACTAGTATGACAATCAGTATGACAATCAATATTCATACCGAAAGTCATGCCAGTTCATTTGATTGTCTTACTGGAAGTCTTACTAGCTGTTGGGATTGTCATGCCAGTTCATTTAACTGTCATACCGAAAGTCTTACCAGCTGGTGGAATTGTCTTCCTAGCTCAATTGATTGTCTCACAGATAGTCATGCTAGTTCAATTCATTCTGATTGATTGAATATAAAAAGACAGAAGCAGAAGCTCATTCATTACAAAAACAACAACCTGAAGAAAGAACATATCAGAAGCATTTCATCTCTCTCAACTGCATTTCAAGCCTATTAATTTCTAGTCATTAATGTTAAATTCAAACCACTAGAAATCATTATCTTGTTGTTGTGTAACTATCTAGCGGATCAAAATCCCTAGAACTTAATCTCAAATTGCTTTAAGCATTTGATCTTTTTATTTCAAAAATAGAAAAAGTTCATGTCGAATTTATTCTAGATTTGGAATAATTTATTTGAGATTAATCCCTTGTAAACGATACCGTTGTTGTAACACCTTTCAAGTTTAATAATAGTTTTATTTAACTTGAATTTTGTTTCACTTTTTTATTCCGCATTTTATTCGATTAAATGATATAGTTTGTATTCAACCCCCCCCCCTTTCTACAAATATATTGGGACCTAACACTGAGGGTGGTGATTGTGGATTCCGTTATTCTTTTTCTTTGTCTGACATTGAAGAATTGATTTTCAGATCTTCAACTGTTTGTATGTCAACAACAAGCTCTTATACTAATTGTTAGGTCCGTAACCAACTGTAGAGGGGGGGTTAATACAGTTTATGCAATCAATTCGACAAAGTTTCAACAGAATCAACAATTTTTATATTAATAGATAAAAACTGATTACAAACGCTCTCTCAAAAGGATGAACAAATATTCTTAAGAGTTGCTAGGCTATACGAATGATATAACAATATTCGCAACGCTTATAGCATGAACCTAATCTGTGCTTTATATAGTGCACAACTACACAATCAAATAAGGAATCATATTCTATAACAATAAGGGAACTTATCCATATATGGTTGCTTCTGAGATAAAATCCTTCACTGTCTTGAATCTGTGCTTTCCTTTTCCTTCTTCAATATCTACTGAAGTGACAAATCCTGATGACATCATCTGATGATCATCAAGTACTGATATAAGTACTGAATCAAAAACTGATATAAGTACTGATGACGTCACTCTTCTAGTAAATGCTGATATAAGTCCTGATAAGAATTTCTGATAGTTTCTGTCCAGATATCATCAATTATATCTAACATCCAAATTTCAACTACTCCTTTTCCCTTCTTGATCTACTAGTATTTTGAACCCAATTTTACTCCCTAATGTAGATGTGGCCGTATGTAATTATTAATTTTGGGGAAAAGAGAATTCTACGGATTTAAAAACTTAATTTTTTGGTGAATGCCCCGGTTTATTTATAGATCCTTTTAACTAAAGGTTGGTGAACTAACTCTCCTAATTAACCAAGGTTAGCACCACTCTAGAATCATCTAGATTATTATTACTAGTTTTTGTTTTCTAAAAAAAAGGCACCCACTAATCACTTTTTTTTCAAAATAATATTTAAGTCCATTAAAATAATTTAGAGAGTAATATGAACTTACGTTACAAAATAATTTAATTAGAACCTTAACCAAATTCCGGAAAAAAATGAAAATAAATAATAATAATTAAAAATATTATAAGCGTCTAAAATCCATCTATTATTTCTCTCTAAAAGAAAAATAAATATATTAGTACACGACACTAATATTTCTATTAAAGTCTTAACCGAGAAAAATATCTCACAATTATTTTAAACGGAAATTTATACCAAGAATATCAATAATTACAAATGTAATGTTCACTTTATAATTTACAAGGTTAATATAATTTAATACAGAGAGTTTCTTGAAATTATTTTAGATCCAATAATAAATATTAAACCACTTTATTCTCTTGTCATTAAAATAATAATTAGTTAACAATTTATTAACTATTGTCTAATCACGTAACAATATCAAATCAAATATATTAGTAAGATACTAAAAATTCCGAAATAAAAATCGAATTATTTAAATAATTACTCACATACCCACGATAATTATCCAAAATACTTAATAGCGAAAAAGAAAGAAAGAAATTTTTTAATCCGTGGAAAAATTTATATTATTATGCTAAAATAATAACGTTCGGCTCCCTCAATTATGATTATAAATCTTGTAATTTATCCAATATCCCCACTCGCGCCCCATAATATTTAATTATTAGGCACTTTATCATCTAAGTAAATTAAAATAAATTCGAAGGTAAGGAAAAATTATAATTTACTTTCTTAAAAATTTCCCGGGCGTTACACTCCTGTTAAGTGTTCTCCATAGAACCTAATACATAATATATATACATTAAAAACTTATAAAAATAAATATATAAAATTTAAGAAAAAGTAGCACGGGTTAAAAGCTAGTAATATTTTATATGTAATATATATATATATATATATATATATATATATATATATTTTATTCCAAGTGACTCGAGTTAGCCGAGTCCAAGTCGTGTCCGAACCAAACGAGCCGAGTCCAAGCCGAACACATAAAAAACTCGACTCATTTACTCATTCGAGCTGTTTAAGATGTTTAAGATCTATTTATTTAATAAAACAAATCGAACCGAGTTTACGTAAACTAGCCGATCTCGAATTTTGTTCGCGAATGATTATGTTCGTTTAAAGCATATAAACTTGTACAAGTCTGTATACATATTTATAGGAGAATGATCAAATACAAACTAAAACTAAAATAGAAACTAGAAATCAATCTAAGCCATTAGATCTACCTAATCTAATGGTCCCCCTTAAATCACCCCACCCAACTACTCTCCCAACTACTCTGCACCCTCCCACACCCAATTTTAGCTTTTCTCCTCCGTTTTTAATTTGATTTTTCCCGTCAAACCGTAAGTTTTTTTTTAAAATCCGATTTCGCTGTATTTTTCTACATCTCTCTACGTTCGATTTGCATACCATATATGATATATTTTGAAATAATTTTAAAAAAAATTATTTGGATACTAGATTCTATTCTAAAATTGGTTTCTATTAGAGTAACCCATATATATATAAATTACTCCAATAAAAACCAATTTAAAATAGAAACTAGAAACCAAATTATTTTTTTTAAACTAATTCGAAATATAACACATATGGTATGCAAATCGATCGTTGAGAGATGTAGAAAAATACAGTGAAATCGGATTTTAAAAAAAAAACTTACGGTTTGACAGAAAAATTCAAATTAAAAACGGAGGGTAAAAACTGAAATTGGGTGTGAGAGGGTGTAGAGTAGTTGGGTGAGGTGATTTAGGGGGACCATTAGATTAGGTAAATCTAATGGCTTAGATTAGTTCATAATTTTTATTTTAACTTTTGTTTGTATTTGCTCCATTCCCATATATATATATATATTAAATAATTATTTCGTTCGGATCTTGGGACTGAATTATGAATATATATATATATATATTGATAATTCAGTCCCAAAATATATATATATATATATATATAGGAGAATGATCAAATACAAGCTAAAATTAAAATAGAAATTAGGAACCAATCTAAGCCATTAAATCTACTTAATCCAATGGTCCCCCCTAAATCACCCCACCCAACTATTTTGTACCTTCCCACACCCAATTTCAGTTTTTCCCCTCCTTTTTTGATTTCATTTTTCCCGTCAAACCGTAAGTTTTTTTTAATCCGATTTCACTGTATTTTTCTACATCTTTCAACGATCAATTTGCATACCATATGTGTTATATTTCGAAGTAATTTTTTAAAAAAAATTATTTGGTTTCTAATTTTTATTTTAAATTGATTTCTATTGGAGTAGCCCCTGTATATATATGTTTATAAAATAATTATTTCGGTCGGGACTGAATTATGAAGTTAGTGTAGTATTTTCTGAAACTTTTGTGTAGAATAAAAAGGAGCATGTGTAATAAATTATATATTTTAATGTCGAATTTTCTAAAATTCTGATTCATATGTGAAGGTGACGTTTGTGATGCAGGAGTATAGAAATGACATGGAAGGCATCGGAGAAATATCAGAGAAGGTGACGTTCATATTAACTTAGACTCGAAGGGAGCGTGTGGACTTTACGAACAACTTATTTGCGACTTCTCCTCAATGACGTCTTCTCGTAATTTCTTTCATATTACGTGTCCGCGCCAACTCAAATATTGTAAACTGTATGATTATAGACTTCTAATAATATGTTTGTGATATCAGCTGTGGCCTTGTGGCTTTTGCTAAACTCGAGTTCGGTTTACAGGCTGTAATGGTTTGTTAATAAAAGATACTCCATTTGTCTGTACTATTTGTTTAAATTCTCATTTTTTATATATTTCTTTCAATTATTTATATTTCAAATTTTTTTAAAAATAGTAAAATTTATTATAATTTTTAAAATAACTACATTCACTACTTCTCTCCGTTATACACACTTTATATGTATAATATTAACTGCTCCCATTACTTTACTAACTTTTTAAATTTTTCTCTAATATTTTATCATTTTTGTTAAACCCTTACCCAACCCAAACTTAAACATTTGGGAGTACATCATATACTTGAGTAAATATTTAGTATATATTCTTAGTTTTAATGTAATTATATTTCATTACCCATTTTCGTTTTATAAAGAAAGTAGAATAATGCCATTAATAAAATACTGTTTTTTTATTAATCAATCACAACCGCTATTTACTAAATTATGTCTAGAAATATGTAAATACTAGTGGTTCATATAAATTGATAATCGATAAAATTCTTAAACACACTCAAATGATTTATTCTTTTTTGTGGCATGTTTTCAGCGTAGTAAAACTATGAACTTCTAAATTCTAAAATACATGAACGAATAAGTGTTTTGCATTTATCAATTTTTCAACCAACGGTGAATTTTTTCTATTGTAATTTGTTTGAGTTTAACTTAAGTGTGTAAGTATATATTTTTATAAAGTATTATTTTAATATAATAAAAAATAATTAATACATTCACCGTGTCTGTCACTTTTTGTTTTACTCGGCAAGGCCTACATGATGGGAACACGTAATCGGAACCATTGTAGCTTCTCGTCAGCTAGTGAGCTAGCACTTGCACAAGCAATTCTAGATATCTTTTTGTTGCCTATAAATACGGGATTCAAACTACAAACGATACTTAATTACTTCCAATTGCCAACCTCTAACATTTGAGTCAAACAATAAACCATATCCACTAAGCAAAAAGTATACTAGTATCAAGTCCGGCACGTACCATAAACAAATGACAATGAAAAGATGCAGAGAAGATGACCTTGATGCACCAGCCACGCCCAAGAGCTTAATGCTTCTTTCTAGCATTGGTACTGCCCGTATCTACGAGTGCAAAACATGCAGCCGTAAGTTCCCATCATTTCAAGCACTCGGTGGCCACCGAACCAGCCACAAGAAAATTAAGTTAATTGCAGGCGAACAAGTGCCTGTAAAGCCAAAGACACACGGGTGCTCAATATGCGGCTTGGAGTTTCCGCTAGGCCAAGCCCTTGGCGGCCACATGAGGCGCCACCGTGCTGCTATCGAGAACTTTACTGATATTTCTACCAACAGAATTATTAATGACGATGATACAACGAATACGGTCCCTGTTTTGAAGAGATTTAGTAGTAGCAAAAGAATTTTGTGTTTGGAATTGACTTTGAGGCCTTACGAGATTGATTTAACGCTAAAGTTATAGACGAATGCTTATTCTGTTTAGTTTAGTTACTACTCTTCTTCGGTTTTATTTGTTCTTGCGTGTATCTTTGTGTCCATGTATAAATGCAGTCATGTAAATTGAAATAATGATTTTTTTTGGTTGGTAGTGAGGTTTGTTGTACACCCCTCCAGTGAGAGACAAATAACTTACCTGTTGTCACTTGCGACCCATATAAACTATGCGCGTATGTGTTTCATGTCCAAATCAAATCTTACACCAATTACTTCACCAAAGAATGGTGCCATAACAGGCCAGTTAATCACACAAGTTCATATACAATCAAACATGAACTACCCGATTTGAACTCAATTATAAATACATAAAAATTTGACTTATGTAATTTACGGAGTGATTATTATAACTGAGTTTGGCATGCGCTTATCAATATTTTGATGAGTTGTCCAGCTTGTTCACGAAATTTCCAAGTTCATCCAAGTTTATAGCCAATGTATTCATAATTTAGCTTTATGTTTGATTAGGTACCAAATTAGTCACTCGACTATTCACCTTTTTCTTCTGTTTACTAGTTTTTTTTGCTGAAAAACGGCGATAAACTTTTAACATATATCAATGTAATTTTCTTTTGGCTAAAATTTGTCATTCCACTAGCACAACTAGTGTCCAGCTCCCCCTTCGCCATTGTCACTGCTGGTACCTGACCCCTCTGAAGGGGAGTTAGAATACAAGAATGCTATTTCTAAGAGTATAGTGAAAGAAAGATTCTCTATCTTCCTAGTGATGGGTACCTATAATTGGCTAGCCTGCTCATCTTGCTACGATGACATACTTAAAAAGAAGCTATTTTGCTTCGAGGACATACCTACTATCTATCTCCTTTCTTGGACGTACTTCACTACAAGAAAACATGGTTAAATACAACTGATTTACATTCGACTGCGCCTTAATTCGACCGCCGGCGGTCGAAACCTTTGGACACGGCTAAATTCGACTGGGCTCGGTCGAATTTAAACTGTCGTATTTAAACGGTCGTATTTACAAATAAATTCAACGTGCAGCGGTCGAAAAAAAATGGTCGAAATTAAAACGGTCGTATTTAGGAGTTAAATTCAACCGAAAATAAATTCGGTCGAATTTATAACGTGGAAAAAAAGAGCGGGAATTTTCCCTCCATAAATATTTTTTCATATACTAAATTCGACCGCAATCGATCAAAAATTAATCTTGGATTTGGCGGGAAATTTCCCTCTTTTTTTTTCAAATTTTGAGCAAAATGGGAAAATTTCTTTTGCACTGAATTCAGTTGAATTTAGTGAAATACAAAAAATGACCATTGTCAATTAATATAAATGCGATCGTTTTCGGTTGATTTTTTTTTTAAAACTTAAAAACTTATAGTAATTATTTTAATTTTAGCTTTATTAGGAAAAATATGCATTTATAATATTCATTTCATGTACAAATATATTTGATACAATATATATATATATATATTTATAATATATGTGGGTGTGTGTATGATAATAGTATGTTGAATTTTATATTATAAAGTCTATAATTTAAATTACAGTCATTATAATTTTTGGAGAAAAATATTAGTAAGCCGATAATAAAAAAATTCTTAAGTCGCTACAAAATGTAGATTGTTAGATTAAATATGTAGTTACGGGTTATAGTTTTGATATGAAATTTTGGTTATATCACTAATATATATATATAGTTATTTTAACTTTGCATGCTTTCGGTTTTAGCTTAATGCAAATTGGGTTAAGAACTTTAATTATATGCAATATGCATTCCTTATATTTCTATACTATTACAATAACCACCCCTTAACCAATTTTCTGTCAATTTTAACCGTTAAGTTTCAGTTGACTAGGGATAAAACAGAGATAACACATAGAAAATATTAAAATAAAATATTAATAAATTTAAAATATTGAAAAAGATACTAAAAAATATAATAATTTTAAAAAAATTATTAGTCAAACCGATGTTTGACTGTTAAAATGGAAAACCAAATAAAATTATTTTAATTTGAAAATTTGGTTATATCACTAATATATATATCTATTGACATCCATACGGTTAGATCGATGAAAAATATTTTAAAAAAAAAATCGAAACACCAATTTAGGACTAAACACTAATTAGCTGTATTGGTCAAACTAATGCCTGACTTTTAAAATTACAATCTAAATAAATTATTTTGATCTGAAACTTTGGTTATATCACTAATATATATATATATATATATATATATATATATATAGACATCCATACGGTTGGATCGCTGAAAAATATTTTTTAAAAAATTGAAATATCAATTCAGGACTAAACACTAGTTAGTTATACTAGTCAAATTGATTTTTGACTGTTAAAATGGCAAACCAGATAAAATTATTTTGATATGAAATTTTGGTTATATCATTAATATGTATATCTATTGATATCTGTACGGTTGGATCGATGAATACTTTTTTTAAAAAAAATCGAAACACCAATTTGAGACCAAACACTAGGTAGTTGTACTAGTCAAACTGATGTTTGACTGTTAAAATGATAAACCAAATAAAATTATTTTAATCTGAAACTTTGGTTATATCATTAATATGTATATCTATTGATATGCGTACGGTTAGATCGATGAATAATTTTTTAAAAAAATCGAAAGACCATTTCAGGACCAAATCCTAGCCGTACATGTACAAACAAATATACACTAAAATAGGGTTTACTATTGAGTTGTGTGTATGTTTGACTGTTAAAATGGCAAATCAAATAAATTTATTTTGATCTGAAAATTTTGGTTATATCACTAATATATATCTATTTTCATCCATATGGTTGGATCAATGAAAAGTATTTTTAAAAAAATCAAAATATCAATTCAGGATTAAACACTAGTTAGATGTACTACTCAAACTGATGTTTGACTGTTAAAATGGCAAAACAAATAAAGTTATTTCGATCTGAATATTTGGTTATATCACTGATATATATCTATTGACATCCATACGGTTAGATCGATGAAAACTATTTTTAAAAAAATCGAAACACTAATTCAGGACTAAATACGATATAGTTGTACTGGTCAAACTGATGTTTGACTTTTAAAATGGCAAATCAAACAAAATTATTTTGATATGAAACTTTGGTTATATCACTAATATATATGTCAATTGACATCCATACGGTTGTATCAATGAAAAACATTTTTTAAAAAATCAAAATACCAATTTAACACAAAACACTAGTTAGCTATATTAGTTAAACTGATGTCTGACTGTTAAAATGGAAAATCAAATAAAATTAATTTGATCTGAAACTTTGATTATATCAATAATATATATATTAATTAACAATTACACATGTACGAAAAATCTGTCATAAAATTTTGTTGTTCGTTCCATGATTTATCCTATATATGTTTTTACGATGACCCAAGAGGCCAAGAATATGTTCATTCTTACGAGGTACCATAACGAGCTTAATATTGAAAATTAGAAACCTATCTATATATGTTTATAAATAATAATAATACAAAGACGCTGAATTATGATCATTTAATAAATAAGATATGACGGTGGTGATCGAAAAGGGTAATCGAGAATATAATGATGCTGAGTCATATTATACGGATTTTTTGTGATTATAATATAATATAATATTATTGTAAGCTGTAAAAACAAATTTCTGCAGGAATACGGGAGATTGTTCATTTTGGAGTGTGTACTGAAGTTCAAATAAAAGTTAATTACATCTTACATCTGACCAAAATTTACACGTACTTTAACTTGCAAGATCATCCAAAAAGACAACTGATGTACTAAAAGTCTAAAACTTAAGTTTCCTTATAGTCTCCCTTCTTCCATCAGATCAAGGAATCCAACCAATAATGCAAACGTTTTCCATTTGCACGCACAATTTCAACTTGCTCGATGCTTCTACGCGAAACAAGTTTAGAAATATAACAATTCATTTTCCGTGACTTTCTTGGCAATTCAAGAAGATAGGAGATAGCTGTTACATGTTTTTCTCAGCCTGAAGACACACATTGCTATGAAATTGCTTTGATTCTTTATTATATGTCGTCATCTTTATTTTAAGTATAGTAATATACGGTCATATATAAACAATGTCTTCGCGTACAAGGTGTCACCTAACATAAGTTATCACATTTTATTAAATGATATAAAGTGGATATAAAAAACGCTAGAGTTCAAGAAGCTGAATTCTAAAATTGTTGCTATGTCAAATTTAAATTTAATATTGAAAACAATGATAACAATTAAATGTGTTAAGTTAATAAGTAACTCATTACATATTATGTATCAGAGGAAGCATTTTAAAAACCTACCCGTACAACTCCTGTCTCTAGCTAGCATATTCGCCGGATCATAGTAACGAAAATTCTCTTTCCCAAATAAAATGTTTGATTCAAATCATATGGTTCAAATATAGGCTCGCGGTCCCTCGCAACCGTATGCTAGGCACCAGTTTCACAACATACCATACCATAGTGGTTGAATGGAAGATCCAACAGCTCGTATTTAAAAATTATTTTAATATTGCGTTGTTATATCGCAATATGCATAAATTACATATCTGCCCTCCATTACGTCCTGTATGGGTGTCATAAAGATGAATTCTACGAGTGTGTATTGTTATTGAACAGATGCTTATAGCTTAAGGAAAGAATATTTCAACATTACATCTTGATACAACTTAACAAGTTCACTTTTGTTAGCTCTCTGCCCCTTGGTATATATATTATATATATGTGTATATATATGTATATATATACCTCCAATAGGGGTTGCCAAACTTATGTGGCATGGCACCCTTGGTTACCTACCTATTGGAGTTGGAAGGTTGCCAAAAGGTTGCCTACCAAGGTTGCCAAAACTTGGCAACCCTTTGGCAACTTCCTAAATTAGCAAAAAGTCATAAAAAACATCTAAAGTATATATTACTCAACCCACTTTTATATTGAACTAAATATAAAATTAATATAGAGGGACCACATGGGCAACCTTTAAAGTTCCTTAACTATTGGAGCAAAATTTTAATAAATGTTGCCAAGAGTGACATGGATGTGAGAGAAAATTAAAAAATAATATATTTAATGATTTGTCATGATTTGGCAACTTTGTTAGCAACCTCTATTGGAGATGCCCTTAGCCTATCTCATCATAACTAACTTGTAATTAATAGATATTGATTTAACTGTTAACATGTTAACTTCCAGCTGTGTTATCTTCCAGCTATACATTTGTAGCCGACTCAGATGCATCATATACTGTAACATCCCCACTCAAGGTAGGAGAGGAAAACGGATTAGACACTCCTATCTTGGACTGGAGAAGATATAGTTGATATGAAGACAGAGCCTTAGTAAACATATATGCTCGCTGGGTAAAGGTAGATGTTATGCCCAAAATTTGATACAAGCAATATTCGAGTCAAACTCGGGTCAATTAGACAAAATTGGGAAAAAATTATAAAGATCACCTCAAATTAGGGCTTGCCCCCTTTTTGAGAAATAAAAGCGCGCCCACCAAGACAGGAGATCAGGCGCACCCTAACCTATGTGGATGTTAAGGCGTGCCCTGTTATTTTGCTGGCAGCAGACGAATTTTCAGGCAGATTTTTTGGACGCTTCGTGAGGATCTTCTTCCCCAAGAACTACGTTGGCTTGATTCCCTATAAATAAGGATACGTAGGCAAATTGCAAGGGGAAGAAGACGATGGATGATTATTACTAACATATTTTCTGCAGGTACTCTATTGAAAAACTCTTTCCTGTAATGCAACCATAGGAAGGCGGTGTCCGTGGTCAGAGACCTCCAGGGGTATGCTTGGACGGAAAGCCTCCTCCTGTAGTCAATGGGTGTCCTCATTGGGGATGTGGGATAAACTCTGGTGTGTGTTTTGGGAGATCTGTCTCTATAGTCAACGGGTGTCCTCAATGGGAGACTTCGGAGTATCCTGCACTTTGCACCCAAAAGCTTTGGATCACTTGTCATGTAATCTGGTAGGGGCTCCTTATTCGGGGGACAAGGATGCGTCCAATATTTGGGTAAAGCATGGCTATACCTGCGTTCATATACTAGAGAAATAGCTGGTAGTGGAGGGTTATCCTCGACCGAGGGATGCCTTATTCGCGAAGTCTTAAAGCCGTGGATGAGCCCTGAGCCTTTGTGGTTAGGCCTCATCGGCGGATATTCCTAAAACTAGTAGAAGACGGTTTCCAGTGGATTTCCTACTGAGCTTCGGGATGAGAAATCTAAGCCCATTAGATTTCTGATTCACTTAGCTGGAGATTAACATTTCCAGAAATTTTACGCCTTGAGTAGAGAACATCATTTGCCATTGCTTTCCAATATTGTTACCATAGTTTCAAAGTTTCTGCCACCAGATTATTAGATAATATGAATACAAACAATTGTCTCAGCTGAAAGGGCATAGCATGATTGGAATTCTCGGTCATGGCGACATCCCATTGTTTGTCATCCTTTAATAGGCCAAGAGCATCACATGCCTCTTTGTATGTATTATACACAATGCCATTAACAGTTTTGAGGTCTTTGAAAGATGTTGCTCCTTTAATGTGCATCAAAATCATACGCAGATAAAATATTTCTCCAGAAGATGCATGAACATCAGATAAACGCCCAAAAACTGTACTACGTTCACGAATCTTCCACCTGTTTTGATCCTGTTTCCAAGTAAAATTCTGAGGAAACTGATGATATGTAAACTGTCTTGCCTCTGGTATGTTTTTATTTGCCTGAAACCATCCTTCTAATTTTCTAAATCTCTTTTTAGCCTTCTCCGCAACATCTTGAAGATTTTCATGTTGCTTAAAAGACACACTCTTTTCGCCTTCTGAATGCACTGGCAAACGCTCAACAGTAGGAAAATGATGATGTATGTCAAATCCTAAAAGACGCCAGACAGCTTCCGAAGCACATATGTAACGACCATCTTTTTATTTCATCATTTGACTTTGGTTTTGAAGATGAAGTGCTTGCTTCATTTCCTTGCTGTTTTTTCCTCAGAATCATGGTAGCCATATCGTGACCTTTTAAGCAGTATTTAAATAAATACTTCAAAGATCGCGAACTGTTACAAACCTCCAAATTAATATGACAGTGGAAACGGACTAATAAATCCCTATTATAAGGAACCACGTATTGGTTATCAAGTTCCACTCCTTTCTTTATCACAGTCAATCCTGTGCGTCGTTTACCATATACAGGAAAGCCACAATCGTCAAAAAATGTGTGAGCATTAAACCTGGATAAGGAAAAAAGGATGGTTACTATATTGCTACATTTATGTTGTTAAATCTTGCTATAAAAAATACAGGCTTATTAAACATATACCAATGCAAATGCCAAATATGAAAAAATCAACACCTTTTAGGAAAATGGCGACCACAATTCCCTTTAACCATGCAAGGAGAGTGGGAGTAATCTTTTCCACATGGCCCATGAATCATGCGACTGTTGACAACATTAAAACCAATAGGATCATAATTTTTATCCGGTATTTCAGCCGAGATTAACTGATTAATGTCATCAACATTTTGTGGGCGATCTCTCGGGTGCAACCATATTAACATGTGACAGTGAGGAAGACCGCGCTTTTGGAATTCAATTACATGCATTACTACAAAAGAAAGAAACAGTGATATATTTATTTACGACTTTAAAAGGTATAAACAATATGTAATAAACTAAGATTTTATAATTGTAAGGAAGAAAATAAATCATAAGAGTGCATTACAACCTCCTATGCATTTCCCAAAATTATTCTTATTTTTGATAAGGTCCAGCAACTGGTCAAGTTTTAACTTGAAAACTCTTGTTGTCACATCAGGTTTGTCAGCAACATCTACTCCAGGGAAAAATTTCATCATACTCTTAATCTCAGGCCATTGTGTATTACACGTCATTGTCAAAAATAGGGATGGATGATCGATGGTACGACAAATAGCTAATGAATCTTTGAAGTATTGATTCATATATCTTTGCGAACCAGTGTGAGTTACAGGAAGGATGACATTCTTGCCTTTTGTAGATGGATTTGTATCACCTTTTGATACCGAATCATGAATAGATTTATAAAGATCAGACCTTATTATATTCTGATGAGCTCAAATCCAGTCCAGTCTATATTGCTCAACTGCTGCAAAGGTATCTACCACAAATTGTTGCCATAAACGACCGCCAAGATGAAGATTCATGCATGTTATAGTAAATATAAAGTTAGCACTAAAGATATAATTATGAGCACAACCCTAAAATATTATGCATCAGAAGACAGTGGTTAAAAGTACCTTCTTCTAGGCGTATCATTAACTTATAAGCATAATATTCTCGTATTGTGACAGTAGTTCTGTGCTGAGTCTCATCTGGATATAGATCACTTACATTCTCATCCGGCACTTTAGGCTTCTTGTTGTGAAGGGGAATATCTAGATGAAAACCTTCATCACCATAAGGAAAAAGCAACAGATATTGAAGCTGCATAAAGTGCTGGCAGGTTACATATATTCTTTTCAGAAACATCTGCTTTATTTGAATGAAAATATCTCTGAATGGGCAAGTATCATCGCTATCTCCAACTACCAAGGCTGCCACCTCATTTGAAGGTCCAACCTGGTTTTTCCTGCCAGAGGCTGACTTAGATGAAACTAAAAGCAAACTAAAGTCGTCTATTTCACCAAGATTAATACGATCACGTGCATAACGAAAACCTTCTGCCAATTGATTATTTTCGTCAAGCATCTTTAACAACCCTTCTACAATATCTGGATCAAGCACTTCCGAGCCAGGTACTGCATTCATGCAATTTTCTATTTCATTTTCAGTGTTATACACATACAGTTGGCAGAATTTGCTGGTTGACCATCCTTGGGTTTGAGGCTTCCAATTAGATGATAGTTTTGGCCATTAAGTTTAAAACAGTAAGGCCCTCCTCCATTGTTAATTTTGTGGTCTATTTTGCCACCAATTGAGGTGAACTGAAATAGGGAATTATATGTTCTTATATTGAACCTGAAGTGATCAAATTTTTCACCTCCAGATAGCAAAGAAGCAAGGAAGGGAGGAGGACTTTTTTCAGCAGGAAGCTTAACTTGACCATCTTCGCAACATATTGTAAAAGTTGGTGTGCTATTCTTCGATGATTTATTGTTCCGTTCTTCATTCCACATCCGTGCGTTACACTTCTAACAAACCTTAGATGGAGGCCCGAGGTCCATGTATCCCGTCCATAAATCTGACAATAAAAATTAATATAAAGATAAAAATGTCATAGTTTCATAAATTATGTTTCCTTTGTGACGTAGTTAAAATATTTATGCTACCTGGGAAATATTGATTATTGTCTTCTTCATCATCGGATAAGTACTCACCTCTATGAGTTGTACTATGATAATATTAAAGAAATAGATTAATGGTCATCTAAATAGGATAATCATTGAGGTTTGATTGTAATGAGTGGTTATCAGTTTGAACATACCTTCAGCTTCTGAGTCATCTGCATTATCATCTGAAAAAAATAATATTTAGAAATATAATTTTTTCTGGTAAATATAAAATGGCTTATTGTCTAAAAAACTGACTGAAATCTGACTTAATATATTTTACCAGAAATATATTGTTCATAGTCCGGCATGTGTTCAATTTGTATCTCAGCAGCGTCGTTGAATGCTTCAAACAAATTCCTTTTACCAGACGCAGAAGAACCGCCATTTGCTCTAGGCGTTCTTATTGAATCATTGTTATCTGAAATTGATATTAGAGAATGCTATTCTAATTTAAATCATAAACATGTACGAAACTATATAGGCTCACAAAGACGGGGACATACCGTGTGAAGCTGGAAACCAAACTGAGTATAAATAATAGAAAACATCAGTTCAAGGTTGCAATACTTTTTAATATTGTGTGATGTTGACAACTGAGTATGTCGGAATACCTGGCCTTTTGACACCAATTTGCTCAGGCTCTGGAATATGAACTGTTACACGTCTCTTACGCTGATCTTTTTTAGCTTGTGAAGGAGTTTCCAGCATGCGATGATCAAGTTGAGCCTGATTTATGTTCAAATTTGGCTTCTGATGCATTTGTAAACATGTGTATGTGAACAAATTCTAACAAATCAGTATCTCCCTGTAAACACGTGTCTGTGAACAAATTTTAACAAATCAGTATCTCCCTGTAATAATATGAATTAGTATCTCATTGAACTTTAATTTATTTTAAAAATATTTTAAATCATACAATTTCATTTATATATTTTGTTATTAATTTATAATTAATTCAATTTAGATAGGTGTTGATATTTTGTTTATATTTCATTTTGTATCGTTCACTTTTTCAGTCAATAAATATTATTTACACAGTTTTTTCAGTTTATAAATATTGTTTAAGTTTTTTTTCAGTTAATCAATATTTTTTCACATATATGTTTTTCTACATATATTGCTTAAACATGTAAACTCGAAATCAATTTTTATCAATTACTCCTTTAAATATATTTCTCTATATAAATTTCAAATATAAAAAATTAGTTCAATATTACTCGGCGTCGCCTTACGGCGACCCCTCGCAGTTTAAAATTTGGAAAATTAAAAAAATGTAAATACTTAATATGAGTTATTTTAAAAACGTTGAATTGAAAACTGCAATGTTACATTTCTATATATATTGCTTAAATATATGAATTTGAAATTAATTTGTGTCAATTACTCTCTAACTGTATTTCTATATATATAACTTAAATATAAAAAAAATTAGTTC
Source organism: Apium graveolens (assembly GCF_009905375.1). Classification (NCBI taxonomy): domain Eukaryota; kingdom Viridiplantae; phylum Streptophyta; class Magnoliopsida; order Apiales; family Apiaceae; genus Apium; species Apium graveolens. The sequence continues at coordinate 38,707,192 of NC_133648.1, forward strand.
TATATTACTCGACATCGCCTTACGACGACACCTCGTAGTTTAAAATTTGGAAAATTAAAAAATGAAAGTACTCAATATAATTTATTTTAAAACAGTTGAATTGAAAATTACAATGTTACATTTCTACATATATTGCTTACACATGTGAATTTGAAATCAATTTTTTGTCAATTACTCTCTAACTGTATTACTATATATATCACTTAAATATTAAAAAATAGTGCAATATTACTCGGCGTCGCCTTACGGCGACACCTCGCATTTTAAAATTTTGAAAATTAAAAGATATAAATACTAATATAAGCTATTTTTAAACTGTTGAATTGAAAACCATAATATTTTACCTGAATACATATACAAAACATATAAATTAGTGCATTAAAACAAAAGTCATTATTTTGCTAAAGGAATTTTTTTATTCAAAAGTATTTTAATATTATTGCGACGTCTCGTCGTTTAAACATTATACAATTAAAATATTTTTTTTATCAGCACAGATCCATATCAATGCTCTATTATTTGCAAAATGATTCTCCAGTTTTCTAAAAAAATTGTTGGAAGTCTCTTGAACAGTAGATGTCATGGAAATCACAAATTGATTCCAAATAGTCAATGGCAAGATTGCAAGCATATGTGTGTTCTGCAAATGTTTTTAGAAAAAGTTAACTAAAACATAGATATGAAACAATATACTATTCGTATTCACATCCTGATTCTAATCCTAATGCTGAATTTGCCACAATATTCTCTGTGAATTGTAATCATGGAGAATATAATTGAGAGTTAAGATTGTAATCACATCCTCATTCTAATCCTAATACTGACAAACCCTGATTCATATCTTGTTGCATAAGAAATCAGGATTTCTCAGCATCAAGATTAGAATCAGGATGTTAATATGTAGAGTATGCTCCAATAGATGTGAGAAATGGGATTGTTCGCTCGAACCTTCAATGTCCAAGCTACTTCAGTAACATCCAGAGCGGACAAATGATGATGGTCGTCCATATCTGAATGCAAGAAGAGGAGAAGCTTAATAAATTACTATGTATATTTGAGAAAATAAAAAATGTGTACCTCTATTACCTTCTTTTGATGTTTGAGTATAGGTTGAGAGCCCAGACATGTGAATATATAGTACGGTTAAACGAAATTGATTATGGTAGAGTTGTATAATCTTTTTAACTTTTAAACAGATATGCACTATTTTCATTGATTAATTGACTGAGAATTTGTGTAGCCATAATATTCTCTGTGAATTGTAATCATGGAGAATCTAATTGAAAGTTAAGATTATAATCACATGATGATTCTAATCCTGATGCTAACAAACCCTGATTCATATCCTGATGAAGGAGAATTCCAGGAACATATCACGATCTTGATCATATCTTGATATATTAATGAACTTAATAATTTTATTAGTTAAATACAATAAAAAGTATTCATATAAACTAAATTTATTATTTATATACTATGATACTATTTAATCTGATTTTTTCAATAAAATGTAAAAATGTATAAATTTGTACTAAATTTATTATTTATATGCTATGCAATTTCTGTAAGTTCTTTTTTTACAAAGTCAATTAATATATTAAAATAGAACACAGAAAGCGTGATAGTTCAAACCTCACGCAGAAGACACTAATACAATTGTTAAACATATCAATTAGTTCAACATTACTCGGTGTCCCACACCTGACACTTTAAACTTTGAAATAAGTTATTTTAAAATATGTTAATTGAAAATCACTATGTTATATTTGATGTATACAATTTGTATACAATTTGCAAAAGTAAAACATTAGTGCATTAAAATTATTTTACAACGAAAACTTTTTATTAAAAAAATATTTTAATATTACTGATATCCACCTTAAACTGACACTTCCAATTTTAAACATTATAAAATTAATTTTTCAAAAAAAAAGATTAAAATTAAAATATTTTAAAATTACAAAAATTACATTAATTGTCAAAAAGTAAATATATACAAATAAAAATTATATAGTTATATTCAAAATATCATACAATTTAGTTCAATATCACCCGGCCTCGCACTTTAAACTTTGAAAAAATAAATATATATACTTTACATAAGTTATTTAAAAATATGTTATTTGACAACTATTATATTATATTTGATGTATACAATTTTCAAAAAATATATATTAGTGCATTAAAATTATTTTGCAACAAAATTTTTTTGTTAAAAAAGCATTTTAATATTACTGATAGCCACCTTAAACTCACACCTCCAATTTTAAACATTATAAAATTAATTATTCAAAAAAAATAATAATATCAAAATATTTATTTTCTCGACAAAGTTTGATGTAAAAAAAATTAAAATTATATAAATTACATTAATTATCAAAAGGTAAATATATACTGTAGACAAATGAAAAGTATATCAAAATAACTAAATTTTGATATAAAATTTAGTTCAATATTACTCGCCATGGCAACACCTCACACTTTAAACTTTGAAAACAAATATATATAAATACTCTACATAAGTTATTTTAAATTATGTTAATTGACAACCACTATGTTATATTTGATGTATACAATTTACAAAAGTAAATATCAGTGCGTTAAAATTATTTTTTTAACGGATTTTTTTTATTAAAAATTCAATTTAATATTACTTATATTCACCTTACATTGACACTTCCTATTTTAAGCATTATAAAATTAATTATTAGAAAAAATATTATAAATTTAAAATATTTCTTTTCTCGACATAATTTGCTGTAAAAAAATTAAAATTACATAAAATATAACAATAATTTTGAAATGCAGATAAATATAATTTTTTTGAAAATGTAAACTGTGTATGCATATATTTTGAAATGCATAAAAATATCACATAAATATCACACTATCTCTTTTTTAAATTTTTTGAGATTTTCATTAATTCATTCAATATTTGAGATTTTAATATCAAAAGATAATTGACCTCAAAATCAATATTACAAAAGGTTACATAATTTATCCAAACTTTTCATAGTTTAATATTGCACTTTTATCTTCATAATATTTTTTTGTACATTATTTGAATGAACTTAATAATTTTATTAGTTAAATACAATAAAAAGTATGCATATAAACTAAATTTATTATTTATATACTATGATACTTTTTAATCTTATTTTTTCAATAAAATATAAAAATGAATAAACTTGTACTAAATTTATTATTTATATACTTTGCAATTTATGTAACTATAAAAACGTCCTTTTTTTTTATAAAGTCAATTGATATATTAAAATAGATTACAGCATGCCCTGATAGTTCAAACCTCCCGAAGAAGATACTAATACAATTATTAAACATAGCATGTAGTCTCACATACTCTTGGACCAAATATACTAAAGAAGAACCCACTCACTATTTACTTTACTATTACAATCTTACATTACTTGGTCATAATTTAGAAAATTGAAGCTCACTAAGCAACATACTACAAATTAGCAAAAATCACTGACACTAACACTGAAATATGGCATTACAGTTAAACTTCAATTCATTCCTCTAGCATTAGCTTCCTCCATCATTGCCAATTGCATCAACACTTCTTTGCATGATACATGATACAAGGTGCAATATCACTGCAATTTAATAGTATTAATTGCAGCAGTCCTAGCCAAATGTATTAGCCTTGTAGCCAAGGAAAGCTAGCATTGCAGTCCAACACAATGTCGACGTTACCACCAAATTCTTCTCACTCAGGTGAAATATATCACTATATGGGTTGAACTGTGAACCTTTCTTCCCTGGACTTTTGCTGATATGTTATTTATGCAGATTATACGTAGAAATTATAAGTTTTTATGTTCTAAGAACTTAGAGACAGATGTTAGCTTCTATCGAAACAGACATGATTTCTCACCAGATATGAAGATATGCAAATATGGGAAAAGGAATCTTGAATCTCAGAAGTTTAATGTGGACTGACAGACTTTTGTATATCTTTTCTGGTAGCTGAAACCAAAATAAAAAACATTGATGCACATTTTATTATAAGGAACTGTGAAAAAACAATTCTTGAGTTATGAGTATGAGAGTGAAGAAACTTTACAGGAACCCAAGATCCATCCTTCTCAATATTATCAGAGAAGCTTCCATGTCCACTGTGACATCAAGAACCAGATACAAGTCAACTCACTCTATAAAAATAGTTAAAACAAATGAAAAAACAGGACAAAATTTACCAATCATGGCCAAGAACAAAGATTTCCCGGAACATGGTCCCCCGAGCTAGCCAATAAAAAGGCCAGAAATCCCAATTGTGCAAGTGCAATGCCATCATCAGCAATACCAAAATAACAACAAAATTCCTTATGACATAACTAACAGACCTCCAAGGATTCTTAACCCAACAATGCTTGGAAATAGTACAAACATAATATCAATACAAAAAACAACACTAAAATTACATAAAGAAAGGAGTGCAGAGACGAATTAATAGAAAAATAGAAAAAAGAAGAACTATGATGTACTAACATGTTTGTTCATTAGCAAATGAAACTCAATTAAAATCTACATGTAACCTGCAAAAAGAAAGAGAGGAAATGAGATTCTGAGATTTGAAATTTGAGAGAAGAAGAATAACAGACGTATATATATCAATAATTTAACTCAATTTATAAATCAAGGAGTGATAGTTTCTATAGATAAGTATGAAATTCAAAATTTAAAAATATAACAAATAAAGGAGCAAATCATGCATGATTGATTAGTCTAAAATCTTTTTTCATAGATAGCTTGCTTTTTGAATTTCAAATTATAAATGTAGATTAAGAATATTTATACAAACATACCAAATCAATACAAAAAAATAATACTAAAATTACAAAAAAGAAAGAGTAAAAGAGACGACATATCAAATCAATACAAAAAATTATACTAAAATTACAAAAAAAAGAGTAAAAAGTCGAATAAAAAGAAAAAAAAATTGAAAATAGAAGAATGAGAGAGATAAATGTGTGATGTAATTTGAAATAGTGGTTTTTGAAGGTAGATATATTTAAATATATAGTTTTATCGTATTCGTGGCTAAAATTGTGGATCTTGAGTAGCACACATATAATATTAATTGGGTAATTTGATTGGATATGAGATAATTAAGGAAATTTGAATTTAAAAAAAAAAACAATTGAATGTGTAAATAAAGAATGAGAGAGAATAAGGAAACCAATAATTATCATTGAATTAGTGTTGTAACAGATGTGAGAAAATCATGCAAATCTTTCCTTAGATAAGATGTTTAAATTTTAAAATTCAAAAATTTTCCATGTTTAGTGTTTTGATGGGTAAAAAAATGGGTAAACTTATATGAATATATCCATGGATATATAGATTTTATACTTAATATGAGCATGGATAAATTTATTTACCCATTGGGTAAATTTTGTGAATATATCTATAGATCTAGTGATTTTATACTTAAATGGGTTATGGATACCCATTTGGAAAATGGATAAATTAAGAAGTAGTCATTAAGAATATTAAGAATATATAGATGAGTTTTAACAGATACATGTGATTTATTCGGCGGACGATTAGCTAAAAGCGATTATAATCAATGGTCATGTTTGTTTAATGGTATTAAGTAGGGGATAGGATTATAGTCCTTTAAATTTTTCAATCCCATGTTTGTTTTGTAAAAAATTAGTGAAGGGTTATCTAAGGATTATAATCCTTTAAATTATCCTATCCCATGTTTTTTTTGTTGGAGTAGATGATATGATTATAATCTCATCTAATGCTTGGTGGGAGGAGGTATTGTTTTATCCCCTCCTACAAGTCATTTTTTAAAAGATTATAATCCCCTCATTATTATCCCGTATGAAACAAACATATGATTGAAAAATTTAAAGGAGTATATTCCAATCCCAAGTACTATCTCACAAAACAAACATTGAATAAAGTTTTAAAGGATTATATTCCAATCCTACACTTAATCCTTTCAAACAAACTTAGGATAGGATTATTTAATTCATATGACTAATTTTGATGGGATTAGTTAACCCCGGATTATTATCCCGGGATTATAATCCCATGAAACAAACATGACCAACATTTACATGATCTATGGGTTCCATCTAACGGCGGGGATCAGTGTGTTGGCAATGTGCTTGGGAGCGTAACGCTCAAACATAAATGAGTTTTAGGAAACATGCGTATGATTTGATTGGTAGAGGATTAGCTGAAAACGATTGTAAATTAAAATTGTCATCATCTCTGACTAGAAATCTCATAATTTGTCGCATTTCAAAATTCATAAATTAAAAAGCACGGAAAATATTTTGCTTATTTTCTCGGGCATAGGTTGTATCCTTAACCTAGAATTTCTTTTAATATAACGTTATTAAATTTTAAAAACTTAACATACTATTTTGGAATTGAGAAAACATATGTTGATATTATATGTAAACTTCTAGGATAATTTTTAAACCGCTTGATTTTCGAATTAGAATAATTAACGAAAGAAAAGAAAACACGATCCCGTTAAACTAGAGCTAACCACATTCCGGATTTAATATGGTTAAATAAATAAATGTAATAAAAAGAAAAAAACACGAATGTCTTATATTAGAGTTTGCCGCATTACCATATTTTAAAGATGGGCCAAAATAAATACAATAATTTGTACAAAGTAGCTTATGTCTTTTCAAACTTAATAAATATGAGCTTTACAACTCGTACGATACACGGATTTTTATTAATATTATATTTAATTTTAATTTTATTATGAAAAAATTTAATTTGAAAGTGTTTAATTTCTAATTAAAATTAAATAATATATAATTGATAAGATTTGAATTATTAACGTTACCGGTATTGTTTCTAAATAATAATATAAATGTCTGTTGTGGGCGTAATTCAAACCTAAAAACTTAGATATTGTTAAAATAATAATATAAATATTTAATATTGGCGGTATTGGAACTTAAGAGCTTGAATGGTGAATATTCTTTTAGTACTTGGATTTAAAGATCCTGATTATTTGATTAAAAAGATTAGACAATCATGATTAAGGATAACCAATCAAATAAAGAGAATATTAAATTATACTCCGTTCCGATTATTATAATTTAGTATAGATATAGAAATGACATGTCTCTATACTTTTTCCACCTATAAATAAGATATATTTTTCCAACCGCAAATAAGTGTATATTTTTTTGATGTATTAGTTATTATATTTTAAATATGTCATATTCCGAAAAAGTTAAGTGTATAAGCTAGATGTCAATTCCTACATTTGGTACATTAGCATAACGAGCGTAAGTCGGTTAATTTTGTGATTTACTAGCCCGGTTATCAAGATTATATCTATAAAAAAATTCTTGACCATAATTTCTTGACATAACCTACACTTATTTTAATTTTAATAATTTCAACAGAATGAGATCAACCAAAGCGAAAAAGATATACTAACCGCCTGAACTTTCCGCACACACCACACACGCCTATATAATAAACACCACCATATACTTGCACTTGAAACACTTCTATCACCACAAAAAGAGACGGCAACAATTAGGGAAAAACAATGATGAAGAAATTTTGTAACACAGACAACGTGGAGAGATTCCCCATGGCCAACTGCACAATGATTTTAGATAGAGCATAGAGTAGGTTATCTGGATCGGGTCAGATCTTCAAGTGCAGGACATGCCATCGTGGTTTTGCAACGTTCCAAGCGCTAGGTGGTCACACCGCGAGTCACAAACGTCCCAAACTCGGTGTCAGCGACATCGGAACCGAGAAGTATGGGCTGCCTCTCAAGGCGCATAAGTGCAGTATATGTGAATTTTGGACAGGACAAGCTTTAGGTGGACATATGAGAAGGCATCGTACGCCCGAGATAAGTTTTTTTGGTAGTAATGAGAGCAGCAGTAATAACAATAATTCTAGTACCATAAGTACCGTAGAACTTTTATTTATATATAACGGAGAAGCAAAATATGAATCTGAGAAGGAGAACAAAACTAGTGCGCTGTTCTATTTTCTTAATGCAGATGTAATACAAATAAATAGAAAGTGAACAACTAGAGTGGCTAAAAATAAGGGTCACGTTGAAAACTAACTCTCCTAATGCAACTACACGTGTGAGACTTATTTCTTCACTCCACGACACAAAAGAGCAGCTTAACAATCTAACTGATGCCTGACTATTACAAATAAATAAAACAATTTATTTAAAATAATTAAACAAATAAAACAATTAAAACAAGTTTAAGATTATTTTTCCAACATTCACCCCATAATCTTAAACTTATGAAGTACTTCTCTTCATTTTGTGATGCACTTCTCACCACTATCTCTTCATTTTGTGATGCACTTCTCACCACTATCAAGTTTTATGCACTTCTCATCAAAAATAATTTTGGAGTACTTCTCTCCAGGGTGCACTTCTCACCCACAATTCTACAGGAGTGGTTCTCCCTCGATCAAATGTGCCATGTCTTCTTCGTCCATTTGAGATCTACAATTCTTTGCTAGATGCCTGTATCTTTTGCATTTGAAACATTGTAGCTTTCCTTTGTGCCAGCAGTCTTTTTTTTCATGACCCATCTTATGACAATGGTTGCATTGAACTTTGTTGCCTGTACCTTTTGAGGATGAAGCTTTAGCTAATAGGAGTCCCTCATTTCTTCCTCCAATTTCTTCCTCCCTCATTGATCTCCTTTGGTCCACGGCGTGAAGTGAATTGATCAATTCTGAAATAGTTAATTTCGAGAGATCTTTAGTATCTTCAAGTGAGGAAATTTTAGTTTCATACCTCTCGGGAAGAGTCACTAAAAGTTTGTTCACAACCCTTTGACTTGAGAAGTCTCCACCAAGTAATTTGATTTGGTTAACGATAGACATCAACCTACTCCCATATTCCTTGACGCCTTCATTACTTTTCATTCTCATCATCTCAAACTCTCTCTTGAGGTTCAGAATTTGCATCAGTTTGGTTTGTTGGTTGCCTTCAAATTCTTCCTTAATTTTTGTCCATGCTTCTTTAGAAGTATCACAACCCATAATAGTTGTAAAGATCTCTTCCGACACAGCCGAATGTAGATATGAAAGTGCCTTTGCTTCTCTTGCCACTTCTTCATCACGTTTTTTGATTTGGGCTGCTGTTGGATTTTGTGGAAGAGGGATTGGCTCAACATCACTCTCAATTGCTTCCCACAAACTCATAACTTTCAAATATGATTTCACTTTGATAGCCCATGAATTATAATGATCTCCTTTGAATAATGGAATAGAGACTAAGAATTTGTTTGATGCCATGGAATATGAAGGATAATATATATATATATAGGTGTATGTATAAAAATAACTCACAAGCCCTAGATCATGAGGCTCTAATACCAATTGTAGAACTTTTATTTATATATAACAGAGAAACAAAATATGAACCTGAGAAGGGAGAACAAAACTAGTGTGCTGTTCTATTTTCTTAATGCAGATGTAATACAAATAAATAGAAAGTGAACAACTAGAGTGGCTAAAAACAAGGGCCACGTTGAAAACTAACTCTCCTAATGTAACTACACGTCTGAGACTATTCCTTCAGTTCCTACATTAACTCCACGACACAAAAGACCAGCTTAACAATCTAACTGATGCCTGACTATTACACATAAATAAAACAATTTATTTAAAATAATTAAACAAATAAAACAAGTTTAAGATTATTTTTCCAACAACTACTAGTGATGATTGTTCTGTTGATTTAAAGATGATTAATAATAGTTGTGATGGCATGAGGATTTTAGGGCTTGATTTGAATTTGAGTCCCGAGGTGAATGAATCGAAGATTTTTGAGTTTTAATTTGATATGATATACGTTTATGCGTTAGTTTCATTGTTACGGTACATATGGATGGCTTTAATTAGCATTTTTACTTTTGTATATGCAATTAACATGGTTAAACCTGAGTGTATATGATTTGTTTCAATTTTTCTGTCTCAGGATTGTTTTTAGAGCAGTATTATTTTCATTTTTGGTCACTATTTTCTTACAAGTTCTGTATCGAACTCTTATTTGGAAAAATAATTAATGCATAGCAGTTCTCTTGTCAGGTTTGTTATAGAAGTATGTTTTGATTAGGTAGGTTAATTGGTCAAGAGGAAGAGGGCGAGATGTTATGTAATATAATAAAATTATATACTTATTATAATAAATATATAATAAAATTATATATTTATTATAATAAATATATAATAAAATTATATATTTATTATATATATATATATAGTTCTAAAGAGAACCCTCTTAAAAAGTAAAAGAGTGAACCTTATATTTAAAACGAGATTATAAATTTATTTTATCTTATTTTAAGAAATAATTATTTGCTAACATTATTATAATAGTTATTCCATAATTTTTAAAATCAATATTTGAATCAGATTTATGAGATTCAAAAACGATTTTTAAAAATTGTGAGATTAAAAAAATCAAAAAAAAATCATGATTTAAAAAAAATATAAATTATTATTTGTAATTAATTTAAAAAAGCACTATAACATAAAAAATATATTTAAACTTGTTTTCAAGAGAGTTCCCTCGTTTCCCTTTTTAGGAGGGCTCTACCTCGAATCCTAGGCTTTATATATATATATATATATATATATATATATACACACGTGTTGAAATTAGAACTTTTACCAAATTGCATCTCACAATATTTTTTACAAGCACTAAATCTCAGTCATTTATATTTTATCTCTTTTAACCCTGATATAACATTCAGAATAAAGGCACACACATATCTTTCTCTCTCACACACACACATAAACACATCCATCCTCTCTTTAGTTTTCTCCGAGCCCCATCTGTTATGGATAAAATATTAGGGTGTATTTATTGCTAGGATTCATGAACTTCAAGTCTCGATTTGACTGCTCTCGTGTCTCATGACTCAATCTGCCTTCACAAGATTCCTACATACCTTGCTATTTGCTAAGGATCAAGTCAAAGACGTAGTTATGATTTATGGGGTGAGACCCCTTATATAGGCACGGGATACCTTTGAATTGGATTAGGGTTAGGAGACTTGGTGGACAAGTCTCAGATTTAGAGTGGACTTTGGAGTCCTATAATGCAGGAAATTGATTCCTTATTCTATGGGATTTCTTGGAGATCAATCTCCAAAATATTATATCCCTATTTGGATTCCATTTATCAGTTGTTTTTACCCATATTAATTAATTACGAAATTAATTAATATTCAGGATTTTGGACCCTTTATAATAGGCTTTATAGATGGCCCAAACCGGGCATAATTAATGCGATATTAATTATACAACCTGGGTTTATTTTACTCCCTATCATTTTCCCCCCAACTTCTGGGAAATCGTACAAGATTTCGTAGAAGTTAAGTTTATTTGTTCCCTTACAGGGTATCGTTTTCAACGTAAAGTGTAGAGCGACCTACACATTTACCACGATTTGCCTTGTACGAGGCTTCAAGATATTTTCTGGAATTTTCATATTTGTTTTCTTAACTTACTCCTATATTTAGGAATTTTCTGGCATTTTCCTTGATTTCTCGAATTTTTCTTTAATTTCTAGGAATTTTTAGGAATTATTCCTTAATTCTTGGGAATTTTCTTCTCTTTTTATAATATATATATGACCATTTCGACCAGGACTCCTTTTCGACCAGGCGACCAGGATCCTGGTCGAATTATGCTCCTCTTTAATCCTGGCCGTGGAAAGCTCAGGGTCAGGAATGGTCGATCAGGATCCTGACTGAATTTCAGTCAGGACCAATCCCATTCTGACCGAATTACGCCCCTCTTGGCTCCTGCTCATGAGTCACCTCGACCAGGAGTCTTCGAACAGGAATCCTGACCAAATTCGGTCAAGATTAAATGTTGACTGGCATTTCTGACCGAATTAAGGGTCGATATTTTCTGATCGTGAGTTATTTTGACCAGGAACTCTCGACCAAGAACATGTCCTATGTTTCGGTCAGAATTTCTCGTTTTTACAGAATTTTGACCGAAATATGGACCTATATTTCCTGATCGTGGGTTTATTCGAACGGAACCTATCGATCAGGAATTTAATCCTTTTTTTTAATGATTTTGATTTTCTAACTTGTGGGATTTATATTGGGCTTGACCCATTTTAATTGACCCTGTCTTGATGGGCTTTTTCCTGGCCCATTTTTTATCCAGAATGTTCTGAAAACTGTGTATATACATATATGCTTACATATATTTTATTTTTGTTTTATTTTTATTTCTCAGGAAACTTCCAGAATCCTCTAGAGTTGGGCTTGAGCCTTTGGGCTGGGCTTTTAACCGGTTATAACATGTTGGAATCCTAGATTACCGGCCCATTAACCGGTTGAGAAGGGCTATATAAGGGGGAGAGTGGAGTGATATTTCTCATTTCTCATTTCACTTCCCTTCTAAAATATCTCTTCTTCTACTTCTCCTTAGAGTTTCCCGGTAGGTCACCACCTCTCTCTGACCATCCTCTTCATCCAATTTCATCCTCAAGCTTCAAGTCATCCTCCATTAATGGCAGACAAGAGCTTAGAGAGGGCAACCAAGATTGCTTCAGCTTCCAAACGAGGTAACAACATTGAAATTCATTCCTCTTATATGTGGTTGATAGATATGATTAACACTAGGGGGGTTGAATACCCATCTAATGCTCACTTAAATTCTTTTGATTATTGCAACAACTGGTATAAGGCAGATGCTATTAACAAGCTTAACACAACTTATAATATTCGTCCTCCCCTTAGGATAGTTCCTGCTAAAGGTAGTGATCGCACATGCCACTGGAAGCCTGACACTCTTTTTGTTTATGCTGATGCCCTTACCGCGGGGCTAAGGTTTCCTTTTCATGAGTTCATGAAACCTAGATTATTAGATGATTTGCAAATAAATCCTTGCCAACTTCCCCCAAATGCCTGGAGGAATATCCTTTTTTCATGGTTTTATGCCTTAGAAGTGGTTTTCCCCTTTCCGTAGTTGTGTTTAGGAAAAAAATTCAATTTTATAATAGTGCCCAACCCGGTTGGGTTTATATTAGACAAAGACCTAAGTCTCCGCAAATCTTTAACGGTGCTTCAATCCCTGATAACAACTAGCACTGGAGGGATAGTTTTGTTGGGATCATATGGGAAAATGGTGATTGGGGCACACTCTTTAGATACTTCTTTGGGAAGGTCATTGATGGCATCCCCAAAACCATCCAACTATCTCCCAAGAAAACTATCATATATATTGAGCTTGTAAAGGATAATGGCCAGACTCCCAGCTAGACTTTGTTAGAGGAATTTTTTTGATTCAAGTGGGGTTTTCCTCAGTCTTTGTGCAGGGTACTTCTTTTCTTCCCTTTCCATGTTTTCTTCTTTTTTTATGCTTTATTGACACCACTTATCTTTGTCTATTTTTTTTTCTTTTCAGTGGCTAAGGAGATCAATAACGAGAACTTGCCTGTAGTCGAGGAAACGGCAAGGATGAAAAAGGCTAGGTTGGAAGGGCTCGACCCTCGGGGAAAGGCAACAGAGCCTATCTTCTTGAAAAAGCATAAAGAGCATATGGTAGAGGCCTCTTCTGTGGGCACTGAAGCCCCAGCCGTTTCTACTTCCATTCTTACAGGTTCATTTCAGCCTCTCTGGGGTTTTCTCCGTGGAGATACCATAGTTGATTCCATGAAGCACGTTTGGGACTGGTCCTACCATTCCATCACCCCAAGGACTTTACCGATGTCGTGTCAAGCCCAGACTTGGAACGAGTGAAGCTTATGGGAGCTCAATCTATTGCCTCGGTATATATTTTTTGTCTTAACTTCTTTTATCCATGTAGTTACGTTATTTCCTTGCCTTACATACTTTTGTTTCTCTTTTTCCTTTTAGACCAACGCCTACTTCCAGACGAATATTAGACAAGCCGAATCCTGGAGGAGAGCTTCGGACAAAGCAGATAACGCCCTCAAGAGGCAACAGAAGAAATATGCTGCGCCGAAGAAGAGGATGAAGTGTAAGGAGGAAGAGTTAGGGGAGGATAATGTTGAGCTAGTTACTCTGAAAGCTGAGAAGGACAGAGTCACCAACTCTTATTTGGATACGGAGGAGTTTGCTCATTCTATGAGGGATAGGGACAACATGGTGTTCCCTGGGTTTTTCAGGACTGGCTGGGACATGACCCTCGGGACCGTGAATTAGGCTTGTCCCGACATTACCCCGGCGGACTACGTGTGCCCCGATGATGAGACCTTACTGTTGTGCAAGACATGCATGTACAATAACAAGACTAAGTCAAATTGACAACCCTAAGTAAGTTGTATGGTAATCTATGTTTGCATTGTGTATTGTAACACCGAAGTCTGTAAGAATGTAAAATAGATTAGACTGGAGGATTTTTCAGTAAACAGTTCAAGCCTAAGAATAAACTCTGGAAGAAGATCATGCCTCAGAGAAAAGTGTGAAGAAGTTTGGAGTTGAATAAATATGTTTTGGGAAAAATATTCTAAGTCAAGAAATCTACAAGTCACAGATTTTGTATTATAGAGAAGTCATCCGAGAACTCCAGAATGACTTATGGGGAAGTCAAGGAAAGCTACTAGAGAACTCAGAGATATCGACAAGCCAAATTGAAGACATGAAGAATGGAGATATCGACAAGTCATTTCTTCAATAGAGAACTCTGAGATATAGATAAGTCAATTTGCCATTAGAGAACTCAGAGACCTCGATAAGCCAGAGTGAAGATATGAAGATAAGAGATCTCGATAAGCCAAATTCTCTTATAGAGAACTCATAGACTTAGATAAGTCAAACAACAATAGAGTTATTAGAGATCTCGATTAGTCATTATACTTATCGAGAAGTCGAGTTCTCTACATGACTAACTGAAGATCTCGATATAAAAGTTCAAGTACAGAAAGCAGAACAGTTTAATATTTAAGATTATCAATCAACAAATAAATCAGTCACTAATTTGGAAAGTCTACAAAAGCAGCTTGAAGAGTACAAGATTAAAGGCCAAAATTAACTGACAAAGTAAAGTCACAGGCAAGCAAGATTAGCAAAGATACACTAATCCAGAAATAGAAATATTTGGTTATCCAAAATTAGGGTTTAGTACATGTTATTGCATGCTGTGTAAAAACAAGTGTTTGTTATTCTATAAAGTAAACACTGGATGATTTGTTTATGTTTGTAACGAATAGATCTGAAATTTCTTGTAACTCTCAAGAGAGAAGCTGAGTTCTTAACATACTAAGAACCCAGAAATTTGTAGCAAACACTAGCTTGATTTTAATATAAAATTTAGTGAGTTTTGAAAGATAATTGTTTTCATATGCATGTTTCAATTATTCTATTAAAACACATTATCTCTACAATATAGACTACTTTGTTCACCATTATTAAAAAGTTCAAAAGACATTTAAATCTTGAAAACACATTCACCCCCCCTGTGTTGTATTCATTACCCAACAAGTGGTATCAGAGCAAAATCTGAAAGCAAACAGATTAAAGATCTTGGAAGAATCAATGCACAGAAACTGAGCAGTATTAAAATCCCTACCTTTGACATATCTAACTACACAATATGGAAAAAGAAAATGTTGTTGTTCATAAGGATGGCCAATCCATTATACATTCAGATCCTCAAGAATGGGCCCTTCACTCCCATGGTAAGATTTGAGGAATCTACAGATGGAGACATGGTCATTCCAGAACATTATGCTCCTAAAGATCCTTCAAAATACACTGACCCTGAGAAAAAAAGAGTCTCTCTAGATAGTGGCTTGCAGCTAATCATGATAGAGTCACTTGACAATGTAATGTACAACAACATTATCAACTTTGACACAGCCAAACAGGTCTGGGAGAAAATAGAGATATTATGTGAAGGAACAGAGGAGGTTAGATCAAACCAAAGAAGGATTATGGTTTCTCAGTATAAAGGTTTATGGCTAAACCAATATAAGGAATTATTGAAGTTTTTGAAAGGTTCAACAAACTGATAAATGACTTGCAGATCCATGATAAATACTATGAAGCTGAGGAGGTTAAACTAAAGTTTTTGCTAGCTCTTCCTGACCATCTTGAACAAAAGATATCAGCCATAATAGAAGGAAGAGATTTAAGAAGAATGACTTTGGAAGTTCTATATGGAATCTTGAAAACCTATGAACTTGAGATACTGCAAAGAAAGTCATTGAAGGCACATCATGGACATGTTATTGATGGCTCAAGTGCTTTAATTATAAATGACATAGAAGAAATTGAAGATGAGCAAGATGATCAAGTTCCAGTTGTTCAAGCTATGGAATAAAATAGTAAAGGACCTCAGAAGCAAGTTGTATTGGAGCTAGAGGAAGATGAATATTACATCTTGCATGAGCTTGATGAAATGGACCAATCCATGGCTTACTTGGCAAGAAAATTCTCCAACATAAGAGTCAAGAAGCCAAGGTTCTTCAAGAGCAAGGGACAGTCTTCCACCAGCAATAATAGGAAACCAAAGACTCAGTACAATTCAGCTAGCAAAGGTGGCTACAATACAGGATATGTGGACATATCAAAGATAAGGTGCTTCAACTGTGATGAGTTGGGTCACTTTGCTACTGAATGCAGAAAGCCTAAAAAGGTGAAGAAAGATAAGGCATACCTTGAACTGGAAGCAAAGTATGAAGCTCTCTTGAAGAAATAGTCTGGAAAAACTTATATTACAGAAGGAGAGAGTTGGGATGACACTGATGTTGATGATGAGGATGAAAAAGTTGGAAATTATGCTCTAATGGATTTTGAGCATGGAGAAGCATCCACTTCAAAATCAAAGGTACCAACTCTAACCACCATTGATTTAAATACTAGTAAATATAAGGAGAGTGTGGAAAAGATGAGTGTGGAGATGTTCCATATACACATTAGCTTAGTAGTTGATACTGAGGAAGTCAGTAGGCTAACAAAAGCTAATGAGAAGCTTGAGAGTGTGAAGCAAAAGATGGATCTAATGCTTGTGGATCTTGAGTCAGTCAAGCAAGAAAATGATTATTTGAAAAACAAGCTGAAGTGTGCCATTGAAATTGAAGATGTGTTAAGAGAGAAGATTGAAAAGAATGAAGTTAAGTTAAAATCTTTCACGAATGCATCTGAGTTGGTTGGACAGTACCATGAGAAGAACAAGCCATGTGCTAATATAGCCATTGGTATTGATTATGATGCTTTGAAAAACAAGAAGAAAGATGTAGGTGGCAAAGGAAAACAACTGAAAATGAAGATGTTCCAGCTATGCTGAAAAAGGTTAGCACACCTATGTTTAAAGCATGTGAAGTATATTTCAGTGAAGAAGAGTTGATCATAAAGCAAGAACTTGCTGATGAGGACAATGAGAAGAAAAATGCAGAAACAACTCCATCTTCCAAAAATGAACAGAAGCCCATGGCCAACTAAGACTTCAAGACACTTGTCAAGGAGATGAAAACTGAAGATGCAAGGAAGAAAAAGAAGAATATGAATGGAAAAATGGGGATAAAAAAGAGCAGCAATTTTTCTTATATTGTAGATGCTCCAAGGAAACATTGTCAAAAATGTAACTATGTGAATCATCTAACTCACCTTTGTAGAAAGGTTGTTAGCAAGCCAGTAGAAAGAGCATACAAGTACAATGTAGAAAATGTAAATGATCCCTACTCATTATGTGACAAGTTTGATTGCATCTCTTCCAACTTGAAAGTAATGAAAAGTTGCCATAAGCTGAGAGTAGACCTCAAAGAAGTAAAAATTGGGTCTACAGCAAAAAGAGAAAATACACAACAGTCAATGAACTCTATCTTATCTGAAATAACTCATTCTGATTCTGCTCACTCTGTTAATAAGAAGAAAGTACCCAACACTGCTCGGGTTGTTAAACACACTTAAACTCATTGTGTGCAGGAAAAAAAGAAGAAAGTCATATGGATCATAGAAAGTGGTTTCTCAAGATATATGATAGGTGATATGACCCTACTATCACGGTTTGAGGAGAAGACTGACCCATTAGTAACCTTTGGAGACAACAACAAAGGCTTCACAATGGGATATGGTAAATTTATTTCTAGAAATGTTGTCATTGAAGATGTAGCACTAGTAGCTGGTCTTGAAGTGAATCTTCTCAGTGTCAGCTAATTTTTAGACAGAGGTTTCAAAGTTTTATTGAACAAAGAAGAATGCACTTTTATCAGCAAGAAAACTGGTGAAGTTGCTCTGAAAGGAGAAAGGAAAGGAAGCCTATTTGTTGCAAACTTGGACTCAGCAAATGAGGATGAAATTTGTTGCTTCTATACCAAGGCATCTGTAGAGCAAAGTAAATTATGGCATAAGAAGTTGTCTCATTTAAATTTCAAAGCAATCAACACTCTAGTTAAAAAGGAGTTGGTAAGAGACATGCCTAATCTTGAATTTGCTCAGGATGAAGTCTGTGATGGTTGTCAAAAAGGAAAAATGAAAATATCAAGTCACACAAGTAAAACTGTGAATTCTATAAGTGCACCTTTGCAACTTATTCACATGGACTTATTTGGATCAGTCAATGTCCAGTCAATTTCAAGAAAAAGATATGCACTTATGATGGTGGATGACTACTCAAGATACACATGGATAGAATTTATACACTTTAAAGATGAAACCCCACAAATCATAACTGAACACATCAAGAAGATTGAGAAACAGGATGAAGATCAAAATTATGTGAAAAGGTTGATGAGTGACAATGGAACAGAACTCAGGAATGCAACCTTAACCAAATTCTGCAAAGACAAATGCGTTGTTCAAGAATTCTTAGCAGCTAGAACACCTCAACAAAATGGAGTAGTTGAGAGGAAAAATAGAACATTAGTGGAAGCTGCTAGAACAATGCTGCAAGATGCAAAGTTGTCAACTAGTTTTTGGGAAGAAGCTGTGAACACTGCATGCTATACTCAAAACAGATATCTCATTAACAAGAATGTTGGAAAATCACCTTACTCAATCTTATCTAAGATAAATCCTATTGTGAAGCATCTTCATGTGTTTGTAAGCAAGTGTTATGTGTTAAGGACAACTTTGAATATGTGGGAAATTTTGACTCTAAAGTATTTGAGGCAATTTTTCTGGGATATTCATTGGAGAGAACTGCATACAAAGTCTATGTGAGTGAATAAAAGAAAATTATGGAAAGCACAAATGTCACTTTTGATGATGACAAGTGCCCAGGCTTGGAATGCCTTGATAAAAATGAAGCTGAAGCCCTAAAGTTTGAAAACCTCAACATTGATAGTGATTCTTATGATGAATCTGAAGTCAGTGCAAATCATAAAATAAATGAAGAGCCAACTGAACAAGTGAATTATGAGAATGGAAACTCATCTCACGAACCAGAATTTAATAGCACAAACTCAGGGGGAGAAAGAGAGGAAGGTTCTGCAAGTCATGCCAATAGTGAATAAAACACATAAAATTCTAGTCAACAAACTCACACCATAAAGTGGGATAGAAGTCACACTAGAGAAACAATAATTGGTGATCCAAATGCTAGAGTAAGGACTAGAAGTGTAACTGTAAATGAATGTCTATATACATGTTTTCTTTCATAAATTGAGCCAAAGAAAACTGAAGAAACTCTACTTGAACCTAATTGGATATCTACTATGCAAGAAGAGGTAAATGAATTTGAGAGAAACAAAGTATGGAAATTGATTCTTACAGCAAAGAACAGAAGCATTATTGGAACAAAATGGGTGTACAGGAACAAGATGGATGAAAATGGATTTGTCAGCAGGAACAAGGCAAGGTTGGCTACAAAAGGCTACTCACAAGAGGAAAGAATTGACTATGATAAAAATTTTGCTCCAGTTGCAAGACTTGAAGCAATAAGGATTTTTCTTGCATTTGCTGCACATTTAAATTTCAAAGTATATCAACTGGATATCAAAAGTGCCTTACTAAATGGTAAGTTGGAAGAAGAGGTTTACGTGCAACAACCACCTGGCTTTGAAGATCCGAAATTTCCAAAATTTGTATACAAGTTGCTCAAGGCTCTCTATGGACTAAAAAAAGCACCTAGAGCCTGGTATGACACACTATCATATTTTCTGCTTAAACATGGATTCACTAGAGGAACAATAGACAAGACACTCTTCTACAAGCTGCATGGTGGTGATATGATCCTAGTTCAGATTTATATGGATGATATCATCTTTGGTTCTACTAATGAGAAGTTTTGTCAAAGATTCTCTAAGCTTATTCAGAGTGAATATGAAATGAGTATGATGGGGGGAACTAAGTTATTTTCTTGGACTTCAAGTTAGTCAAAGAAGTGATGGAATCTTCATTATCCAAACTAAGCATGTCAAAGATTTATTGAAAAAGTTTGGTATGGTTGATTGTTCACCTGCATCTACATCTATGTCTACAGCTACAAAGTTGGATGAAGATAAAAAGGGCAAGAGTGTAGACATTTCAAGCTATAGAAAAATGATTGGATCATTGCTTTACTTAACTACAAGTAGACCAGACATCATATTTGCAACATATCTGTGTGCAAGATTTCAGGCCAATCCAAAAGAATCTCATTTGATGGATGTTAAGAGGATTTTTAGATACTTTAAAGGGACTCCAAACTAGGGATTATGGTATCCTAAGGGAACTGGTTTTGAAGCTGTTATTTACACAGATGCAGATTTTGTTGGATGCAAGGTTGACAGGAAGAGTACTAGTGGAAGCTGTCAGTTTCTTGGACAAAGACTTGTATCCTGGTATAGCAAGAAACAACAATTTGTGTCAACTTCCACAGCCGAGGCTGAATACATAGTTGCTAGAAGTTGTTCTGCTCAAGTGCTTTGGATTAGAAATCAGCTAATGAACTATGACCTAGTGTTACACAAAATTCCAATTATGTGTGTCAATACTGGTGCTATATCTATTGTGGTTAATCCTGTTAATCATTCTAGAACAAAGCACATTGATGTAAGGTACCATTTTATTAGAGAACATGCTGCAAATAGTACCATTGAGCTTATTTTTGTTCCAACAGAAAAATAAGTAGCTGACATTTTTACTAAACCTTTGGATGAAGCAACTTTCACTAGACTTGTAGGTGAAATTGGAATGTTAAATTCTTCATCCTAAGGCAAGAACTCAGCTAATGTGTCACAGCAGATTAATTTCTTGTAAATCAAAATTAATTTGATTTAATTAGAAATTAACTGAAATATGAATTATAAATATTTCAGATATCTCTGCATATTTATTTTTTTTAAATAAATATTTAGCTTGGAATTTTTCAATTCTAAGAAAACTATCAAAATATGATTTACATCTTCAATATGTAAAATAAACACAAGGAAAAATCAAAATAATCAAGACCATATAGAGAACTGAGTTCTCGATAAGTCTAATTGACTTATCGACAAGTCATTTTAAGACTTCTCGAGTGAGTTCTCGACAAGTCAATTTTCTTACTTCTCGAGGGACTTCTCGATAAGCTTTAGTATGACTTACCGATAAGTCATTGTAGAGTTCTCTATAAGTGTTAATTCGCAGAGTTCTCTACAAGTACATTTAGACTTATAAATAACGCAGAACTGAAATAATTTAAAATTCAATAAATTATTTTGGTAAATTGCCCTTGATAAATTCATTCTAAATTTATTTGGATTTATTCAAATAGAATTTAGAAATAGTTCAGTCCATTTTAGGACAAACTGAGTATTTATTTGACATCTCGATAAGTTAATTTTAGTTCTCTAAAAGAGTTAATTAAAATGACTCTCGATATGTAATTCCTTTTCAAAATGACTTCTCGATAAGTATACTCCAAACGTCTATTTTTGAGTCCTCGATAAGTCATTTTCTTTTACTATAAATACTCAGACATCTCGACATACATATACTTACGCCTTCGAGAACTCTAAGTGACCTAGCTTTTTCAATTCCAAATCGATTTCTCTCTCATTTCAAGCTCTTTCTCACTAATTTTTCTTACTCAACAACAATGGCACTCAATATTGTTAGAGCTATAATCCTACAGAAAAGAACCAACTATCTTGCTTTCACTGATACTAATTAAGCCCTTAACAGTTTCAAGGGGTTTGTGAAATTTTTATTTGAATCTTATCTTACAGGTGCTTTAACTGCTAACCCAATCCTGTACTTGGATGTTCTACATGAATTCTGGACAACAGCTGTGGTGAAAACTGTTATGAATGACAACTCTATGTCCTTGGTGGTAACATGCTCAATTGGAGGCTAACAGATAGAGTTCAATGAGTAAGATGTGAATGCAGCTTTGGGCCTTCCAACTGCAAATCTAGTGGAGATGCCAACACCGGATGAGCTAGTTGAGTTCATGGATTTCATCAACTATGGTGGAAGAATCAACATGGCAAGTTTGAACAGAACAAACCTAAGGAAGAAATGGTCCTTTGTATTTGATTCTATAGTAAGGGCCTTCACATGCAGGAAGACAGGATATGACAACATCTTAAGTGTGTTGCAGAAGTCGGTGTTCTCAATAGCCCACAACCGACACTTGAATGTTGGTCTATTGATCCTGGAAGAACTTGCCACCAGGCTAACTATGCCCCAATCTGCTAGAGGTAAGGAAATTTTATTTCATAGATTTATTAAGTCTACTTTAAATCATAAAATATCATACATATATTTGTTGAATGGTATAGACAACACTAAAATAGGCAATTGTAAGCAAATGTCCAAAATTATATTTGGTTCACTTCCTACAAAGAACAAGGTAACTGTGAGTCTGAAAATCACTCCATTCATGATGGAGAGGTTTAAGACTTACCCTTACCCCATGCCTGACATGAGATCAAATGCACAATCTAGTACATCTATGGTCCCTGAACCTGTAGAAGTTCAAAAACACAGGAAAACCAACAGGGGCCTTTGATAAGTGGATTTTATATACACTTGGAATGCTTTAATACAAGCTTAAATTGGTGTTTTGGACTCAAGTTGTTAGTATTTTGATGTGTTTTTGTGTTATTACATTTCAGGTATCAGTTATATGAAGAAAAGAGCTTTTGAAGGAAATATGATGAAAAGTGATCAGAATTGGAAGCCAATGCCATTGTCAAGTTGTAGAGAATCTCAATAGCTTCGCGTGGGCAGTTTAATCGCCTAATTCTGACGAGTAGAACTCAAGTTATGGTCAAAACAAGATTCATCAAAATATTTTTCCAGTCAGTAGCTGAGCGCCCGCTCAGAGAGCTGAACGCCCGCTCAGAGAGCTGAGTGCCCGCTCAGGAGAGCTGAGCGCCCGCTCAGGAGAGCTGAGCAGCCGCTCAGCGCGCGGCTGGTTGCTGATTTCGCTGAAAAAGCATTTTTTGAGTGGAATTTGACGATTTTAAGGGTCCAGGTCCACTAGGGGCGTATATATACTTAAAAAAAGGGTTTTCATCATCTGGGAAGATTGGGATACCAAGGAGAAGACCTAGAAGCACAGAACAACTCCGAAAAAGAAGATCTTGTTTTCAACTTGTGATTCTTTGAATTAGTTGTAACTTTGGATGCTCATTTTCGTTCTTGTTGAACCTAGATCCCGTTTATTCGTACTTTGATTGTTATTTAGTTTATTAGACCTTGTTTATACCATGCTTTCATTGGAACCCATGGTGACGATGAGTTCGATTATGGGCTAATCGTTGTCATGGGGTTCTAGCGGATTTACTTATGGATTTCAATAGTTAATTGTTTCGATATCTTGGTGTGTGGTGATTGATTGATATCCTAGTATTGGTTGTGCTTATTCGTCTTATGTGCGTAGCTAACATATAAGATAGCATGTTAATCTCTATTGAAGCGACAGTGAATATAGAGGTTTAGAACTTGCCATGCTAGCATAGGTTCATGCATGTGTATACATGATTCGTAGGTAACTCTAACCGTTTTACTTGCCCTATGTAATCAAGATAGATAACTTGTGTTTAAACCATTATGTTGTCAAATTCTATAGACATATAGGGTCTCAATATAATTGGTGCCTATTCAGCTTCTATCTCTTTTGTGGATGTCTGGTAGAATGGTACTCGTGCAACGAAAGTTGGCGTTTATCAGTTTCGTGTTATCTGATTAGTGTCCTCACCATCACATGCCAAGGTTAAGAACAATAAGGCTATTGAATGGAGTAGTAATGAAGTTAGAATCCCATGTTTATCATATATATTAATTTAACCTCAATTCTCTTAGTTAATGTTATTTAGTATAATCTCTTAGTTTAATAAAAACCCAATTTGTTATTTGTCTTAGCATTGAGCGATAACCATACATTGTTGCATAGGTGCATAAATTGAACTTAACCTAAACCAGTCTCTGTGGGAACGAATCTGATTTATATCTTATACTACTTGCGAACGCGTATACTTGCGTGAATATTAGCGCGTGTTTTCGCCCTAACAAGTTTTTGGCGCCGCTGCCGGGGACTCGGTGTTAATTTTTAGTTTATGTGCTTGTCATCAGTGGTCGTTAAAGTTCACTGACTCGGATTCTTTTACTTTCACGGTTTATTTGTTTGTGTTTCAGGTACTCATTACAATGGGAGATCCAGCAGCACGAACGAAAGCCTTGATGGATTTTTCTCAACCCAAGATCAATGACATTCAATCTAGCATTGTCCGGCCAGCTATCACAGCTAATACCTTTGAGATCAAGCCTGGCATAATTCAATGGGTACAGACTTCAGTCCAGTTTGGGGGTTCTCCAACGGAAGATCCCAATATGCACATTAGGGATTTCATTGAGATCTGCGACACCTTCAAGTTCAACGGTGTTTCCGAAGATGCTGTGAAGCTGAGACTGTTCCCATTCTCTCTGAGGGACAAGGCTAAGAGCTGGTTACACTCTCTACCAGCTGGTTCGATTACTACTTGGGAAGATCTTGCTGAGAAGTTTCTTACTAAATTCTTCCCTATGGCGAAGACAGCTGCACTCAGGAATGCTATTACTCAATTTACGCAGCAAACGGGAGAATCGCTAAGTGAAGCTTGGGAGCGCTACAAGGAGATGCTTAGGATGTGTCCTCATCATGGAATTCCTGATTGGATGATCATCACTTGTTTTTACAATGGGTTGGGAGCACAGTCCAGACCCATGCTCGATGCAGCATCAGGCGGAGCATTATGGGCAAAGAGCTATAAGGAAGCTTATGATCTAATTGAACTGATGGCTGCTAATGAATATCAGTATCCAACCCAGAGATATCCACAGGACAAGGTAGCAGGAGTTCTTGAAGTGGATACAGCTACGGCTATCACTGCTCAACTAAAGGCATTGTTTATGAAGATCGATTCTCTGGCTAACTATGGTGTTAAGCAGATAATTAGTGTTTGTGAGCTGTGTGCAGGTCCGCATGCGACAAAACAATGCGCTATATCTAGCGACTCAGCTCAGTTTGTGAGCAACTTTCAGAGATCGCAGCAACCAGTTCCAGACACTTATCATCCTGACAACTGGAATCATCCTAACTTCAGCTGGAGCAACAATCAGAATGCGACGCAACAGCCATTCCAGCAGTTTGCAAATAAGCTATTTAACCCTCCTGGTTTTCAACAACAATTTACACAAAGACAACAACTCCAACTTCAACAACAAACTAATGATGCAGGTCTATCTTCGAATGAAAAATATGAATTGGAGGAGTTGAGGCTTATGTACAAAAACCAGGCTCTTATATGCCAAAGCCAGGCTGTTTCTATCCAGAATCTGGAGAACCAAATAGGGCAAATTGCTAATGCCTTATTGAATCGACCACCAGGAACGCTTCCTAGTGATACAGAAACAAATCCAGGCAAGAGGGAAGTTGAAGAACAGGTGAACGCCATCACCTTAAGGTCTGGAAAGGTCGCAAGCCCCCAAGTTCAGCAAGACGAAGAGCCAGAAAAATCTCAAGATTCAGAAAATGCAGTTGTGGCTGAAGAAGATGTGCAGAAGGAAGTAGAGGTGGAACCAAGGAAGACTACTGTGGAACACACTCCTCCTGAGGGTAATACAGGGGAGAAACAGATTTATCCTCCACCTCCTTTTCCTAAAAGGCTGCAGAAGAAAAAGCTGGATAAGCAGTTTGAGAAGTTTCTGGAGGTGTTCAAGAAACTTCATATCAACATACCTTTCGCTGAAGCTCTTGAACAGATGCCTAGCTATGCGAGGTTTATGAAAAGTATTCTCTCTCGGAAAGTGAAGCTCGATGACTTAGAGACCGTTGCTCTAACGGAGGAATGCAGTGCTGTGCTGCAACAGAAGTTGCCTCCGAAGCTTAAAGATCCTGGAAGCTTCACTATTCCTTGCACCATCGGAAACTTGTCGTTCGACAAGTGTTTATGTGATTTAGGAGCTAGCATCAATCTGATGCCCTTATCTATCTTCAAGAAGCTTGGTCTGCCTGAGCCGAAACCAACATACATGTCATTGCAACTAGCTGACCGTTCTATCGCTTATCCACGAGGTATAGTGGATGATGTCTTGGTCAAGGTGGATAAACTCTTCTTCCCTGCTGACTTTGTAATTCTTGATTTCGAGGAAGATAAAAAGATTCCTATCATCTTGGGAAGACCATTCTTGGCTACAGGCCGAACTATGATCGATGTGCAAAAAGGAGAGCTTACGATGAAGGTTCACGATCAAAAGGTCACTTTTAATGTGTTCAAGGAAATAAAGTTACCCACAGCTAAAGAGGAGTGTTTTAAAGTAGAGCAACTGCAGGTTTTGAATGCACCTCCGTGGAAGAGGAAGTTGGATGTGCCATTCGATTCTCTTGGGTTAGCAGAGCTGAAAATTTCTCAGGAGCGTCTCGAGCCGTCTATTGAAGATGCTCCCACACTTGAGCTCAACCCACTACCAGATCACTTGAGTTATTCATTCTTAGGTGCACCCCCTGACAAGGGGTTGGGATATATCTTTGATGATGTAGAGGGTAGCCGAACGGATCCTCCAGTGCCTATAGAGGGTTCTTCTCATGTACAGCAGGTAGTTGATAGGACTGGTGTTGGTAACGAGCAGTACAGGCGAGTAATTAGGCGTATGGAGGCCATGCACGACATTCACCCTCATTTTGCTGAAGACTTGACACACGCTTTCGGTACTATTTTCCGAGACACTAGTGGCGAGGTTGATTGGCCACCTAATCCTCCACCCGACGAGGGTGAATCTCCCGCTAATTAGGTATGCCTGAAATCCTTATTATTGCCTTCAATGAGGACATTGAAAATTTTAAGTTTGGGGGTAATAATGTAAGGATTAGTAGTGTGTGTCCATATAGATTCATATAGATTTATGTTGCATGTTTAGTTGTAGTTCATTCATATTTTTGCATGATTATTCATTTAGGACATATTTGTTTGTTTTTATGTAATTTCATATAGTTGCATTTGCATGCATATTTAGCATGATCCTTTAAGATGAACTATGATATTGTATAAGTTGATGTTGATTTGAGTGTGGTGATGAGGAATAGAGGGATGTTTAAGTCTTAATGAATTGATTTGTGTAATAACCCCAATTTTTGGGAAATTTTTGAAACCCTTATGAATAGTGTTTTTGCTGAATGAGAAAACTTTTCATGCCACACTATGTAGGGGTTCTGATATGGATATTCTGAGATTTTATTAGTACTTTATATGGGATATAAGTGTATGTAAAGATCGTCAGAATCCAAATCCGAACACTTTGATTTTTCCCGGAAATTCACAAGATACGGAGAGAATTGAGTATAAGGTAACAGGATAAAAAGGATTTAAATTAAAGGATTATAGGAGAGGATCATAAAAGGAATATAATATATTGAGAAAGGTTAAGGGAACCTAAGTAATAAGATCCCGGGTATGATCCCTCAAACGATAAACGAGAACGAAAGATAAGCGAACCGTAAAACAAATAAGTGACCAAGAGACAAGCTTGTACAAGAAGCCAGGGATTGTGACATCATCAAACCACAAGGTGTGGACAAGTGGGAGCATTATGACATGTGCAAGGTGACATAAGCATGACATGGGAAGGAAGGAGGTGTGGTGGCTTTGTAACCACACAAATTCAAGGGCAAGAAGGTAATTGACTAAAGCAAGCACAAAAACCAAGCAACCAAGCCAAGCAAATCATTTTTCATCAAAATAAAAAAGAAACCAAGGCATTGTTCTTCATGCTCTCGGCCAAAACAGAATCAGAACACTAAAACTGCTGTATCTCCTTCATTTCTCACTCAAATATTGTGTTCTATAGCTCATTGGAAAGGTATTGAGATGGCCTACAACTCTTGTTCACAAGTCTCGTCCAAATAATCATGGTAAGACCCTTATTTTTACAGTTCTTTAAATCGGACTTTTAGAAACTTCAAAGCCTAACTTTGTGTTCTTGATTTCTTTGGAAAGATCAAGCTTGTAGGAGGCTCCCTAAGGCTTCCTAGCAACTTAACACCTCCCAAGGAAGGTATAAACTTCAAACCCTAGCCTTTACTTTATTTGTTAGTAAGTTTAATGGTTGGTGTTGTGAAATGAGAAGCATGGATTGTGATTATTAGTAGTTTGGTTTGATTTGGAAGTGTTTTGGTAATTGAAGCTTGATTATAGTTCATAGGTCTTGATTGTGGTTGTTTGAGTTGAAAACCTTGGAGATTATGGACTGATGTGGTATGGTTTAGGTGAAGTTTTGTTGTATTGATGGTTATGAGTTGGTTGGTGGTTAATTGGAGTAGTTTAAACATTGGTAATCGCGTAAACATAGCCGTCGTAACGTCCGATTTTCTTTGGACTGTTTTTGTGCATAACATTAGGACCCGAGAACCCCCTGCTAGATTATGACCACTGCCATGTTTAGATAGCTCATGTTACGAGCTTCGTTTTGATATATAGTTCGTTCGATTCCGATGCACGGTTTAGGAGAAACGACCGTTTCAAGTAACGGCGTTTCGCGAACGAAACTTTTCCCCTCGCCTTACTTTGAAACATAGGTTAAAGACCAAAAAGGGTTAATTAATGTATGAAACATTTATGGTAAGTGTGTTAGGCAGTTGGTAAGACACTCACGAAGGAATCGCCTTAAAACTCGTAAAGGTTAAATTATTAAAAATGGTGGAGCCGAGGGTACTCGAGTGACTTAAGAGAATCAGTAAGCGCAAAACAAGCGTTAGAGTCTAAGTTAGTTAAAGTATAGATTTACAAGTGACTTTGGTTTAATTCCAACTTACTTGTTGTTTATAGGTTACCAGACTCGTCCCGAGCCATTCGTAACCCCCAGTCGCTCAGGCAAGTTTTCTACCCGTTATACTGTTGTTGTGATGAATATATGTATATGCATTATCTTGCGATAGATGCATGTTGGTTAATTAGCAAATGTTGCGATATATTGAAGCATGCTGATATGGTATATATATGCATGCCTGTTTCGTATTCTTGCCATATATATCTGTTGGTTCAGTTGATAATACCTATGCTAGAGAATAGCAGTAATTTGCATATACCCTTAGTATAGGGACCCAAAGGTGAAAACATTTTCTAAAACCGGGAGTCGAGGATCCCGAGTAGATTTTATATATATATATATATATATTTATATTTATATATATATATATGGTTATAGTTTTCAAAACTATTAATCGAATAAGGTTTATTCGATAACTTTATTTTATTAATGAATATTATCTTGAATATTCATTCGAGGACTTATGACTCCTTTATTTTATTAATTGAATGTTATTTGAATATTCATTTGAGGATGTATGACTCCTTTATTTTATTTAATGAATATTATTTATAATATTCATTCGAGGTATTATGACTCCGCTTATTACTGAAATATATTCTTTATTTTATTAAAGAATAAGGTGTTAATAATCAAACTTATTTTCGATTATTCAAATAAAGATAATACTTTCATATAAGTGTATCTTTGGTTATTTAATACTCGTTTCAAGTATAAGTTTTAAAACTTCTACTTCAATTATTTTTATAAAGATTATTCTTTATGAGAATATTATTTAAATAATAATATTCAGATATTTTCTAATATATCGGGACTGATTTATTTCATTAAATCAGCTTTACTCCAAACATTCTTAAAAATGTTTTCGAGTCTTCAAAATGATTTTAAAAGTTAGAGCGGATCCCAAAACTCGTTTTCCGATTTAAGATCTTCCTTTCGAAGGAGACTTGAATATTCGCTCAAAATCTTGGGGATCCGGCTCTGTGGTGTATTTTATATTCGCAACATGGTTGTTGTTTTGAGAAAACAATTTGATTACTTGCCCAATGTTCGGGAAGTAAGTCCATCTGATTGAGTCGGCATAAGCGACAGGCCGGGGTACGGTCTATGAATGTGTAAGTGGCTGGGTGGCAGTCCATCAACGCGTGAGTGGCCGGGTAACGGTCTAGCGCGAGGTCCTAATGCGGCCAGGGTGATGACCGGTGAGGAATTCATCCATCTACAGTAGAAAAGGTTACTTATTGGTATCTTTGCCTGATCAGCAAGATATCTGGTTTATGCCAAAATTCTTTTCCTTTCCAAAATTCATTGGATGTTTCAAACTCTGTTCATACTTTACATAACAGAGGTTCCAGGAAATGTTTAAGAGATATATATATGTGGATATATATATATCGAGACTAAATAAAGTATCTCGTAACTTTATTTCATTCAATAATATTTCAAAGATTGAATCTATTCAAATCTTGTCTTGTAGTCTCATCTATGTGATGAACTTTTGAAACTGATTATAACTTGAACGGTGGTAGTTCAAGTAGTATTGGGAAAGATATAAGTATATTGGGGTATTTGGTAACCTCATCTTTTAAACTTATATCTAATTAATAATTGTCTTATGTATGACAAAGATTTTCAGAAAAACGTTGAGACAAGGTTAGATATATGAGATCACCTTGCAACGATATTTTTTTCATACAGTTACACACTAGGACTTTGTGTATATTATGCATGAAAGAGGACTTCCAATATTTTGAAAAGTATATATGTATATATACTGAATATTTTGCGACTTCATCGCATTAAGTTATCAACTTGGTTCATTTCTTTTGACCAAGACTTTCATGAGTATTATGAGTAGGCTCATATATTGTAAATCATTATACATATTATTTTGGTGGGCTTGCTGCTCACCCTTGCTTTCTTCTTTCATCACACAACAACAGTTAGGAAAGATGGCCAGACTCCAGCAGACCCAGCGCAAGCGCGTGGGAAGCGTCCCGCGTCTTCCCGTTGATGTTGTAGCTGCTATAGCTGCAGAGGTAGATCTATTGTAGATCAGACCATCTACTTTTGAGAATCAATTATGTATAATTATAACTTATGGCAGATAATGGCAATTAACTGTAAATTTATCAAGTAATCATTTTGGGTTGTAATAACTTTTAAATTGTGGATTCAAAGACTTGTACTTATTTAAATTTCATCTCTGAGACTATAACGGGTTGTGGTGTGTGTTAGTGTGGGGTCACAGCATAAGGTTATTTATTATTAATTAAGTGAAGTGATATTGTGGAAAGAAAGACCGTGACGACCCGGATCCCCGACCCCGGATCTGGGGGTGTTACAATTTGCATGCCAGAAATAAATATTTTCACAAAGTCTTATAGGGTTGCTTTTGATCTAGATCATGATCATACTTGTTTGTTGTTGAGATTTAATCACTTGGTTATATTTAGAAATTGTGATATTCTCGTAGTGACGTAAAAACACTGATTCTTTTTATCTGGAGAAAAACTTGGATTTCATTGCTAGTTGTTGTAAGGCTAGGTGTTAAATGGCTAGTAGCCGGCTCATATTTTTATGAGTAGTCTAGGGTTGAATGAGATGGAGCGAAACACACTCATTCAGAAATTGTTGAAAAAAAAGGAAAAAAGAGAAAAAAAAGAAAGAAAAAAAGTATGTGTTTATGCACAATTGATCAAGAGTGAGCTCTTTAATACTCGAGTTATTAAGTTCTAGGGGACTTTGTGCCTAGTGACCTAAGGCTTTTATAGTCTGGGATCCGCTAACCTAACGCTCGCTACATGGGTATTATTGTATAAGTCTTTTGGGACCTCATTCATTGCACGATCAAATAAGCATCTTTGCTATGTGTTCAATAATAGTGTGAATCCTTGTATAACTCTAGTAGAAAGGAGGTGTTGTGAGTCATAATGCGTTTATTGTCTATTCTATTTATAAACTTTTGATTGTTTCAATGATAGATAAGTTAGGGTTATTGATCTAGTATCGAGAGTATATCTGTTAAGCATCCACACACGCACGTTTCTGGTTTGTGAGTTGGTTTGTGGGATTTATTCAAACTCTGTTTCAAGTTATTGCATTCTTAGAGGCATTGGTTTATTCATTTGGTTATGGTTATTCTGAGGGGATCGATTGCATTATCATTTAGTTGCATTCACATAGTTGCATTCATGCATTAGGTTTGTTTTGTAGTTTTGAGTCTGTTTATGCTTGAGGACAAGCATCGATTCAAGTTTGGGGGTGTGATAAGTGGATTTTATATCCACTTGGAATGCTTTAATACAAGCTTAAATTGGTGTTTTGGACTCAAGTTGTTGGTATTTTGATGTGTTTTTGTGTTATTACATTTCAGGTATCCGTTATATGAAGAAAAGAGCTTTTGAAGGAAATATGATGAAAAGTGATCAGAATTGGAAGCCAAGGCCATTGTCAAGTTGTAGAGAATCTCAATAGCTTCGCGTGGGCAGTTGAATCGCCTAATTCTGATGAGTAGAACTCAAGTTATGGTCAAAACAAGATTCATCAGAATATTTTTCCAGTCAGTAGCTGAGCGCCCGCTCAGCAGAGCTGAGCACCCGCTCAGAGAGCTGAGCGCCCGCTCAGAGAGCTGAGCGCCCGCTCAGGAGAGCTGAGCGGCCGCTCGGCGCGCGGCTGGTAGCTGATTTCGTTGAAAAAGCCTTTTTTGAGTGGAATTTGACGATTTTAAGGGTCCAGGTCCACTAGGGGCGTATATATACTTAAAAAAAGGGTTTTCATCATCCGGGAAGATTGTGATACCAAGGAGAAGACCTAGAAGCACAGAAAAACTCCGAAAAAGAAGATCTTGTTTTCAACTTGTGATTCTTTGAATTAGTTGTAACTTTGGATGCTCGTTTTCGTTCTTGTTGAACCTAGATCTCGTTTATTCGTACTTTGATTATTATTTAGTTTATTAGACCTTGTTTATACCATGCTTTCATTGGAACCCATGGTGACGATGAGTTCGATTATGGGCTAATCGTTGTCATGGGGTTCTAGCGGATTTACTTATGGATTTCAATAGTTAATTGTTTCGATATCTTGGTGTGTGGTGATTGATTGATATCCTAGTATTGGTTGTGCTTATTCGTCTTATGTGCGTAGCTAACATATAAGATAGCATGTTAATCTCTATTGAAGCGACAGTGAATATAGAGGTTTAGAACTTGCCATGCTAGCATAGGTTCATGCATGTGTATACATGATTCGTAGGTAACTCTAACCGTTTTACTTGCCCTATGTAATCAAGATAGATAACTTGTGTTTAAACCATTATGTTGTCAAATTCTATAGACATATAGGATCTCAATATAATTGGTGCCTATTCAGCTTCTATCTCTTTTGTGGATGTCTGGTAGAATGGTACTCGTGCAACGAAAGTTGGCGTTTATCAGTTTCGTGTTATCTGATTAGTGTCCTCACCATCACATGCTGTTAGGTCCCAATTTGTTTGTAGAAGGGGGGGTTGAATACAAACAATACCGTTTAATCGAATAAAATGCGGAATAAAAATGTGAAACAAAATTCAATTTAAATAAAACTTTTATTAAACTTGAAAGGTGTTACAACTACGGTATCGGTTACAAGGAATTAATCTCAAATTAATTATTATAAATCTAGAATAAATTCGACATGAACTTTTTCTATTTTTGTAATTAAAAGATCAAATGCTAAATGCGATTTGAGATTAAATTCTAGGGATTTTAATCCGCTAGATTGATACACAAGAACAAGATAAAGATTTCTAGTTGATTGGATTTAACTTTACAATCTAGAAATTTAATCTTGAAGAAAGCAGATGAAAAATGAAATGTTTGAGCCTTTGTTTTCTGCTGAGTTCTTGACTTGTGTTTTTGTTGAATAATTGCATGATTGTCTTCTGCTGTGTTTTGTTGTTTAAGTAAACAAAACAATCCAGTGAATCAGCAAGACTTTCGGCAAGACAATCAAATGAACTGGCATGACAATCCATTTGAACTGGTAGGACTTTCGGTGAGACTATCCTTTTGAACTAGCAAGACAATCCCAATAGCTAGCAAGACAATTAGAATGAACTAGCAAGACTTTCGGTATGACTATCAATTGTCATACCGATTGTCATAGTAGTTCAAATCAAATTGTCTTACTGAATTATTAATAGATTTTAATCTAATAACAATTCTTAAAATCCTTAATATTAATTCTGAATTAATTAATCAATTAATTCAATTAATCAATAAATTAATCTTTGCAGATATAATTTATTTTCTTAATTAAATTATTTGACTTAATTAATTAATAGAGAATTAATACTAATCTTGAGCAGCAACAATTCTTCTGAAAATCTTCTGAAAATTACTGTCAATTATGAATCAATTCTACCACTTCAATGTTGACACTCGATGTACTGTCTGGTTCATGAGTGACTAACTTCCGTGACGTTTCTTCAAGCCTTGACCTTGATACTCTTGATTTTCTTCAGACTAAATCCTTGTAATTAATTGATACCTTGACGAGATCTCTGTCACTTGATTAAATCCACAATCTTGATTTATATCACTGAGGCTTGATCAATTTCTTGAGCTTCTTCCAGTGAATTAAGTCTTCAAGTCTGTAGATGAATAATATTTCTTAACCCTTTGACAAATGTTACTTTGTGAGATCTCTCTAACGATAGATCCACTATTTACTTATTACATTCTTATTTGAGTTGAGTTAAATCCTCGAATAAACAAATAGGCTTAACATATGCCTTTCAATCTCCCCCTATTTGTTTGTTAATCAATAGAAACAAATACCTAGAGGATAACTCAACTAACAAATAAGAAAAAGATAAAAATAGAAATGCAAAGTAAATAGCAGAAAAGTTCTGGATTATATTTAACATTTTCCAGATTCCAAAAGAAATTTACAAGTGAATACAAGATAGATGTTCCTCTAGCCTGAACATATAACTACATTAGACTATCTTGATTCATAAAGCTCTAATCATATTACATTGAGTTTTGAGCTAATTGATTTCAGTTGTCTTCTCTTCTGACTTCACCTTCTTCTAAATCTTGAAGCAACTCTTTGTCAAAGACACGATCCTTTTCTGAAGTGAAGCTTGCTGGTCTGACTGGTTGAACTCCAACTGACTTCAGCTTATTCTTGATCTGATTGTACCTTTTAATATTCTTTTCACAATAAGCTTGAATCAAATCAGCAGCTTGAGTCTTCAACATGGATGAGTATCCAGCAGTTCTTAAATGATGTTCCATCCAGACCAGATGCTTAGCTGAGTAGTCTTTAAGAGATTGTACATCTAGCTGACAGATTTGAAGACAATCAGACTTAAAGAATCTCACCTGATGAGGATTGTTGACCACTTGAGGACTAGCCCTGCTGGCAAACTCTTTAAGCCTTTCTCGAAGAACTTCATTCAATTCTGAGCTTCTTTTTACCTTGTTGAGAAGAACCCAAATCTCTGACAAAGAACGATTCTCAAACAGATGAAGTGACACCTTGAAAGATCCTTCACTCTGACAATATACAAAAATGCTCATCTCATTTAGGGATCTATCAAAAGCAGCTGTGATCCTTGAGACTTCAGTCTTGATAGCATTCATGTACATGTCATTGTTAGGATTTGAGATTTCCAACTTGTCAAGAAGATATAGGAACTGTCTATCATTGTTAGTGCTCAGCTGAGGCATATCAAGTACTCTCCTAGCTTCATCCCATTTCTCACCAATCTTCAGTCTGACATCTCTTCTCCTTTCTTGAGCCTTAATGTCATGAAGACGTTGCTTTTGAAGAGTTTCTGTTCTTTGTATGTCTTTCCTCTTGTCAATGATCTGGGAGACCTTTTTGAGTTCAGCTTCTTTTCTTTTCATCTCTGACTGCTGTTGCTGAAACTCTTTCTCAAAGATAGGATCCACTGTAGCTTCCTCTTCCCATTCTCCAAAATCATTTTCCTCTTCAGCTTCAAATAAACCATCTTTATCTTCCAAGACTGGTTCAGTGGGAATGTCAAAAATATCAAAGTCATCCTGTTCTCCACTGTAATAGACATCATCAGCCTTTCCTTTGACCCCAGCAGAGGTATCTTTTTCTTTCCCCTTTCCACTACTCCCTTTCTTCTCCCCCTTAGTTGAGGGATCCTCTACTGACTTTCCCTTAGATCCTCCATGACCTCCATCACCTCCCGAGCCTGAGCCTCCACCAGACGGCCCTTCAAAGTAAGTCCTTTGTTCTTCATTGGGACAGTGAGAATTTTTGATCATGTAGTACAGGTGCTTCATCCCTTCATTCAGATGTTCCATACCTGTCTCTATCTTCAGAAATCTAGAGGAATCCAGTGAATGATTCATTTCAACCAAATCTTCAAGAGAAGTCATCCTTGTATGTAGAGAGCAGAAGTTAGAAATGTCATCAGATGATAAAGTTGGAGTTTCCTGAATGGAATTGAGCTTTGGTGTGACAGTGTTCTTGAGATCTGAGATATCATTCCTTATGAGTGCCAGCTGATTGTTGACAGAGGTGGAAGAAGAAGACCGTTCAACCACTTGTGCTTTGAATGCTTGAGCTTCAGCTTGGCTTTTAGCAAGTTCTTCTTTTAGAGTAGCAATTTGAGCTAACAGGTTTACAGTATCAGTGTCTGTGTGTGCTCTCACCTGAATTTCACTCGTGTTTGGTTCACTCGCCTCACGTGCTTGTGTTTCTCTCAATATAATTGCTCGTGAGGAGTCTTCCTGTTGTTGTTCTTCTGTACCTGCAGTTAAAATCACCCTAGCCTCTTCAAGAGAGGTCAGTGGTTGTGCAATGGGAATTCGCGAGTCCCGATCCTCAGTCAAACCTATCATTTCATGTGAAATAGATGTCTGAATTGCTTCAGGGATAGATTGACCGAGTTGCCCTCCACTTTCTCCAGATAAATCTGCGAGTGGAGAATCCCTTGAGGGAGCCAGAGGTGTTTGATCTGGGAGGGGAGAAAATAACTCTATTAAGGGTGGCTGAGAGTCAGATTTTCCCTCAGAAGCATGTGACTGCTCTTCTGCCGTAACTATGGCAGGCACTGTAACAGACTCTATGTGCGCTCCTCGCTCTGTGTCCTGAGTATCATCTGTGGGTATGTATGGTTCCATTGTGAGTAATGGAATTGTGCTTGACTCAGTACAAGATGCCATGGCCCTATGGCGAATTTCAATAGATTCATCCTGTTGAGAGAATGTCTCTAGTAACTGTTCATTGGCCATTTCAAAGTCCATGTCCTGTTGGGAGGACAAGGATGGGCTTTCAGATGCCTCAGTATAAGTTCTTCTTTTCTTTGGAGGAGGCAGAGCTGAGGGTTCACTCACATTTAACAATGCACTACTTCCTATTAATCTTTTGGGTAACATTTTAGACAGTGGGGGAGAGGTTGAGATAGAATGTGACTCTGTGTTTGGCTCTATGACCTGGGATTGAAGCTGTGGTTCTACAACTTCATGGTCAGCCCTATCAACCACTGGGGGTCTTTCAACAGAAGTAGGAGTGGAGTGAGGGTGAGGAATTACTACCTGTAATGGAAGAGCATCTGATGTTGGAGGAGCCTGAGTGGCTTGAACCACTGGAGGTTGAGGTTGCTGTTCATGACCGGGAAGATTGAAAATAGGTAAAGGAATATAGGTGGCCATGAAAGCAGATACAAGTACTGGAACTTGCATGAATTTGAAGGTTGTGTCTTGGCGGGTGTAAATCTTTTTGCTTATCGGAGGGGGTTTGGTTACTACGGAGTTAGCAAAAAGGGCTTTGTGCTCAGGTGTGAGAAGATTATCTGCTATAAGCATGAGAAAACGAGCATAGTAACATGATACCCTACGATTTGTAGAATAATCACGTAAAGCAGTAGTGAGACGTCTCAAGAGAATGGGAAAAAGTAGTTTGCCAAAATTGATCCTTTGATTGAAAACAACCGCAAGACCAATATACTGCAGAGTGGAAGTGATGTTGTGAAAGTTAGATTTAGTGCAGTTGGCAAACACTTTAGAAAGTGTATCGAAGAAAATATCCCATTCAGACACCAAATTGGATTTTGAAAGTTTGGTTAAATTGATCACCCCCTGATAGTGAATAGCATGGAAAAAGTTTGTGATATCATTTTCAGAGGGTAAATTACAGAAATTGTCCAATGGAAAATTTAACGCCTGATTGACTACTGTTTCATCAACCACATACTGTGTGTTTGCCACGGTGAATGAAAAAGATTTTGAATCATCGGCCACAGTAGAGGTTGTGCAAATCAGTCTAAGCAGATCGACATTTAAAATCACATTTGATTTAATAGCAGAGCTAACAATCGAATGGTCATTTAAAAATCTAATCCAAGGCTTAAATTTTTCCACATCACATTTTTCCGGATTAAAATAACCAACCTGATTATGCGCGACAATTTGGAAATTGAGAGCCATTTAAAATAATAATAAGACACACACTTTCAGAATTTTAAGAATAATATTAAGAAAATTCGAATTAATTAAATTAATTTAATAATTCGAATTAAATTAATTATAATCGAAAAATTTAGACAGAAATGTATCTCGTTAAAATTCTTAACTCACAAACGCAGATTTGAAAAGCCAAAAGACACAAAACAGAAATTAAAATTTAAATAAAAAAAACCAAAATCAACAAACACAATGATAAAAAAAAAATTTGAAAATTTTTTGGCAGCACTCCTGTATGTATATATATGTAAGTATATATCACAGGAGTGATGATTTAGATTGCTGAGTAAAGACTCGAGCAAAGGAGAATCAAAGGCAGTTGAAATTGTTTTTGATCGAAGAGAGAGAAGAGAGAAAAAAACTGTTGAAAAACTGAAGAAAATGAACTGATGAACCTAAAAACACACACAAAAACATGTTAAGTAGTATAACTGGTATGACAATCGGATTGTCATACCGATTGTCATACCGATTGTCACACCAGCTTAAAGACAGAAAAAAAAACAAATAAAACACAACAAATAAAAATAAATAACTGGTATGACAATCTGATAGTCATACCGATTGTCATACCAGTACAAAATAAAACAATATAATTCTGATATTAATTTTATTACTGGCATGACAATCAATAGTCATACCGATTGTCTTGCCAGTTATAAAATTAATCTGATTTTAAAATAACCAATCATTATTACTAAAATGACTTTCAGCAAGACAATTTCAATTGTCTTGCCGATTGTCATTCTAGAATAAGAAAAAATAAGTATTAACAGATTTATATATACATGTGTACTGAAATGATTTTCGGCAAGACAATTTTAATTGTCTTGCCGATTGTCATTCCAGTAGAAAGACTATATATATTATTTACAGAATATATTAACAAATATGGAAAACTGAAGTAAAGTCTTATATTAATAGTAAAAATTCAGAAAATATTTACAAAAACAAAGACAATATTTCAGAATTAATTATTTTTATTTCAAAAATAGATTTCTGTTGAATTTTAGCAAATAAAATTCATAGAAAAATATTTTTAGAGAAAATAAAATATTCTGAGATATTTGAAGTTAACAAGTCGAGTAAATAAAACAGATAAGATAATAAAAATTCCATAGAAATAAGAAAGAAATATGATAGAATGATAAAACAAATTTGCAAATGAATTTTTCATTTATGAAAAATTCATTTATAAATTCATTCAAGAACAGATCTCAGATATTAACTAAATTAATCACTAAAACTATTCAACATGCCCAATTTACCAACTAATCTGGTAAATGTGGATTCATCAAGTGGTTTAGTGAAAATATCTGCTATTTGTTCTTCTGTTGGAACAAAGAATAGTTCAACAGTACCATTCATGACGTGCTCTCTAATAAAATGATACCTGATGTCAATGTGCTTTGTCCTCGAGTGCTGCACAGGGTTGTTGGTGATGGCTATTGCACTTGTATTGTCACATAAAATAGGTATTTTGTTCAATACAGAGCCATAGTCCCGTAGCTGGTTCCTAATCCACAAGATCTGAGCACAGCAGCTTCCAGCAGCAATATATTCAGCCTCGGCCGTTGAGTTGGAAACTGTTTGCTGTTTCTTGCTGTACCATGAGACTAGCCTGCTTCCTAGGAATTGACAACTTCCTGAGGTGCTTTTCCTATCAACAACACTTCCTGCGTAATCTGAATCTGTATATCCAACAAGGTTAAAACCAGATTCTTTAGGGTACCAAATACCTAGATTTGGTGTTCCCTTAAGATATCTTAAGATTCGTTTAACAGCAACGAGATGAATATCTCTAGGATCCGCTTGGAACCTTGCACAAAAGCATGTAGCATACATAATATCTGGTCTACTTGCAGTAAGATAGAGTAACGAGCCAATCATACCTCTGTAGCTTGTGACATCTACCTTAATGGAGTTTTCACATGGTCCAAGCTTGACAGCTGTAGTTGATGGAGTCCTTGCTGTTGCAGAATCCTCTAGATTGTACTTTTTGAGGAGTTCTTTGAGATACTTGGACTGACAAATAAATGTTCCATCTAATCTTTGATTTACTTGTAATCCAAGAAAGAACTTCAGCTCTCCCATCATGCTCATTTCAAACTTGCTGTGCATTAACTTAGCAAATCTCTTACAGAGATTATCATTAGAAGACCCAAATATTATATCATCCACATAGACTTGGACTAATATAGTATCATTCTTATGTTTTTTAGAAAAGAGAATTTTGTCTATGACACCTCTAATAAAGCTATTTTCAATAAGAAATTCAGAGAGAGTGTCATACCATTTTCTTGGAGACTGTTTTAGCCCATAGATAGCCTTGAAAAGAAAGAAGACAAAATCCAAATGATTTGGATCTTCAAAACCAGGAGGTTGCTCTACATATACCTCTTCATCCAGCTTTCCATTCAGAAAGGCGCTCTTGACATCCATTTGATAAACTTTAAAGTTTGAGAATGCTGCGAATGCCAGAAATATCCCGATGGCCTCAAGTCTAGCCACTGGAGCATAGGTTTCATCATAATCAATGCCTTCAGCTTGAGAATACCCTTTTGCTACCAGTCTTGCCTTGTTTCATGTAACCACACCATCTTCATCTAGTTTATTCCTGAATACCCACCTAGTACCAACAACTTTCTTGTGTGTAGGTCTAGGTACTAGTTTCCAGACTTGTTGACTTTCAAACTGATTGAGCTCATCTTGCATAGCAATCACCCAATCTGGATCAGTTAGTGCTTCTTCAATCTTCTTAGGTTCCATCTCAGAAAGAAATCCTGAGAACAGACACTCATTTTGAGTAGCACGTCTAGTTCTGACTCCAACATCTGGATCACCAATAATCAACTCAAAAGGGTGAGCTTTATTCCAGACAGTCTGTCTTGGAAGATTTGATCTTGATGATTCGCCTTGAAATTCATTGTGATGTTGTGTCCTACTAGATGATCCTTCAGCATCTCCCCCTGAGTTGTTGCCATGTTGACTTGAAGATTCTCCATCAGTAGCAGTGGTATCTCCATTGTTGTCAAAGTTTCCATCACTATTACCTTGAGTATCATCATGATTATCAGGTTCTTCACCAGCAACAACCTCAGGTTCTTGACCATGTTCTGATTCTGAATCTGACATATCATCAAACTTCAGTTTCTCAGAAGGATCTTCAGTTTGGATATTAGGGAGTTTAGTGTCATCAAATGTAACATTGACACTTTCAGTTACTTTGTGTTGATCAATGATATACACTCTGTATGATCTTCTTCCATATCCAACAAAAATACCCTCATATGCCTTTGCCTCGAACTTACCACGATGATCACCTCCATCCTTGAGCACGAAGCATCTGGCACCAAATACATGAAAGTATTTGATAGAAGGTTTCTGTTCATTCAAAATCTCATAAGGAGTTTTCATGAAGTCTTTGTTGATTAGAGTTCGATTCTGAGTATAACATGCAGTATTGACAGCTTCAGCCCAAAAGTACATTGGAAGACCTGATTCACTTAACATCATTCTTGCAGCTTCAATCAATGTACGATTCTTCCTTTCTACCACTCCATTTTGCTGAGGGGTTCTAGGAGCTGAAAATTGTCTGGTAATCCCTTTATCTGTACAGAATTCGTTGAGAAGTGAATTCTTGAATTCTGTTCCATTATCTGACCTTATTGCTCTAACAGGGACGTTAGAATCTAACTCAATCATCTTGACATGATCAATCACAACTTGTGGTGTTTCATCCTTAGAGTGAAGAAATAAAACCCACGTATACTTGGAATAGTCATCAACTATCACATGACAGTAACACTTCTTTGACATCGAAAGGACATTAACTGGTCCAAATAAATCCATGTGCAATAATTGCAGAACACCAGTTATGGAAGATGTGTCAGTGCCTCTGTGACTTGCTTTCTTTGACTTTCCTTTCTGGCAAGCCTCACATAGTCCTTCTGGAGAGAATTCCAGCTGAGGCTGACCTCTTACCAATTCTCTTTTTACAAGAGAATTCATTGTTTTAAAATTGAGATGAGAAAGTCTCTTGTGCCATAGCCAACTCTCATCTGACGATGCCTTTGCATAGAAACAATTGACTTCAGGATTGCTTCCAGAGTTCATGTCAGCTACGAACAGATTTCCTTTCCGGATTCCCATTAAGGAAGGTTTTTCACTTTTCTTGTGCAGAATCTGACACTTCAGCTTGTCGAATAAAACATTGTAGCCGTTGTCACAGAACTGACTAATGCTAAGCAGATTGTGTTCAAGTCCTTGCACAACATACACATTTTCAATAATAACATTTCCAGCTAGCAAACAGCCATATCCCTCCGTTAAACCTTTGCTGTTATCTCCAAAGGTAACCACTGGG
The DNA here is from genome assembly GCF_009905375.1 of Apium graveolens. Lineage (NCBI taxonomy): Eukaryota > Viridiplantae > Streptophyta > Magnoliopsida > Apiales > Apiaceae > Apium > Apium graveolens. The sequence goes on from NC_133648.1 coordinate 38,750,262, forward strand.
CCAGCTTTCTCAACCACATTTGATAGCAGGGCTCTATCTCCGGTCATATGTCTTGACGATCCGCTGTCAAGAATCCACACTACCGGTTGTACCTGTTTAATGCCCTGCAATACAAATGGATTAGACCTTCTTCGGAACCTAAGCTTGGCTGGGTCCGGCATACTTGTAAAATTGGCCTTTATCAGGCAAAACAACATTCTTAATTTTAATATTCTCAACGTTCTCAATGACTGAACATTTGACCTTGTGAACAGCCTTGACAAATTTCTGTTTGGGCTTAGGCACAAATGTCTCCTTTCTAGCTTTAGGAGGACTAGCAGTCTTAGACCTATCATTCTTTCTATTATTCACATGCTGACGAGGAGTAGTCTTATCATTAAAACATGCTTACCATTAAAATAAGCAAACATCAGATTAAAAGCACAAGACATACAATCAGGAACACCACATGCTTTATGAGAAGGATTAACAATAGGCAACTTATGCATGGTAGACATGGCATTTGTGTTATCCAACTCATGTGTGTCTGAGTTAGTCTCAGTTGCTTTCACAACCTTGACTGGAACTTTTGACACACTTGACTTGGAGACAGCTTTCTCATTAGCATTATCTTCAGCACGGATTTCTTCTTGAATAATAAAAGAGGTCTCATCAAATGGTTCAGCAATTGATTCTTTATAGAGGGGTTCATCAACACCCTTAAGCACATGTGGTACTTCCCTGCCTTTAGCACAGACATGAGGAGGGGAGTTTATGCCTAATTTTCCAATAGCAGCATTGTAATCATAACCTATACCAGATATTTGATTAACAGCTTGCTTATTGTAAAACTCTTTGGACTTCGAACAAGAATTAAAGTAAGCTTTAACCTTAGCCTCAAGACCGGTGATCTTGTCTTTGAGAATAATTTCAAGTTGTCTATAACAGTCAACTCTATTCTCTAGAAAAGATACTTGTTCTTTTAATTTATCTTGATTAATGTGCACAAGTCTTAATTCATTGACCTCTTTCTCAAGGTCTTTGATTTGTTGATTTAACAATTCATTATCACGATGAGCACAATCTAAGGAACCTCTTAGATGATAAACTAATTCAGCATCAGTAAATTTTACCTCTTTTCTTGACGATGAGGTGTTTGCATCACTAGCCATGAGAGCAAGATTCTCAACTTCTTCATCTTCACTGTCAGTATCATCCCAGCTTCTTCCCTTTGCCAGGTAAGCCCTTTCAGATTTACTCTTTTGATTAGAATCGTAAGAGTTCTTCCTTGCTTGTTTTGGCTTCCTGCATTCTGTGGCAAAGTGTCCCAACTCATTACAGTTGAAGCATCGAATGGTGCTTCGATCAACCATCCCTGTTTTATACCCACCACTGCTGGTGTTAGAGGATGAAGATCCACCTTTCTGGAATCTGTTGTAGTTGGACTTGTACTTGAACTTGGGATTCCTTTTGAATCTGACATTTGAGAATCTCTTGACAATCAGGGCCATTGACTCATCCTCCAATTGCTCCAGTTCTTCCAAGGAATAATAATCATCTCCTGATTGATTTGTAGTAGGAGGATCAAATTCTGCTACTATCACATTATCTTCAACCTTGGAAGACTGTACCATTCTTTCTGACTGTTGAGATTGTTGTTGATATTGTGGTTGTTGTTGTTGTTCATCAGCTACTAGAGCAGTAGACGTGCTGACCACTCTTCCTTTCCCGTAAACTTCCTTCTGCTGAATCTGCTCCAACTCATAAGTCTTTAACACACCATAGAGCCTTTCCAAAGAAATCTCACTCAGATCTCTTGCTTCTCTTATGGCAGTGATTCTATGTTCGAGATGAGTTGGCAGTATTAAAAGGAACTTTTTGTTGACCTCCCTGATGGAATAGTATTTACCATTAATGTTCAGGTTGTTGATCAATACATTGTACCTCTCAAACACTTCAGTGATTCCTTCTCCTGGATTGGATTTAAAGTATTCATACTCAGAGGTTAGGATTTCTAGCTTGTTCTCCCTAACTTCCTCTGTGCCTTCATTAATAATCTCAATAGTTTCCCAGATATGTTTGGAATCTTTATAATTCATCACATGTCTATTCATCAGGGGATTAAGGGAATCTACTAAAATTAATTGAAGGCTAGCATCCAGGGAGGCTTCTTCTATTTCAGCAGGAGAGAAATCCTCAGGATCTTTCACATAAGTTCTCGCTTTGGTGATCACCACATCATTTTCTATTACCTCTGGTTCAATAACCATAGGAATTTTTGGACCCTTCTTTAACACTTGCAAATATTTGGGATTAGCCACTTGTAAAAACAATAGCATCTTCTTCTTCCACATAACATAATTTTCTTTATCGAAAAGTGGAATTTTAACGGTTCCAACTTTTTGTGTAGTCATTATGAATTTTTTGAGTGAATAAAAAATTCAAGAAGTGAAAGAAACACAAAAGTCTAGGATATAGATTTGTACGTTAATCAGAAGGCTCTGATACCAATTGTTAGGTCCCAATTTGTTTGTAGAAGGGGGGGTTGAATACAAACAATACCGTTTAATCGAATAAAATGCGGAATAAAAATGTGAAACAAAATTCAAGTTAAATAAAACTTTTATTAAACTTGAAAGGTGTTACAACTACGGTATCGGTTACAAGGAATTAATCTCAAATCAATTATTACAAATCTAGAATAAATTCGACATGAACTTTTTCTATTTTTGCAATTAAAAGATCAAATGCTAAATGCGATTTGAGATTAAGTTCTAGGGATTTTAATCCGCTAGATTGATACACAAGAACAAGATAAAGATTTCTAGTTGATTGGATTTAACTTTACAATCTAGAAATTTAATCTTGAAGAAAGCAGATGAAAAATGAAATGTTTGAGCCTTTGTTTTCTGCTGAGTTCTTGACTTGTGTTTTTGTTGAATAATTGCATGATTGTCTTCTGCTGTGTTTTGTTGTTTAAGTAAACAAAACAATCCAGTGAATCAGCAAGACTTTCGGCAAGACAATCAAATGAACTGGCATGACAATCCATTTGAACTGGTAGGACTTTCGGTGAGACTATCCTTTTGAACTAGCAAGACAATCCCAATAGCTAGCAAGACAATTAGAATGAACTAGCAAGACTTTCGGTATGACTATCAATTGTCATACCGATTGTCATAGTAGTTCAAATCAAATTGTCTTACTGAATTATTAATAGATTTTAATCTAATAACAATTCTTAAAATCCTTAATATTAATTCTGAATTAATTAATCAATTAATTCAATTAATCAATAAATTAATCTTTGCAGATATAATTTATTTTCTTAATTAAATTATTTGACTTAATTAATTAATAGAGAATTAATACTAATCTTGAGCAGCAACAATTCTTCTGAAAATCTTCTGAAAATTACTGTCAATTATGAATCAATTCCACCACTTCAATGTTGACACTCGATGTACTGTCTGGTTCATGAGTGACTAACTTCCGTGACGTTTCTTCAAGCCTTGACCTTGATACTCTTGATTTTCTTCAGACTAAATCCTTGTAATTAATTGATACCTTGACGAGATCTCTGTCACTTGATTAAATCCACAATCTTGATTTATATCACTGAGGCTTGATCAATTTCTTGAGCTTCTTCCAGTGAATTAAGTCTTCAAGTCTGTAGATGAATAATGTTTCTTAACCCTTTGACAGATGTTACTTTGTGAGATCTCTCTAACGATAGATCCACTATTTACTTATTACATTCTTATTTGAGTTGAGTTAAATCCTCGAATAAACAAATAGGCTTAACATATGCCTTTCACATGCCAAGGTTAAGAACAATAAGGCTATTGAATGGAGTAGTAATGAAGTTAGAATCCCATGTTTATCATATATATTAATTTAACCTCAATTCTCTTAGTTAATGTTATTTAGTATAATCTCTTAGTTTAATAAAAACCCAATTTGTTATTTGTCTTTGCATTGAGCGATAACCATACATTGTTGCATAGGTGCATAAATTGAACTTAACCTAAACCAGTCTCTGTGGGAACGAATCTGATTTATATCTTATACTACTTGCGAATGTGTATACTTGCGTGAATATTAGCGCGTGTTTTCGCCCTAACAGCCTTCCTAAGCTGAGACCACTTCTTCAAAACCAATAGTAGCTAAGAAACCAACCACTTCATCCTCCCAAAAGGGAGAAGTGAGTAAAAAGAAGAGAAAGGGGGTAATCCTTACTATACTGAGTGACAGTAGTGAGGAACAAACACCAACTGAGTCACCCTTGGTCAGAAAGCAAAAAAAGGCTAAGCAAACTGAGTTGATCACTCTAGACACCTTTGCATCCTCTCAAAAGGATGTAGTTGTAAACAAGGGACTTGAACAGACTCTAGGGGCATCCCCTCAACAGGGTATCTCTATTGAAAATAGCATTCTCTCAAATGCACCATGTAAAGAGTCTGCACAACTATCACTTGAACAAATACAAGTGTATGGAAGGAGAAATAAGGATGGCACACACAAGAAGAGCAAATCTCTTAAAACTCCCTCATTCATTCAAGGGGAGCTACCAACACTCAGTCCCAAGCTCAAAAATCTCATATCTAATATTTATTCCTCCTATACTAAAACACTTGAATCTATTTCTCAATTGCAAACTCATTCAAGTGACTTGGTTCAAGAAACCTGGCTCACCACCCAGACACCAAATTTAGATGGTGAGAGGATACTAGCTGGGGTAGACCTTGATGATATCATCACAAACATGGGGGATTCATCAGTTTTTACTGAAGACCCCATGGTAGTTGAAAATGCACCTTCATGTGCAAATCAGTCTTCACAGACTATAAGGTTTGAGGGTAATACTCCTGAGGAGGAGCTATCTAAATCCTATCCAATTCAATTGGAGGTTCCTATCATAGGAACAACTCCACTCAAAACCCTGGCTGAAATTGCTCTAACAATTGAAGCTGGAAGTACAATTGCCAATGACCCAGATATGGGATAAGCAAGTATAACATATTTAAGTGACAGTGTGGTGCAAGATACACAAGGGTTTGAGGTTGGTGTACATGACAGTAACCTAGTCAAATACCCTTTAATTCAATTGGACGTTCCCTCTACAAGTGGAGGATAACACACTGTCATAAACACAGAGCAATCTGAGTCAAACTGTGACTCCTGTCACAGGTGGTTCCGACCCTACACTCCAACCCTCAACCTCTCAACCTCAACAACCCCATCTCATCTCCCAGTGGCTCCAAGAAACTGCAGATCAACCTTCAACCATTGAAGATCTTAGAGTTGACCATCTTGGAGGCCTTGCCCAAATCTATCAATAGCTGCTCACATCCAACATGTCCAATCAGGATTATCAAGCCATAATGCTTTCCTACCAGACAGATATTGAAGAAAATCAAGCTAAAATTATTGATGAAGCTGGTCAGGATGCAAACTGTGATGCTTGGCTAGATAAAGAATTCTCTACTGAAATGGATGTTGTGCTAGCTCAGTTCAGGGAGGAGTATATCACTATTCTGGGAAGCAATGCTAGATCTCTAACTCCTCGGGAAGTGTATGATGCCATCAATGATGTCTACAAAGCTCAAATCAAGGCCTTTAACCACTATAGAAAGGCACTTCAAATCACATTGAATGGACATCAAGACAAAATAATGAAGATGGTGAGGGAAAAGATGGATCAAATCATCTATTCTCAAACTGAGATCAAAACCAAATTCTCCAATTTTGCTGATCAGATGTCAAGGTATGATCTAAGTGGAGTGGAGACAAGTTTCAAGAATCTCAAGACCTCATTTGTGGCCCTGAATGCACAAGTTCAACAATATATCATTAATTCTAATGATATAAGACTGAAGCTGGATCAAATGCACTCTAGAAGATACACTCCTTCAGCCTTGCTCATGGATGAAATTAAGAAGGCTGTGTAGGACACTTTTGGGGCTTCTACTTTCTACACATCTCAACCTGTCTCTACATCAACAAATCTACAAGTTCAAGCTCTCCAAGGTCAAGTCTCAAATCTGTAAAACTTCAATGACCAAATTACAACTCAAGTGCATGCTCTCACTACACTGGTGCAGAGTCAACATGAAGACATTCAAACTTTGGTGGACTCCCATAAACACTTACAAATACAAAATTATATTGCTTTGGGAGTCATCATGGGCAAGCTCAACATCCCATTTCCTGCACTTCCTGAGTCTGTGAGGCCAGAATTACCAACTCTCATGCTTATGCCTGTTTCCAAGACTAAGGGGGAGATAGAAGCTAGGATTCAACAATCTAAGGATGTTGGTAAGTCAAAGGAGCCTAGAAAATCAACCACAGGCTCTTCTAAAACTAATCTCTCAAAAGATGTTGGACAAGACAGACTCCAAAAAGCTGCAGAAGGACCTTGTCAAGATCAGGAATTTAATGAACTTCTGTCAGTTCTAAGGGAGTCTCTCTACAACAACTACATCACATACGGGAAAGCCTTGGCCAACAACATCAACTTTATAAGATTAATGGTTGTCAAGATTGATGACTTTCTGGAAAAGAGGATTATAGAAAATGTGAATGACTGTGGTCTAGACAGATGTTTCCAGGTGTCTCTCACCAATATTCAAGAACTGAGAGCATCTGAGATGGATGTGATGATTGACAAAGTGCACAGAGTAATCCCAGAGGACACCCAGCTGCTAAAGAAACTCAAAAATGCTCAGATAGCTGCTTTTCCTGAAGCATGTCTCTATCTAAGCAGGGGGATTGCCTACATCTGTCCACAAACCAGAAAGTGTAGATACTTCACAGTTCCTAAAAACTGTGTAAGAAATAATTTGAGATTGATTATGACCCTTGAAATTGATCTAAAGACCAAAATCTACAAGAAGACTGAAGATGAAAAAATGATCAGAATCTTGGGGAGATACTTACAAAATGTAGACACCATATTGCCTACCACATATTATGATCTAAAGGATGACAAGGATGATGATGAGCAGAAGCCAAGTGATCAACCTTCTTCTGGCTCAAATCCATGTCAATCCTCAAGAGCAACTGGTGACAAGGGTAAAAAAAAGATGAGAAGAAGGGATATGAAAGGAAGAAAGGAGAATAAAGGAGAAGGAAGAAAAGGGAAGATGGATCACAACCACAACATCAATAAACCCGAAAAATCCAAATTAACCAAGCTCAACCCTCTATGCCAAAAAACTCAAATACCAAACCACCTCAAACCTCAAAGCTTAAATATTTGTACAAACAGACTACTAACTCCTATCTGAAAGTACTAATCACCTCAAGCCAAACATTTTTCAAGAAAATCACAAACCTACCTTCTGTCAAGCCATCACTCAAAGGTAATTACATGTCTGTTGGGAGGAAACCTAAGAAAATGAAAGTTACTGATAGGGCCATCTGGAATTGTTACAAGCAAGGTGATTTTCTACCTCTAAACTGGTGCAACTCAGATGAAGACTACTTTCAATAACTAGATGAGGAAATAGTCAAAGTGTTGGTTGTAACACTAAGGGAAGTAAGAATCTACTGTGAAGATGGGTCCTTCACATTTCTTGGCTGCAACTTAATGGACACCTTTTCACCCACAGAAATCAAGAGAGTGATAAGCTTACTGAAGGATAAGGATACTGCAACCAGGGCATGGAGATCTATTTTAGCTAAATGGTTGATTGTAAGAGAGGAAAGAAGAGCAAAAAATAAGGCTGAATATGAGAAGAGGAAGAGGATGTATGATGAGGAAATACAGATGTACATTAAAAGATCTGAAGAACTCAAGGCAAAAGGGATGAGTAGAATTTCCAAGGATGGAAGATTTCTAAATGTCAAAGCTGGCACATTCTCAAAATTTAGGATTGATTTGCTGAGTCATTATCCAAAGCCTGACAGACTCAAACTTGTGGAAGCTCTAAGAAGGACACCAATCATAGAGGAACCTGAAATTCTTGTATACTTAAAGGACCTCATTAGAGAAAAAACAGGAGATATAGTATTTGTTTGATGTATGTATCTGTTTAACTTATTGAATATATTTGAGATGTCATGTATAATATGTTTCATGTTTAGTTCTCAGATCTTAATAAATAGGAAATATCTGTTCTTACTGGAATCAGGACTTACTGGAAGTCAGAACTTAAGGATATCAGAACTTAGATTATCAGAAAATAATATCAGAAGACGGATATCAGAACTTAAGTACTGGAGGACATACAGTTAAGGAAGGAAGCTGATTTACAGGAAAGAAGATAGAGACTAATACAAGAAGAAGATATGCAAGAAAAGAGTTCGAGGACTAGAAGAATTATAAGATATCTGGTTGATATATTTTAGGAGACAAAATTATATTCCATATCAACTAGAAGTTATCTTGTAACTGTGTGTCTATATAAACACAGACATAGGTTTACTCTATAAGAGTTAGGATCACCGAGAAGATCATAAATTGTAACCTAGAAACTCTCGTGATATTTGGTCATCACTGAGAGAGAACAGTTCCATTGTAACAGAGTTTGTTATATCGAATACATATGTTTTCTATTACTTGTGCTTTAAATCGATTTGGTTGTATTCTACACTGTATTCAACCCTCTTCTACAGTGTTGTGTGACCTAACAAGTGATATCAGAGCCTATCCGTTAACACATATACAGTAAAGATCCAAAACAATCATGTCTGAAGAAGCAGAAAATCCAACCAAGCCCGTTAAAACTGAAGAAACTCCAAAGACTCAAACCCATAGTCGATATGAGACTATCAGGGTTCCCATGTTGAGATCGTCTGAATATCCCATATGGAAAGTGAAGATGGCTATGTTTCTGGAAGCTACAGATCCAGAATACCTTGACAGAATTAATGAAGGACTGCATAAGCCAACCAAGCTCTCTGTTGTAGTTGCAGATCATCCAGCAAAGACCATACCAAAGGAGAAAAGTGAATACATAGCTGAAGATATCTCATCTATTGCCAAGGATACAAAGGTAAGGCATTTGCTACATAGTGCCATTGATAATGTCATGTCAAATAGGGTAATTCACTGCAAGACTGCAAAGGAGATATGGGATGTTTTGGAGACAAGGTGTCAGGGAACTGATGCAATCAAGAAAAATAGGAGGACTATACTCACTCAAGAGTACGAGCACTTTGACTCAAAAAGTGATGAGTCATTAACTGACTTATATGACAGGTTTGTCAAACTCTTGAATGATCTGTCACTGGTGGACAAGGAATATGACATTGAAGATTCAAATCTAAAATTCCTTTTAGCTCTTCCTGAAAGTTGGGATTTGAAAGCTACTACTGTAAGAGATAATTATGCTCTTGATGAAACTACTCTTGATGAAATTTATGGAATGCTCAAGACCTATGAACTTGAGATGGATCAAAGAAGCAAGAGACATGGGAGAAAGTCGAGAATAGTTGCACTTAACGCTGAGGAGGACTCCCCCAAAGTGGTTGTCTCAAAGAAAGGAAAAGGAAAGGCTCTCATCATAAAGTCTGATTTAGAATCATCAAGTTCTGATGATGATGATGATTCAGAAACTAAAAGTCTACCTGAAGTAGATGCTGATGAAGAGATGATGAAGCTGTGTGCTCTTATGGTGAAGGGTATCATAAAGCATACAGGAAATTCAGAAGAGGAAAGAAGTTTTCCAGGAAAGGTAGAAGTTCTGATAAGAAGGGCTTCAGAGAATCTGAAGGCAAGGGAGGAAAGTCTGACAGAGGAGATTTCTCAAATGTCAAATTCTACAACTGTGGTGAGAAACATATCTCCTGAATGCAAGAAAGGAAAGAGTGACAAAGGCAAGGCACTTGTCACAAAGAAGAAAAGCTGGACAGACACCTTAGATTCTGAAGATGAGGAGAACTATGCCCTAATGGCAAATACAGATAGCAGTTCTGATGCTGCTGAGTTAAAGGTACCTCAAACAACTTATGCCTTTCATACTGATGATATTACTGAGTTGAGATTATATCTTAAAACCATGTTTATTAGCTATAGAGATCAAACTTTAACATGTGAAAGATTAACTTCTAAAAATCTTGTTTTTAAAAAGAGGAATGATTATCTAGAAGAAGAGTTAGTTATGTTCCATCAAATTCAGAAGGATAGAGATGATGCTTTCTATGTAAGAGATGAAGTGCTAAAAATGAATAAATCTCTAAAAACTGAGTTAGAAAAGGAGAGAGAGATTATCAGGACTTGGACTAACTCTGGCAAAGCAACTCAGGATATACTAAGTAGTGGAAACTGGAAAGAGGGCTTAGGTTATGGAGATGAGAAAAGTGAAAAAGGAACTGAACAAGTTAAGCCAATTATTGTTAAACAGTCTACTAAGCCAAATGTAAATCCTGTTAAATTTATAGCTAAAACTGTAAAGTATGATTCTGAAAAGATAAAAGATATTGAGACAGAAGTGATAGCAGAGTCAACTTCTAACAAATTAGAATAGGATAAACCAGCTGAGGTTAACATACGCTTAATGACAAAGAAGCAGCTTAAACATAAGCTGAAAGAGATTACCAGTGTAAACAAGGTAAAGGAAGCTAGAAAAAATAGGAATGGAAAGGAAGGTGTGAATAAAAACAACAATTATATGCATGTTCCCAATGCTCCTAGAAAGAAATGCTATAATTATGGAAACTCTAACCATCTGGCTTCTTTTTGCAGGAAGAATAAGAATATAAAATCCTTACCTTCTAAGTCAGGAGTTAAGAGTCAGTCCGTAAGGGGTAAGCCACAAAACCCTTATTTTCATTATGGTAGTATATGGCATTCCATTTATACTTGTAAGGAATATCATAGTTTGTACTATAATTATTATCAGATAAAACCTTCTTTGAAGAAAGTTACTTTAATTCCTTCTAGTGTAAAGTATGATGCAAAGTCTGATACTGTCAATACTGATAAGAAAAAAAGTTAGCATAAACTCTGATGTTAAATCCGCTGCAAATGTTAACAAACTTAAAAAGGCCAAAGGATCCAAGAAAGTCTGGATCCTTAAAACTAACCTTTAGTGGTCTTTGTGATTGCAGGGCAACAAGAAGAACATCCTAGTTCTGGACAGTGGATGTTCAGGATATATGAATGGAAATAAAGCCCTGCTATCGGACTTTGTAGAGAAAGCTGGCCCAGAAGTTTCTTATGGAGATGGCAATATTGGGAAAACTTTAGAATATGGCAAGATCAATCTTGGGAATGTCATCATTGAAACGGTAGCTCTAGTCTCAAGACGTAAACACAATCTGCTGAGTATAAGTCAAATCTGTGACAGAGGTTATCATGTGGATTTCTTTGAAGAACACTGTGTAGTAATAAGTAATTCAATAGGCAAAGTGGTTCTGAAAGGATACAAGCATGGTAACATTTATGAAGCCAGACTTTCAACAAGTACTGATTCTGCAATCTGTCTGTTGAGTAGAGCATCAATTGAAGAAAGTTGGAATTGGCACATGAAACTCTCTCATTTAAATTTCAACAATATAAATGAGCTTGTAAAGAAAGATCTTGTGAGAGGACTGCCAAAAACAGTATTTGCTCCTGATGGCCTTTGTGATTCATGTCAGAAAACAAAACCAAGAAAATCTTCTTTCAAGAGCAAAACTGAGTCATCAATTCTTGAGCGTTATCACCTACTACATGTTGATCTATTTGGTCCAGTTAATGTTATGTCTATTGCAAAGAAGAAATATGTTATGGTTACAGTTGATGAGTTCACAAGGTACACATGGGTGTACTTCTTGCACAAGAAGACTAAAACTGCATCTACCCTTACTGATCATGTCAAACAGATGGATAAATTGATCAAAGATTCTATTAAAATCATAAGGAGTGATAATGGAACTGAGTTCAAGAATTCAATCATGGAAGAGTTCTGCAAAGATTATGTAATCAAACAGGAATTTTCTGCACCTGGAACTCCACAGAAAAATGGAGTTGTAGAAAGAAAGAACAGAACTCTCATTGAAGATGCATGAACAATGCTTGATGATGCAAAGCTACCAACCTATTTTTGGGCTGAAGCTGTGCAGACTGCTTGTTTTACATAAAATGCTACACTTATAAACAAGCATGGAAAAACACCATATGAGATGGTGAAGAAGAAGCTAAATCTGAAATACTTTCATGTATTTGGTTGCAAGTGTTTTGTTCTTAAGACTCATCCTGAGCAACTGTCAAAATTTGATCTAAAAGCTGATGAAGGAATTTTTGTTGAATATGCACTTTCCACAGAAGCCTTCAGAGTCTACAATTTAAGAACAAGAGTTGTCATGGAATCTATCAATGTCTCTTTTGATGATAAGAAGATTACTGGACTTGAAGATTTTAATGATCATGATTAGCTGAGATTTGAGACTGAAGATTTAAATTCTGATCCTGAAAATTCTGATCATGTAAGTTCTGATGGATTAAGTTCTGATGTCATTGAAACTGTGGTAACAACTCCAAAGGAAAATGCACCTGTCCAGGGGGGGCAAGTTGAAGATCCTACCACATCTCAAGACTCTCGAGAAGCATCAGAACCTGTCACTGGCTCTTCAAGTTTTGATTCATCTAGTTCTGATGAGCCAAACTCTGATAATTCTGGAAGCTCTAATTCTTCAACTCCTGAAAAATCAAATTCAAATTCTGAAGTCTCAGAGAGCATAACTACAGGGGGGCATCAGAAGATGCTGATAGAGACAACATGGATCATGGGGGAAGATCCAGTTCTAGAGATCAACTTCCATCTGCAAGGAAGTGGACTAAAGCACATACACCTGATTTAATCATTGGAGATCCTGAAGCAAGTGTCAGAACTAGAACTGCAACTTCAAATGAATGTCTCTATCATTATTTTATATCTCAGACTGAACCAAAAAAGTGGAAGAAGCTCTTCAAGATGCTGATTGGGTGCAAGCAATGCAGGAAGAGTTAAATAAATTTGAAAGAAATAAAGTCTGGACTCTAGTGCCAAGACCAAAGAACAGATCAGTTGTAGGTACAAAATGGGTGTTCAGAAACAAAATTGACAGTGATGGCATAATTACAAGGAATAAAGAAACACTGGTTGCTAAGGGCTACTCTCAATAGGAGGGTATTGATTATGATGAAACATTTGCACCAGTTGCTAGATTAGAAGCCATAAGGATCTTTTTGGCTTATGCTGCTCACAAGAAGTTTAAAGTCTTTCAAATGGATGTGAAAAGTGCTTTTCTCAATGGAGAATTGGAAGAAGAAGTATATGTTGAACAACCTCCAGGCTTTGTAGATCCCAAATTTTCCAATCATGTCTACAGGCTTGACAAAGCACTTTATGGCCTTAAGCAAGCTCCAAGGGCATGGTATGAGACTTTAGCTCAATTCCTTCTGAAAAGTGGATTTCACAGAGGGATAATTGACAAGACTTTATTCTACCTCAACCATGGAAAAGACTTACTTTTGGTACAAATATATGTTGATGATATCATATTTGGTTCTACTAATTCCAAACTGTGTGAGAAGTTTGCAAAGCTAATGCAGTCAAGATATCAAATGAGTATGATGGGAGAACTCGGCTATTTTCTGAGCCTTCAAGTCAAGCAAACTGAAGAAGGCACTTTTATCTGTCAATCCAAGTATACCATAAACTTACTGAAGAAATTTGGAATGCAAGATTGTTCAACTGCATCCACTCCCACGGCCACTGCAACCAAGTTAGATAAGAATACTGGTAAATAAGTAGATATTACTAGTTATAGAGGTATGATTGGCTCATTACTCTATCTAACTGCAAGTAGACCTGATATCATGTATGCTACCTGTCTTTGTGCAAGATTTCAAGCTGATCCAAGAGAACCTCACTTATTAGCTGTGAAAAGAATTTTCAAGTACCTTAAGGGTATAGCTGATCTAGGATTGTGGTATCCTAGGGAATCAGACTTTAAGCTAATTGGTTACTTAGATGCAGATTTTGCAGGATGCAAAATTGACAAGAAAAACACTAGTGGAAGCTGCCAATTTCTTGGAGGCAGATTGGTTTCTTGGTTTAGCAAGAAACAAAAGTCAATTTCCACATCAACTACAGAAGCAGAATATATTGCTGCAGGGAGCTGTTGTGCACAGATTCTTTGGATGAAGAATCAGTTACTGGATTATGGGTTAGAATTTTCTAAAATCCCTATTTACTGTGATAATCAAAGTGTGACATGTAATCCAGTTCAACACTCAATGATAAAGCACATCAGCATTAGTTACCATTTCATAAGGGAACATGTGGATGATGGTACAGTGGAATTGCATTTTGTTCCAGCAGATCAACAGCTAGCAAATATCTTCACAAAACCACTATGTGAAGCTACTTTTATAAGATTGGTAAATGAACTTGGAATGGTTTCAAGTTCTTTCTCTAAATCTGCTTAGTTTTTGTTCTCATGCATCAGACTTTATGATCAGTGTTTACAGATTGTATTATCTATATGTAATCTTTGCTTAATTTGAAAATTCATTAAATGCTGATTATTATCTGATGTGGATTTATATACTCTGATAAGTGTTTTGAATGTTCTGTGACTATTCAATTCAATGAGGATAACTGTGCTAGATGCTGACCTAGTAGTCTTTAACATACTAGAAATCCCATGTTTTAATTAGTTGTTTATGTGGAAACTCATTAACACAAGTAGATTCTGATATTGAGCTTAGTCAAGTTTACTTTGTGTATCTTATTACTAAGTCACAAACTAGATTCTTGTTTCTTATCTGTCAAATTCTGATGTCAGTAAATCTTAAGAATGAACTAAGTGCTGATAAGCCTCACTTATCAAAAGAAAAGAAAAGAAAAGAATAAAAGTCAGGTACTCCTTTGAGATCTAGAGTAAAAATATGGAAGGGAAGACCCAAGTGCATTGCTGGTATTAAGTAATATGCATTAGAAAAAGCAAAAAAAATCTTGGTGACTTTTCACACTCTATGATTACTGGAGAGATACTCTGATAACAGCATAAATTTTGATAAGCAGTCGTGACTCACTTACACTGAGAAGCCATTGTAAAAAGGAATTTCGAAAGATGCATAAAATGAGCACAAACAGTTGAGGTAGACTCATGCATAAATTTGTTCTATAGTAGACATCATGACTGATGACAGATTTTAAGCATTTTTCTTAGTTATGCCTTATTTCTAAGATGTACTAAAGTTTATCAGACTTTAATCTTTATCTGATATTTTGCTGAATGCACACGCTTTCACTCCATATGAATGATGAAAATTACTTTGGTGATTAAGTTGTTTTTGACAAACAGTTAAGTGTCAGTTGCATAAATTCCGAGGACAAGTTCTGATGGAAATTCTGATGATTAAACTTTGAAGAAAACAAGTCAGTATTTGTATGATGAATCACAGAAAAAGATATTCACTTGTTGAGTACAGAAGCCATGTTCTGATGACTGTTAAAATCTGATATAAGTTAAGTTATGATATTAAATCCTGATGGACTCTTTGATGCTTTCGTGGCATTTTTTTTTACTTGACTTATTTTTGGTAAAATCTGAAATAGTCATATTTAAATCAGAATAATTTGGGTGAGATAAAAAAAGTCATAATCATTATGGGTTAGTGGTTAACGTGTATATCCTGAAAACCTGCATGTGCACGGTAATTATTGCTTATTTTACGTGCCTATTAACTCCTCTCTAGCCATTTTTGACTATTCACACGGTGCCAGGTGTAAAGTGTATATTATGCTTCAAAAATATAACTGTTGAGTGGAGAGAGTATATATGGGAGTTAACAAATTTTATAATCTTTTACTTACTTTTCTATTTTTCATCTCTCTTATTCTCTCTCTCTAATATTCTCTGAAGCGTTTTCTTTCAGGACTTTTAACAAACACTTTGCAAACACTCTCCTTCTCACTTAATTTCTTACAGAGATGGCACCAAAAGATGTAATTTTCAATGGAGATAAGTTTGTTCCTAACAATTGTAATATCCGGAAAATATCGAGTAATTATTTTTGCTAATAAATATTATATGTGTTCAGTATCTATTCTGTGAATTATTTGTTAAGTGTTATATGTGATTTGGATATTTAAAAAAAATATAATATTAATTGAGTATTTTAATTTTTATATGTCCAAAATAAAATATAGATAATTGTCATATCTTCCTAATTATTTTTATGTTGATTTATGAATTTATAGGAATTATATGGATTTTATAAAATCTTTTTCCGAGTATTTAAAAACTATTTTATAAAATCGGGAACCAACCGACGTTATCCGTTTTTACGTTTTTGTAACCCGAAACTCTTCCGAGAACTCCTTCCTAACCTAATTGCAATATTCCGAGCATTTTCCATGTTTCGACTTTTTCGATCCGGCGTACGGTTTGTCCTGCGCGGGTCCCGGCGCAGCATTTTCGATACATTATTTGTTTCGGTAAATCGATAAAACTCGTATTTTCAATAAACGGGATTTTTTTATTAAACTATCACAATTATCACCTCGTAATACGTGTAACCAGGCGCTGAGACCAAGACCGCAGTACAAATTGTACTAATTTGGATAATTATCCCGAAAACCGGTACCGTTTGGATCAGTTTTTATAAATAAACGTACCAATTTATATCCGGAATGATCCAACGGGATACTAATTTTCCGTAATTATAAATAGCCTTTACCGTATTTTATTCCGTATCAAAATCATTTACAGTCAGCTAAATATATAATTTTCCAGAGAAAAACCCTAATTTCATAAAACCTTCTAAGAATCAAACTATAATTTCAAGGTGTTAGTGAAATCCGTTTGGAAAGTTGGAGTAACCAAATCGAAGGTCTCGAGGAGTACTTTCAGCATCGTGAACCATATACCTGCAGAAATCAAGGTTTATTTTCTATATTTTTTATTATTTTCGAATTATTTTTATTAAAATATGAATTTCTGTTCGGATGATTGTTTGAATAATTTGATGATTGCATGTTGTAGAGATTGTTTTCCTGATGATTTTCATATGTCATATGTCTGATTTGGAGTTCAATAACATGCTCAAAATTGAGTTTAATTTTTGAATTTCAAAATTAGGGTTTATAACCCGTATGAATGTTTTCAATTGAAATTTGGGGCTTTTTGATTTAGGGATTATTAGCTGTTGATTTATAGTGGGTTGTGTTCCTTATGAAATTTGCAATCGATTGGTATATAGCTCGTTAACAGAGGATTAGTGAATCGAAGAGAGTTGTGTTTTTAAATTTTCGATGTTTCGCCGGAAATCGGAGATATTCTTGGTCAATTTCCGGCCAAGTCTGGGGTTATCAGAATGTTTTGATTGCATAAATAGATTCCTGGTGATGGGTAGAAGTGATCTGGAGGAGATGGAGGGGTGACGGTGCCGGAGACGAGTTCTCCGGCGAACCCATCATTTTTCCGGCGACTAAACTGTAAAATTGCAGTTTAGTCCCTGAATTATTGAAGATGGTGAAGTTTAGTCCCCCAGGTTTCCAAAACTTGCAGAAATAGGATTCCTGTTTTAAAAATATTCAAAAATCATATTTTCTATTTATTTTTATTATAAAAATTCGTTTTTAATTTTTGAAAATTCCAAAAAATTATTATTTTAATTCCAAAAATTATTTTTAATTCAAAAATAAATCTGAATTAATTAGTTAATTAATTTCAGTTAATTTGTAATTATTTCATTGGTCAATTAATTCGAAAATTAATTGATTAATTGATTTAATTAATTATTAATTAATTTTAATTAATTATTTAATTATATTTAATTATTTAAAAATGATTTAAAAATTCCGAAAAATAGTTTCGAGCTTTAAAATATTATTTTAAATTGTTTTCAAGGCTCGATAATTATTATAAAATTGTTTTGAAGCCAGATTTGTCCAACCGAACCCTATTTATTACTCTGAAATTGATCCAACGACCCGTTTTAATTCCGAAAAATGTTTTAAAAATCATTTTAAATACCCGAAAGCCTGTTTATAACCCGAGACTCCATTATAAATGATATATCATTGATTATTTGACGTGTTATGTGTTATATGTGACTTGTTGGTTAACTGTCGGTCTATATATTCGATGTTTACTTGTTTATAGTATACCTTTCAATTCGTTAATCGGATTTGGGTGAAATGAAGGGTAGATAGAAGTATATGTCAAATAAAATCGTATGAGTTGAATATTGATAGATGCTTATGATATGTGAGCAGAAGAGGCAAGGCGTAGGAAAGGAAAATAGATAGTCGAGGAGTAAGACAGTTGTGATTGAAAGTGAGTGCAGTATAACAAGCTAGTACCAGGCAAGTGTTCTGAACTTTCTCGAGATATATTATAGTTGATTGATAGTCTTGTTTTATATTGCATGTGCTTTGAAGCACTGAACCCTAAACCTTGATTCCAGTTATTGGTCTTGAGCCGTAAACCTGATTCTTTCTAGACCATTGATTGTTGTATACCCAAATACGAACCTCAAATATACGATACTACTCCACAAATACATACAAGCTAAATATCAAACACTGAACCAGATTGCTTACACATTCAAACCATTGTATCTTATGCTTTGAAAAATCAAATCCTTGAAACCTTGAAACATTGATTCCTTTGTTATCCAATTCTTTGATTACCTAACATCCAAGCTTTGAAAATGCCATATTGATCCTTATGCAGATTGAAACCATTTCATTTTGAACGTCCAATGTTATTAATGATTCTGTTTATTGCTTATTACTGTTTATTCTGTTATTATGTTAGAATTGGATTGTTTTTATAAAATTGTGGACCAGATTCGTGGTTAGACCATATAATGGTCAAGTTAGGCCAATGTGTGCCTTGGATCCAGTAGTTAGAGCAGTGTTGTGTGCTTTGCTCGAGATTAGTGCGTGACTGATCAGCAGCCTAACCTTGGTTTTTAAAATGAAAATATAATATCCAATTCTAAATCATAATTTATTGTTCACTTGATATCATAACCCTTTTCACTTGATGATCATTATTCTCAGTTTTGTCATTGTGACTTGCTGAGCTAGTTAGCTCATTTATGCGATGTTGTTTATGTTCTTTTCCAGTTAAGAAGGAACCAGTTGGTAGCACAGATCCCCAGTCCAGCGCGAGAGCTAGGGATTCAGGTTGATCGAGTTAAGCTAGTAGGTTTTTTTGGGATAATTTGAGTTTGTAAATGTTTGTAACTCAGTTCTGAGATTGGATAGTTGGGATTTGAACGGTTTGGAATATAAGTGTGTGTTTGGCTTGTGTGCATACTTTAACCTGTTGTGGTCTGTGGTAGTTGGTAAGTAGGGTCACTGCATATTATTATTAACCTTATTATTGTTATAAGCAGGTTATAAATAAGGTGTGTGTGTGTGGACCCCAAACTTCTGACCCGGGTTTGGAGGGCGCCACAACAACTACTCCGTCATTCTTAGCAAGGCTGAATCTCCATCGGAACTTCACTTCATTCAGGATTTTCTCGCTAATTCTGATATTGGGTACGCTCTAACCCAACCTGATGCAGTCTCTGGAACTCAAATGCTAGAGTTCTGGAGAAGTGGAGTATATGATGATGGTGGTGCTCAAGGGTCCCCAAGTATAATCTTTTCATCAAGGGAGGACGAGCATGTCGTAACTTTGGCTACAGTGCGCCAAGCACTGCAGCTACCTGAGAACTGCGCCTATTCCACTGTTGAGGAGTCAGCTCTTCAAAATATGATGGCCAGTCTGGGGTATGAAAGGATATTGGCCAAGCTGGGTCAATTGAAGAGACCTTTCATAAGGCTGGAATGGAGTTTCTTCTTTGACTGCATTACCAAGGCTTTAGCAAATAAATGTTCTAACTTTGATGCAATCCCCATATTCAGTCAACAAATCGGGTATGCTCTCATTAATCAAACTGATTTTGATTATGCAAGTGTTGTCTTAGGTTTCATTGGGGATAGGATGACAGAAGATAGAAATACTGTTAATTTTGTTAGATTCTGTCAGCTTATTTATAGTTTTTGTTGTGATGATAAGCCCTAATCAGCTAGTGAATTAATTCCATCATTCAAACTAGCTAAAAGAGCTTTTAATGACTTATTATCTACTGATAATAAGAAGGCTTTGTTAAGACACCTCCAAATACCTTTATCTGTCAAACAAGCCTTAATAATCTATGATCCAGTAAAATACACTGCATTATATCCTGATGTCCAACCATCAGAACCTCAACCATCAGCACCTACCACATCTCCACAAACACCTCAGATGTAATAACCCCAATTTTTTTTGAAATTTTGAAACCCTTATGAATAGTGTTTTTGCTGAATGAGAAAACTTTTCATGCCACACTATGTAGGGGTTCTGATATGGATATTCTGAGATTTTATTAGTACTCTATACGGTATATGAGTGTATGTAAAGATCGTCAGAATCCAATTCCGAACACTTTGGTTTTCCCGGAAATCCACTAGATACGGAGAGAATTGAGTATAAGGTAACAGGATAAAAAGGATTTAAATTAAAGGATTATAATAGAGGATCATAAAAAGGAATATAATGTATTGAGAAAGGTTAAGGGAACCTAAGTAATAAGATCCCGGGTATGATCCTTCAAACGATAAACGAGAACGAAAGTTAAGCGAACCGTATAACAGATCATCGGTCATTAGGCAAACAATTAGGAAGTTAATCAAAGGGATTAGAGTGAGTGATGTCACCCAACCAATGAGAGGAGGACAAAGAGGGAAGGATGACATCACAACATGACATAGGCATGACATGGGAAGGAAGGAGATGTGGTGGCTTTTTAACCACACAAAATCAAGGGCAAATAGGTAATTGACTAAATCAAACACAAAAACAAATCAACCAAGCCAAGCAAATTCATTCTTCATCAAAATCAAAAAGAAACCAAGGCATTGTTCTTGAGAGCTCTTGGCTTTTTACTATTGCAAAAGGCAAGAAAATTCAAAATCAAAGATCCAAGCTTCCTAAATTGGTGAGTTAATTCCCTAATCATCTTCATGCTTAGTTAGGGCTATATTATGAGTTTAAGCCATCAATTCCTTCTCAATCTTCTTCATTTAATCAAAGAAGAAGACAATGAATAGTGTTTTCAAGTTTTTAACTTGAAATTTTTCTTGTTTTCCTTGAAGATCCAAGCATTCCTAAGACTTCTCAAAGCTTCTTAAGGCTTCCTAGCTACTCCCACCACTTCAAGGAAGGTATATCATCTCCAAACCCTAGATTCCTATGTATTATAAGATGATTTTGATTAGTAGGGTGATATTGTAGCTTGATGTTGGTGATTTAGAGTTTGGGATTGAAATGGTATTGAAATGGAATGGTAAATGTTGTTGTTTTGATTAAAAGAACTTAAGTATGGTTAAAGTTAAGCTTAGGCATAAGTATGAATGTTAAAATTGAATTGGTTGGGGTTGTTATGATGTGATAAGGATGGAGGTGGGTTGTATGTTGGATTTGAGGTTGAATTGGGTTGGTTTTGAATGGTTTTAAATTGGGAAATCGCGTAAACATAGCCGTCGTAACGTCCGATTTTCTTTAGACTGTTTTTGTGCATAACCTTAGGACCCGAGAACCCCCTGCTAGATTATGACCATTGCCATGTCTAGATAGCTCTTGTTACGAGCTTCGTTTTGATATGTAGTTCATTCGATTCCGATGCACGGTTTAGGAGAAACGACCGTTTCAAGTAACGGCGTTTCGCGAATGAAACTTTTCCCCTCGCCTTACTTTGAAACATAGGTTAAAGACCAAAAAGGGTTAATTAATGTATGAAACAATTGTGGTAAGAGTGTTAGGCAGTTGGTAAGACACTCGCGAAGGAATCGCCTTAAAACTCGTAAAGGTTAAATTATTAAAAATGGTGGATCCGAGGGTACTCGAGTGACTTAAGAGAATCAGTAAGCGCATAACGAGCGTTAGAGTCTGAGTTGGCTAGAGTATAGATTTACAAGTGACTTTGGTTTAATTCCAACTTACTTGTTGCTTATAGGTTACCAGACTCGTCCCGAGCCATTCGTAACCCCCAGTCGCTCAGGCAAGTTTTCTACCCGTTATAACTGTTGTTGTGATGTATATATGTATATGCATTATCTTGCGATAGATGCATGTTGGTTAATTAGCAAATGTTGCAATATATTGAAGCATGTTGCTATGGTATATATTTATGCATGCCTGTTTCGTATTCTTTCCATATATATTTGTTGATTCAGTTGATAATACCTATGCTAGAGGATAGCGGTAATTTGCATATACCCTTAGTATAGGGACCCAAAGGTGAAAACATATTTCTAAACCGGGAGTCGATGTTCCCGAGGATAATATATATATTCTTATATATATATATGGTTATATAGTAATCGAATAAGGTTTATTCGATAACTTTAACTTTATTTTATTATTGAATATTCATTCGAGGGCTTATGACTCAGTTTATATTATTAATGATTATTAATTGGATATTCATTTGAGGGTGTATGACTCCTTTATTTCATGAATATTAATTATAGTATTCATTCGAGGACTTATGACTCTGTTAATTCTATTTAATGAATATTACTTTGAATATTCATTTGAGGACTTATGACTCTGTTAATTCTATTTAATGAATATTACTTTGAATATTCATTCGAGGACTTATGACTCCTTTATTTTTATTTAATGAATATTATTTATAATATTCATTCGAGGTATTATGACTCCACTTATTACTGAATAATATTCTTTAGTTTATAAAAGAATAAGGTTCGATAATCAAACTTATTTTTGATTATTCAAATAAAGATATTACTTTCGTATAAGTATATCTTTGATTATTTGCTATTCAGTTCAAGTATAAGTTTTCCAACTTCTACCTCAATTATTCTTTATGGGAATATTATTTAAATAATAATATTCAGATATTTCTTTCATATCGGGACTGATTTATTTTAATAAATCAGTATTACTCCAAACATTCTTAAAAATGTTTTCGAGTCATCAAAATGAATTTAAAAAGGGTAGAGCGGATCCCAAAACTTGTTTTCAAATTCAAGATCTTTCATTTTAAGGGGACTTGAATACTCGCTCAAAAATCTAGGGGATTCGGCTCTATGGTGTATTTTATATTCGCAACAAGGTTGCAGTTTTGGTAAATGAATTGATTACTTACCCAACGTTTGGGAAGTAAGTCCATCTATTGAGTCGGCATAAGCAACATGGGCTCAGTGGGCGTCCATGATAGTGTAAGTGGCTCAGTGGGAGTCAATCAAATGCATAAGTGGCTGAGTGGCAGTCCAGCATAAGGTCCAATTGGGGCCAGGGTGATGACCAGTGGGGAATTCGTCCATCTACTAGTAGAAAAGGTTACTTATTGGTATCTTTGCCTGATCAGCAAGATATCAGGTTTATGCCAAAATTCATTCCTTTCCAAAATTCATTGGATGTTTCAAACTCTGTTCATACTTCACATGGCAGAGGTTTTCAGGAAATGTATAAAGGAAGATGTATATGTGGATATATATATATATATATCAGAACTTAATGAAGTATATCATAACTTCATTTCCTTTAATAATATTTTAAAGATTTAATCTATTCAAATCTTGTCTTGTAGTCTCATCTATGTGATGAACTGTTGAAAGCTCATTATACTTTGAACAATGGTAGTTCAAGTAGCTTTATAAATGATATAAGTATAGTGAAGTATTTGGTAACTTCATCTTTTAAACTTATATCTAGTTAATAATTGTCTTATGAATGACAAAGATTTTCAGAAAAACGTTGAGACAAGGTTATATATATGAGATCACCTTGCAACGATATTTTTTTATACAGTTATACACTGGAACTCTGTGTGTATTATGCATGGAAGAGGACTTCCAATATTTTGAAAAGTATATATGTATATATACTGAATATTTTGTGACTTCATCGCATTAAGATATCAAACTTGGTTTATTTCTTTTGACCAACACTTTCATGAGTACTATGAGAAGGCTCATATTATTAATCATTATACATATTATTTTGGTGGGCTTGCTGCTCACCCTTGCCTTCTTCTTTCATCACACAACAACAGATAGAAAAGATGAATAGGACCAAGCTCCCGATTCGCAAGCGATTAGGAGACGTTCCGCAGTTTTCTAGAAGCATTGATGCCGCCGTAGTTGAGGTAGGAACTACCAATAGGCTAGGCTTTCAACTTTTGATGTACCAGATTTATGTATATTTATGAATTGTAATAATGGCAAAGAAATGTAAATTTATTCAGAAAACCTTTTAAGGTGTATGGGCAGATAATTGTGGAATAAAATGACTTGTGGTTATTTTTGGATGTTCATCCCTGAGACTATAACGTGTGGTGTGTGTGTTTATTGTGGGGTCACAGTACAGAGTAGTTGAGTAATTATTAAGATTGGGTGTTATTAAGGGAAATGGAACTCGTGACAACCCGGATCCCCGACTCCGGATTTGGGGGTGTTACAGAAATGGTATTAGAGCGAAGCGTTATAAACCTCAGAGATGATGTGACGTTAAGATAATAAGTTCACTAAGATAATAAGAACTCTTGCCAAGTTCATAGTCGGGCTACCTAACATAGCACTGACAGTTAAAACCCTTACGGGAACCCTTATAAGTATCGTGATAGTAACATAGTTTGTTCTCGTATAGGGCAGCGGGCACCGAACCTTGAGGTTCAGGAGCATCAACATGAGGATGTTTTATTACAAGTTGGAGATCAAATTGTGAATCCGATGGAGTACCCTAATGAGGGACCGGATGAGGTTCAGATAGAGAATGTTGCGATTGAGGATGTTATTCCGGAAAGGATTGTGGCTGAGGAGGATCTCAGGGAGGATCCTGATGAGAATGAAGAGAGGACCGCTGAGGAACAAATGACCATAGTCAGGGCGACTACCAGAGCAAGAATGGCCGCGAGGGTGGCACTAGAGGATGAAGAGTTACCAAGGGCACAAAGGTTAATGAGGGCAGAAGAAGTGGGGCCTTCCACGACCCCAATTATACCAGTATCAGACCCTCTTCCAGAGGCTCCTGTAGACATCCATGAGGTTCCACCAATTCCTGTTCCCTCCCCTGTACAGAGCCCAGCACATACTGAGGAAATGCCACCTTTATCCCCTGCACCATTGTCACCTGATACCGTGCTTGGTTATCCATTTGGATCTCCTGGGTCTGCACCACCTGCACCCCATGGACTGCTAGATGCTACCACTCAGGCTTCTCTTATCGCTGATTATCATATGACTTTGGGTGGCCTGTCAGAGGCCCGGAATGTTAGGAGTGATCTGTTGGATCGACTTACTGCACCAAGGATTGAGGGTGGGATACTTCCGGCAGGATTAGCGTATAGCATGAAAAGGATTGAGGCTACCACCCGTGTTACAGCTAGAGGCCATCTTGAGGGTCAGGTTGATCCAGCTCTACTTGCGACTATCTTAGACCTCATCACCTCTGTGATGGAGCGGGTTAGGGATGTCGTGCGTGCTCGCATCTCTTAATCCATGGTAGTGTGCAGAGCCAGAGCAATCAAACAAGGGTTTCATGTAGCACCGCTTTTGGAGGATTAGCCTAAGTTATGAATGATTAGTTTTAATGACAAGATGACTATCTATGGTAGTACTTTTGGGATAGGAGCGATAAGTTCATATGATGTAATCCTCTTTAATATGTTCAGTTGTTGTACCCTCGAACAAATGGTTATGTATATATTCGTTAATTTCAGTTCAGATCAGTTTGTTTGTGATAAAATCACATTGTTAATTGCTCTATT
The DNA here is from genome assembly GCF_009905375.1 of Apium graveolens. Lineage (NCBI taxonomy): Eukaryota > Viridiplantae > Streptophyta > Magnoliopsida > Apiales > Apiaceae > Apium > Apium graveolens. The sequence continues at coordinate 38,776,003 of NC_133648.1, forward strand.
AACACTTAAGAGAGTGTCATGAAGTTTATCGAACTTGAGAATTCATAATTTGCAATCGTGCAAGGACTAAACGAGGGGAAGACTTAAGCAAAGTAAGTAAGACAAATATCTGGAGATTCTCAAAATTTTCCAAGTAATATGCCCCCACAAGGAATAAGATTAGGGGCAAACCTTGAATGTGATAATCAGGGAGGTCGCAATTAAGATATAAAGAATCCGGAATATAATAAAGTGGAAAATGAAGATTTTAAATTAAAAGATGACCCCAATTATGGGGAGTAGGAAGAAATATTTAGACTAAGACAGCAGAAGTCGAGCGAGATAAGGAGACCCGAGACGGTACTCCTATACGGAAATTCATGAACCTGTCTAAGCATAACTTATATTTTATTCCCAACCACCACCTTGAGGAAACAATGTGGTGTGAAATTCTTTCAGGACCTCTAAGTCGCTAAGCTCTCAGAGTTCCAAGGAACAAGCTGACCCAGTCGAGGCAAGAGCCTGGCTAAAGGAAATATAGGAATCATTTGAGATTCTAAATGATTGACGAATCACAAAAGACTGTTTTTATCACTTACCCTCCTAAGAGAGAGACCACCCGCTGGTGAAAGACCAAGGAAGGCACGGAGCAAGAGATTATAATAAACTGATTTAAGTTCAGTCAATTGTTTTCAGGAAAGTACTTCCCAAGGTTATAGAGATAGAGTAAAAGCTTTAGAGCCAGAACAAAGGCAGACGAGTATGATGAATTATGAATCTAAGTTGTAAAAGTTGTCAAGATTCGTTCTAAGGACACGAATCCAGAATGACGGGATGTTTGAAATCAATGCTTATGTTGTGTTGGTTCATGAAATAATGATAAGAGAAAGGGAAATAAAAAGGAACTGAAGTGGAAAGGGATATAAAGGCAATAGAGTTTGAGGTATGATAAGGGAGTCGGGTATGAGGAAACCCTAAAGACTTGTAGTAATAAAAATAGGAAAGTATGTAATCATTGGTATGAGGGTGATTCACCATGAGTTGAAGTTGATGGTTGAAGGCATAAGAGATACATATAGTTTACCCCCTGTAAGTTGGGAGGATTTGAGGAAACCTTGAGATAGTTTGAAGGATAAATAATGAGACGCGGATAGACTGAGGAGACAAGGAAGTAAGAAATTAGGAAAATTGGATGAAAGAAGTGACCTTCAAGAATGTGAAGTGTAAGACCGGTGGCTTGATACCCAAAAAGGGAGACGCCAGGTTTGAAAGATATCCCAACATTGAGGTGACTGTTGAGATAAACAACAAAAGTGTTCACGTTGAACACGACCAATATCTTCCAGAACGTCCTTGTTATCGTTACCAAATTAGGCAAGACAAGCGGATAACCGTTGTTATCTTTTGGAGGCCATATTGATTGACCCCATTTTGAATACAGATGTCATTGTGAAATTAGACATGTACTATCGAGGTGGGAATGATTGAATAAGACACCCTTATCAGGGATATATGACTTGATTTATCCATGGAAGGATGCAGGTGCCTTTTAAAGGTGGAATTAAGGATAGAACATCGGTAACTTAAAATGAATCCTAGGGGAATGCATAAAGGTTGGCATGTCACCCTTAATAGGGACAGTATGAGTTTTGACAGTATGATTTGGAAAGGATTAAGGTAATAACAACCTTTAAGAATCAGTGGAGAAATTTTTCAGAAGAATATAAATAATGGTTCTAGTATTAGTAAATGGTATTGTGATATGCCCTGTATCTAGGGAATACAGGAGGAACGATTGAAGGATAACCTTAGAGGTTTTACAAGGAGAAAGGTAATATTCAAAATTCTCAAGAATAGAAATGTTGATAAAGGAAATATGACGTAATTATAATGTTGCCAAGTGAGGCACGTGTTAAACCACGAGAAAGTATGAATCGAACCAGTAAAGGTCGAAATTGTTCAGGGCAATTAGGACCTAAGACAAAAGATGTTCTAAGTATGATTGAGAGTCAGTCGTGACAGTGATTAACCTCTAAATATTGAGGCAATAACTTATGGAAAAATGGTGATATTTTTTTTTTATTTACTTATCAGATATTAAAGAAAAGCATTTTCACATAAGCTGTGATTGAAATAAGGTAGAAAATTTATTTGGACGTGGTTAAAATGACATTGACTGTAAGGAAATTTTACTATCAGGAAAGGCCAAAGAGGTGGCCGACACTTTAAAGGTAAGAGGATAATTATAGGCACGTGTGCCAAAGGAATACAGTGATGAGGGTTGAAGCCGGGAAGGTTGAATTACGGTTCGGAAGATTGACATTCCTTCTAATGACTGTGCAATACTCCACCGTAATAGTAGTTGGGTAAAGGTTTAATTCGTGTAATCGCCATTAGCGGGCTATCTATCTTAGAAGGTACTATCTTGAGAATGAGCCTGGACCAAGTTTCAAAAGGACTAAACGAACCTTTGAGTTAAGTCTTCTATCGAAGGCATATGATTAAGAATGGTATTAACCTGCTATCATTACTTTGATTGAAACTCTTCTGCAATTTTATCTACTTCATGTCATGAAAGTACGTCAGAGTTTGGAGTGTTCTTCATGAATTGTGATTGGTGGTTATGTTAACTCCTTAGGATAATTAGATACGACATATATGGACTCCGTATGGTTAGATATTAAGATTTCATGGAAAGTGAATGATGACAGTAGGTCAGTGGTGGACCATAGTAAGGCAGCAATGATTCTGCGAGTAACGAGCTGATTACAACCGTGAGAGTTGTATTGGAATGGATGTTGAGATTGAGTACCACTAAACGGGTCGTGGTAGTGTATAAGTTATCATTGATAGACTAATTAAGTAGAGTATCTACCTATTGAATATTTATTCTTTCTTATCAATAGAGAGTCGTATTATTATACGAGGAAGGTTACGGTGCAAGCATAGAATTTTAGTAACGATGATGTCTAAAATGAGATCCCAGATTCGATTTTCAATGTCGAGGGAGTTTCAAAGGTGATTGTGTATAAGCTCGAGGAAGAACATGGGTCCATAGAATGATGGACGGAATAGCAAAAATATTAGGCATGTGAAATACGATGTTATAATACTTGATGTTGATATAAATACTTATATGTTTTGTTCTCCTATGACAAACCTCTATAGTTCAGAGGTAGATTCCAAGCCAGATATTTTATGGCAATAAAATTTTTACGAATATACAATTCTCTTCAGTTCGTTCTTTTCTCTCCTTTTCATTTCATATAAGCTGAGAAGAACAACCCTTCCAGAAGGGGAGGTATTGCCGAATGACTATCTATCTGTGTGATAGAAGCCGAGTAGGATACCAGCTATTGTTTAATTGCTTGTCAAGTACTAAAGGCTGGCCACCTTCTGTACTAACGATGCGATATAACAAGTGTTCATGATCATAGTGATCTCTCAACAAATTCCTTTACTTCAATTTGATTGATCAAATTTTGGAAAATAGAAACAACTGAAAAAGGAGTAATAAAGTGGTGGTAGTATGCGGAATGGAAACACATTCGTGATACTAAGGTTGACGTGGTTATTAAAAGGTTATAGAATGCTAGCGAGCAAAAGTATAACCCGTATAATATTAGGAACGGAAGGTAGTAGCGATTACGAACTGGAAAAGAATGGGTATTGAGAAGCAAAAGTTCTAATGCTAAAAGCTATAATGAGATTCTGTGCAATAGACTTGAAAGAATTTGGAATGATCACCTAACACGGATTGAGTTTTCTTACGACAATAGATCATATGTCAGTATTGAGATATCGCCTTATGAGATCCTTGAGGGAAGACAATGTCGATTTCCCTTATGTTAGGATGAAGTTGTAGAGCGCAAGATGCTCGGACCCGTAGTAGTCCAAAGGGCCAGGGATATAATAGATCTAATCAGAGGACGGCTGGTAGTAACCCAAGATGGACATAAGAAGTATGTTGATTTGACACGAAAGGACAAAGAATAGGAAGTAGGGGACCAAGTGTTGTTAAAGGTATCCTCTTGGAAACCCTTGGAAAGGATTGATGAGAATCGGAAAGAAAGGAAAGCTAAGTCCACAATTTGTCGGATCCTTGGATATATTAAGAAGTATTGGGAAGTTAGCGTATGAGCTAGCCTTACCCCAGAACATGTAGCAAGTCATAACGTGTTTCACGTATCAATGTTAAGGAAGTTTATTCGGATGCCAGATAAATAGGGGCATATGAGCGCATAGACATGCAACCAGACGTAACCTATATGGAGCAACCAGGAAGGGTTATAGAGTGAAAAGGAACAAGTACTTAGGAGAAGGGTTATCAAACTAGGCGGAGTTTGGTGGTAGGACCACAATGTGGGAAAATTTACTCGAGAGTTAGAAAGTGCAATGCTAAGAGAGTATCCCTATTCATTTTCTATCTGATTCCGGGACGGAATCCTTTTAAGGAGGGGAGACTGTAATAACCCCAATTTTTTTTGAAATTTTGAAACCCTTATGAATAGTGTTTTTGCTGAATGAGAAAACTTTTCATGCCACACTATGTAGGGGTTCTGATATGGATATTCTGAGATTTTATTAGTACTCTATACGGTATATGAGTGTATGTAAAGATCATCACAATCCAATTCCGAACACTTTGGTTTTCCCGGAAATCCACTAGATACGGAGAGAATTGAGTATAAGGTAACAGGATAAAAAGGATTTAAATTAAAGGATTATAATAGAGGATCATAAAAAGGAATATAATGTATTGAGAAAGGTTAAGGGAACCTAAGTAATAAGATCCCGGGTATGATCCTTCAAACGATAAACGAGAACGAAAGTTAAGCGAACCGTATAACAGATCAGCGGTCATTAGGCAAACAATTAGGAAGTTAATCAAAGGGATTAGAGTGAGTGATGTCACCCAACCAATGAGAGGAGGACAAAGAGGGAAGGATGACATCACAACATGACATAGGCATGACATGGGAAGGAAGGAGATGTGGTGGCTTTTTAACCACACAAAATTAAGCGCAAATAGGTAATTGACTAAATCAAACACAAAAACAAATCAACCAAGCCAAGCAAATTCATTCTTCATCAAAATCAAAAAGAAACCAAGGCATTGTTCTTGAGAGCTCTTGGCTTTTTACTATTGCAAAAGGCAAGAAAATTCAAAATCAAAGATCCAAGCTTCCTAAATTGGTGAGTTAATTCCCTAATCATCTTCATGCTTAGTTAGGGCTATATCATGAGTTTAAGCCATCAATTCCTTCTCAATCTTCTTCATTTAATCAAAGAAGAAGACAATGAATAGTGTTTTCAAGTTTTTAACTTGAAATTTTTCTTGTTTTCCTTGAAGATCCAAGCATTCCTAAGACTTCTCAAAGCTTCTTAAGGCTTCCTAGCTACTCCCACCACTTCAAGGAAGGTATATCATCTCCAAACCCTAGATTCCTATGTATTATAAGATGATTTTGATTATTAGGGTGATATTGTAGCTTGATGTTGGTGATTTAGAGTTTGGGATTGAAATGGTATTGAAATGGAATGGTAAATGTTGTTGTTTTGATTAAAAGAACTTAAGTATGGTTAAAGTTAAGCTTAGGCATAAGTATGAATGTTAAAATTGAATTGGTTGGGGTTGTTATGATGTGATAAGGATGGAGGTGGGTTGTATGTTGGATTTGAGGTTGAATTGGGTTGGTTTTGAATGGTTTTAAATTGGGAAATCGCGTAAACATAACCGTCGTAACGTCCGATTTTCTTTAGACTGTTTTTGTGCATAACCTTAGGACCCGAGAACCCCCTGCTAAATTATGACCATTGCCATGTCTAGATAGCTCGTGTTACGAGCTTCGTTTTGATATGTAGTTCGTTCGATTCCGATGCACGGTTTAGGAGAAACGACCGTTTCAAGTAACGGCGTTTCGCGAACGAAACTTTTCCCCTCGCCTTACTTTGAAACATAGGTTAAAGACCAAAAAGGGTTAATTAATGTATGAAACAATTATGGTAAGAGTGTTAGGCAGTTGGTAAGACCCTCGCGAAGGAATCGCCTTAAAACTCGTAAAGGTTAAATTATTAAAAATGGTGGATCCGAGGGTACTCGAGTGACTTAAGAGAATCAGTAAGCGCATAACGAGCGTTAGAGTCTGAGTTGGCTAGAGTATAGATTTACAAGTGACTTTGGTTTAATTCTAACTTACTTGTTGCTTATAGGTTACCAGACTCGTCCCGAGCCATTCGTAACCCCCAGTCGCTCAGGCAAGTTTTCTACCCGTTATAACTGTTGTTGTGATGTATATATGTATATGCATTATCTTGCGATAGATGCATGTTGGTTAATTAGCAAATGTTGCAATATATTGAAGCATGCTGCTATGGTATATATTTATGCATGCCTGTTTCGTATTCTTTCCATATATATCTGTTGATTCAGTTGATAATACCTATGCTAGAGGATAGCGGTAATTTGCATATACCCTTTGTATAGGGACCCAAAGGTGAAAACATATTTCTAAACCGGGAGTCGATGTTCCCGAGGATAATATATATTCTTATATATATATGGTTATATAGTAATCGAATAAGGTTTATTCGATAACTTTAACTTTATTTTATTATTGAATATTATTTGAATATTCATTCGAGGGCTTATGACTCAGTTTATATTATTAATGATTATTAATTGGATATTCATTTGAGGGTGTATGACTCCTTTATTTCATGAATATTAATTATAGTATTCATTCGAGGTCTTATGACTCTGTTAATTCTATTTAATGAATATTACTTTGAATATTCATTCGAGGACTTATGACTCTGTTAATTCTATTTAATGAATATTACTTTGAATATTCATTCGAGGACTTATGACTCCTTTATTTTTATTTAATGAATATTATTTATAATATTCATTCGAGGTATTATGACTCCACTTATTACTGAATAATATTCTTTAGTTTATAAAAGAATAAGGTTCGATAATCAAACTTATTTTTGATTATTCAAATAAAGATATTACTTTCGTATAAGTATATCTTTGATTATTTGCTATTCAGTTCAAGTATAAGTTTTCCAACTTCTACCTCAATTATTCTTTATGGGAATATTATTTAAATAATAATATTCAGATATTTCTTTCATATCGGGACTGATTTATTTTAATAAATCAGTATTACTCCAAACATTCTTAAAAATGTTTTCGAGTCATCAAAATGAATTTAAAAAGGGTAGAGCGGATCCCAAAACTTGTTTTCAAATTCAAGATCTTCCATTTTAAGGGGACTTGAATACTCGATCAAAAATCTAGGGGATTCGGCTCTATGGTGTATTTTATATTCGCAACAAGGTTGCAGTTTTGGTAAATGAATTGATTACTTACCCAACGTTCGGGAAGTAAGTCCATCTATTGAGTCGGCATAAGCAACATGGGCTCAGTGGGCGTCCATGATAGTGTAAGTGGCTCAGTGGGAGTCCATCAAATGCATAAGTGGCTGAGTGGCAGTCCAACATAAGGTCCTATTGGGGCCAGGGTGATGACCAGTGGGGAATTCGTCCATCTACTAGTAGAAAAGGTTACTTATTGGTATCTTTGCCTGATCAGCAAGATATCAGGTTTATGCCAAAATTCATTCCTTTCCAAAATTCATTGGATGTTTCAAACTCTGTTCATACTTCACATGGCAGAGGTTTTCAGGAAATGTATAAAGGAAGATGTATATGTGGATATATATATATATATCAGAACTTAATGAAGTATATCATAACTTCATTTCCTTTAATAATATTTTAAAGATTTAATCTATTCAAATCTTGTCTTGTAGTCTCATCTATGTGATGAACTGTTGAAAGCTCATTATGCTTTGAACAATGGTAGTTCAAGTAGCTTTATAAATGATATAAGTGTAGTGAAGTATTTGGTAACTTCATCTTTTAAACTTATATCTAGTTAATAATTATCTTATGAATGACAAAGATTTTCAGAAAAATGTTGAGACAAGGTTATATATATGAGATCACCTTGCAACGATATTTTTTTATACAGTTATACACTGGAACTCTGTGTGTATTATGCATGGAAGAGGACTTCCAATATTTTGAAAAGTATATATGTATTTATACTGAATATTTTGCGACTTCATCGCATTAAGATATCAAACTTGGTTCATTTCTTTTGACCAAGACTTTCATGAGTACTATGAGAAGGCTCATATTGTTAATCATTATACATATTATTTTGGTGGGCTTGCTGCTCACCCTTGCCTTCTTCTTTCATCACACAACAACAGATAGAAAAGATGAATATGACCAAGCTCCCGATTCGCAAGCGATTAGGAGACGTTCCGCAGTTTTCTAGAAGCATTGATGCCGCCGTAGTTGAGGTAGGAACTACCAATAGGCTAGGCTTTCAACTTTTGATGCACCAGATTTATGTATATTTATGAATTGTAATAATGGCAAAGAAATGTAAATTTATTCAGAAAACCTTTTAAGGTGTATGGGCAGATAATTGTGGAATAAAATGACTTGTGGTTATTTTTGGATGTTCATCCCTGAGACTATAACGTGTGGTGTGTGTGTTTATTGTGGGGTCACAGAACAGAGTAGTTGAGTAATTATTAAGATTGGGTGTTATTAAGGGAAATGGAACTCGTGACAACCCGGATCCCCGACCTCGGATTTGGGGGTGTTACATCAGACTTCTCAACCATCAGAACAAACAACCAGACCTTCATCTTCCAAAACTTCTATGAGGACAAAGTCTGTTCCTCAACCTCCACAAAAGAGAAGGAAGATGATTCTCAGAGATGAGTCTGAGAGTGAAGAAGAAGCAATTGAAGCACGGGTTTATGCATCTGAACCTGTGATAATTGAAGCTGAGAATGTTACTTCTCAGAAAGAAAAAGCAGCTCAAAGTTCTAATATTGGAAACTCCTTCATTGGCAAGGAGATTGAAGAAAATGAAGGCAAGGAGGTATTTGGCTAAAGCTATCTCAGAAGATACTGAAGAAGCTAAGGAAGGGGATCAGGAATCTCTGATCTCACAGGAACCGATTATCATTGAAGCCCTTCCAGCTTAAGCCAAAGACACAGCTAATGACACAGTTCTTACCCCTCATGTCTCTCCTATTAAAGCTACAGATGATGCTAAAGAACAAACTGATAATTGTGCAATAGATATTCATAATTTGAATATACCTGAAGTTCTTTATCTGGAAGCTCCATCTATATCAAAGACATCAGCTCTGGAGATAAATTCTGATGATCAGAATTTAGATGATGTTATTCCTGAATTAAATTTCAAATTAAATCAAATTAATTTTGATTTACTAGAAATTAATCTGCTGCAACACATTAGATGAGTTCTTGCCTTATAATGAAGAATATAACATTCCAATTTCACCTACAAGTCTAGTGAAAGTTGCTTCATCCAAAGGTTTAGTAAAAATGTCAGCTAATTGTTTTTCTGTTGGAACAAAAATAAGCTCAATGGTACCATTTGCAGCATGTTCTCTAATAAAATGGTACCTTACATCAATGTGCTTTGTTCAAGAGTGATTAACTAGATTAGCCACAATAGATGTAGCATTAGTATTGTCACACATAATTGAAATTTTGTGTAACACTAGGCCATAGTCCATTAGCTAATTTCTAATCCAAAGCACTTAAGCACAACAACTTCCAGCAGCTATGTATTCAGCCTCAGTTGTGGAAGTTGACACAGATTGTTATTTCTTGCTATACCTGGATACAAGTCTTTGTCCAAGAAACAGACAGCTTCCACTAGTACTCTTTCTGTCAACCCTGCATCCAGCAAAATCTCATATGTGTAACCAACACCTTCATAACCAGTTCCCTAGGATACCATAATCCCAAGTTTGGAGTCCCTTTCAAGTATCTGAAAATCATCTTCACAACCATTAAATGTGATTCTTTTGGATTGGCTTGAAATCTTGCACAAAGACATGTTGCAAACATGATATCTGGTCTACTTGCAGTTAAGTAAAGTAATGATCCAATCATTCCTCTATAGCTTGAAATGTCTACACTTTTTCCCTTTTTATCTTCATCCAACTTTGTAGCTGTAGACTTAGGTGTAGATATAGGTGAATAATCAACCATACCAAACTTTTTCAATAAATCTTTGACATACTTAGTTTAGCTGATGAAGATTCCATCACTTCTTTGACTAACTTGAAGTCTAAGAAAATAACTAAGTTCCCCCATCATACTCGTTTCATATTCACTCTGCATAAGCTTAGATATTCTTTGATAAATCTTTTCATTAGTAGAACCAAAGATGATATCATCCACATAAATTTGAACTAGGATCATATCACCACCATGCAGCTTGTAGAAGAGAGTCTTGTCTATTGTTCCTCTAGTGAATCCATATTTAAGTAAAAAATCTGACAGTGTGTCATACCAGGCTCTTGGTGCTTATTTTAGTCCATTGAGAGACGTGAGCGACTTGTATACAAAGTTTGGAAATTCTGGATCTTCAAAGCCAGGTGGCTGTTGCACATAAACCTCTTCTTCCAACTCACCATTTAGGAAGGAATTTTTGACATCCATTTGATATACTTTGAAATTTAAATGTGCAGCAAATGCAAGAAAAATTCTAATCGCTTCAAGTCTTGCAACTGGAGCAAAAGTTTCATCATAGTCAATTTCTTCCTCTTGTAAGTAGTCTTTTACAACCAACCTTGTTTTATTCCTAGTGATAATTCTATTTCATCCATCTTGTTCCTGTATACCCATTTTGTTCCAATTATACTTCTGTTCTTTGGTGCAGGAACTAATTTCCACACTTTGTTCCTCTCAAACTGATTTAGCTCTTCTTGCATAGTAGATATCGAATCAGGATCAAGTAGAGCTTCTTCAGTTTTCTTTGGCTCAATTTGTGAAAGAAAACATGCATATAGACATTCATTTGCAGTTACACTTCTAGTCCTTGCTCTAGCATTTGGATCACCAATTATTGTTTCTCTAGTGTGACTTCTATACCACTTTCTGGTGTGAGTTTGTTGACTAGAATTTTCTTTGTTTTATTCATCATTGGCATCACTTGTAGAACGTTCCTCTCTTTCCTCCCCTGAGTTTGTGCTATCAAATTCAGGTTCGTGAGATGAGTTTCCATTCTCATGATTCACTTGTTCAGTTGGCTCTTCATTTGTTCTTTGATTTGCATTGACTTCAGATTCATCATCAGAATCACTATCAATGTTGAGGTTTGCAAACTTTAGGGCTTCAGCTTCATTTTCATCAGGGCATTCCAAGCATGGGCACTTGTCATCATCAAAAGTGACATGTGTTTTCCATAATTTTCTTTTGTTCAGTCACATAGACTTTTTATGCAGTTCTCTCCAATGAATATCCCAGAAAAATTACCTCAAATACTGTAGAGTCAAATTTTCCCACATATTCAGAGTTGTTCTTTAACACATAGCACTTGCTTGCAAACACATGAAGTTGCTTCATAGTAGGCTTTCTCTTAGATAAGATTAAGTAGGGTGATTTGTAAAGATTTTTGTTAATGAGATATCTGTTTTGAGTATAGCATGTAGTGTTCACAGCTTCTTTCCAAAAACTAGTTGGCAACTTTGCATCTTGCAGCATTGTTCTAGTAGCTTCTACCAATGTGATGTTTTTCCTCTCAACCACTCCATTTTGTTAAGGTGTCCTAGCTGCTGAGAATTTTTGAACAATGCCTTTGTCTTTGCAGAATTCAGTCCAGGTTGCATTTCTGAATTCTGTTACATTGTCACTCCTTAATCTTTTCACACAATTTTGGTCTTCAGCCTGTTTCTCAATTTTCTTGATGTGTTCAATTATGATGTATGGATTTTCATCTTTAGAGTGCATAAATTCTACCCATGTATATCATGAGTAGTCATCCACCATCACAAGTGCATATCTTTTTTCTCGAAATTGACTGGACATTAACTGGTCCAAATAAGTCCATGTGAATAAGTTACAAAGGTGCACTTATAGAATTCACAGTTTTACTTTTGTGACTTGATCTTTTCATTTTTCCTTTTTGACAAGCATTGTAATAACCCCAATTTTTGGAATTTTTGAAACACGGATGAATAGTAACTTTTGCTGATGATGCTGATTAAGGAAAATTATCAGACCATGCTATATAGGAGTACTGTTATGGAAATTCTAAGATCGTATTAGTATTCCATAAAGTAAATAAGTGTATGTAAAGATCGTCAAAATCCAAATTCTAACACTTTGATTTTTCCCGAAAATCCACCAGATACCGAAAGAATTGAGTATAAGGTAACATGATTAAAAGGATTTAAATTAAAGGATTATAAGAGAGGATCATAAAAGGAATATAATGTATTGAGAAAGGTTAAGGGAACCCAAGTAATAAGATCCCGAGTATGATTCCTCAAATGATAAACGAGAACAAAAGTTAAGCGAACCGTATAACAGATCAGCGGTCATTAGCCAAGTAATTAGGAGTTAATCAAAGAGTTAGTGGATGATGATGTCATCACACCAACAAGAAGAGGACAAGTGTGGGAAGATGACATGGGAGGATGACATAATCATGACAAAAAGGGAAGGAAGTGTTGGTTGATTATAAACCACACAAATTTCACCATGGTTAAAAGGTAATTAATCAAAACAAAAGCAAAACAACCAAGCCAAGGCAAAACAAATCACAAAACACAAATTAGAAGTTGACTTTTGCTTTCCAAGAACAAAAGCTCTCGGCCAAAACCAGAGCAGCAACTTCAAACTACCATATCTCCTTCAATACTCACGCAAATAGTATGTTCTATAGCTCTTTGGAAAGGTATTGAGATGGCCTACAACCCTTGTTCAGAAGCCTCGTCCAAATAAGCATGGTAAGACCCTCGTTTTGACATTTCTTTCAATCTGACTTTTAGAAACTTCAAAACCTAACTTTGTGTTCTTGATTTCTTTGGAAAGATCAAGCTTGTAGAATGCTCTTTAAGACTTCCTAGCTACTCTAATCACTCCAAAGAAGGTATAAAACCTCATACCCTAGCTTTACTTTTGAGTATTTAGGAGTGGTTTTGATTGTTATAGTTTATGAGAAGTATGATTCTTGGTTGTTTAAAGTTTGGTTGAGTTTGTAGAGAGTTTGATTGTTAAATCTTGATTAAATAGTTAATGAACTTAAGTAAGCTTTTAGTTCATGATTGAAAAGTAGTATAAAGTGGAAATATTGAGTTGTTGGGGCTGTTGTAGTAGTGTATGGATGAAGTTTGGTTGTAACAATGATTGTGGGTTGATTGTGGATTGATTTGGAGTTGTACAAGTTTGGGAAATCGCGTAAACATAGTCGTCGTAATGTCCGATTTACCCTAGACTGCTTTTGTTCTTAACATCAGGAACCGTGAACTCACTTTTAGGTTTTGACCATTGCCATGATTAGATATTTCATGTTACGAGCTTCGTTTTGATATGTGGTTCGTTTGAATCCGATGTACGGTTTAGGAGAAACGACCGTTTTAAGTAACGGCGTTTCGCGAAGGAACCATTACCCTCACCTTACTTTGAAACATTGGTTAAGGACCTTAAATGACTAATTGGGGTATGAAACATTTATGTAAAGTGTATTAGGCAGTTGGTAAGGTACTCGCGAAAGAATCGCCTTAAAACTCTTAATGGTTAATTTATTAAAAATGGTGGAGGCGAGGGTTTTCGAGCGACTTAAGAGAATCATTAAGCGCAAAGCGAGCGTTAGAGTCTAATTGGTTAAAGTATAGATTCATAAGCGACTTTGGTTTAATTCCAACTTATATGTGGTTTATAGGTTACCAGACTCATCCCAGGACTTTTACCTCCCCCAGTCACTCAGACAAGTTTTCTACCCGTTATACTGTTGTTGTGATGTAAATATATGTATATGCATTATCATGTGATAAGTGCATGATTGTTATTAGCAAATCTTGCGATATATTGGAGCATGCTGATATGGTATATATACATGTCTGTTTCGTAATCTTGATATCAAATTGTTGATTCAAATGCTTATAAACTGCATAACACCTATGCTAGAGATAAGCAGTAGTTGCGTATACCCTTAGTATAGGGGACCCAAAGGTGAACATTTTTCTAAACCGGGAGTCGATGTTCCCGAGTATAATATATATATTTTTATATATATGTGGTTATAGTTTTCAAAACTATTAATCGAATAAGGTTTATTCGATAACTTTATTTTTATTTTATTTAATGAATATTAGTTGAATATTCATTCGAGGACTTATGACTCCGTTTATTTTATTTAATGAATATTAGTTGAATATTCATTCGAGGACTTATGACTCCGTTTATTTTATTTAATGAATATTATTTTGAATATTCATTCGAGGACTGATGACTCCGCTTATTTATTAAATAATATTCTTTATTTTATTAAAGAATAGTGTTTCGATAATCAAACTTATTTTCAATTATTCAAATAAAGATCGTACTTTCGTATAAATATATCTTTGGTTATTTATTATTCATTTCAAGTATGAGTTTTAAAACTTCTACTTCAAATTATTTATATAGAGATTATCCTTATGGGAATATTATTTAAATAATAATATTCAGATATTTTATAATATATCGGGACTGATTTATTTCATTAAATCAGCATTACTCCAAACATTCTTAAAAATGTTTTCGAGTCTTCAAAATGATTTTTAAAAGTTAGAGCGGATCCCAAAACTCATTTTTATATTTAAGATCTTCCTTTCGAAGGGGATTTAAATACTCGCTCAAAACCTAAGGGATCCGTCTCAGTGGTGTATTTTACATTCGCAACGAGGTTGCTGTTTTGAGAAAACATCTTGATTACTTGCCCATCGTTCGGGAAGTAAGTTCATCTATTTGAGTCGGCATAAGCAACATGGGCTCAGTGGGCGTCCATGAAAGTGTAAGTGGCTCAGTGGGAGTCCATCAAATGCGTAAGTGGCTGAGTGGCAGTCCAGCATAAGGTCCTATTGCGGCCAGGGTGATGACCAGTGGGGAATTCGTCCATCTACTAGTAGAAAAGGTTACTTATTGGTATCTTTTCCTGATCAGCAAGATATCAGGTTTATGCCAAGGTTTTCTCCTTTCCAAATTCATTGGATATTGCAACTCTGTTTATAATTTTCATAACAGAGGTTTTCAAGGAGTGTATGAAATGTATATATATATAGGTGTATATATATCGGGACTTAATGAAGTATCTCGTAACTTCATTTCTTTCAAATAATATTTCAAAGATTGAATCTATTCAAGTCTTATCTTGTAGTCTCATCAGTGTGATGAACTTTTGAAACTGATTATAACTTGAACGGTGGTAGTTCAAGTAGTATTTGGAAAAGATATAAGTATATTGGATTATCTTGTAACTTCATCTTTTAAACTTATATCTAGTAAATGATTATCTTATGCATGTCAAAGATTTTCAGAAAAACGTTGAGACAAGGTTAGATATATGAGATCACCTTGCAACGATATTTTTATACAGTTATAAACTGGAACTCTGTGTATATTATACATGTCAGAGGATTTCAAAGATTTGAGAGGTATATATGTATATATATACTGAATATTTTTGCGACTTGATCGCGTTAAGATAACAAACTTGGTTCATTTCTTTTTGATCAAGACTTTCATGAGTACTATGAGAATGCTCATATATTGTTAATTATTATACATATTGGTGGGCTTGTTGCTCACCCTTGCTTTCTTCTTTCATCACACAACAACAGATAGACAAGATGAACGGGATCAAGCTCCCAATTCGTGAGCGGTTAGGAAACGTTCCGCAGTTTCCTGTAGGCATTGATGCCGTTGTAGCTGAGGTAGGAGCTACCAGTAGGCTAGGCTTTCAACTTTTGTTGTGCCAGACTTATGTATATTTATGAATTGTAATAATGGCAAAGAATATGTAAACTATTCAGAAACCCTTTTTATGGTGAAATGGTTTATAATTATGGAATAAAATGACTTGTGTTATTTTTGGTATTCATCTCTGAGACTATAACTTGTGGTGTGTGTGTGTATATTGTGGGGTCACAGTACGCAGTAGTTGGTTGACTGTTAAGATTAAGTATTAATAAGGGAAATGGAACTCGTGACAACCCGAATCCCCAACCCCGGATTTGGGGGTGTTACAGAAATGGTATCAGAGCTAAGCGTTATAAACCTCAGAGATGAAGTGACGTTAAAATAATAAGTTCACTAAGATAAATAAGAACTCTTGCCAAGTTCATAGTCGGACTACCTAACGTAGTACTGACAGTTAAAACCCTTATGGGAACCCTTATAAATATCATGATAAAAGCGTAGTTCATTATCGTATATGGTAGCGGGACTCCGAACCCTGAGGTTGAGGAGATGCGATGATGTTTTATTACTTATTAAGAGATCAGAATGTGGATTCGATAGAGCGTCCTACCACGGGACTGGATGATGTTCATATTGAGGATGTAGCGGTTAAAGATGTTGTCCTATAGGGATTATTGCTGAGAAGGATTCCATGGAGGATCCTGACAAGAATGAATAAAGGACCACTGAGGAATTGATGTAGGGAAACTACCAGAGGTAGGATTGGCCGGTCACTACCGGAGGTTCGTTCAAGTTTATAAAGATAGTAGCCCCTTTAACGCGGCTTACTCGTAAGACTGAGAAGTTTGAATGGACAGAGAAATGCGAGAAAAGCTTTTAAGAACTAAAGCAAAGGGTGGTGACGGCCCCTATGATAGCGTTGCCGGATGGAAAAGGAGATTTTGTGATGTGTAGTGACGCTTCGCATAAGAAATTAGGGTGCTTCTTATACAGCACAACAAGGTAATCGTGTACGCGTCAAGATAATTAAGGGAATATAAAATTCGATATCCCCAACCATGAGCTTGGGCTCGTGGCAAAAGTTTTCCCTAAAGATTGGAGGCACTACTTGTATGGAGAGAAGTGCAAGATTTACACAAATTATAGGAGCTCTAGTACATTTTTACGTAGAAAGAGCTCAACATACGCCAGAGGAGGCGGTTAGAGCTAATCAAGAATTATGATTGGGAGATTCTTTATCATTCAGGGAAAGCCAATGTGGTGGCTGATGCCCTTAGTAAAAAGGAGAGACTCAAGATGATAATGTCTTTGGGAGAGTTTATAAGAGATTTTGAGAAAATGGAAATATAAGTGAAGGTAACCGGAGCCGGTACCGAAAAGCTGTTTGAGATTGCAATACAGTCCGAATTATTGGAAAAGAACATATTGTGCCAGAAAAAGTGATGAATGAAGGCAGAGAGCCAACAAATAGATAAGAGATTAATACCGAGAATGATGATAAGGGAATAATGAGGTATTCCTACAGAATTTGGGTTCCAAATGTTCAAGAGCTTAAAGATGAGATCTTAGATGAAAGCTAGTTTGAGGAATAAGATTTAGAGCAAACCCTTAACGTGATAGTCAGGGAGGTTGCCATCAAGATAGAAGGAACCCATAACTTAATGAAGTGGAAAATGAGGATTTAAAACATGTAGGATGACCCCGATTATGGGAAGGAGGAGGGAACGTTCAGACTAAGGAACAGAATTCGAGTAAGGAAAGGAGACCCGAGACGGTACTCCTATACAACAATTCTTGGACCTTTCTAAACAAAACTTAGACTATTATCCCCAACCACCACCCTGAGGAAACAATGCGGTGAGAAATTTTTTTCAAGACTTTTAAGTCGCTAAGCTCTCAGAGTTCCAAGGAACAAGCTGACCCAGTCGAGGCAAGAACCTGGCTAAAGGAAATACAGGAATCATTTGAGATTCTAAATGATTGACGAATCACAAAAGACTGTTTTTGTCCCTTACCCTCCTAAGAGAGAGGCCACCCGCTGGTGAAAGGCCAAGGAAGGCACGGAGCAAGAGATTATAATAAACTGATTTAAGTTCAGTCAATTTTTTTTAGGAAACTACTTCCCAAGGTTATGGAGATAGTGTAAAAGCTTTAGAGCCAGAACAAAAGCAGACGAGTATGATGAATTATGAATCTAAGTTGTAAAAGTCGTCAAGATTCGTTCTGAGGCCACGAATCCGGAATGACGGGATGTTTGAAATCAATGCTTATGTTGTGTTGGTTCATGAAATAATGATAAGAGAAAGGAAAATAAAAAGAAACTGAAGTGGAAAGGAATATAAAGGCAATAGAGTTTGAGGAATGATAAGGGTGTTGGGTATGAGGAAACCCTAAAGACTCGTAGCAATAGAAATAGAAAAGTATGTAATCGTCAGGATGAGGGTGATTTACCATGAGTTAAAATTGATGGTTGAAGACATAAGAGATACATATATTTTATCCCCTGTAAGTTGGGAGGATTCGAGGAAACCTTGAGATAGTTCGAAGGATAAATAATGAGACGCGGATAGACTGAGGAGACAAGAAAGTAAGAAATTAGGAAAATTGGATAAAGGAAGTGACCTTCAAGAATGTGAAGTGTAAGACCAGTGGCATGATACCCAGAATGGGGGACGCCAGGTATGAAAGATATCCCAACATTGAGATGACTGTTGAGATAAACAACAAAAGTAAATGAGGAATTATTAAGAAGAAGTTCACGTTGAACACGACCAATATCTTCCAGAACACCCCTATTATCATTACCAAATCAGGCAAGAAAAGTGGATAACCGTTATTGTCTTTTGGAGGCCATATGGATTGACCACATTTTGGATAAGGGTATTATTATGAAATTAGGCATATACTATCGAGGTGGGAATGATTGAATAAAGACACCCTTATCAGGGATATATGACTTGATTTATCCATGAAAGGATGCATGTACCTTTTTAAAGGTGGAATTAAGGATAGAACATCTGTAACCTAAAATCAATCCTAGGAAAAGGCATAAAGGTTGGCATTTCACCCTTAATAAGGATAGTATGAGTTTTAACAGTATGAATTGGAAAGGATTAAGGTAACAACAACCTTTAAGGATCAGTGAAGAAATTTTTCAGAAGTATATAGACAATGATTCTGGTATTAGTAAATGGTATCTTGATATGCCTTGTGCCTAGGGTGTACCTGCTGAAGGATTTAAGGATAACCTTAGAGGTTTTACAAGGAGAAAGGTAATATTCAAAGTTCTCAAGAATAGAGATTCTGATGAAGGAAATATGAAGTAATTATAATAATGCCAGGTGGGCACGTGTTGAACCATAAGAAAGTATAGATCGATTTAATGAGGGTCGAGATTGGTGAAAATAAGAAGGACCCAAGATAAGAGCATCCTAAGTATGATCGAGAGTCAGTCGTGGCAATGTTCACATCTAAAGACTAAGGCAATGACTTATGGAAAAATGGTGATTTTTTTCTCACCAGGACTTAAGAGAAGCATTTTCACATAAGCAGTGATTGAAATGAGGTAGAAAATTTAGTTGGAGGTGGTTAAAATGACATTGATTGTAAGAAAATTTTACAATCAGGAAGGCCAAAGAGGTGGCCAATACTTTAAGTGTAAGAGGACAATTATTGGCGCTCGTGCCAGAGGAATACAGTGATAATGGTTAATTCCGTGAAGGTTGTATTATGGTGTGAAAGATTGACATTCCTTCTGATGATTGTGCAATACCTAACCGTAATAGTAGTTTGGTAAAGGTTTAAGTCGTGTAATCGCCATGAGCGGGCTATCTATCTTAGAAGGTACTATCTTGAGATAAGCCAGGACCATGTTACGAAATGACTAGATGAACCTTTGAGTTAAGCCTTCTATTGAAGGCATATGATTAAGAATGGTATTAACCTGCTATCGTTGCTTTGATTGAAACTCTTCTGTAATTTTATCTGCTACATGTCATGAAAGTATGTCAGAATCTGGAGTATTCTTCATGAATTATGAATGGTGAATATGTTAACTCCCTAGAAGAATTCTATACTACATGTATGGACTCCGTATGGTTAGATATTAAGATTTCATGGAAAGTGAATGACGACAGTAGGTCAGTGGTGGAACATAGTAATGCAGCAATGATTCTGCGAGTAATGAGCTGATTACAACCATGAGAGTTGTATTGGAATGGATGTTGAGATTGAGTACCACTAATCGGGTCGTGTTGACGTATAAGTTATCTTTGATAGAAAAACTAGGTCTATTATTTACCTATTGAATATTTATTCCTTCTTATCAATAGAGAGTCGTATTACTATACGAGGAAGGTTGCGGTGCAAGCATAGAATTCCAGTAACAATGATGTCTAGAATGAGATCCCAGATTCGATTTTTGATGTTGAGGGAGTTTCAAAGGTGATTGTGTATAAGCTCGAGGAAGAGCATGGGTCCATAGAACGATGGACGGAATAGCAAAAAAATATTTAGGCATGTGAAATACGATGCTATAATACTTGATGTTGAGATATATACGTATATGTTTTGTTCTCCTATGACAAACCTCTATAGTTCAGAGGTAGATTCCAAGCCAGATATTTTGTGGCAGTATATTTTTTTACATATATATAATTCTCTTCAATTCGTTCTTTTCTCTTCTTTTCATTGCATGTAATCTGAGAAGAACAACCCTTCCAGAAGGGGAGGTATTGCCGAATGACTATCTATCTGTGTGATAGAAGCCTAGTAGGATACCACATGTTGTTTAATTGCTTGTCAAGTACTAAAGGCTGGTCACCTTTTGTATTAACTATGCAATAGAACAAGTGTTCATGATCATAGTGATCTCTCAATAAATTCTTTTACTTCTACACGAAGGACCAAGCTTTCGAAGATGGAGGCAGCTAGAGATGAAGTGGTACCAAGTATGGTGGTATTCGGAATGGAAACACATTCGTGATACTAAGGTTGACGCATTTATTAAAAGGTTATAAAACTCTAGCGAGTAAAGGTATATCTAGAATAGTATTCTGTACGAAAGATAGTAACGACTACGAACTGGAAAAGAATGGGTATTGAAAAGCAAAAGCTATAATGCTAGAAGCTATGATGAGAGTCTGTGCAATAGACTTGAAAGAATTTGGAATGGTCACTTAGCACGGATTGAGTTTTCTTATGACAATAGATCGTATGTCAGTATCGGGATATCGCCTTATGAGATCCTTGAGGGAAGACAATGTCGATCTCCCTTATGTTAGGATGAAGATTGTAGAGCGCAAGATGCTCGGATCCGCAGTAGTCCAAAGGACCAAGGATATAATAGATCTAATCAGAGGACGGCTGGTAGTAGCCCAAGATGGACATAAGAAGTATGTTGATTTGACACGAAAGGACAAAGAATAGGAAGTAGGGGACCTAGTGCTGTTATAGGTATTCCCTTGGAAAGGATGGATGAGGTTCGAAAAGAAAGGAAAGCTAAGCCCACGAATTGTTGGACCCTTGGATATATTAAGACATATTGGGAAGTTAGCATATGAGCTAGCCCTACCCCAGAACATGTAGCAAATTCATAACGTGTTCCACATATCAATGTTAAGGAAGTGTAATTCGGATGCTAGACAAATAGGGGCATATGAGCGCATAGACATGCAACCAGACGTAACCTGTATGGAGCAACCAGGAATGATTATAGATTGAAAAGGAACAAGTGCTTAGGAGAAAGGTTATCGTGCTAGTCAGGGTGTTGTGGCAGAACCACAATGAGGGAAAATTTACTTGAGAGTTAGAAAGTGCAATGCTAAAAGAGCATCCCTATTCATTTTCTATCCGATTCCGGGACGGAATCCTTTTAAGGAGGGGAGACTGTAATAACCCCAATTTTTGGAATTTTTGAAACACGGATGAATAGTAACTTTTGCTGATGATGTTGATTAAAGAAAATTATCAGACCACGCTATATAGGAGTACTGTTATGGAAATTCTAAGATCGTATTAGTATTCCATAAAGTAAATAAGTGTATGTAAAGATCGTCAAAATCCAAATTTGAACACTTTGATTTTTCCCGAAAATCCACCAGATACCGAAAGAATTGAGTATAAGATAACATGATTAAAAGGATTTAAATTAAAGGATTATAAGAGAGGATCATAAAAGGAATATAATGTATTGAGAAAGGTTAAGGGAACCCAAGTAATAAGATCCCGGGTATGATTCCTCAAACGATAAACGAGAACAAAAGTTAAGCGAACCGTATAACAGATCAGCGGTCATTAGCCAAGTAATTAGGAGTTAATCAAAGAGTTAGTGGATGATGATGTCATCACACCAACAAGAAGAGGACAAGTGTGGGAAGATGACATGGGAGGATGACATAATCATGACAAAAAGGGAAGGAAGTGTTGGTTGATTATAAACCACACAAATTTCACCATGGTTAAAAGGTAATTAATCAAAACAAAAGCAAAACAACCAAGCCAAGGCAAAACAAATCACAAAACACAAATTAGAAGTTGACTTTTGCATTCCAAGAACAAAAGCTCTCGGCCAAAACCAGAGCAGCAACTTCAAACTACCATATCTCCTTCAATACTCACGAAAATAGTATGTTCTATAGCTCTTTGGAAAGGTATTGAGATGGCCTACAACTCTTGTTCAGAAGTCTCGTCCAAATAAGCATGGTAAGACCCTCGTTTTGACAGTTCTTTCAATCTGACTTTTAGAAACTTCAAAACCAAACTTTGTGTTCTTGATTTCTTTGGAAAGATCAAGCTTGTAGAAGGCTCCTTAAGACTTCCTAGCTACTCTAATCACTCCAAAGAAGGTATAAAACCTCATACCCTAGCTTTACTTTTGAGTATTTAGGAGTGGTTTTGATTGTTATAGTTTATGAGAAGCATGATTCTTGGTTGTTTAAAGTTTGGTTGAGTTTGTAGAGAGTTTGATTGTTAAATCTTGATTAAATAGTTAATGAACTTAAGTAAGCTTTTAGTTCATGATTGAGAAGTAGTATAAAGTGGAAATATTGAGTTGTTGGGGCTGTTGTAGTAGTGTATGGATGAAGTTTGGTTGTAACAATGATTGTGGGTTGATTGTGGATTGATTTGGAGTTGTACAAGTTTGGGAAATCGCGTAAACATAGCCGTCGTAATGTCCGATTTACCCTAGACTGCTTTTGTTCTTAACATCAGGAACCGTGAACTCACTTTTAGGTTTTGACCATTGCCATGATTAGATATTTCATGTTATGAGCTTCGTTTTGATATGTGGTTCGTTTGAATCCGATGTACGATTTAGGAGAAACGACTGTTTTAAGTAACGGCGTTTCGCGAAGGAACCATTACCCCTCGCCTTACTTTGAAACATTGGTTAAGGACCTTAAATGACTAATTGGGGTATCAAACATTTATGTAAAGTGGATTAGGCAGTTGGTAAGGTACTCACGAAAGAATTGCCTTAAAACTCTTAATAGTTAATTTATTAAAAATGGTGGAGCCGAGAGTACTCGAGCGACTTAAGAGAATCATTAAGCGCAAAGCGAGCGTTAGAGTCTAATTGGTTAAAGTATAGATTCATAAGCGACTTTAGTTTAATTCCAACTTATATGTGGTTTATAGGTTACCAGACTCATCCCAGGACTTTTACCACCCCCAGTCGCTCAGGCAAGTTTTCTACCCGTTATACTGTTGTTGTGATGTAAATATATGTATATGCATTATCATGTGATAAGTGCATGATTGTTATTAGCAAATCTTGCGATATATTGGAGCATGCTGATATGGTATATATACATGTCTGTTTCGTAATCTTGATATCAAATTGTTGATTCAAATGCTTATAAACTGCATAACACCTATGCTAGAGATAAGCAGTAGTTGCGTATACCCTTAGTATAGGGGACCCAAAGGTGAACATTTTTCTAAACCGGGAGTCGATGTTCCCGAGTATAATATATATATTTATATATATATATAGTTATAGTTTTCAAAACTATTAATGGAATAAGGTTTATTCGTTAACTTTATTTTTATTTTATTTAATGAATATTAGGTGAATATTCATTCGAGGACTTATGACTCCGTTTATTTTATTTAATGAATATTAGTTGAATATTCATTCGAGGACTTATGACTCCGTTTATTTTATTTAATGAATATTATTTTGAATATTCATTCGTGGACTGATGACTCCGCTTATTTATTAAATAATATTCTTTATTTTATTAAAGAATAGTGTTTCGATAATCAAACTTATTTTCAATTATTCAAATAAAGATCGTACTTTCGTATAAGTATATCTTTGGTTATTTATTATTCATTTCAAGTATGAGTTTTAAAACTTCCACTTCAAATTATTTATATAGAGATTATCCTTATGGGAATATTATTTAAATAATAATATTCAGATATTTTCTAATATATCGGGACTGATTTATTTCATTAAATCAGCATTACTCCAAACATTCTTAAAAATGTTTTCGAGTCTTCAAAATGATTTTTAAAAGTTAGAGCGGATCCCAAAACTCATTTTTATATTTAAGATCTTCCTTTCGAAGGGGATTTAAATACTCGCTCAAAACCTGAGGGATCCGTCTCAGTGGTGTATTTTACATTCGCAACGAGGTTGCTGTTTTGAGAAAACATCTTGATTACTTGCCCATCGTTCGGGAAGTAAGTTCATCTATTTGAGTCGGCATAAGCAACATGGGCTCAGTGGGCGTCCATGAAAGTGTAAGTGGCTCAGTGGGAGTCCATCAAATGCGTAAGTGGCTGAGTGGCAGTCCAGCATAAGGTCCTATTGCGGCCAGGGTGATGACCAGTGGGGAATTCGTCCATCTACTATTAGAAAAGGTTACTTATTGGTATCTTTGCCTGATCAGCAAGATATCAGGTTTATGCCAAGGTTTTCTCCTTTCCAAATTCATTGGATATTGCAACTCTGTTTATAATTTTCATAACAGAGGTTTTCAAGGAGTGTATGAAATGTATATATATATAGGTGTATATATATCGGGACTTAATGAAGTATCTCGTAACTTCATTTCTTTCAAATGATATTTCAAAAATTGAATCTATTCAAGTCTTATCTTGTAGTCTCATCAGTGTGATGAACTTTTGAAACTGATTATAACTTGAATGGTGGTAGTTCAAGTAGTATTTGGAAAAGATATAAGTATATTGGAGTATCTTGTAACTTCATCTTTTAAACTTATATCTAGTAAATGATTATCTTATGCATGTCAAAGATTTTCAGAAAAACGTTGAGACAAGGTTAGATATATGAGATCACCTTGCAACGATATTTTTATACAGTTATAAACTGGAACTCTGTGTATATTATACATGTCAGAGGATTTCAAAGATTTGAGAGGTATATATGTATATATATACTGAATATTTTTGCGACTTGATCGCGTTAAGATAACAAACTTGGTTCATTTCTTTTTGATCAAGACTTTCATGAGTACTATGAGAATGCTCATATATTGTTAATTATTATACATATTGGTGGGCTTGTTGCTCACCCTTGCTTTCTTCTTTCATCACACAACAACAGATAGACAAGATGAACGGGATCAAGCTCCCAATTCGTGAGCGGTTAGGAAACGTTTCGCAGTTTCCTGTAGGCGTTGATGCCGTTGTAGCTGAGGTAGGAGCTACCAGTAGGCTAGGCTTTCAACTTTTGTTGTGCCAGACTTATGTATATTTATGAATTGTAATAATGGCAAAGAATATGTAAACTATTCAGAAACCCTTTTTATGGTGAAATGGTTTATAATTATGGAATAAAATGACTTGTGTTATTTTTGGTATTCATCTCTGAGACTATAACTTGTGGTGTGTGTGTGTATATTGTGGGGTCACAGTATGCAGTAGTTGGTTGACTGTTAAGATTAAGTATTGATAAGGGAAATGGAACTCGTGACAACCCGAATCCCCAACCCCGGATTTGGGGGTGTTACAAGAATCATAGATTTATCTTGATCAAATTCCAGATTAGGCATGTCTCTCACAAGCTCCTTTTTAACTAGAGTGTTGATTGCTTTGAAATTTAAGTGAGACAACTTCTTATGCCATGATTTGATTTGCTCAACAGATGCCTTGGTGTAGAAGCAACAAATTTCATCCTCATTTGATAAGTCCAAGTCTGCAACAAATAGGTTTCCTTTCCTTGCTCCTTTCAGAGCAACTTCACCAGTTTTCTTGCTAATAAAAGTGCATTCTTCTTTGTTGAATAAAACTTTGAAACCTTTGTCTGTAAATTGGATGACACTGAGAAGATTCACTTCAAGACCGGCTACAAGTGCTACATCTTCAATGACAACATTTCCAGAAATCAATTTGCCATATCCCATTGTAAAACCTTTGTTGTTGTCTCCAAAAGTTACTAATGGGTCAGCCTTCTCCTCAAACTGTGATAGCAGGGCCATATCACCTGTCATATGTCTTGAGAATCCACTGTCTATGATCCATATGACTTTCTTTCCTTTTCCCTGCACAGAATGACTTTATGTGTATTTAGCAACCTAAGCAGTGTTGGGTACTTTCTTCTTGTTAACAGAGTGAGCAGAATCAGAATGAGTTATTTCAGATAAGATAGAATTCATTGATTGTTATGCATTTTCCCTTTTTTCTGTAGACCCAATTTTTACTTCTTTGAGTTCTATTCCCAGCTTGTTGCAACTTATCATTACTTTCAAGTTACAAAGGATGCAATCAAACTTGTCACAGAATGAATAGGGATCATTTGTATTTGCTTCATTGTACTTGTATGCTCCTTCTATTGGCTTGCTAACAACCTTCTTACAAAGGTGATTTAGATGATTCACAGAGCCACATTTTTGACATTGTTTCCTTGGAGGATCTGCAATATAAGCAAAATCGTTACTCTTGTTTATCCCAATCTTTCCAATTCCATTCTTCTTTTTCTTTCTTGCATCTTCAGTTTTCATTTCCTTGACAGGTGTCTTGAAATCTTGGTTGGCCATGGAATTCTTTTCAGTTTTGGAAGATGGAGTTATTTTTGAATTTTTCTTCTCATTATCCTCATCAGGAATTTCTTGCTTTTTGATAAACTCTTCTCACTGAAATCTACTTCACATGCTTTGAACATAGGTGAACTAACCTTTTTCAGCATAGCTGGAACATCGTCATTTTCTGTTGCTTTTCATTTTCCACCTATATCTTTATTCTTGTTGTTCAAAGCATTATAATCAAGACCAATGGCTATATTAGCACATGGCTTGTTCTTCTCATGGTACCGTCCAACCAACTCAGATGCATTCCTGAAAGATTTTAACTTAACTTCATTCTTTTCAATCTTCTCTCTTAACACAGCTTCAATTTCACTGGCACGCTTCAACTTGTTTTTCAAATAATCATTTTCCTGATTGACTGACTCAAGATCCACAAGCAGTAGATCCATCTTTTGCTTCTTACTCTCAACCTTCTCATTAGCTTTTATTAGCCTACTGACTTCCTCAGTAGCAGCTACTAAGCTAGTGTGTATATGGAACATCTCCATACTTATCTTTTCCACGGTCTCCTTATATTGACTAGTATTTAAATCAATGGTGGTTAGAGTTGGTACCTTTGATTTGAAGTGGATGTTTCTCCATGCTCAAAATCCATTAGAGCATATTTCCAACTTCTTCATCCTCGTCATCTATATCAGTGTCATCCCAACTCTTTCCTTCTGTAATATAAGCTTTTCCAAACTATTTCTTCAAGAAAGCTTCATACTTTGCTTCCAGTTCAAGGTATGCCTTGTCTTTCTTCACCTTTTTTGCATTTAGTAGCAAAGTGACCCAACTCATCACAGTTGAAGTACCTTATCTTTGATATGTCCACAGATCCTGTTTTGTACCCACCTTAGCTAGCTGAATTGTACTGAGTCTTTGGTTTCCTATTGTTATTGTTGGAAGACTATCCCTTGCTCTTGAAGAACCTTGACTTCTTGACTCATATGTTGGAGAGTTTTCTTGCCAAGTAAGCCATGGATTGGTCCATATCATTAAGCTCATGCAAGATGTAATATTCATCTTCTTTTAGCTCCAATACAACTTGCTTCTGAGGTCCTTTACTCTTTTGTTCCATAGCTTGAACAACTGGAACTTGATCATCTTGCTCATCTTCAATTTCTTCTCTGTCATTTACAATTAAAGCACTTGAGCCATCGACAACATGTCCATGATGTGCCTTCAATGACTTTCTTTGCAGCATCTCAAGTTCATAGGTTTTCAAGATTCCATATAGAACTTCCAAAGTCATTCTTCTTAAATCTCTTCCTTCTCTTATGGCTGATATCTTTTGTTCAAGATGGTCAGGAAGAGCTATCAAAAACTTTAGGTTAACCTCCTTAGCTTCATAGTATTTATCATGTAGCTGCAAGTCATTTATCAGTTTGTTGAACCTTTCAAAAACTTCAATAATTCCTTATTTTGGTTTAGCCATAAACCTTCATACTGAGAAACCAGAATCCTCCTTTGGTTTGATCTAACCTCCTCTGTTCCTTCACATAATATCTCTATTTTCTCCCAAATATGTTTGGCCGTGTCAAAGTTGACAATGTTGTTGTACATTACATTGTCAAGTGACTCTATCAAGATTAGATGCAAGCCACTATCTAGAGAGACTTTTTCTTTCTCAGGGTCAGTGTATTCTGAAGGATTTTTAGGAGCATAATGTGCTGGAATGACCATGTCTCCATCTGTAGATTTCTCAAATCTGACCATGGGAGTGAAGGGCCCATTCTTAAGGATCTGAATATATAATGGATTGGCCATCCTTATGAACAACATCATTTTCTTTTTCCATATTGTGTAGTTAGATCTGTCCAAGGTAGGGATTTTAATACTGCTCAGTTTCTATGTGTTCATTCTTCCAAGATCTTTAATCTGTTTGCTTTCAGATTTTGCTCTGATACCACTTGTTGGGTAATAAATACATCACAGAGGGGGGTCAATGTGTTTTAAACAATTTTAATGTCTAGTTGAACTTTTAAGAACGATGAACAAAGTAATCTATATTGTAGAGATAATGTGTTTTAACAGAATAATTAAAACATGCACATGAAGATAATTATCTTTCAAAACTCACTTAATTTTATATTAAAATCAAGCTAGTGTTTGCTTCAAATTTTTGGGTTCCTAGTATGTTAAGAACTCAGTTTCTCTCTTGAGAGTTACAAGAACTTTCAGATCTATTTGTTACTTCTAAAACAAAGCATCCAGTGTTTACTTTATAGAACAGTAAACACTGGTTTTTACACAGCATGCAATAACATGTACTAAACCTTACTTTTGGATAACCAAATCTTTCTATTTTTGGCTTTGTGTATCTTCTCTAATCTTGCCTGACTGTGACTTTACTTTTCCAGATAATCTTGGCATTTGATCTTGTACCTTCAAGCTGCTTTTGTAGACTTTTCAAATCAGTGATTGATATTTTTGTTGATTGATAATCTTGGATAATAAACTGATCTGCATTTTGTACTTGAGCTTTACATCGAGATCTCCAGTTAGTCATATAGAGAACTCGACATCTCGATAAGTATAATGACTTATCGAGATCTCTAATAACTCTACGGTTGTTTGACTTATCGAATTCTCTGAGTTTTCTATAAGAGAATTTTGGCTTATCGAGATCTCTCACCTTCATGTCTTTACTTTGGATTATCGATATCTCTGAGTTCTCTAGTGACAAATTGACTTATCGATATCTCAGAGATCTCTAGCAATATTTTGACTTATCGATATCTCAGAGATCTCTAGTGATATTTTGACTTGTCGATATCTCAGTGTTCTCTAGTGAAAAAATGACTTGTCGATATCTCCAATCTTCATGTCTTCAATTTGGCTTGTCAATATCTCTGAGTTCTCTAGTAGCTTTTCTTGACTTCTCGATAAGTCATTCTGGAGTTCTCGAATGATTTCTCTATAACACTTAATCTGTGACTTGTACATTTCTTGACTTAGAATATTTTTCCCAAAACATATTTATTCAACTCCAAGCTTCTTCACACTTTCTCTGAGGAATGATCTTCATGATCTTCATCCAGAGTTTATTCTTAGGCTTGAAACTGTTTACAGAAAAATACTTCAGTCTAATCTATTTTACATTTTTACAGACTCAAGTATTATAATACAAAATGCATACTTAGATTACCATACAACTTACTTAGGATTGTCAGTTTGACTTAGTCTTGTTATTGTACAGGCGTGTCGTGCGCAACACACATCCTGCATAACAGTCTTGATAGTGTTATATACAATAGAGTCATTGGATGTAAGACAACAAAAGAGATATGGGATACTTTAGAAGTAAAGTCTCAAGGTACAACTGCTATCAAGAAGAACAGGAGGACAGTACTTACTCAAGAATATGAGCACTTTGACTCAAGGGACAATGAGTCCTTAACTGAGATCTATGACAGATTTCAAACGTTGTTGAATGGCTTATACCTTGTCGACAAAGAATATGATTTGGAGGACTCAAACCTGAAGTTCCTACTTGCTCTCCCTGAAAAGTGGGACTATAAGGTCACACCAATAAGGGATAACTATGAACTTGATGAAACTCCTCTAGATGAGATCTACGGAATTTTGAAAACTCATGAACTAGAGATGGAGCAAAGAAGCAAGAGGAAAGGATCAAAAGCTAGACCAGTTGCACTCAAAGTTGAAGAGAAGCCAGGGGAGAAATCTAGAAGGAAAAGCTACTCCAAATGGAAAGCAATGATTGCTAAGTCAGTTACTGAATCATCAAATTTTGATGATGACTCAAATCCTGATGTTGAATCAGATACTGATAGTGATCACAACAACAATGAAGATGGGGAACAAATGGTTGCCCTACTGGTTAAAAGCTTCAAGAAAATGGTCTACAAGAACTTCAGGAAAGGGAGAAGATTTTCCAGAAAAGGTTCTAGTTCCTCAAACTCTGATAAGAGGAACAACAAAAGAAATAAGGAATCAGGATCTGGAAAACTTGACAAGTGAAAAGAGAGATGTTACAACTGTGATGGAATTGGACACTTTGCAGCTGACTGCAGAAAACCTAGAGCTGAGAAGAAATAAGCTTTGATCTCAAAGAAGAGAAATTGGGATGATTCATCAGACTCAGATGATGGGATCAAATATGCTCTCATGGAAAATGCTGAGACCGACAATGCTAAATTAAAGTTACCTCAGTCTACTCTTCCATTTGATACTGATGATATCTATGAATTAAAATTATTTCTTAAGTCTCTGCATGTTAGTTTTAGGGATCAAACCTTAAAGAATAATAGATACAAGAGTGAAAACTTTGTGCTTAAGAAAAGGAATGATTACCTAGAAACTGAGTTGCTTTCCATGCTACAAATTCAAAAAGAATGAGATAATGTTGTTTATGTTAAAGAAAAATTGTTAGGAAAACATGCTTATCTAGAAAAGGAGCTAGCTAAGGAAAGAGAAGTCATTAAACTTTGGACTAACTCAGGAAAAACAACCCAGGAAATCGTAGAGAATGGTTGTTCGGGATAAGGATTAGGATATTCAGCTAGATCTAATTCTGATAAGAAAAGTGGAGAACAAACTGAGAAAATAGAACCAATAAAAACTGATAGTCAGGTCAAATTGAACAAGGTTTAAATAAAAACCATTAAGTTTAATCCAAGTGCTAATAATGTTAAATCAATCCATGAGAAAGGTACTACCTCAGCACCTAGATCAAACTTAACTACTGAAAAGAGTGAACAAGTTCACACAAACTCTGTAAATATTGGTTCAATGACTCAGAGACAGCTTAAGCAAAAGCTGAAGGATTTGCACATGAAAGTCAAGAGGAAAGGTCTAAAAAAATAGGAATGACAAGGTAGGTGTTAATAATAATGGAAATTGTGTGACTCCTCCTAATGCACCTAGAAAGACCTGTTCAAAATGTGGTAGCACTAATCATCTTTCTATTTCTTGCAGGAAGAATAAAGAGATAAAAGTTGTTCCTTCTAAATCAGAGTTTAGGAATAGAACAGCTAGATATAAACCACATAATCCTTGTTTTCATTGTGGAAGTGTTTGGCAATCTATTTATACATGTAAAGAGTATCACAGTTTGTATTATGATTTTTATAAACTGAAACCCTCTTTAGTTAAAGCAAAATCTATTTTTGCATGTATAAATACTGATAGTAAGAATGTTAACATAAATTCTGATATGAAGTCTCCTGCTGCATATGTTAACAAACTTTAAAAGGCCAAAGGATCCAAGCAAGTCTGGGTCCTTAAAAACACTAATTGATTCAAATTACTGATTGCAGGGTGACAGGAGGAATGATATAGTCTTGGACAGTGGATGCTCATGACATATGACTGGTTATAAATCCCTGCTATCGGAATTTGATGAGAAGGCTGGCCCAAGCATTTCTTATGGACATGGCAACTTAGGAAAAATCTTGGGATATGGAAAAATTAAAGTTGGAAATGTCATCATATAAAATGTAGCTCTAGTTACAGGAATCAAGCATAATCTGATTAGTGTGAGTCAAATCTGTGATAGAGGTTACCATGTCAACTTTTAAAAGGAGCATTGTGAAATTGTCAGTAAGTCTGATGGGAAGATCACATTGACTGGTGTGAGACATGGTAGTTTATATGAAGCCAAGGTCTCCACAAATTTTAATAATTCAAAAGTTTGTCTACTAAGTAGAGCATCTGTGAAAGACAGCTGGAACAGGCATAAAAGACTTTCTCACCTCAACTTCAACAACATCAATGAACTTATGAGGAAAGATCTTGTAAGAGGATTTCCCAATGCAGTGTTTACTCCTGATGGCTTATGTGATTCATGCCAGAAAGTCAAGAAAAGGAAGACATCTTTCAAGAGTAAAACTGAATCCTCCATTCTTGAACCATACCATCTACTTCATGTTGATCTTTTTGGTACAGTGAATGTTATGTCTGTTGCCAAGAAGAGGTATACACTTGTGATTGTTGATGAATATACAAGATACACATGGGTGTATTTTCTGCACACCAAGAATGAATCTCCATCCATTCTTCTTGATCATGTGAGGGAGCTGGAGAAAGGATCAATATACAAAGTGAAGATCATCAGAAGTGATAATGGAACTGAATTCAAGAATAGCTCTATAAAAGAGTTCTACAAACTCAAAGGGATAAAATAAGAGTTTTCTGCTCTTGGAACTCCACAACAATATGGATTTGTTGAAAAAAAGAATAGAACTCCGATACAAGCTACAAGAACCATGCTAGAAGAAGCAAGATTGCCTACCTACTTTTGGGATGAGGCTATGCAAACTGCTTGCTTTACACAAAATGCAACATTGATCAACAAGCATGGAAAGACATCATTTAAGATGGTGAAAGGAAAGAAGCCAAATTTGAAGTTCTTTCATATTTTTGGTTGTAAGTGTTTTGTTCTAAAAACTCATCCGGAGCAGCTGACCAAGTTTAATCTGAAAGCTGATGAAGGAATATTTGTAGGTTATCCATTGACTACCAAAGCCTTTAGAGTTTACAATCTGAGAACAAGAACAGTCATAGAATCTATACATGTATCTTTTGATGACAAGAAGATAACAGGTCTAGAAGATGCAATGACCATGACAAGTTGAGATTTGAAAATGAAGTACCTTACGCTGAACTCTTAAATCCTAACTCTGATATAATAAGTCCTGATATCACTCAAAGCTCTGAGATTCCACAGAATATTGGAGATTCTTCTTACACTAAAGCATATGTTGAGGGGGAGGAACATAAATTAAATCTAGAAACTAAAACAAGTGATTCATTTCAAGCATAAGAAGTTTAAGGTGTTCCAAATGGATATGAAGAGTGCATTCTTAAATGGAGAACTCGAAGAGGAAGTTTATGTTGAACAGCTTCCACGGTTCATTGATCTAAGGTATCTAGATCATGTCTACTTACTGGATAAAGCACTCTATGGATTGAAGCAAGCTCCAAGGGCATGGTATGAAACACTTGCTCTATTTCTGCTAGAGAGTGGTTTCACAAGAGATTTGCAAAGCTAATGCAGTCCAGGTATCAAATGAGTATGATGGGAGAATTGAGTTACTTTCTAGGGTTATAAGTCATACAGACTAATGAAGGAATCTTCATAAATCAATCTAAATACACCGGGAGTTTACTCAAAAGATTTAGAATGCAAGACTGCTCAACTGTATCAACTCCTATGGCCACTGCAACCACGTTAGATTTAAATATTGGTTCTTCATTAGATATAACTAACTACAGAGGTATGATTGGCTCACTCTTAAACCTGACTGTTAGTAGACCTGGTATCATGTGTGCTACCTATCTCTGTGCAAGGTTCCAAGCTGACCCTAGAGAACCTCATCTATTAGCTGTAAAAAGAATTTTAAGTATTTCAAAGGCACCATGAATCTGGGATTATGTTATCCTAGAGATTCAGACTTTAAGCTAATTGGATATTCAGATGCTGATTTTGCAAGATGCAAAATAGACAATAAAAGTACTTCTGGAAGCTGCCAATTTCTTGGAGGCAGATTGGTTTCTTGGTATAGCAAGAAACAAAAGTTAATTTCCACTTCAATTGAAAAAACAGAATACATTGCTGCAGGAAGTTGTTGTGCTCAGATTCTATGGATGAAGAATCAACTGCTGGATTATGGGTTAGACTATTCTTCTATTCCTATATATTGTGATAATAAAAGTGTTATTGTAATGACATAAAATCTAGTGCAGCATTCAATGACTAAGCACATCAGTATCAGATACCATTTCATAAGTGAACATGTGGAAGCTGGTACAGTGGAATTGGTCTTTGTTCCAACAGATCAGCAAGTAGCAAATATATTCACCAAGCCTCTCTGTGAAGCTACATTCACAAGATTGGTGAATGAATTGGTAATGATTTCAGGACAGCTCTCAAACTCTGATAATTAAGTCTACTGATATTTTTAAAGCATGGTATCTTATTATTTGTCAGTACTTGTTAGATACTAATTATTATGTTAATGCTTGATACCATGATAACATGCAAACTGTACTAAATGATCTTATGTGAAAATTTCATGTTGAACTACTAATTATGCTTATAAACTCTGTTATTAGTTAAACTTGTTTTGACTAATAGTTTATGTCAGCAGTTGATAAATCCTGATAGAAGTAATTAAAATACTGATAATGGTCAAACCATAATTGACTGTTTACTTCATTGATTATTTTGAATTTATTCAAAATAAATTGTTAACAGTATTTTTAATTAATCAGTGAGTGAGTGGAATATCTTTTAATTGCTTAAATGGGTTAGCTACTGATACAAGTATCCGTTGATACTTGAGTATTTACATTGGGAATAGGAATATGAAAAGAGAGATTACTTTTTGCTTGCCTAGATACGCGTAATCGTGTATGCTTCTTATGTCTAATTTTTGCATGGTCATTCAAAGAGTCTCTTCAGTTTCTACTTTCTTCTCTATAAATACAACCCTCCACTCTCAAACTTTCTCACTGCTTTCTTCGTATTCAACTCACCACATTCTCGTCACTTTTTTAATAATCTTACTCATCAAAATGGTTCAACCTCAGCACGCATCGGTGGTTGTTATCTATCGATTTATAATCCTATTGATGAGAAGATATACTTTGACCCTTACGAACATAAGGTTCGTATTCATGGTGAAATCAACCATCCAACTGAAGTTCCAACTTCAGTCTACGATCATCTCTCTTGGGATGATCAGTTGGAACTACACTTGCAGGCACATCTCTCTTTTAATTGCCTGCTTGACAAGCGGCTCTTGAGCTGCAAGAGAATATTATCTCTCTTGCTGGCACAATGAGTAAGATTTACCATCGCAAGGCGATGAAGGCGGAGCAAGCGGCGAAGAAGCAGAAGAAATTTGAGTAGATAGATTGTATTAGGATTTTATGCTTAAAATTCTATGAAATCTTGTACTTTGTTTCTTCATTATTAATGAAAATCGTTAAGCTTCTTTACTTTCTAAGTGACTATTTGTTTACTTCTTGTATGTATGCTTGAATGTTCTTAAATGTTAAATGTTAAATCAGTATTGCATGTGCATGTTAAATATCAGATTTTTTTATAGTGCATATGAATAAACTAATCTCTGTTTGAGTTCATGTGACACTTCAGTACAGATTGAGCACTACAGGAAGTAAGTGTTGTTAAAGAAGAAGATTTAAGGGAAGATTTAATTCTTAATCACTAAGAGTTATAATATTTGAGTGTTGCTTACAATTTAAAATCTTTTGAAACTTTTTTTTTGATCAAGAAAGTTTTCCACACTCAATCTTAAATTTCATATATCTTATATCTTAAATTTCTTCTTACAACTGAAACACTTGAATTCTTTTCTTAAATGTTGCCAAAAATCAAGTGTCATAATTTTTTAATTATGTTCACCACTCAAAAACAACATTTAATTGGTTAGAGACTACTTGCTGAGGTAGATCTTGAAGATACTAACAGAGACACAAAGGTTTCATCAGTTTTTTACTGAAGACTCTGTGATAGCTTTCATTAAACACATTCAGGTGTTAGTTCTTTGCAAGAAGAACAAAGGTTTGAGATCATGGTACATGACAGTAACCTGATCAAATCCTCTCCAATTCAAATAGAGGTTCTCGTTATTGATGAAGAACAACTGTCATAACCACAGTATCTATTGTGAGCCTAATTGTGAATTCACAAGGTATAAATATTGGTGTTACTTTATCAGTATTTATTTTAAATACTAATTTAGTTCTTTCAGCATTTATAGTATACTTTTCATGATATAAATCCCGTTGAAATGATTACATCTAGACCTTAGTTGAGGACTACCTCTAGCTGTATGATCACAGATCACCCTTCTTTAGCCACCTCTTATTTCTGTAGGACAATCTTTCTGAGCCTTTTTTCTGTGAGATGTGTGAAAAGATTGAGAGTAAAATAGAATTTAAGAGAGGCGGGATCCTTCCTGGCAAAGGGAGAGGTAGATGAGAGATAGGATTTAGTAATCCTTGTGAGGAAGCTCTGACTATTAAAAGTCATGAGATGTGTGGTGTGAGGAGTAGTGAGAGTACTGTAAAAGAATAGAGAGATTAAGTTGTATTTGCTATATGTTTGCAGATGCTCAGAGTACTAAAGGAACTGATGCTGAACTGCAGTTTGTTGAATCTCAGGAAAACTTTGATGTATCAAAGGTTAGTAATCCCCCTCAAGTCTAAGTACTGATACTTTCTTGCAGTCCATACATTCTACTATTCCACCACATGAGATAATCCCTGTTTTTGTTAAAAAACAGTCCATTCATTCTACTTTTCCATCTCCTGAAGAAATCCTTGTTGTTGCTGAAGATGTAGTAGCACAACAATCCATTCATAAAGATTCATCCATTTAAGAATCAACACAGCATTTTACAGGACCTGAGTTCCTAGAAGTTAATTTTGAAGCTCTAATTCATTTATCTACCATACTTGAAGATGTGGAGATGCTGAAGGTGTTGAAGCTTCTGAAGCCACTGAATCAATTTCACATTCTATTCTGCACACTGAAGCTGGCGATAAAGTTCAAAAATTAGTGCAAGATCCAGCTGTTATTGAAGATTCTAATGATGGTAGATAAACTCATGTATCTAATGTTATGTTAGATCTTGAGAATGATCTTTTCTTTCCTGAAGATATGCCTATGCATGTGAGACAACAGAAAATGAAAGAGTTAGATGCTAAGAAGAAGCAGGATTATTCTGATAATCTCTGGAATGTTTATTGGAAAGATAATATGTATCCTATTTCCAGAACACAGGCAGTTGAACATCTGGAAAAAGCAGAACAGAAGATTACAAATCCTGATATACTAAATCATCTGAAAGCATCAACTTTGGTTGTCAGATCCTTACACACAGCTCATGAAGCAACTACTACTCAAATCAACCAGATTAAAGAATCATTCATTTCTTCAAAGCTGCTTACTCATCAGGAAATTCAGAAATAAATTTCACCAATAGTTGCCAAACAAATTTCAATTGAAGCCAGTCAAGCAATATTGGAAGCTCATCAAGCTCAAATATCTGATCAAAACTTACCGAAGTACAAAATTCAATGGAGTTAATTCTTTCTCTACTACTTGGTGATGATGCCAAAAAGGGGGAGAAGATTGATAAATCTAAATGTAAACAGTTGTCATTGATAGGTACTGATGATGAAAATTGTAATGGAGGTAATAATGGGGAACAGAAGGAATGCAAAAGGAGAAAAGGTGAAGAGCTAGTTGGAGTTAGTGGTTCATCAAAAGCAATCACTAGATTTCAGTCTAGACAAGAAAGAGAAAGCAAGATAAATGAAAGAAGAGTTGAAGAATTGACTATGACTACTAAAATACAACAATCTTCACAAGTCACAACTGTTGTTGATGAAGACCAAGGTTATTTGGAGAAAGAAGCTGTGTTGAAGCAAGCCAATATCTTTAAACTCTGAAAGTTAAAGGAAGAAAGACAAATCTGTTCTACAAAGATCCAAAGATTCAATTATTTGACTTTGAGGTGAGTAGAAGAATATTTACAAAAGAAAATCCTGGAGTTGATCTTGAACAACTAAGGCAAACGGAGGAAGACTTTAAAAATTCCATGAAGATAGCAAATGTTGATATTGTTGTTGTTTCTCAAGTACTTTATGAAGATGATCCTTCTAACAGACCAACCCGAGGTATAGTTATAAGGCAAATCAGTCAGGCAGAAGGTGAAAGATCTCTCAGATCACAAGATATTGGAACTGCTGACATGAACCTTAAAGGAAAGGAGAAGATAGAAGAAAAGTCAAGGATTTCAAAGACTAAAGCCAAAGATGGAGTCAGTGTCTAAGGAATCTAAATCTTAAACTCTGATAGATTTAATCTATACAGTAGTTCAAGCTCTTGATATTGAAGAAAATTTATTTGAAGCAGAAATCATCTAAGTTGGTCAAAGAAGGGAAATTTCTGGAAGCATTCTGAGCTGAGGAAGTGGTTAACCTTTGACATTGCTCAAGTTAAAGAAGCAGTTCAGGATGAAGAGTTAAGTCTGATATTCACTGAAACAAGATTGAATATGCATACTTGATTCCTGCATTTAGATAGTTTTGACATCATCAACTAGAACTTGTCCATAATTCCGTAATGAACCAGTAGGGGGAGATTGTTAGGAGAAATTGATGATATCAAATAGAAACTATCAGAAGCATCGACAGATGATGATTATAAGCATCGACGGATGATTACAAGCATCAACGGATGATGATGACATCGACGGATATTGATATTCGACAGATAACAATATCAATGGATGATGATGTCAACGGATGATTAAATCAGTATTTGTCACATCAGTTGATCTTCGAAGAGGAAAAGGAAACGGGAACTTCAAGGCGGTGAAGTACTTTATCTCAAAAGCAATTGTATAGGTTTCCTTGTTGTTAATAGAATAGGATTTCTTATACATTGGTAGCTGTGCTCTATATAAAACACAGTTTAGGTTCATGCTATAAGCATTGCGACATTATTATATCTTTCGCATAACCTAGCAGCTCTCAAGCATATTTGTTCATCCTTTCGAGAGAGTACATGTGTAATAAGTTTTTATCAAATAATATAAATATTGTTAATTCTGTAGAAGCTTTGTCGAATTGGTTAAATTAACTATATTCACCCCTTTCTACAGTTGATTAAGGGCCTAACAATAACTTTGTGTGTTGTAGGAACTTAATACCACATATCGAAAACTTTTATAAATTCCATAAATCTTGGGATTCATCCCTTACATAAGTCTTGGTAAACTAAAACTTGAAATAATAGTCTTATAGAACTAAAACATAAAATCCTAAGAAAGCAAATCTTTAAGGTGCTTTTCAACCTATTTGCCACTTTGACAAGTGAACATCTTTTCCATCAGACTTATACATAGTAGACTTTCAGTTTTTGAGCGTGCCAAATCCTTGGGACTTCAAAACTGTCCATAGTTTCCAGCTTGTAGGATCCTCTTCCTTGAACACTTTTGATCTTGTATGACCCTTCTGATAAGTGGAATTTATATACATTAGAACACTATGTAAAGGCTCAAATTAGTGATTTGTACTCAAGTTATTTGTGTTTTTGATATATTTTTGTAGTGTTTTGCATTTCAGGGTATATTTGGAAGAAGGGATAGATTTTACATTGTTTATATGCTAAAAAGGTGTTAGGATGGAGCCTCGGGAGTTAGCACGAAAGAAACCAGCAATTAAAGTCAAGGAAATAAGAAAAATTAGAATTTCCAGAAGGTCAGGGTGGTCGCGCTAGTCTTGTGAGCTGCCGCGCCCATTTATCAGAAACTCAGGGCAGCCGCTCTGGATTTGAGGGCGTCTGCGCTATATCGAATTGTAGGAATCCTGATTCTATTATAAGATTAATTTTCCAGACTCCTGATCGGTTGGGCTGGTATTTAAAGACTTTAAAAGATGTTTTTCATATAGAAGAGCAAGGAGATAGCAGTAAGAAGGCCTAATAGCACAATACAATGAAGGAGAAGAAGATCTTGTTTTTTCTTGTTATTCTTTGCTGAAGTTGTAATCTTGGATGCTTGTTTTCTCTGTTGTTTGAACCTAATACTCTTGTTAATGCACTTTGTTATTATTATTCAGTTATTTCAAATCTAGTTTATCTTAGTTATTTACCATGCTTTTATTGGAACCCATGGTGACGATGAGTTCGGTTATGAACTAATCGTTGTCATGGGGTTCTAACGAATTTACTTATAGATTTCTATAGTTAATTGTTTTGATACCTAAGTGTGTGGTGATTGTATGATATCCTAGTATTAATTGTGCGTATTCG
The DNA here is from genome assembly GCF_009905375.1 of Apium graveolens. Lineage (NCBI taxonomy): Eukaryota > Viridiplantae > Streptophyta > Magnoliopsida > Apiales > Apiaceae > Apium > Apium graveolens. The sequence continues at coordinate 38,816,650 of NC_133648.1, forward strand.
TCTTATGTGCGTCGCGAACATATAATATAGTTTGTTAATCTCTATTGAAGCGACAGTGAATATAGAGATTTAGAACTTACCATGCTAGCATCGGTTCATGTATTTATTATGCATGATTCGTAGGTAATTTTAACCATCGTACTTGCCCTATATAATCATGATAGATAACTTGTTCATTAAACCTTTATGTTGTCAAATTCTATAGACACATAGGGTCTCAACATAATTGGTGTATATTCAGCTTCTATCTCTTATGTGGATGTCTGGTAGTAGGGTATTCGTACAACGAAAGTTGGCGTTTGCTAGTTTCGTGTTATCTGATTAGTTATCATCACCATTACATGCTAAGGTTAAGAACAATGATTTTGAATGAAGTAGTAATGAAGTTAAAATCCTATATTTGTCTCATATAGTTAATTCAATCACTTTTATTCTTAGTTAATTACATGTTAGTTTAATCTTAGTTATAAACATCTCAAGTTGTTATTGTCTTAGCATTAAGCGATAGCCATACCATTGTTGCATAGGTGCATAATCTTAAGTTAAGTAAAAAGAGTCTATGTGGGTACGAATCTGATTTATATCTTATACTACTTGCAAACGCGTATACTTGCGTGTAATTTTAGCACGTGTTTTTGCCCTAACAAGTTTTTGGTGCCGCTTCCAGGGATTCGGTGTTTAATTTAGTTTATGTGCTTAACATCAGTGGTCGTTAAAGTTCACTGACTCGAATATTTTACTTACTTATTTGCTTTATTGGTGTTTCAGGTACTCTAGAGGGCGTGTATGCGAACACGTTCTCATCTCGTAAAGAAGCACTAGAAGAAGTTGAAGTAGTTGAAGAAGTTTTTGAATAAGTTGAGAAAGTTGAAGAAGAAGCGATCATTATAATGGGAGATCAAGCAGCGAATCTGAAGGCTTTGATGAATTATCTCAACCAAAGATCAATGACATTCAGTCTAGCATTATCAGATCAGCCATTGCGGCTAACACCTTTGAAATCAAGTCTAGCACGATTCAGATGATGCAGAATTCAGTCCATTTTGTGGGTTCTCCAATGGAAGATCCCAACATGCACATAAGAGATTTCATCGAGATCTGCGACACTTTCAAGTTCAACAATGTTTTTAAAGATGCTATAAAGCTGAGGCTTTTCCCATTCTCTCTGAGGGATAAAGCTAAGTACTGGTTACATTCTCTACCTGCAGGTTCTATCACCACTTGGGAGGATCTTGCTTAGAAGTGTCTAACTAAATTCTTCCCTATGGCAAAGACAGCTGCAATCAGAAATGCTCTCACTCAATTTACCCAGAAATCGGTAGAATCTTTGTGTGAGGCTTGGGAGTGCTACAAGGAAATGCTTATGAAGTGTCCTCATCATGGCATGCCTGATTGGATGATCATCAATAGCTTTTATAATGGTTTGGAAGCACAATCAAGACCCATTCTCGATGCAGCATCAGGTGGAGCCTTATGGGCTAAGAGCTAAAATGAAGCTTATGAGTTGATTGAACTGATGGCTGCTAATAAATACCGGAACCCAACTCAGATACTACCTCAAGGCAAGGTAGCAGAAATTCTGGAGGTGGATACAGCTACTGCTATAGCTGCCCAGCTTAAGGATTTAACGATGAAGGTGGATTCTTTGGCTAAATATGGAGTTAATCAGATCACAAGTGTTTGTGAGCTTTGTGCAGGTGCACATGAAACTAAGCAGTGTGCTATTTCTAGTGAATCGGCTCAGTTTGTAAGCAACTTTCAGATATCGCAGCAACCAGTTCCAACCACTTATCATCCGAACAACCGCAATTTTTCTAACTTCAGCTAGAGCAATAATCAGAATGCGGTGTAACAGCCTTATCAGCAGTATGCAGTAAAGTAATTCAACTCTTTTGGTTTTCAACAACCGCAATATGCACCAAGACAATAACTCCAACTTCAACAACTACCGCATGGAAGTACAAGTCAATCTAATGAAAAATCTGAATTGGAGGAGTTGATGCTCATGTGCAAGAGCCAAGTGGTTTCTATCAAGACTCTGGAGAATTAAATTGGGCAGATTGCCAATGCTTTGTTGAATCGACAACCTGGTACACTCCCTAGTGACACGGAAGTTCCAGGGAAGAGGGAAGCAAAAGAGCAGGTTAAGGAATTTACATTGAGGTCTGGGAAGGTTGCAAGCCCTGAAATTCTCAAGTTTCTGAAAATGAAGTTGTAGTGTTTTGCATTTTATGGTATATTTGGAAGAAGGAATAGATTTTACATTATTTCTATGCTAAAAGGGTGTTAAGATGGAGCCTCGGGAGTTAGCACGAAAGAAACCAGCAATTGAAGTCAAGGAAAAAAGAAAAAATAGAATTTCCAGAAGGTCAGGGCGGTCGCGCTAGTCTTGGGAGCGGCTGCGCCCATTTGTGAGAAACTCAGGGCGGCCGCGCTGGATTTGAGGGCGGTCGCGCTATATCGAATTTTAGGAATCCTGATTCTATTATAAGATTGTTTTGTTAAACTCCTGATCGGTTGGGCTGATATTTAAAGACTTTTAAAAGATGTTTTTCATATAGAAGAGCAAGGAGATAGCAGCAAGAAGACCTAATAGCACAATACAACAAAGGAGAAGAAGATCTTATTTTTACTTGTGATTTTTTGCTTAAGTTGTAATCTTGGATGCTTGTTTTCTTTGTTCTTTGAACCTAATACTCTTGTTAACGTACTTTGTTATTATTATTCAGTTATTTCAGACTTAGTTTATCTTAGGTATTTATCATGCTTTCATTGGAAACCATGGTGACGATGAGTTCGGTTATGAACTAATCATTGTCATGGGGTTCTAACGGATTTACTTATGGATTTCTATAGTTAATTGTTTTTTTTGGTGAGACTCCGTAGTTGTATGAATAGTTATGTGATAACTCAACACGAGAACAACACTAGAACAGGACAGGTTAATAATACTATGACTACACAAGAAATCAGAAGAAATGAAGACAAGGCAAATATAAAGAATCGGAAGATTAGAAGAAGGCTGGAAGTCTGTTTACAGGTTACTGAAAGAAGCTCATTAATATGGTCATGCCTCAGTGAAGAATAAAGATTAAAGACTTTCAGGTATCAGAATTGTTGAAGATTCAGTGTATAAGTGATGCCAGAAGATTCAGTGTATTGGCATTGATTGAAGATAGACAGTGTTCGAAGCATAGGAATCTGAAGAATTGAAGACATGGTATAAACAGAGGTTAAAAAAATAGCAGGCTTGAAGTTATACTCACTGACAGGAGTTCATTTAAATGTTCAAGCATCGGTGAAGAATGGTGAATGAAGTATTCAAGATTGTAGTAGCAATGAAGACGTTGTCTAAAGTACCATAAAGGATTCCAGTGAAAGTATATTTGTTTATTAACAGTCAGTGTTCGGAGCGATAAAGTTGTTGCAAGCTTAATAATTTAATCAAGACTATAATACGAAGACCTGAATCAGGGTTAGTCGTCTGTGAACCAGACCAGTTGCACTAGGCGTCAACAGCTCGTAAAAGGAATCTAGGTATTATTTATAGAATAATTGTTAAGTTGAGGAACGTACTTGGATTGAACATTTATCTGTTAAAGTACGAGAAGAGGTGAGTGGGGTATACAGTTAAACTGCTCAAGGGACTGGCGAAGCTCAAAGTTTTATTGTTAAATTAAATAAATTTATTTAATGGACTTTAATATAATTTATTTGATAACTTAAAATGATTTTTTTATAAACTTTAAATAAGTTTATTTTATAAATCTAAATTAGTTTATTTATATAAGTTATATTTAAGTTTATTTTATAAATTAATTTAGTTATAATTTAAACTTAAAAACAAAAACAAAAATAAAAACAAAAAGAAAAAGAGAAAAAGAAAAAGAAAAAGAAAAAGAAAAAGAAAAAGAAAATATAAAAAGAAAAGAAAAAGAAAGAAAAAAAAAGGAAAAAGAAAAGAAAAAAAAAAGGAAAAAGAAAAGGAAAATCAAATATAAAAAATAAACAAAAGAAACAACCATGCAACCATTTACATGGTCGCGGGTTGAGAAAACTAATAAACCAGTTGGTTTTCATTTGTAAGTCGCAGGTTGGCTTTTGAATAAAAAAACTAAGGCAGCCTCCCTTAGTCGCAGGTTATTTTAATTTTATTAGTTGCGGGTTGAATTAAATAAGCTAGTCGCTAGTTGATTTTGTTAGTCGCAGATTACAGGAATATTCCCTAATCTCAGCTCTCTCCTCAGCCACACATTATTGATAAAAAATATACACAAACAGCAGATCAGATTCTGCAATTAGAATTGTTCTGTTCATCTTCTTCTCTCCCAAAAGAGCTGAAAATTGTAGCAAAGAATTTACAGAGAAGCTCAAACTTTTTGTTTATCCGTTTAACTCCTCACCTGAGTAACGTTATAATGCCCGATTTAACTCTTGTATATTTTTAGGGGCATTATAAACGTTACCCGGTAATTAAATCGTAGTACAAACAAAAGCTAGATCATTGTATAGGATTTGATTTGTAAATCTTTGTAGAAGCTAGGAACCTTGTTGTTCTTAGATTGTAGCCGGTTAATTTATTTATCGGAGTGTAGCAACACCCCTCGAGATTTATATACGAATATATATTTTCCCGAATTTCTTGTTTTCCTCGTTTTATTGCTCCAAACACTATTCCTCTCAAGAACACGAAACCACTAACCGAGCACTAAATTTTATATTCGCAAAATATTCGAAAGAATTTTTTAATTTAGTGATTATTGTATTCAACCCCCCCTATACGATAATTCGGGACCTAACAATTGGTATCAGAGCTTACTGATTGACACCCAAATCAGGATCCTTAAAAATAATTTATTTTATTAATTTTTCATTTACATAAATTTATTTGGTAAATTGGATTTAGAAAATTTATTTATAAATTTAATTTAAATAAGTTTATTATGAACTTAATTAAAATAAATTTATTTTATAAATTCAACTAAATCAATTTACTACTTAAATTTTAGTAAATAAAAGTTTTTAATTTAAATTGATTTTTATTTTCCGGTGTATTTTTAGCTGCCAGTTTCATGTTTTATTAGCTATTATTTTCTTGAGGAATTGAATGAATTGGCAGGTTAAGGTTTTGGCACCTCGAGTTACAAAACCAAAGAAACAAATAGTGTTTTGTTGATTAATTGAATCTCGGGACCCACCTGGCTGAATTGTAAATAAAAGAAAATAGAAGAGTTATTTGGCAGCTATATAATTGAATTAAAAAGAAAACAGAATGGCAGCCGATTATCTCGTCGCAAGTTGCTATTGGAAATGGACACAAATAGAGTAAATCCTTGTAACTTACGACAGCAATCAGGACCATCTCGTTCGATTCACGCGTGGTAGAGTCAGCCTCCTGTCACACGCGCGGAAGAAACATACATGCATCGTAGGTTGCATAACGTCGCATGTTAAATTGTTCTGATCGCAGGTTGTTTAATAGGTCGTGATTGCTACTTATATAATTCTGCAGCCCTTAATGTTTTTTTGATTTATTTATTTTTTCAGAAAATTTAAAATTCTTTTATTTAAATTTTTCTTAAATATTAATTTACGTTTTATTTAATTTTTAAGGAAATTCGAAATTCTTGAAAATTAAATTTTTCGTAAGTATTTATTTTTGATTAATTTATATTCTAAGAAATTTAAAAAATTTGGAAATTTAAGTTTTTCTTAAATATTAAATTAAGGGTACTCAAAGGATTTAGAGACTCGAGGTTCCTCCGGGCTTTTAAGTCTTACTCCAATGTAACTTATTTCAAGACCTATAGACGAAAATTGTGGAACATCCTCAAAGGCTTACTCCATAGGAAACCACTGGGTTTCAAACGCAGGTAAAGAATGAAATTTCTACGGGTACATATTTTCTCGAAGATTTTAAGATAACTCTATGATTCCGGATTATACAGTCACACAGTGGTTTGTACCAATACTACATTTATCCAGGAATCAATGAGATCAGACATACATGAATTGTGGAGGTCAGAGAGAATAGTGGGGACATACAAACATCTCAGTTACATGCAGTAAAGTTGGAACCTCAAGGCAGAATGTAAGAGTTACTGATAGTTGAATCGGAGGAAGCTCAGGTAGAAGTACTTGAGGGACTAGACGTCAGGGCAGTGTTTCACATGTCAAGGAAGCTTAGTCGAATCAGATTCATAAGGAGTACTTATGCTATATCCAAGGATAAAGCCTATCTATTCCGAAGCAAAGACTTTTATAGATTCAGTTCAAGAGGTACTTACATGACTGAGATTGGGACAGAAACAAGATTTGATAGTTACAGTTATGACAAGATATATGTAATAAATAACTATCATGGGTTTTGCTACAACAGAACAAGAAGCTTGACAAACAAGGATGAGTAGGGATTCAGTTGAAGGGTTGGGACAAAGGTGGAATGTATTCTTAGGGAAGCAGCCAGTCGAAACTTATAGTGCACGGGAAAGAGTTAGGATAGATCAGATGACAAGAATCATGAATATCTTGCTTTCATAGCAATCTCTGAAGATGGTCCAACTCACATATCTCAGGTTTCAATTTCTTGAACCACTGCAATATTTTTTCTCAATATTCAATGCATGATAAGATCTTAGTGTTTAAATGGTTAACACTCGCACAAGCATGATAACATCACACATAGATAATGTTGAACTAGTTCACTAGATTATTTTTCCAGTAACAAGGATTGATGTTTAACTTGTGCATGGTACTTTAGATGATCTTAAATATGTGTTTGAATATTTGTTGAACATGATTAATTGCTTTAGTGGCATATATGTTTTCCAGCACTTAAGACCTTTGTTTATGCTTACTCTATGTATCCTATTACAATGTGATTTACTCAGTTATTCTGAATTGTTTATTAAGATGTGTTAGTTTATAATTAGATTGAGACAATAGATGAGATATAATGACAGGATTAGACTAGATAGAATTAGTGATTTATTTGTTAATTCTGTTTGTTCCATATCATGCCTATCTTGCTTAATTCTCATGTGTGATATTTCTGAATGAATGCCATGTACTCCTATTTCAATGCTTTCTTATTTTGATGTCATGAATGCATCTCTTAGTACTTGCATTAATTATAGTAAAAAATATGTTTAGGATTACAATAGGGCAAAGACTGCTAGTCCTCCTTATGTAAGGTTGGAACCATTTTTCCCCTAGCCTAGAGACAAATTTGTCAAGGGTATTAAAATGGAGAAAATGGTCAGTCAAAGATAAGAATTAGCATGATAAGGTTGCAGCTGTTGTTATCTCTGTTTATAGTAAAATCTCTAATCCATCTGGACCCAATCTGATAAGTTGGGTACCAAGAACTGTTAATATATTTGTGAGTGCAGGACATAACAGGTTAAATGGTTCATATGTATTCTTGATAATTCATACTCAAGGAATATGATTAAAGAAAGAGCCTCACAATCAAATATGATTAACAAAAGCTATTCCGTCAATAATCTTTGGAGATGACAGCAAAGGTTTTCATTACGGGACAAAGCTATGAAGAAAAAGGGCTATCATCATGGATGTAATAATTGATATCACTGATAACAACTAATCATTGGAGTCACTGATAATAATTGAAGCATCTTTCTTGCTGAAGAATCAAGGCACAAATCCTCTTATCAGACAGTTCTGCATCAAAGGACAAAATGTCAATTCAATAAAGGATTAGTGTCTCATCTGAAGTAGGAAGGTTGAAAAGCTTGCTCTTGTTAGAGTAAGGAAAGGAAATGCTTATGGATAGACTGGAAACTCAGGAAATGTGAAGTTAATGGTTTCTACCGTAAAGCTTCATCTGACAAAAGTTTAGCTATGACATTAGAATCTCTCACCCTTGAACATCAACTCAAAGAACTCTTTTTGTAAAAAGGGATTAGTGAGAGGATTGCCTCATCTGGAATTCAGAAGGATGATAAATATGAGGCATGTTAGAAAGATAACTCAAAGACACCATCACATCAAAGTAAATATATACCTTAGTGATGATTGATGACTACTCTTAACATAAAGTTATTGTTTGTGCATTCTTAAGACACGACATCACAGATGGTGATTGATCGTATCAGAAGATCAAGCTCGAAGCAACTGCAAATGAAATGATCTTGTGGTCAGATAATAGGACTGAATTCAAGAAGCAGTTATGATTAATATCTGTAACATCAAAAATATTTTGAGACATATTCAGCACTGGGAGCTTCGTGTCAGAATGGAGTGGTACAAAGGAAGAACCATAACTTGATTAAAGCTACAATGAAAATATCAAGCTAATCAAGACTTTCTAAATACCAAAGGGCTGGAGCAGTCAATACAGTTTGTAATAAGTAAGATCAAGCCTCGATCAGGATGTATACATGAAGACCACTAATGAGTTAATGGCCAACAGAAGCAAACACTGGATAACCTGAAAGTATTTAGAGAGAATGTTCTACAGAAGCAAATAATTAAATGTTTTTAGTTGTTTGAAGATCTTGGCATTTGCAACTAAGATTAGTTAGGATATTTTCCATGGCTACTCAGTGGAGTCTATAACATACATGGCATTTATGGTTGATCAACAGAAGATGATCTAGGATACCACAATCCTAGATCAGTTGTACCCTTGAGGTACTTGAAAATTCTTTTTACAGCTATTAGATGAGGTTCTCTTGGATCAGCCTAAAATCTTGCACAATGACAGGTAGCATACATGATATCAGGTCTACTTACAGTTAAATAGAGTAAAGAGCCAATCATACCTCTATAGTTAGTAATATCTACTGATAAACCAGTATCTTTATCTAACTTGGTTGCAGTGGCCATGGGAGTGGATGCAGTTGAATAATCTTGCATTCCAAATTTCTTGAGTAAATTTCTGGTGTACTTAGATTGATAAATAAAAGTACCTTCTTCATTTTGTTTGACTTGAAGTCCCAGAAAATAATTAAGTTCTCCCATCATACTCATTTGATATTTTGACTGCATTAGCTTTGCAAACCTTTCACAGAGTTTGGCATTTGTAGAACCAAATATGATATCATCAACATATATCTGTTCCAAAAGTAAGTCTTTTCCATGGTTGAGGTAGAACAGTATTTTATCAATTGTACCACTGTGAAATCCACTTTCCAGAAGGAATTGAGTTAAAGTCTCATACCATGCTCTTGGAGCTTGCTTAAGGCCATAAAGTGTTTTGTCAAGTCTGTAGACATGATTTGGAAATTTTGGATCTACAAATCCAGGAGGTTGTTCAACATATACCCATGCTTCCAATTCTCCATTGAGAAAAGCACTTTTCACATCCATTTGAAAGACTTTAAACTTCTTGTGAGCAGCATAAGCCAAAAAGATTCTTATGGCTTCCAATCTAACAACTGGTGCAAATGTTTCATCATAATCAATACCCTCATGTTGAGAGTAGCCTTTAGCAACCAGCCTTGTCTTGTTTCTTGTAATTATGCCATCACTGTTAGTTTTGTTTCTGAACACCCATTTTGTGCCAATAATTGTTCTGTTCTTTGGTCTTGGTACTAGGGTCCAGACTTTATTTCTTTCAAATTCATTTAACTCTTCCTGCATTGCTTGCACCCAATCAGCATTTTGAAGAGCTTCTTCCAATTTCTTTAGTTCAGTCTGAGATAGAAAGGAATGATAGAGACATTCATTTGATGTTGTAGTTCTAGTTCTGACACCTGCTTCAGGATCTCCAATTATTAAGTCAGGTGTATGTGATTTGGTCCACTTCCTTGCAGATGGAAGTTGATTTCTAGAACTGGATCCGCCCCCATGATCCATGATGTCTCCATCAGCATTTTCAGATGCTCCCTATGTAGATATGCTCTCTGAGAGTTCAGAATTTGAGTTGGATCCTTCAGGATTTGAAGTATCAGAGTTTCCAGAATTATCAGAATTTGGCTCATCAGAACTTGATGAATCAGAACTTGAAGAGCCAGTGACAGGTTCTGATGCTTCTTGAGAGTCTTGAGTTGTGGTAGGATCATCAGCTTGCTCCCCCTGAACAGGTGCATTTTCCCTTGGAGTAGTTACCACAGTTTCAATGACATCAGAACTTAACTCGTCAGAACTTACAGGATCAGGATTTAAGCCATCAGAATTTACAGAATCAGAATTTAGATCTTCATTTTCAAATCTCAGCTGATCATGATCATTGAAATCTTCAAGTCCAGTAATCTTCTTATCATCAAAAGATACATTGATATATTCCATGACAACCCTTGTTCTTAAATTGTAGACTCTGAAGGCTTTTGTGGAAAGTGGATATCCAACAAAAATTCCTTCATCAGCTTTTAGATCAAATTTTGACAGTTGTTCAGGCTGAGTCTTAAGAACAAAACACTTACATCCAAATACATGAAAGTATTTCAGATTTGGCTTCTTTTTCTTCACCATCTCATATGGTGTTTTTCCATGCTTGTTTATGAGTTTAGCATTCTGTGTAAAACAAGTAGTCTACACAGCTTCAGCCCAAAAGTAGGTTGGCAGCTTTGCTACATCAAGCATAGTTCGTGCAGCTTCAATGAGAGTCATGTTCTTTCTTTCTACAACTCCTTTTTGCTGTGGAGTTCCAGGTGCAGAAAATTCCTGCTTTATTCCATGCTCTTTGCAGAACTCTTCCATGATAGAATTCTTGAACTCAGTGCCATTATCACTTCTTATAATTTTGACATAATCTTTGACCAATTTATCCAGTTGTCTGACATGATCAGTTAGAGTAGATACAGTTTCATTCTTCTTGTGCAAGAAATACACCCAAGTGTATCTTGTGAACTTATCCACTATAACCATAGCATATTTCTTCTTTGCAATAGACATAACATTGACTGGACCAAATAAATCAACATATAGTAGGTGATAAGGCTCAAGAATTGAGGATCCAGATTTGCTCTTGAAAGAAGATTTTCTTGGTTTTGCCTTCTGACATGAATCACAAAGGCCATCAGGAGCAAATACTGTTTTTGGTAGTCCTCTCACAAGATCTTTCTTTACAAGCTCATTTATATTGTTGAAATTTAAATGAGAGAGTTTCTTGTGCCAATTCCATCTTTCTTCAATTGATGCTCTACTCAACAGACAGATTGCAGAACCATCAGTACTTGTTGAAAGTCTGGCTTCATAAATGTTACCATGCATGTATCCTTTCAGAACCACTTTGCCTATTGAATTACTTATTACTACACAGTGTTCCTCAAAGAAATCCACATGATAACCTATGTCACAGATTTGACTTATACTCAGCAGATTGTGTTTACGTCTTGAGACTAGAGCTACTGTTTCAATGATGACATTTCCAAGATTGATCTTTCCATATTCCAAAGTTTTCCCAATGTTGCCATCTCCATAAGAAACTTCTGGGCCAGCTTTCTCCATAAAGTCTGATAGCAGGGCTTTATTTCCAGTCATATGTCCTGAACATCCATTGTCCAAAACTAGGATGTTTTTCCAGTTGCCCTGCAATCATAAAGACCACTATTGGTTAATTTTAAGGACCCAGACTTGCTTGGATCCTTTGGCCTTTTTAAGTTTGTTAGCATTTGTAGCAGATTTAATTTCAGAGTTTATGCTAACATGCTATTTATCAGAATTTATATCAGACTTTACATCAGACTTTATACTAGAAGGAATAATACTAACTTTCTTCAAAGAAGGTTTTATTTGATAATAATTATAGTACAAACTATGATATTCCTTACAAGTTTAAATGGAATGCCATAAACTACCATAATGAAAATAAGGATTTTGTGGTTTAAACCTAACAGAATGACTCTTAACTCCTGATTTAGGAGGTAAAGAGTTTATTTCTTTATTTTTCCTGCAAAAGGAAGCAAGATGGTTAGAGTTTCCATAGTTATAACATTTTTTTTCTAGGAGCATTAGGAACAGGCATATAATTATTGTTTTTATACACACCATCCTTTCCATTCCTATTTTTCCTAGCTTCTTTTACCTTGTTCATATTTCTAATCTCTTTTAGCTTATACTTAAGCTGCTTCTTTGTCATTAAGTCTATGTTAACTTCAACTGGTTTATCCTGTTTCAATTTGTCAGAAGTTGACTTTTTCTTTGACTTATGTCCTAGACTCTTTCATCTTTTCAGAATCAGACTTTACAGTTTTTTCTACAAACTTAACAGGATTTACCTTTGGCTTAGCAGTCTGTTTAACAATAATTGGCTCAATTTGCACAGTTTCTTTCTCACTTTTATCATCTCCATAACCTAAGCCCTTTTTCCAGTTTCCACTACTTAGTAAATTCTGAGTTGTTCTACCAGAGTTAGTCCAAGTTCTGATAATCTCTCTTTACTTTTCTAAGTCAGCTTTTAGAGATTCATTCAACTTTAACACTTCATCTCTAACATACAAAGCATCATCTCTTTATTTCTTAGTTGGATGAAGAAAAACTAACTCCTTTTCTAAATAGTCATTTCTGTTTTTAAAAGCAAGATTTTCAGATGTTAATCTTTCACATGTTAAAGTCTGATCTCTATAACTAATAAACATGGTTTTAAGATATAATCTCAACTCAGTATATCATCAGTATGAAAAGCATAAGTTGTTTGAGGTACCTTCAATTCAGCAGTTTCAGTACTGCTATCAGCATTTGCCATCAAGGCATAGTTCACCTCATGTTCAGAATCTGAAGTATCTGTCCAGCTTTTCTTCTTTGTGACAAGTGCCTTGCCTTTGTCAATTTTTCCTTTCTTGCAGTCAGGAGATATGTGGCCTCTTTCACCACAATTGTAGCATTTGACATTTGAGTTGTCTCCTATGTCAGACTTTCCTCCTTTGCCTTCAGACTTTTCGAACCCTTTCTTATCAGAACTTCCACTTTTCCTGGAAAACTTCTTGCCCTTTCTGAATTTCTTGTAGGCTATCTTTGTGATACCCTTCACCATAAGAGCACACAGTTGCATCATCTCTGCATCAACATCATTTCAGGTAAACTTTCAGATTCTGAATCATCATCATCATCAGAATATGATGACTCTGAATCAGACTTTATGATGAGAGCCTTTCCTTTGCCCCTCTTTGATGCAACCAATTTAGGAGATTCCTCCTCAGCTTTAAGAGCAACTATCCTTGACTTTCTTCCATGCCACTTGAGCCTTTGATCCATCTCAAGTTCATAAGTCTTGAGCATACCATAAATTTCATCAAGAGTAGTTTCAGTAAGGTCATAGTTGTCTCTTATGGTAGTAGACTTCAAATCCCAATTTTCAGGAAGAGCTAAAAGGAATTTAGATTTGAATCTTCAAGATCATATTCCTTGTCCACCAGTGACAGATCATTCAAGAGTTTGACAAACCTGTCATATAAGTCAGTTAATGACTCATCAGCTTTTGAGTCAAAGTGCTCAAACTCTTGAGTGAGTATAATCTTCATGTTCTTTTTGATTGCATCAGTTCCCTGGCATCTTGTCTCCAAAGCATCCCATATCTCTTTTGCAGTCTTGCATCCAATTACCCTGTTTGACATGACATTATCAATGACACTACGCAGCAAATGCCTTACCCTTGCATCCTTGGCAATAGATTAGATGTCTTTAGCTGTGTAATCACCTTTCTCCTTTGGTATGGACTTTTCTGGTTGATCAGCAACTGCAACAGAGAGCTTGGTAGGCTTATATGGTCCTTCATTAATTCTGTCAAGGTATTCTGGATCTGTAGCTTCCAGAAACATAGCCATCTTCACTTTCCATATGGGATACTCAGAAGGTCTCAGTATGGGAACCCTAATAGTCTCATATCGACTGTGGGTTTGAGTGTTTTGAGTTTCTTGAGTTTCGGTGGACTTAGTTGGGGTTTGTGTTTCTTCAGACATGATTGTTTGGATCTTTCCTGTATGTGTGTTAATAGAAAGGCTCTGATACCACTTGTTAGGTCACACAACACTGTAGAAGGGGTTGAATATAGTGTTTATACAATCAAATCGATTTAACACAAGTATGTAACAAAGATCAAGTATATTCAATAAACTCTGTTACAATATGAACTGTTGTTCTCTCTCAGTGATGAACAAATATCACTAAGAACTGCTAGGTTACAATGTATAATCTTTTCGATAATGATAACACATATAGTGTAAACCCTAAGTTTGTGTTTATATAGTACACAGTTACAAGATAACTTCTAATTGATATGGAATATAATTCTGTCTCCTAAAATATATCAGTCAGATATCTTCTACAAGTCTTCTAGTCTTCTAACTCTTTCCATGCATATCTTATATTGTTTTAGTCTCGATCTTCTCCTGTAAATCGGCTTCATTCCTTAACTGAAAGTCTTCCCGCACTTAAGTACTGATATGTATCTTAAGTTCAGAAATTAAGTTCTGACTTTAGTAAGTCCTCATTTCAGTAAGTCCTGATTTTAGTAAGTCCTGATATGTCATGTTGTTAAGTTCTGAAAACTAAACACAAATCATATTAGACATGACATCTCAAATATATCTAACACTGAGAAACTGCTAGCCCCCATACATCTTCTCAAAAAGATATAATGGCTGAAAAGGCACAAAATAGTTACTAGATTCATCTTCTTAACAGGGTGTGTCTATTGAAATTCACCTGTCAACCAGGGTATTTGATGTAGTGTCACCACCTCTAATATAAACAATTATTGATGCACAGGATAGGTTACACACACAAAGGAAGAGTTAACAGAATTAAGAGTTTCGACCATTTTACGATCAAATTCGATTATTCAAGGTTCTTTACTGGACCAATTGCCTTTACATGTGTTAGGAGAGGATACTAATCCAATATCCATATGTCAGTGGTCAGTGTCTACCTCCCCAGGCTTAAATCCCCTGGATGCATCTGTGGATAGTGGATCTGACGTAGGTGCAGATCGGCAACTTATTGACAATGATTCAGATCTACCTGATGAGTCTCAAGGAAATGTCTTCACAGACATTAGAGGGGAACTTTGATCTTTATGCTAAATTCTTTAGATCATTGTTTACCTTCCCAGAGTTCAAATCTGGAATTTAAAAGGGAAACTAGCAACTTGTAAATTATGACTCATGTGGCGCCCTCCAAACCCGGGTCAGAAGTTTGGGGTCCACACATACACACCTTATTTATAACCTGCTTATAACAATAATAAAGATAATACTAATGTGCAGTGACCCTACTTACCAACTACCACGGACCGTAACAGGTTAAAGTATGCACACAAGCCAAACACACACTTACTTATATTCACTGTTCAAATCCCAACTATTCAAAATCAGAACTGAGTATTATACATTATTATAAACTTTTACAAACTTAAATTACTACAAAAGGTGCCTACTAGCTTAACTCGATCAACCTGAACCCCTAGCTCTCGCGCTGAACTGGGGATCCTCGTTACCAACTAGTTCCTTCTTAACTGGAAAAGAACATAAACAATATCGCACAAATGAGCTAACTAGCTCAGCAAGTCACAATGACAAAACTGAGAATAATGATCATCAAATGAAAAGGGTTATGATATCAAGTGAACAATGAATTATGATTTAGAATTGGATATTATATTTTCATTTTAAAAACCAAGGTTAGGCTGCTAATCAGTCACGCACTAACCCCGAGCAAAGCACACAACACTGCTCAAACTACTGGATCCAAGGCACACATTGGCCTAACTTGACCATTTATATGGTCTGACGACGAATCTGGTCCACAATTTTATAAAAACAATCCAATTCCAACATAATAAAAGAATAAACAATGTAAAGCAATAAATAGAATAAAAAACAACACTGGATGTTCGATAATGAAATGGTTTCAATCTTCATAAGGATCAATATGGCATTTTCAAAGCTTGGCTGTTAGGTAATAAAAGAATTATATAACAAAGGAATCACGTTTCAAGGTTTCAAGGATTTGGTCTTTCAAAGCATAAGATACAATGGTTTGAGTATGTAAGTAATTTGATTCAGTGTTTGGTATTTAGTTTGTATGTATTTATGGAGTAGTATCGTATATTTGAGGTTCTTATTTGGGTATACAACAATCAATGGTTTAGAAAGAATTAGGTTTACGACTCAAGATCAATATCTGGAATCAGGGTTTAGGGCTCAGTGTATCAGGGCACTTATAATATAAAACAGGATTATCAATCAACTACAGTATATCTCGAGAAAGTTCAGAATACTTGCCTGGTACTAGCTTGCTATACTGCACTAACTTCCAACTACAACTGTCTACTCCTCGACTATCTGTTTCCCTTCACTACGCCTTGCCTCTTCTGCTCACATATCATAAGCGTCTATCAATACTCTGCTTATACGATTCTATTCGACATACACTTATATCTACCCTTCGTTTGACCTAAATCCGATTAACGGATTGAAAGTTAAACTATAACCAAGTAAACACCGAACATATAGACTGACAGTTAACCAACAAGTCACATATAACACATAACACGTCAAACAATCAATGATATATCATTTATAAAGAAGTCTCGGGTCATAAACAGGCTTTCGGGTATTTAAGATGATTTTTAAAACATTTTTCGGAATTAAAACGGGTCGTTGGATCAATTTCAGAGTAATAAACAAGGTTCGGTTGGCCAAATCTGGCTTCAAAACAATTTTTTGATAATTATCGAGCCTTGAAAATAATTTAAAATAATATTTTAAAGCTCGAAACTATTTTTTGGAATTTTTAAATCATATTTAAATAATTAAATCTAATTAAATAATTAATTAAAATTAATTAATAATTAATTAAATTAATTAATCAATTAATTTTCGAATTAATTGACCAATTAATCAATTAAATATTAACTGAAATTAATTAACTAATTAATTCAGATTTATTTTTGAATTAAAAATAATTTTTGGAATTAAAATAATAATTTTTGGAATTTTCAGAAATTAAAAACGGATTTTTATAATTAAAATAAATAGAAAATATGATTTTTAAATAATTTTAAAACAGGAATCCAAAATATGCAAATTCTGGAAAGTTCAGGGACTGAACTTCACCATCTTCAACAGTACAGGGATTAAACTGCAATTTTGCAGTTTAGTCGGCGGAAAATTACGGGGATGGCCTGAGAACACGATTCTGGCATCCTCACCCCACCATCTACTCCAGATTTAATCTACACAACACCAGGAATACAACCATGCAATCAAATCACATCAATAACCCCTGACCTGGCCGGAAAATGGCCAAGAACATCACCGGTTTCCGGTGAACCGACGAAAACTTCAAAACACAACTCCCTTCGATTCAATAATCCTCTGTTAACGAGCTATATACCAATCGATTGCAAATTTCATAAGGAACACAACCCACTATAATACAACAGCTAATAACCCCTAAATCAAAAAGCCCCAAATTCAATTGAAAATATTCATACGGGTTATAAACCCTAATTTTAAAATTCGAAGATTAAACTCAATTTTGAACATGTTATTGAACTCCAAATCAGTCATATGACATATGAAAATCATTAGGAAAATAAACTCTACAACATGCAATCATAAAATCATTGAAACATTCATCCGAACAAAAATTCATATTTTTAATAAAAATAATTCAAAAATAAATAATTTTCCAGAAAATAAACCTTTGATTCTGCAGTTCTGGAACTTGTATAATCTGATAGTACTCTTCAAAACCTCTGTTTTGGTTACTAGAGCTTCCCGAGTAGATTTCAATAACACCTCCAAATAGTAGTTTGATTCTCAGAAAGGTTTATGAATATAGGTACTTTCTCTGGAAAATTATATAATTATTGTCTGCAAATGATTTTTGATACGGAATAAAATACGGTAAAGGCTATTTATAATTACGGAAAATTAGTATCCCGTGGGATAATTCCAGATACAAAATGGTACGTTTATTTATAAAAACCGATCCAAACGGTATCGGTTTTCGGGATAATTATCCAAACCAGTACAATTTGTACTGCGGTCTTGGTCTCAGCGCTTGGTTACACGTATTACGAGGTGATAATTGTGATAGTTTAATAAAAAGATCCCGTTTATCAAAAATACGAGTTTTATTGATTTACCGAAATGAATAATGTATCGAAAATGTTGCGCCGGAACCCGCGCAGGACAAACCGTATGCCGGATCGAAAAAGTCAAAACATGGAAAATGCTCGGAATATTGCAATTAGGTTAGGAAGGAGTTCTCGGAAGAGTTTCGGGTTATAAAAACGTAAAAACGGATGACGTCGGTTGGTTCCCGATTTTATAAAATAGTTTTTAAATACTCGGAAAAAGATTTTATAAAATCCATATATTTCCTATAAAATCATAAATCATCATAAAAATAAATAGGAAGATATGACAATTATCTATATTTAATTTTGGACATATAAAAATTAAAATACTCAATTAATATTATTTTTAAACATCCAACACATTTAACACTTAACAAATAATTCACAGAATAGATACTGAACATATATAATAATTATTTATCAGCAAAAATAATTACACGATATATCCCGGATATTACATCCTTCCCCCTTGAAAGGATTATGTCCTCAGAATCTCCTAAGAAAACAAATGAGGGTACTTTTCTTTCATATCACTTTCTAACTCCCAGGTTGACTCTTCAACCTTTGGGTTTCTCCACAATACTCTTGCTAACTTTACCACTTTATTTCTCAATACTTTCTCTCTTTCTTCTAGAATCTCTATCGGACTCTCTACATATGACAAATCTGCCTGAAGCTCTATTGGCTCATATTCTATTACATACCTGGAGTCTGGATTATACTTCTTAAGTATTGATACGGTAAAAATATTGTGAATCTGCTCCGTGTGCGGAGGTAACTCCAACTCGTAAGCTACTTTGCCAACGCGCTTTAGAATCTCAAAAGGTCCGACATATCTTGGGCTCAGCTTTCCTTTCTTTCCAAATCTCGTCAATCCCTTCCACGGTGATACTTTCAGTAATACCAAGCTTCCTTATTCGAATTCCATATCTTTCCTTGATTGATTTGCATACTTTTTTTGACGGTCTTGTGCTACTATCAATCTCTTCTGGATAACTTCAACAACTTCCTTCGTTTGTTGTACTAATTCAAGTCCAAGTATTTTGTGTTCTCCTACTTCGTCCCAATATACTAGAGATCTGCATTTGCATCCATAAAGGGCTTCATAGGGTGGCATCCCAATACTGACGTGATAACTGTTGTTGTAAGCAAATTCTACCAGAGGTAAATGCTTGTCCCAACTCCCTTTGAAATCAATGGCACAAACACGTAACATATCTTCAATTGTCTGAATCGTTCTTTCACTCTGGCCGTCCGTTTGTGGATGGTAAGTCTTACTCATATTCAATCTTGTTCCCAAACATTCTTGAAAACTCTTCCAAAATCTTGAATTAAATCTTGGGTCTCGATCGGATACGATAGACACAGGAACTCCATGACGAACTACAATTTCCTTCAGGTACATATGGACTAACTTGTCGAGCGAAATTCTTTCACTTATAGGCAGAAAATAAGCTGACTTGGTAAGTCTATCCACTTTAACCCAAATGCAATCATGATTAGCCCTTGTCCTTGGTAATCCAACTATGAAATCCATGGCAATATGTTCCCACTTCCACTCTGGAATCTCCAATAGCTGTAGCAATCCAGTTGGTCTTTGATGCTCTGCTTTAACTCTCTGACATGTATAACATCTGCTAACCCATTCCACAATTTCCCTCTTCATATCTGGCCACCAATAATTTTCCTTTAAATCTATGTACATTTTGGTACTCCCTGGATGGATTGAATACCTTGAACTATGAGCTTCCTGTAAAATTTCATTCTTCAGCTCCGTCACTGGTGGAATCCAAATTCTAGAAGAAAACGTAAGAATACCTTGATCGTCCTTTTGCATGCACAATGCTTCACCTACCAAACGATTTATGTCCTGATCCATTACTTCTTCTTGACATTTCTTTATCTTTTCTAACAACTCTGGATGGAAAGTCATACCATACACTTTTGCTTCATCAGGCTTGCAAGCTCTAATTTCCAATTCCAATTCTTGGAATTCCATATATATTTCTTCGGGTACTGATAACATATTTAACTTTTCCTTCCGACTCAACGCGTCTGCTACAACGTTCACTTTACCGGGATGATAATTAATCGTGCAGTCGTAATCCTTGATTAATTCTAACCATCTCCTTTGCCTCATATTAAGCTCCTTCTGTGTGAATATGTACTTCAAGCTTTTGTGATCCGTGTAAATCTCGCACTTTTCTCCATATAGATAATGTCTCCAAATCCTCAAAGCGAAAACTATGGCTACTAGCTCCAAATCATGAGTAGGATATTTCTGTTCGTGTGGTTTCAGTTGCCTTGACGCATACGCAATCACTTTATCGTGCTGCATCAGAACACATCTGAGTCCTTTATGAGAAGCATCGCTATAGATTACGAAATTTCCTTGATCGTCGGGAAGTGACAAAACAGGTGCCGTGATTAATCGTTGCTTCAATTCCTGAAAACTTTCTTCACATTTGTCGTTCCACATAAACTTTTTATTCTTTCGCATAAGCTTTGTCAATGGTGTTACAATCCTTGAGAAATTTTGAACGAATCGACGATAATATCCCGCTAGTCCCAAGAAAATTCTTACCTCTGTGGGTGTTCTCGGTCTTTCCCAATTTGTAATGGCCTCAATCTTTGCTGGGTCCACTTTGATCCCTTCATTACTGACTATGTGTCCTAAAAACTGAACCCCCTGTAGCCAAAACTCACACTTCGAGAATTTAGCATATAACTTCTTTTTCCTTAAAATCTCCAAAGCTGTTCTCAAATGTGCTGCATGATCCTCTTCCGTCTTTGAATAAATCAAAATATCGTCTATAAACATAATAACGAACTTATCCAAATATTCCTTGAAAATTCTATTCATCAGGTCCATGAACACTGCCGGGGCATTTGTCAATCCAAAAGACATCACTAAAAATTCATAATGTCCATACCTTGTCCTGAAAGCTGTCTTTGGTATATCTTCTGGCTTGATCTTTAGTTGATTATATCCCGATCTTAAATCAATCTTGGAGAAGTACTTGGCTCCTTTTAATTGGTCAAACAAATCATCAATTCTGGGTAACGGATACTTGTTCTTGATTGTAAGCTTGTTGAGCTCCCTATAGTCGATGCACAGTCTCATGCTTCCATCCTTATTTTTGACAAATAGTACCGGTGCACCCCACGGGGATACACTGGGTCTGATTACTCCTTTCTCTAACAACTCTTGTAATTGCTTTGCTAGCTCCTTCATCTCAACGGGCGCCATTCTGTACGGGGCCTTAGATACTGGTTCTGTTCCAGGTGCTAAGTCAATTGCAAACTCAATTTCTCTGTCTGGAGGAAGTCCTGGTAACTCATCGGGAAACACGTCTGGAAATTCATTAACTATTGGAATATCTTCAAGTTTTGCTGGCTCCTGGCTTTTGTCAATCACATATTCAACGAAATGCTCGCATCCTTGCCGTAGTAACTTCTTGGCTTGAATCATCGTTAAGAATTTATTTACCTACTTCTGGCCCTTAAATGTTACTATCCTTTCGTCTGGCGTCTTTACCATTACCTTCTTATTTCGACAATCTATCTGGGCGTCGTGCTTAGATAACCAATCCATTCCTAAGATAACGTCAAATTCTCCTAACTTGAATGGTATCAAATCTACACAAAACTTACTACCAGAAATCTCAACCTCACAATTCCCACAAACTTGATTAACAGATACACGTTTTTGATTTGCTAATTCCACAGTCATTATTTCATTTAAATACTCAACTGGACAATTTAACTTACTAACAAAATCTTGTGAAACAAACAATCGAGTTGCTCCCGAATCTATTAACACTTTAGCACATAAATAATTCACAATAAGCGTACCTTCCACGATATCAATATCCTGGATAACATCCTTCACAAACATATCAAAAACTCTAGCCCTTGGAGTCTCATTCACTGCTGGGGTAGATCCCATAATCCTCAATGCATTACTGACTGGGGCTGGTATCTTGCAATCCCTGGCTATATGTCCTAGCTTTCCATATTTGAAGCACGTAAATCCAATAGCTGGAACCTTAACTGCTGGATTCCGGATAGGCTGATCTTTGTTTGATGGCTCTCTTGCTGGCTGATTTCGGCACTCTCTTGAATAGTGCCCTTTCTGATTGCACTTGAAATAAACTACATTCAACTTATTACAAACTCCTTCATGCTTCTTCCCACATACTTGACAATCTGGAAAAGTTAATCTCAACTGATTCGGCTGATTCACATTAACTGGACAGTTGCCCTGGCCTCCGTCGCCTGCATTTTGTCTCTTGAAATTAAAATTTCTTCCTGGCTGAAACTTGCCCTTCTTAAAATTTGGAAACTTCCCTGGTTGTGACTGACCTTCATTTCCTTAAAATTTCCTTTTCTTACTTTCTTTTTCCTTCTGGGACATCTCGCTCTTTGTCTCTGTAATCATGGCCTTCTGTACAACTCCTGCATAGGTATCCAACTCAAAAATGGCTACTTTCCCTCTGATCCACGGCTCCAGGCCTTGCTGGAATCTCTTAGCCTTCTTCCTATCAGTATCCACATATGACGACACATACCTTGACAACTCTTCAAACTTACTTTCATAATCCGCCACCGACATATTTCCTTGCTTTAACTCTAGAAACTTCAGCTCCATCTGATCCTGAACAAACTGGGGAAAATACTTTTCTAAAAACAATTCCTTGAACCTCTCCCAAGTAATAACATTTGTTCCTTCCAATATCTTCACAGTCTTCCACCAATAGGTGGCCTCATTCTTCAAGTAATAACTCGCAAACTCAACCTTCTGTTCTTCCTTTACTTTCACTAAAGTAAACGACTTCTCTATTTCCTTTAACCAAACATTTGCTTCAATCGGTTCTAAGGAACCCTTAAATTCCGGTGGGTTTACTGCCTGAAAAGTTTTGAAAGTTACCTGGGGATTGGTCTGTCTTTGTTGTTGTTGTGCCAGGTGAACTGTTTGTTGGGCCAAGATTTGGAGAATCTGGACTATTGCTGGGTCTATGGGTCCTGGGTTCACGTTCTGGTTTGTATCATCTTGGTTGTTATTGTTATTGGTTTCTTCATTTTGGGTGTTGGTGCGGGTATTTCTTCCGGGAGGCATTTTCTGTAAAGAATCAAACAACTTATTTAGCTTTTAAATCAAATTCTTTACATAAAAGAAAAGTTTTGTAAAACAGAAATATCTCTTTTTGAAAATAGTTGTAACAGTTGAACTAAGTAAATTGCATGCTTCTTTACAGAATAGAAACAGTTAAGGGAACTGTGTACATGGTATCACAGGGGTATAACTGGTGCAATAAATAAGGTAAAGTAAAACAGGTGCAGTAAAATAAATGACAATGCTGGAAAAGAAAAGGTACTGATATATATATAGATCAAAAGTTTTGGGTAGTACAAGCGTAAAGACACTTCGGAAGTAAAAGCAAAAAGGGGTATAACAACCTACTCACTAGTCAGCAGATCTAGTCTATAAATACAACTCAAAAGTCTACTGATACATACTACACACTACTATACATACTACACAACCATAACAACACTGATCAGCATCTCCATCTCTGGATCTCTGACTCAACTCCAAGGAAACTCTGGTCCTCCCAGCCTCTCAAAGTCTTCCATCACCTCACTAGCCCATCCCATAAGTGCATCAGGGCCTCGGCCAGGTAGTGTAGCTCCATGTAGCCTAGCCTCAAGAATCCTGCGTGTCACATGGATCTCCTCTCGAAGCTCCCTCACACCACGATCAACATCTGTAGTCCTGATGATATGTTGTAGCTCTCGGATCTGGGCCAACAAGGAATCACGCTCCAATATAAGAGCCTCATACCGGTAATAAGGAACTGAGTGCAATGTAGACTGGAATGGGGCACCTGCAACTCAATGCCCAGTGGACTCTGAATCAGCTGGTGGGGGTCCTCTGATAGGTGGCCTCATGCCTGGGGGTGGAATAGCCTGCAGTGGTACGGGCTGTAACACAGGTGGAGGTAGAATAGCCACCACTGGTGGAACAACAGGACGTGGATCTGAAGATGGTACTCCAACTGAGGGCTCTGAGTGATCAGCTGATACGGGGATGAAAGAGTCGGCCATCGCTGCTATCTGAAATCATATTGTAATATAAGAATCTTGAACCATAACGCGAATCATAATAATATCTGTTATACCATATCACTCGACCTCTCGACGTTCTATCTTTCTATTCCTTACTTCTAACCCTAACCCTCTACCCATTCCCGTCACCCTAGGCTTGTGTCAGTGACTTATAACCTGTAGCTCTGATACCAAACCTGTGGTGCCCTCCAAAGCCGGGTCAGAAGTTTGGGCTCCACACACACACACCTTATTTATAACCTGCTTATAACAATAATAAAGATAATACTAATGTGCAGTGACCCTACTTACCAACTACCACAGACCGCAACAGGTTAAAGTATGCACACAAGCCAAACACACACTTACTTATATTACAAACCGTTCAAATCCCAACTATTCAAACTCAGAACTGAGTATTATACATTATTACAAAATTTTACAAACTTAAATTACTCCAAAAGGTGCCTACTAGCTTAACTCGATCA
Organism: Apium graveolens; assembly: GCF_009905375.1. Lineage (NCBI taxonomy): Eukaryota > Viridiplantae > Streptophyta > Magnoliopsida > Apiales > Apiaceae > Apium > Apium graveolens. The sequence goes on from NC_133648.1 coordinate 38,841,298, forward strand.
ACCTGAACCCCTAGCTCTCGCGCTGAACTGGGGATCCTCGTTACCAACTGGTTCCTTCTTAACTGGAAAAGAACATAAACAATATCGCACAAATGAGCTAACTAGCTCAGCAACTCACAATGACAAAACTGAGAATAATGATCATCAAATGAAAAGGGTTATGATATCAAGTGAACAATGAATTATGATTTAGAATTGGCTATTATATTTTCATTTTAAAAACCAAGATTAGGTTGCTGATCAGTCACGTACTAACCCCGAGCAAAGCACACAGCACTGCTCTAACTACTGGATCCAAGGCACACATTGGCCTAACTTGACCATTTATATGGTCTGACCACGAATCTGGTCCACAATTTTATAAAAACAATCCAATTCCAACAGAATAACAGAATAAATAATGTAAAGCAATAAACAGAATAAAAAACAACACTGGATGTTTGATAATGAAATGGTTTCAATCATCATAAGGATCAATATGGCATTTTCAAAGCTTGGCTGTTAGGTAATAAAAGAATTGCATAACAAAGGAATCAACATTTCAAGGTTTCAAGGATTTGGTCTTTCAAAGCATAAGATACAATGGTTTGAGTATGTAAGTAATTCAATTCAGTGTTTTGTATTTAGTTTGTATGTATTTGTGGAGTAGTATCGTATATTTGAGGTTCGTATTTGGGTATACAATAATCAATGGTTTAGAAAGAATTAGGTTTACGGCTCAAGATCAATATCTGGAATTAGGGTTTAGGGCTCAGTGTTTCAGGGCACTTACAATATAAAACAGGATTATCAATCAACTACAGTATATCTCGAGAAAGTTCAGAACACTTTCCTGGTACTAGCTTGCTATACTGCACTAACTTCCAATCACAACCGTCTACTCCTCGACTATCTGTTTCCCTTCCCTACGCCTTGCCTCTTCTGCTCATATATCATAAGCATCTATCAATACTCTGCTTATACGATTCTATTCGACATACACTTCTATCTACCCTTCGTTTGACCCAAATCCGATTAACGGGTTGAAAGTTACGCTATAACCAAGTAAACACAGAACATATAGACCGACAGTTAACCAAAAAGTCACATATAGCACATAACACGTCAAACAATCAATGATATATCATTTATAAAGAAGTCTCGGGTCATAAACAGTCTTTCGGGTATTGAAGATGATTTATAAAACATTTTTCGGAATTAAAACGGGTCGTCGGATTAATTTCAGAGTAATAAACAAGGTTCGGTTGGCCAAATCTGGCTTCAAAACAATTTTCTGATAATTATCGAGCCTTGAAAATAATTTAAAATAATATTTTAAAGCTCAAAACTAATTTTCGGAATTTTTAAATCATTTTTAAATAATTAGATCTAATTAAATAATTAATTAAAATCAATTAATAATTAATTAAATCAATTAATCAATTAATTTTCGAATTAATTCACCAATTAATCAATTAAATATTAACTGGAATTAATTAACTAATTAATTCAGATTTATTTTTGAATTAAAAATAATTTTTGGAATTAAAATAATAATTTTTGGAATTTTCAGAAATTAAAAACGGATTTTTATAATTAAAATAAATAGAAAATATGATTTTTAAATAATTTTAAAACAGGAATCAAAAATATGCAAATTCTGGAAAGTTCAGGGACTGAACTTCACCATCTTCAAAAGTACAGGGATTAAACTGTAATTTTGCAGTTTAGTCGTCGGAAAATTACGGGGATGGCCGGAGAACATGATTCCGGCATCCTCACCCTACCATCTACTCCAGATTTAATCTACACAACACCAGGAACACAACCATGCAATCAAATCACATCAATAACCCCTGACCTGGCCGGAAAATGGCCAAGAACATCACCGGTTTCCGGTGAACCGACGAAAACTTCAAAACACAACTCCCTTCGATTCACTAATCCTCTGTTAACGAGCTATATTACAATTGATTGCAAATTTCATAAGGAACATAACCCACTATAATACAACAGCTAATAACCCCTAAATCAAAAAGCCCCAAATTCAATTGAAAACATTCATACGGGTTATAAACCCTAATTTTAAAATTCGAAGATTAAACTCAATTTTGAACATGTTATTGAACTCCAAATCGGTCATATGACATATGAAAATCATCAGGAAAACAAGCTCTACAACATGCAATCATCAAATCATTCAAACAATCATCCGAACAAAAATTCATATTTTTAATAAAAATAATTCAAAAATAAATAAATTTCCAGAAAATAAACCTTTGATTCTGCAGTTCTGGAACTTGTATAATCTGATAGTACTCTTCAAAACCTCTGTTTTGGTTACTAGAGCTTCCCGAGCAGATTTCAATAACACCTCCAAATAGTAGTTTGATTCTCAAAAAGGTTTATGAATATAGGTATTTTCTCTTGAAAATTATATAATTACTGTCTGCAAATGATTTTTGATACGGAATAAGATACGGTAAAGGCTATTTATAATTACGAAAAATTAGTATCCCGTTGGATCATTCCAGATATAAAATGGTACTTTTATTTATAAAAACTGATCCAAACGGTATCGGTTTTCGGGATAATTATCCAAATCAGTACAATTTGTACTGCGGTCTTGGTCTCAGCGCCTGGTTACACGTATTACGAGGTGATAATTGTGATAGTTTAATAATAAGATCCCGTTTATCAAAAATACGAGTTTTATTGATTTACCGAAACAAATAATGTATCGAAAATGTTGCGCCGGAACCCGCGCTGGACAAACCGTACGCCGGATCGAAAAAGTCGAAACATGGAAAATGCTCGGAATATTGCAATTAGGTTAGGAAGGAGTTCTCGGAAGAGTTTCGGGTTATAAAAATGTAAAAACGGATGACGTCGATTGGTTCCCGATTTTATAAAATAGTTTTTAAATACTCGGAAAAAGATTTTATAAAATCCATGTATTTCTTATAAAATCATAAATCATCATAAAAATAAATAGGAAGATCTGAAAATTATCTATATTTTATTTTGGACATATGAAAATTAAAATACTCGATGAATATTATTTTTAAACATCCAACACATTTAACACTTAACAAATAATTCATAGAATAGATACTGAACATATATAATAATTATTTATCAGCAAAAATAATTACACGATATATCCCGGATATTACAACTCAGATTTATCTGATGAGTCTAACGAGGATGGGGATTTGCGAACTCCCATTTCACCACCTATGACCTCCTTAGGGATGGCTTAGATGATTTTCCTTGCAGGTACAGCTGGATTTTGGAGCTATGAGAGGAGTGATACACTTGTGAGAATGAGTGTAAACACGAGTGGAGAGAAGAGTGAAACATATATGAGGTACACGAAACAGAATCACACACTCACAGTGAGGAAGAAAGAGAAATACCATATCCCATTCCCTATCCCTTAACATAGTTCTTTATACTTCGGGTCTCAAATCTGTTTATGATTGGATCCTAACTCTTAGGGACCTAACATTTACATATTGGATTAGAATACTTCGAGACCTAACAAGTTGGGAATATTGGTTAACAGGATGATCAACGGTGAAGTGTTTCTTGTAACATTTAAAGGGACATGGTTGATCAGACTATGACTTGTTATTTATTTTCCAATAAAGTAAAATATGAGAAATCCTTCAGACAATGGCACACATTCCTTCTCTAAGAGGGAGATAAAAGCTTAAGTAATAGTTTGGAGTATTCCTTAACCAATGGGGAGAAATAGCAGGCAGGAGGAAAAAGGTAAAGCATATAACCACAACACCATTGTTATTTGTAACTACGGATCCTATTATACGGGAGAGGTGGTAAACATGAAGGTGATTTCCTAGTGATAAGAAGAAGTGGTTTGGTTCATCACTATTCTTTATAAGGGGAGAAGCTGTTTTCCAAAAGGGGAGTACCATTGGTTTTTATCTGTGGATCCTATTATACGGGAGAGGTGGTAAACGAAGGTGATCTCCTTTAAGAAGTTGATTCTCATGGGGGGAGAAGCAAGAGAGATATGTGCTTCTCAACAAGAAATGTGGTTATACAAAGGAAGCTGCTGATGATTACTTCAAGACTGAGAAGTGTTCTCTGGCATAGATTTGAAGAACCAAGGAAATAAAGATGAGACTACTTGAAGATCAATTCGGTGCTAGAGGGACAAGCATTATTCATTTCAGTTACTCAAGAAATCTGGAAATGCAGTATTTGATCCAGAAAACCAGTAGCATTATTTACAAGTCCTGGTACTTTACTTTTTCTAGTTGTTAGTTGAGTTATCCTCTCTATTTAATTTGTTTGTTAGGTTTAACAATCAAATAGGGGGAGATTGTTGGTAAGACTGCGTAGCTATATGAACAGTTAAGTGATAACTCAATACTAGAACATGACAGGTGAATAATACTACGACTACACAAGAAATCAGAAGAAATGAAGACAAGGCAAATACAAAGAATCATAAGATTAAAAGAAGGCTGGAAGTCTGTTTACAGGGTCACTGAAAGAAGCTCATTAATATGTTCATGCCTCAGTGAAGAATAAAGATTAAAGACTTTCAGGTTTCAGAATTGTTGAAGATTCAGTGTATAAGTGCTACCAGAAGATTTCAGTGTATTGGCATTGATTGAAGATAGACAGTGTTCAAAGCATAGGAATCTAAAGAATTGAAGACATGGTATAGACAGATGTTAAAGAAGACAACTGCAGTCTTGAAGTTATTCTCACTGACAGGAGTTCATTTATATGTTCAAGCGTTAGTGAAGAACAGTGAATGAAGTATTCAAGATTGTAGTAGTTATGAAGACATTGTCTAAAGTACCAGAAATGATTCCAGTGAAAGTACATGTGTTTATTGACAGTCAGTGTTCGAAGCGATAAAGTTTTTGCAAGCTTAACAATTTAATCAAGGCTATAATACGAACACCTGACCAGTTGCACTAGGCGTCAACAGCTTGTGAAAGGAATCTGGGTATTATTTATAGAAGAATTGTTAAGTTGAGGAACGTACTTGGATTGAACGTTTATCTGTTAAAGTACGACAAGAGGTGAGCGGGGTATACAGCTAAACTGCTAGAGGGACTGGCGAAGCTCAAAGTTTAATTGTTAAATTAAATAAATTTATTTAATGGACTTAAATATATTTAATTTGATAACCTTAAATGATTTATTTTTTAAACTTTAAATAAGTTTATTTTATAAATCTAAATTAGTTTATTTATATAAGTTATATTTAAGTTTATTTTATAAATTAATTTAATTACAATTTAAATTTAAAACAAAAACAAAAACAAAAACAAAAAAAGAGAAAAACAAAAAAACAAAAAAAAGAGTAAAAGAAAATACAAAAAGAAAAGAAAAAGAAAATAGAAAAAGGAAAAACAAAAAAACAAAACTAAACTAAAAAAGGAAAAAGAAAAGGAAAATCAAAAACAAAAAAGAAACAAAGGAAACAACCATGCAACCATTTACATGGTCGCATGTTGAGAAAACTAATAAACCAGTTGGTTTTCATTTGTAAGTCGCAGGTTGGCTTTTGAATAAAAAAACCGAGGTAGCCTCCATTAGTCACAGGTTGTTATAATTTTGTTAGTCGCAGGTTATATAAGCTAGTCGCCAGTTGATTTTGTTAGTCACAGGTTATAGGAATATTCCCTGATCTCAGCTCTCTCAGCCGCACGTTATTGATAAAAAGTCTACACAAGCAGCATATCAGATTCAGCAATTAGAACTGTTCTGTTCATCTTCTTCTCTCCCAAAAGAGCTAAAGATTGCAGCAAAGAATTTATAGAGAAGCTCAAGCTTTTTGTTTATCCATTTAACTTCTCACCGGAGTAATGTTATAATGCCCGGTTTGACTCTTGTATATTTTTAGGGGCATTATAAACGTTACCCGGTAATTAAATTCTAGTACAAACAAAAACTAGATCATTGTATAGGATTTTATTTGTAAATCTGTGTAGAAGCTAGGAACCTTGTTGTTCTTATATTGTAGCCGGTTAATTTATTTACCGGAGTGTAGCAACACCCCTCGAGGATTTATATATGAATATATATTTCCCCGAATTTCTTGTGTTCCTCATTTTATTGTTCGAAACATTATTCCACTCAAGAACACGAAACCACTAACCGAGCACTAAATTTTCTATCCGCAAAAGATTCGAAAGAATTTTTTAATTTAGTGATTATCGTATTCAACCCCCCTTCTAAGATAATTCGGGACCTAAAATTTTTGATACCTAAGTGTGTGGTGATTGTATGATATCCTAGTATTGGTTGTGCGTATTCGTCTTATGTGCGTCGCGAACATATAAGATAGTTTGTTAATCTCTATTGAAGCGACAGTGAATATAAAGATTTAGAACTTGTCATGCTAGCATAGGTTCATGTATTTATTATGCATGATTCATAGGTAATTTTAACCATCTTACTTGCCCTATTTAATCACGATAGATAACCTATTCATTAAACCTTTATGTAGTCAAATTCTATAGATATATAGGGTATCAACAAATTGGTGTCTATTCAGCTTCTATCTCTTTTGTGGATATCTGATAGTAGGGTATTCGTACAACAAAAGTTGGCGTTTACTAGTTTCGTGTTATATGATTAGTTGTCATCACCATTGCATGCTAAGGTTAAGAACAATGATTTTGAATGAAGTAGTAATGAAGTTAGAATCCCATGTTTTTCTCATATAGTTAATTAAATCACTTTTATTCTTAGTTAATTGCATGTTAGTTCAATCTTAGTTATAAACATCTCAACTTGTTATTGTCTTAGCATTGAGCGATAGCCATACCATTGTTGCATAGGTACATAATCTTAAGTTAACTAAAAAGAGTCTTCGTGGGTACGAATCTGATTTATATCTTATACTACTTGTGAATGCGTATACTTGCGTGTAATTTTAGCATGTGTTTTCGCCCTAACACATTCTCAATTTGGGGAAATTTTTCCCTTCTACCCTACACTAGAAGCTTCCACCTTCCTTAGAACCAAGTCACCTTATTTGAAGAACCTTTATTTCACCCTTAAGTTGTAGTAAAAAGAAGCTTTCTGATATTCCACTATCTTTGCATGCACCTCATCTCGTACGTCATCAATCAGATCTAAGAATAACCTTTGCCCCTCCTCATTTTCTTCAGCATTGTATGCTTGGATTCTGGGAGACGAGTGCGATATTTCCACAGGAACGACTGCCTCCGCCCCATATGCTAACATGAAGGGTGTTGCCCCGGTAGTGACCTTATAAGTAGTCTTGTAAGCTCAAAGTATTGGAAGTATTTCATCCACCCAATTATTTCTGGATTTTTCAATCCTCTTCTTCAGTCCATCTAGAATAATGTGATTCTCCACTTCCGCTTGTCCATTAGCTTGTGGATGAGCCACGGAGGTGAACTTCAACTCAATCTCATTCTCCTCACAGTATTTCCTGAACTCTTCGTTATTGTATTGTGTTCCATAATCGGTGACTAGAATAAGAGGGATTTCGTATCTGTACATGATGTTTTCCCACAAGAATGCGCGACTTGCTTGGTTGTGATCTTAGCTAAAGGTTTAGCTTCAATCCACTTGGTAAAATAGTCCATAGCTACAATCAGAAACTTCCTTTGTGATGTGGCCATGGGAAAAGGCCCAAGTATATCCATTCCCCACATAGCAAAGGGGATATGAGAGTTGATGGAAGTTAGCATCTCTGGGGTTTGTCGGATGACAGATGTGTGCTTCTTAAAATGATCACACTTCTTCACATAATCTTTAGCATCAGCCATCATCTATGGCCAGTAAAAGCCTAAACGAGTAATTTTTATGTGCTAAGGCTCTGCCCCCCAAGTGTTGGCCATAAATACCTTCATGCACTTCTTCCAAGACAAGCTGAGCCTCATCCGGCCTCAAACACCTCAAGTAAGGAATTACGAAAGACCTTTTGTAAAGAATCTCATTGATCAGGGAATATTTTAAGGCCCTTACAGACAACTTTCTTGATTCCATGACATCACTAGGAAGCCATCTGGTTTGTAAATGAGCCTTAATGGGATCTATCCATGAACCTCCAAGCCCTATAAGGGCAACCAACTTGACATCTATGCTGCGTGTTTTCAAAACATGAAAATATACGCTCTCAGAACTTCTTCTACTTCTGACGAAGCAAACTTGGAAAATGCATCAACCTTAGCATTTTCTTCCCTTGGAATGTGTTCAACATGGCATTCATTGAACTGAGTCATCACGTCCCTCACTAGGCGTACATACTTTGCCATGGTTTCATCCCTTGCTTCAAACTCTCCCATAACCTGGGTTACCTGTTTCGAGTCCCCATAAACTTTCAAGTTTTTAACTCTCAACGTCCCTGTTAGGCCAAGGCCAGCTATCAGATCTTCATACTCAGCTTTATTATTTGTAGTTGGAAAATCTAACTTCATAGTGTATTTAATACAGAATCCATCGGGGCTTTTTAAAACTAGCCTTGCTCCACTCAAATTTTTTTTAGGCTACATCAAAATGGAGAATCCAGAATTCCTTGTCCTTGTTTTGTCCTCCTTCATTCTCCCTTTTTCCCTCAGTATCCTGAGGTATAGTATCTTTCTGCCCCCCGACTTCTTGGTTGGGGATGGTATATTTAACCACGAAGTCAGCCAAGGCCCGGGTTCTTATAGTCGTTCGTGGCTTATATTTTATATCGAATTCCCCCAAATTTATGGCCCATTTAATCATCCTCCCACTGGATTTAGGACTGTGAATAACATTTCTCAAAGGCTGACTTGTTATTACCTCGATCTTATGAGCTTGAAAGTAAGGACGCAATTTTCTTGAGGCCATCACCAAGGCCAAAGCAAACTTTTCTAGTCGAATAATTCAATTCATCCCCATGCAGAATCTTACTGACATAATATATGGCTTTCTAGATTTTAAGTTCCTCCTTAACCAATACGGCGCTCAACGCATTTTCTGAAACTGCCAAATATAAGTACAAAGTTTCATTCAGGTTTGGTTTGGCAAACAACGGGGCTTAAACCATGTATTTCTTCAATCCTTCGAATGCCTTTTGACTTTCCTCGGTCCATATGAAATCTTTTACTTTCTTCAAGGATTTGAAGAATGGCAAGCACTTGTCTCCAGATTTGGAGATAAACCGACCTAAGGAAGTAACCCTTCCAGTGAGTTTTTGAACATCTTTGATAGTCCGCGGAGGCTCCATGTCCACAATGGCCTTTATCTTATCAGGATTTGCTTCAATTCCTCTCTTGGAGACCATCAATCCCAAAAACTTTCCAGATCCTACTCCGAAAGCACACTTTACAGGATTTAACATCATTTTTTGGTATCTCAAGACCTCAAAAGCTTCCCTCAAATGGGTTATATGGTCTGTCTTCACAAGACTCTTGACTAACATGTCATCTACATATACTTCCATCGTTTTACCAATAAGATCCTTAAAAATCTTATTTACCAACCTTTGATTGGTAGCTCCTACATTCTTGAGACCAAACGTCATAACAAGATAACAAAAAACACCAAAGTCAGTGATGAATGATACCTTGGGGATGTCATCCTTATATATCTTGATCTGATTGTATCCATTGAATCCATCCACAAAAATCAGCATCTCGTGACCAGCGGTCGTATCTATCAATGTATCTATCCTTGGCAATGGGAAACAATCCTGCGGAATGCATCATTTAGATCAGTGAAATCCACACACATTTTCCATTTTCCATTAGCCTTCTTTACCATTACAGGGTTTGCTAACCATTCTGGAAATTGTATCTCTTCAATAAAACCAGCCTCTAAGAGCTTCTCCACTTCTTGCTTGATGGCTTCCTGCCTTTCAGGGGAAAAACTCATTTTCTTTTGCTTCACAATCTTTCGATTTGGATCCACGTTCAACTTGTGGGTGATCAACTCTGAATCTATGCCAGGCATATCAGCTGCCGACCATGCAAACACATCACTATTCTCTTGTAAAAAACTCACCAACTTTCCTCTAAGGGCTCCTCTAGTGATGCTCCAATGAAAGTCACTTTCTTAGGATCCTCAGGAGCCAAAGGGATCGGAATCAGGTCTTCTGCTGGCATTCCTTTTTTCTCGTTATTCTCATGAATATCCAGGTCTTCAATAAGTAAAACCTGCCCCCAACTCCATCTGCCCTAAGGGAGGCTACATAACAACTACTTGCCATCTTTTGATCTCCTTTCTCTTCCCCATCCCGTTCCGGGTGGGAAACTTCATCACTGAATGGTAAGAAGAGGTGACTGTCTGAAAGCATGTATTCCCGTTCTTCCCATGATTGCATTATAAGATGAACCAGCCTTTACCACCACAAAGTTCAACATATGTGTTGCTTGCCTTGGTTCCTGACCCAAAGTCAAAGGCAACATAATTATTCCTTCCACGGGGCATTCTACTCCAGCGAAAGCATATATCGGCATATCAGTTGGGGTTAATTGAGAATCATTGTAACCCATCCTTTTGAAGGTATCATAGAGTAAGATGTCTACCGATGCTCCATTGTTTACAAGGACTCTTTTCACCAGACTGTTCCCTATTATGGGTGTTATGACTAGGGATCATCATGGGGAAACTTGACCCTTTCCAAGTCGAAATCATCAAACACCATTGCTACTCTTGTCCTAGATCTTTTTGGAGCTTCCCCCGCTATATGCATGACTTCTCTAGTATAAGCTTTCCTTTAGTTCTTAGACAACCCAGCAGCAGTTGGTCCTCCAAAGATTGTATTTATCACTGTCCCTCGGGCTGAGGGTTTCACCCCTGATCTTCTTGATCTCTCATACGATCATCAAAGTTCCTTCTTCCGCTATTGTGTTTCTCTCCATCCCCAGTATACTTACTCAATCTCCCTTTTCGGATTAGGAATTCGATTTCATCCTTCAATTGTCGGCACTCATCGATGTCATGACTAGGTCCTTGTGGAATCTACAATATTTGCTTTTATTTAACTTTGTGGGATCAGCCTTAAGGGGTTTAGGCCAACGAACATCCCTATATTTCTCAATTTCCATTAAAATCTGGCTTCTAGGGGCATTCATCCTAAGCATACTCGGTAAATTTTTGTTCAGGTCCTCCCTTCTTCGGGGTTGAGTCATCGTCTTTCTCAATTCTAGGATACTTGTCCTTGGCATTGTATCCAAGATCAGTCAATCACTTCTTTCCACCAGTGGGCTCATTATTTACCACCGTCTTCTTCATACTTTCCTCCATCTTGATATACTTATCGGCCCTATCTTGGAGTTGTAACATGCTTTTAGGGGGGCGCTTGGCTAAGGACATCTTGAAGAATTTATCTCTAGTTCCCTACTGTAGTGTTATCATAGCTACCTTATCGTCGAGATCTGGGACCTTCAAGGCTTCCTTTGTGAAACGGTTCAGATAGTATTTCAAGGATTCCTTTGCTTCTTGCACAATGCTCATGAGAAATGCTGAACTTTTCTCATGTACTCTTCTACTAATAAATTTCTTGATGAAAGCTTGACTCAAATCCTTAAAAGACCCAATCGAGTTTGGGGGCAAACGGTTGTACCACTTTTGAGCCATACCTGAAAGGGTTTGGGGAAAAACTCGACACTTAATAGCATCATTCACAGGCTGTAGCAACAGGGCGTTAGGAAACATCCTGACATGATTTGCTGGGTCGCCAGTACCATCATAGGCTTTGATGGTGGGCATCTTAAACTTCCTTGAGATGTGAGCATTCATTATCTCTTCAGTGAACAATGGAGTTGGATCGTCGGGATCTCCTAGGGGCATTAGATAACTTGGATCAGCCCTTGGGGAAACAACCCTTCTTGGTATTAGACCATCCAGGTCTATAATTGGAGGAAGATCCCTCCGCCTTGGAACAAGCGGAAGCCTTGGGGTCAGGTGCATCTTCAGGTCACGCTTCAGCCTTTAGATCTCAGCTTCATGAGCCCTTATCCTCTCCTGGACATCTTGGGGTTTCGTCCCTCGAGTGCTCCTGGGGCGCTGGTTAGCATCAGGCATCGGTTCTTTACCAGCATGCCTCCTTCTCGAAGCAACATCATCATCTGACGATTCGAAGTCTCTTTCAGTATAATGTCCAAAGAATTCTTGATCCTCTGGAATAGGAACCGAACAACGTATGTATTGGGGCGTCCGCCCTTGTGCCTCACTCCGATTGGAGTGTCCACTTCCTCCAACTTTGGGGTATATGGGCATCCCATAAGGGGGGTTTGTGGTCACGATTCTTGAATACTCATACCCAACGGGTTGAGGGTTCAAAGGTGCATATCACTGCTGGAATTGGGGATTCGTCCCTTGAGGAGCCGGGGGATTTGTCCCTTGAGGCTGTGCATCGGTTGCTCCCAGCAGATTTCCTCCTTGGGTGGAGGCGTAGGTTGAATGCGTGGGTATCTCCACCATTGATGAAATTGCTTGGGTCATCCCGGCTGGTGTTCCTTTAGGAGCGTTGTTTGTGCTCCGTATGTTCACCATGGTTGTTGTTATGCTTTCCCACAGACGGCGCCAAATGTTATGGATAAAATATTATGGTGTATTTATTGTTAGGGTTCATGAGCTTCGAGGCTCGATTTGACTGCTCTCGTGACTCAATATGCCTTCACAAGATGTCTACGTACCTTGCTATTTGCTAAGGATCAAGTCAAAAATGTAGTTCTGATTTGTGGGGTGAGACCCCTTATATAGGCATGGGATGCCTTTAAATTGGATTAGGGTTAGGAGACTTGGTGGACAAGTCTCAGATTTAGAGTGGACTTTGGAGTCCTATAATGCAGGAAATTAATTACTTATTCTATGGGATTTCTTGGAGGTCAATATCCAAAGAATTATATCCCTATTTGGATTTCATTTATCAGTTATTTTTACCCATATTAATTAATTACGAAATTAATTATTATTCAAGATTTTGGGCCATTTATAATGGGCTTTATAGATGGCCCAAATCGGGTATAATTAATGCGATATTATATATATAATCAGGGTTTATTTTACTCCCTATCACCATCATTTCACAATTCCCGATCTCTACCCGAAACCTGTACTCTAGTTATCCACTTCCCTCCCCCTCTAATCATATCACACCTTACTGTATTATTTATCACTATTTAATATGATTCTATACTAGCACTCGATTTTATGATGTTATTGTCGTCTTATTTTTATCAAGTTAACTACAACTCCATTTTCAGATCTCATACGAAAAGTAGAGTATGATGGAGATGATATAAGGAAAATAAAATGATTTTAAAATAATCAAAATATAATATATAAGAAGTGTCGTTGGATATAAGTAAATAGCATGTGCACTTTAGTCAATATTTTGTACAAAACACCTTTTTTTATAAACCAATCACCTCTTTATTTAAGTAAACATTACATACAAAACACCTTCTTTTATAACCAGTCACCTTTTATTTAATGTAAATCACTATATTGTGATTTATTTAAAAAAATTGGCAATATTAATTTAAAACTAGGTGATTTATAGTAAATAATGGTCGTAAAGTTAGTAATTTCTATTTTGGTAATTTCACTTTTAAATTTAATAATTCTCCTTGTGAAATGGTGACATGGTAGTAGCGTGATTGCACTAATGGTGTTTTAACTATGAGTATATTTTTTAAATATGTACGAATCGATAATCTTTTTTCGAAAATTAGGTGATTTGTGTTAAATTCTGAGTGACTAGTTTGAAAAATTTTAGTGATTTTTATCGAAATTCGGTGCTTCGTGATTAGTGTTTAGTACTTTAAGTTTAAATATGGTAATTTCATATGTGACGATAGTGATAATATGGTGGTGTTTTTAATTTGTGATGAATATGATATTAATTACAAGTAATTGTAGTAGTAATGCTAGTGGAACGATGGTTCCTGTGATGGTGTCAAGTGTGGGATGATGTAATAATGATGGTGTGATGTTGAGGGTATGGTAATGATAGATGTGGAGGATGAGTATCACTGGTGATGATGTAAAGTTATTGATATTTATGTATTTAAAATTTCAGTTATGTGTTTTTCTAATGGGCTTACTTTAGGCCCATACTGCATTCTAATTATAATATGAGTCTCATTAGATAGCCCCATATATATATTTATTATGTTAACATGAACAAAATGAAATATTTTAATTAGCAAACGAATATGAAACATTAATTGCATTCATTTTGTCAAGAGTTAGTTTCACTTAAATATGTATAATTTTCTAAATTAGATGAAATTATAAATAATTTTTAATGTGAATATCAAAAAGCTGATATTATTTTTCCAAATAAATTACAAGAATATTATTAAGTTACATTGTATATTCTTAATTAAGAAAACATGTACTTAAAAATAATTTTGACTTCGACCAATCGATTACTGGCCAATATGTTCATTGTATATGTTTCTTAATAAAAACAGGCATAACATTTTGTGTATGAGACAGTTGAAAGCGTGTTTATAATTTTTTATACATTACAAAATAAATATGAGCGAATTCGACGAAAGTTTCATCAATCTTAAATTTAGGGGGATCTAGATAAATTTGAATACTAAGTTAGATTTAATGTTAACATAAATTTTTAGACCATCTCTAAGAATTTTTGTTAGGTGAAAATGCTCTAAGTCGGAATCAGGATTTGCTAGGAATCAGGATATGCCACCAGTCAGGATTTGCATGGCATCAGGATGTGGCATCGGGATGAAGACAGTCATCAGGATATGATTGGCCGTCAGGATTACAGAATAAATCAGGATCTACTGATTTGTACAGTCCCGGTGATTGAGGAGTAGTTTGGTTGTCGGTTCCTGATTTGCAGAAACGTGGATGTTAATTGAGATATGTATAGATATATTATTGACATATCTTGTAATTGATAGAGCATCAGTGTATTATATAAACACAGAATAGGTTATCATTGTTAATAAGCTTTTACACGAGAATCATTGTAACCTAACAGCTCTCAAGAACATTAGAATTTCTTGAGAGAGTTTTGTAATAGTTTATATCAGAATTAATAAACTCTTATTGATCTTACATCCTGATTTTGATTTATTGACATAATTGTATCCAACCCCCTTAAACAATTATATCTTTACTGGGTAAAGTGGTATAAGAGCGGTCTGATTTAATTTTAATTATAAAAGATCAAATATTTTAGGAAGTAAGTATGAAAGCATGAAGATTACAATTATGAGAAAGGTTGACTATTCAATATGGAAAGTGAAAATGCTGATGTTTCTTAATTCTATTGATGATGGTTATATCAACATAATCAATGATGGACCACCCTATTCTGAGAAGTTTGTTCCAATGACACCAACTATTTCTAAACACTATAAAAGAAAAGAAAAATCAGAATGGTCAGATGTTGAAAAAACTGTAATGCTTAAAGATGCCAAGGTCAGGAACATTCTTCGTAATAGTTTGGACAATGTTATGTCAAATAGGGTGATTACTTGCGAAACTGCCAAAGCTATATTGGATGCACTAAAAACTCAATATCAATGAACCTTAGCAATCAAGAATAATAGAAAAGCTATTCTCATTCAAGAGTATGAACATTTTGAAGCAAATTCTGATGAAATTATTACTGACACTTATGACAGATTCCTGACACTGTTGAATGATCTGTATTAGGTAATGAATTACACACGGGGGGTGAATGTGTTTTTGTGTTTTTCTGATTTTCTTGATTTGTTTATGGTGGTGAACAAAGTAAATTAAACCTTGTAATGAAATATGTTAATACTGAAATTAAACATATAACAATAATGAACACGGATCTTTCAAAAATCACTTAATTTTATATTAAAATTAAAAATGTCATGCTACAAAATTTCTAGGCTCTTTGTTGATAAAAAGCTTAGCTTCTTCCTTGAGAGAATACAAGATTTTCTGATCTAAATTTTTACTCCTAAAACAAGGCATCCAGTGTTTACTTTATGTAACAGTAAACACTGGTTTTTACACAGCATGCAATAGCATGTACTAAACCCTATTTTTGGATAACCAAATCTTTATATTTCTGGCTTAGTGTATCTTTGCTAATCTTGCCTGCTTGTGACTTTACTTTTCCAGTTAATCTTGGCCTTTGATCATGTACTCTTCAAGCTGCTTTTTATAGACTTGTCAATCCAACTGATTGGATTGTTTGTTGATTGATAATCTTGGATATTAAGCTGGTATGCACTTTGTACTTTGAGTTTTAGCTCGAGATCTCTAGTTTGGTATATAGAGAACTTGACATCTAGATAAGTATATTGGTTTGTCGAGATCTCTCATTACTCTACAATTGTTTTGACTTATCGACTTCTCTGAGTTCTCTATAAGAGAAGTTGGCTTGTCGAGATCTCTAAATTTCTGTATGTAGAACTGACTTATCGATATCTCCAATCTTCATGTCTTCAATTTGGCTTGCCAATATCTCTGAGCTCTCTGGTGTAGAAATGACTTGTCGATATCTCAGAGATCTCTAGTGATATTTGACTTATCGCTATCTCTGAGATCTCTAGTGATAATTTGAATTGTCGATATCTCCAATCTCCATGTCTTCATTTGGCTTGTCGATATCTCTGAGACTTCTCTATAAGCTTTTCTTGACTTCTCGATAAGTCATTCTGGAGTTCTCGAATGACTTCTCTATTACACTTAATTTGTGACTTGTAGACTTCTTGACTTATAATGTTTTTCACTAAACAGATTTATTCAACTCCAAGCTTCTTCATACTTTCTCTGAGACATGATCTTCATGATCTTCTTCCAGAGCTTATTCTTAGGCTTGAGACTGTTTACAAAAAAATACTCCAGTCTAGTCTATTTACATTTTTACATAATTAAATGTTACAATACAAAATGCAAACTTAGATTTCAATACAACTTACTTAGGGTTGTCAATTTGACTTAGTCTTGTTAGTGTACAGGCATGTCTTGCACAACAATCTCCCCGAATTTGTGAGAAGATTGCTTATCACAAATTCATGCCTATTAACAAGACTAACCCCAAGCTAAAATGGAAAATTAGACTAATACATCAAAATTGATACAAAAACAACATTTATACATTTAGGTGATTTCATGAGTTAAACAAACACATATGTCAGACAAACATTGTATCTCCTGTTTCTTCTCTAATGAGGTCCTTTAAATATACAACAATTTCAAGAATTTCAAGTTCCTCTACTATTGGTGTCCCTCTTAGAGCTTCCACAAGTTTGAGTCTGTTAGCCTTTGGATAATCATTCAGCAAATAAATCCTAAACTTTGAAAATGTGTCAGCTTTGACATTCAGAAATCTTCCATCCTTAGAAATTCTGCTCATCCCTTTTGCCTTGAGTTCTTCTGATCTTTTAATGTACATCTCTATTTCCTCATCATATTTCCTCTTCTTCTCCTCATATTCAGCCTTGTTTCTTGCTCTCCTTTCCTCCCTTACAATCAACCATTCAACTAAGACAGATCTTCATTCCCTGGTTGCAGTGTCCTTTTCCTTTAGTAGGCTTATCATGTGGGTGAATATGTATCCATTAAGTTGCAGCCAAGAAATGTGAAGGACCCATCTTCATAGTAGATTCTTACTTTTCTTAATGTTACAACCCAAACTCTGACTATTTCCTCAGCTAGTTGTTGAAAGTAGTCTTCATCTGAGTTGCACCAATTTAGAGGTAGAAAATCACTTTACTTAAAATAGTTCCAGATGGCCCTCTCAGTGACTTGATTTTTCTAAGGTTTCCTCCTAATAGTCTTGTAGTGAAATTTGAGTGATGGCTTTACAGAAGGTAGGTGTAATATCCGGGATATATCGTGTAATTATTTTGGTAAATAAATAAATATTATGCATGTTCAGTATGTATTCTGTGAATTATTTGTTAAGTGGTATATGTGTGTGGGTGATTAAAAATAATATAAATTGAGTATTTTAATTTTTATATGTCCAAAATAAAATATAGATAATTGTCATATCTTTCTATTTATTTTTATGTTGATTTATGATTTTATAGAAAATTTATGGATTTAATACATTATTTTTTCGAGTTTTTTTTTAAATCATTTTATATAATCGGGAACCAGCCGACTTCACCCGTTTTTACGTTTTTATAACCCGAAACTCTTCCGAGAATTCCTTCCTAACCTAATTTCAATATTCTGAGCATTTTTCATGTTTTGACTTTTTCGATCCAGCATACGGTTTGTCATGTGCGGTTCCCGGCGCAATATTTTCGATACAAAATTTGTTTTGGTAAATCAATAAAACTAGTATTTTCGATAAACGGGATCTTTTTATTAAACTATTATAAATATAACCTCGTAATACGTGTAACCAGGCGCTGAGACCAAGACCGCAGTACAAATTGTACAGATTTAGATAATTATCCTGAAACCGGTACCCTTTTGGATCTGTTTTTATAAATAAATGTACTATTTTATATCCGATATGATCCAACGGGGTACCAATATTCCGTAAATATAAATAGCCCTTACCGTATTTTATTTTGTATAGAAAATCATTTGCAGCCGGTAATTATATAATTTTACAGAGAAAACCCATAATTTCTTATAACCTTCTGAGAATCAAACTATAATTTCGAGGTGTTATTGAAATTTTCTCGGGAAGCTCTAGTAACCAAAACGAAGGATTTAAATATTACTATCAGATTCTTCAAGTTTCAGAACTGCAGAAATCAAGGTTTATTTTCTATATTTTTATTTATTTTCGAATTATTTTGATTAAAATTATGAATTTTTGTTCAGATGATTGTTTGGATGATTTGATGATTTCATGTTGTAGAGATTTTCTTCCTGATGATTTTTATATATTATATGACTGATTTGGAGTTCAATAACATATTCAAAATTGGGTTTAATTCTCGAATTTCAAAATTAGGGTTTATAACCCGTATGAATGTTCTTGATTGAAATTTAGAGGTTTCTGTTCTAGGGATTATTAGATGTTTTTGTTGATTGTATCGTGTTCCTTGTTGAATTTGCAATCGATTCATGTATAGTACATCAACTGACGATTCCTGGTTTGCTCGAATCGAAGCAAACAAAACTCGTCGGAACCGGCGAGTTTCTTGGCCATTTTCCGGCCAGTTCTGGGGTTATAAAAATGATTTGATTGTTGGGTTATATTCCTGGTGAGTAGTAGATGATATCTGGAGGTGGTGGTGGTGTGAGGATGTCGGAGACGAATTCTCCGGCGAACCCGTCATTTTCCGGCGGGCTAAACTGCAAAATTGCAGTTTAGTCCCTGAACTTTTGGGGACGATGAAGTTCAGTCCCTGAACTTTCCAGACTTTGTAGAAATTGGATTCCTGTTTTAAAATATTTAAAAATCATATTTTCTATTTATTTTAATTACAGAAATTCATTTTTAATTATTAAAAATTCTAAAATTTATTATTTTAATTCCAAAAATTATTTTTAATTCAAAAATAAATCTAAATTAATTAGTTAATTAATTTTAGTTAATAATTAATTAGTTAATTGGTCAATTAATTCAAAAATTAATTGATTAATTGATTTAATTAATTATTAATTGATTTTAAATAATTATTTAATTAGATTTAATTATTTATTTTTGATTTAAAAATTCCGAAAAATAGTTTCGAGCTTTATAATATTATTCTAAATTGTTTTCAAGGCTAGATAATTATTATAAAATTATTTTGAATCCAGATTCGGCCAACCGAACCTTGTTTATTATTTCAAAAATGGTTCAATGGCCCGTTTAAATTTCGAAAAATATTTAAAAATCCATATTAAGTATCTGAAAAGTCCTTTTAACATCAAACCTTCTTTGAAAAGTACTTTCAATCAAATATATTATGTGTTATGTGTTATATGTGCATTGATTAACGTGTTAAATGCGTATGTGTACGTTATATGACTGTTTTGATCGTATCTTTCAATCCGTAAATCGGATTTGGGTAAAACGAAGGGTAGATAGAAGCTTATATCGAGTAGAATCATATGAGTTGAGTATTGATAGATGCTTATGCTATGTAAGCATAAGAGGCAAGGCGTAGGAAAGGGAAGCAAGTAGTCAAGGAATAAGAAGTGTGGTTGAAGGCTAGTAAAGTGTAGCAAGTTAATACAAGGCAAGTGTTCTGAACTTTCTCGAGATATACTATGAATAGTTGATAGTTATATTTTATATTGCAAGTGCTTTGAAGCACTGAACCCTAAACCTTGATTTCAGTTATTGATATTTGAGCTGTAAACCTTATTCTTTCTGAACCATTGATTATTGAATACCCGAATACGAACCACAAATATACGATACTACTCCACAAATACATACAAACTAAATAATAAACACTGAACCAGGATTGCTTACATACTCAAACCATTGTACCTAATACATTGAAAGACCAAATTCTTGTAACTCTGAAACTTGATTCTTTTGTTATCCAATTCTTTCACCAGCTGATAGCCATTCCTTGTAATTTCCATATTGTTTCTTTGTGAAGATTGAAACCATCTCATGATTAGAAATCCAATGTTGTTGATGATTCTGTTTATTGCTTTACATTATTTATTATGTTATTGTGATAGAATTGGATTCTTTTATAAAATTGTGGACCAGATTCGTGGTCAGACCAGATTGGTGGTCAAGTTAGGACAATGTGTGCCTTGGATCCAGTAATTAGAGCAGAGTTGTGTGCTTTGCTCGGGGTTAGTCCGTGACCGATCAGCAGCCTAACCTTGGTTTTTTTTAAATGAAAACATAATATCCAATTCTGAATCATTATTCATTGTTGACTTGATACCTTAAATCATTTCACTTGATCATTATTTATTCTCAGTATTGTCAAGGTGACTTGCTGAGCTAGTTAGCTCATTTGTGCAATTTTGTTTATATTCTTTTTCAGTTAAGAAGGAACCAGTTGGTAGCGAGGATCCCCAATCCAGTGCGAGAGCTAGGATTCCAGGTTGATCGGAATAAGCTAGCTAACGGCTTTTAAAATAGTTTAAGTTTGTGAAGTTTGTAATAATGTTTAATATTCAGTTGTAAGTTTAAATAATTGGGATTTGGGTGTTTGTAATATAAGTGTGTGTATGTGGCTTGTGTTCATACTTTAACCTGTTGCGATCCGTGGTAGTTGGTAAGTAGGGTCACTGCATATTATTATCTTTATTATTGTTATAAGAAGGTTATAAATAAGGTGTGTGTGTGTGTGGATCCCAAACTTCTGACCCGGGTTTGGAGGGCGCCACAGTAGGTTTGTGATTTTCTTGAGAAATGTTTGGCTTGAGGTGATTGGTATTTTTAGAAAGGAGTTAGCAGTTTATTTATACAAATATTTAGGATTTGAGGTAGGAGGTGGTTCAGTGTATGAGTTTGTTGGCTTTGAAGGTTGAGCTTCATTTATTTGGATTTTTAGGGTTTGTTGGTGTGGTCCTAAATTGTCTTCTTTCTTTTTCCTCCTCCTTTCATCTCTCTTCTTGTCATCTCTTTTGTTCTCATCCTGCTTCTTATCCTTGCTACCAGTTGCTCTTGAAGACTGACTTGGATTTGAGCCAGAAGGTTTTTGTTCATCATGCTTCTGCTCATCATTATCCTTGTCTTCCTTTAAATTATAGTTTGTTGTAGGCAACATGGTCTCAACATTTTGAAGATATCTCCCCAAGATCCTGATCATTTCCTCATCTTTATATTTCTTGTTAATTTTGGTCTTTAGATCAGTTTCAAGGATCATGATCAATCTAAAGTTATTTCTTACATAATTTTTAGGAACTGTGAAGTATCTGCACTTTCTGGTTTGTTGATAAATATAGGCAATCCCCCTACTTGGATGGAGATAGGCTTTAGAAAAAGCAGCTATTTGACCATTTTTTAGTTCCTTTAGCAGTTGAGTGTCCTCTGGAATTACAGTGTGAACTTTGTCAATTATCACATCTAGCTTAGATGCTCTCGGTTTTTGAAGATTGGAGAGAGACACCTGGAGACATCTGTCCAGTCCACAGTCATTTACATTTGCAACTATTCTCTTTTCAGAAAGTTATCAACCTGGACAAGCACCACTTTAACAAAGTTTATATTGTTGGCCAAAGCTTTCTTATATGTAACATAGTTATTGTGTAGAGACACCCTCAAGACTGTCAAAAGTTCATTAAACTCATTTTCTTGACAAGGTCCTTTGCAGCTTTTAGGAGTCTTTCTTTTCCAACATCATGAGAAATTTGAGATTTTGATGAGCTTCGACCATACTCAGTTGTTGATATCAATTTTTTTGACTTGCCAGCATCCCTAGATTTTTGAATCATTGCTTTTATCTCCCCCTTAGTTTTGGTGACAGGCATGATTAGGGGAGTTGGCAATTCTGGCCTCACATACTCTGGAAGTGCAGGCAGTGGAATGTTGAGCTTTCCCATGATGGCTCCCAAAGCAACAGAATTCTGCATTTGCATAGTAGAGACTTGATTTTGAAGAGCCTGAATTTTGAGATTGGTAGATGTGGAAGTAGGTGGTTGAGAGCTTGTAGATACTGAAAATTCAAAAGTTGCTTTCACAGCCTATTTGATCCCATCCATGAGCAATGTAGAAGGCTCAGATCTGCTTTGGTGAAGCTGGTCCAGCTTGATCTTTATGTCATTGGAATTGTTGATTTGTTGTTGAACCACTTTATGAAGAGGAATGAAGGATTGTCTTAGATTTTTGACATCTTTTTCCTCAGAGGTCAGATCAAGCCTTGCCATTTGATCAGCAAAATGTTATAACTTTGATGTGATCTTGACTTGAGAAGGTATGATCTCATCCATCTTCTCCTTTACCAACTTCTTTATCTTGTCTTCATGACCAGTCAGCTTTAGTTCTAGAGCTCTACCAAATAGGTGAAAAGCCTTGAGTTGAGCATTGTAAACTTCAGTGACTGCATCATAGACATCATGTGGAGTCAAGGTCTTTGTATTACTTCCCAGTATTGTGACATATTCTTCTATAAACCTGTCCAAGACTTGATCCATTTCCAAAACAAAGTCCTTAGACAGCCAGGCATCAATATTACCATCTTGCTCTCTTTTATTTACAATTTTCTCATTCTGCTTTTCAACTTCTTCATTGTGTGTTAGCAGAATTGCTTGATAATCATGGTTGCTCATGTCTGAAGTTAGCAGATGTTGTGAAATATTGGCTAGTCCAGAAATCTGCTCAAAAAGAAGATCATCCAAAGATATAGGTTGAGAGTCAGTTGTTTGTAGCCATTTCGAGATGAGGTGTGGTTGTTGAGGTTGAGAGGTTGAGGGTTGAAGTGTAGGGTTAGAACCACCTGTGACAGAAGTCACAGTTTGACTCACAGATTTCTCTGTGTTTGTGATAAGTTATTGTTCCTCACATGTGGTGGGAACCTCCAATTGAATTGGAGGAGATTTGACTGGGTTACTGTCACGTGTACCAGTCTCAAACCCTTGTGTATCTTGTACCATATTGTCACTTAAATGTGATATATTTGCCTCCTCTATGACAGGATCATTGGCATTTGTACACCCAGCTTCAATTGTCAGAGTAATTTCAGCCAGGATTTTGAGGGGAGTTGTTCCTGAAACAGGAACCTCCAATTGAATTGGAGAGGATTTAGATAGCTCCCCCTCAGGAGTACTACCATCAAACCTAATAGCCTGTGAAGGCTGATTTGCACATGAAGGTGCATTTGTGATCTCCATGGGGTCTTCAGTAAAAACTGATGAATCCCCAAAGGTTTTGATGGTGTCATCAAGGTCTACCCCAGCTAGTAGCCTCTCACCATCTGAATGACGTGTCTGGGTGGTGAGCAAGGTTTCTCGAACCAAGTCACTTGAATGGGGTTGTACTTGAGAATTAGATTTAACCACATTATGAGAAGAAGAAATTTGGAAGATAAGTAGAGTTTGATCATGAGTGAGTGTTGGCATCTTCCCCTGAGTGAATGAGGGAGCTTCAAAAGATGTGCTCTCACTGTGTGTGACATCCTTATTTCTTCTTTCATATACTAGAATTGGATCTAGTGCAGGTGCAGACTCATTACAGGATGCATTGGGGAGAATGCTCTTTTTAATAGAAACTATCATTTTGAGAGGATGTCTCTAGAATCTGTTTTGACCCCATTTTTATAACTGCTCCTTTTGGGAGGATGTTAGTCCCTAACAATGCAACAAGAATTACAGAAGGGGGGTTGAATGGAATTCTTGAAACTTTTTCTCAATTATAAAATGTTCTAACTTAAAATATATATGTCAGTGTTTTGATTTGCAAAGTGCGGAATGACAAGTTAAATATGAATCAAAACACAAAGTAATAAAGATACAAGTCTTTAAAACTTTCTGGTGGATTTGAATGTATCCACCAGAGATACATATATATATATATATATCAAGAGAACTCTGTGAAGCTTGAATAGCTCACAGCTGCTTACAAATAAGAACAACTAAACTTACAAAGAAATGCTAAGGATACAGCTTACAATTGTTTCTCTGAGAGAATACTTACTTAGTCTTGTTGTTGTTCTATTTGCTACTCTTGGTTTATATATCACCAAGATTACACAGTAATAAGATAAGATAATAAAATAAAACCTATCAAGTCTAATACTATGTTGCTTCACTACTCTATTCCAGCATCTTTAAATATCTTCATAATAGCATGGAAATGGCAATGCTTCTTTGTTCTAAAAAACCCAGTTGTATAGGCTTCCACATTCCTTTTGCATACACTTGACGCATGTGACTGTGTTATCACTATCAACAGATGTTTGAATTGATTATCCGTCGGGTACATGATCATCTGTCGGGTTGCCTTGTTGATCATCCATCGGGTAGCTTTGTTGATTATCCGTCGGGTAGCTATCTGGCACTTGACTTCATTTCATTTATGCAGAATTATAAGACATCATCTATGTACAATTAATCAACCTATTCTACATATCTAATTAAAGTCAACATAACTTATATGCTACTACAGAATCTATACAAAGGTGTTTGCAGAAATGTGCTACATGACTTATTGTTACATAAGCTACTCACTCGATGGATGTCAAATCATCATCCGTCGGGACTATATTGAGTCATCCGTTGGGACTACATTTGCTTATTCGTCAAGTGCTACATAATACACTAAGTTGAATCTACTAAGGTGTTTTGTTAATGAAATCATCAAGTTCACAACATATTCCCAATAATATCCCCCAATTTATGTCTACTAGAATTGTAGCCATAAATTAAGAGAAACTTGATGATAACAAAACACCCTAAAAATACAAATTTAAATGGAAGTAGATAAAACTGTAAAGTGTTGTAATTAACAAAATGTACAAAGATTTGCTCACGGTCATTTTCAAGGTGCTCCTCTAGCCTGAGCAGATTAATCTATTTCCTTGAAGATCTGGATCTCTTTCCAAGCTTTCTGTTGTTTTCTTCTATCTGATGTTGGAGTTGTCTGTGGAATTCCAGTTCATCATATTCTGAGAGATTTAGCATTCCTTGTATTTCCAAAAGAGTCTCATTACTAGAGATGCTCAACTGTTCTTCTAATCTGAAGAATCTTCTAACTCTTTTATCATTCATGAATTCCATCAGCCAGTAGGGCCTTAGATACACTCTACTCCCTGTGTAAGGTATAGTTAGAGTCTTTGGGAGTGCATCTTTGGCTCTAATACTCCTCAGTTCTTCAATCTTCTTTATAACCAGTCTTTTAGCTGTCACATTGAATCCAAAGTTCTTCTTAAATGATGAATAAACCTTTATCAGCACAGATTGGCTTTCTTGAAAGATCCTGTGAAGTGGCCATTGTATCTCTTTTCCTCTATTGTACTTGAATACTAACCTTTCAGGTAGATTCCTGTAAGCATCAATTCCTCTAACTTCTTCCAGTTCATCTAGATAGAGGTTTAAATCTGAGAATTCCTTGATATCACAAATGTACATAATGTCTCCCTTGTTGACTTTGGTTTGAGCTTTGGTTAGAGACTTGGATCTGAGAGTTGAGGGCTTCACTTTCTTGATTGCTCTGGTCTTTGTCTTCTTTGGCTTCATGAAGTGAGGTAGATTGAGTTCAGATATTGGTAGAATATCCCAGTCTATTGGCTCATCCTTTGGAATGATAGGTTCACCATGAAAATTCTTGGATAGATCTATCATGAATTCTTCATGTGCCACAGAGGGCATGGATGTTTGAGTTGTTGCAGATGTAGACTTTTTAGGAAACTGATCTTCCAATTCCTTTTTATCAAAATCCGTTTTTCTCTTTGCATGAAGTTTGTATCTAAAACTTTTTCTCTGCTGTGATTCTTCTTGCATTTTCAGTTCCTTAGACTCAGTGGTTTCAGATGATTGGTCAGGAGTTTGTTGTGTAGGTTTCACAGCTTACAGCTTGGCCAAGATAGCAGCTTGCTCCTTCTTTTGTTTAACCTTTTTAGCATCTAGAGCAGCTTGCTTCTTTTCTTGCTTCAATCTTGCCTTTTCTTCTCTTTTTGCTTCAGCAAATTGAGGGCGTCCAGCCACCACACAAATTTCCTTACCATTCCTGAAAACCTTGGCAATTCTTCTTTTCAATGTTGAATCAGCTGGATCCTTGTAGAATGCAATAGATCTTGACAGCAGTTTCTTTTCATCAGGCTTTGGTGTCTCATACACTGTATCCAAAGGATTCTTTAGAGAAGGTTTAGGATAGTTCACCTTTGGCTTCAAAATTAGCTCAGCCTTTGGAGATTTGATGCAGGATGGTTGTCCTCTTTCCATATTATCCATGCTCATATCATTCACAGAGATTTGCCTGACTTGAGAGTGATGAATGGCTGATTTTTCTAGCTTCATTGCTAGCCCAAACCTCTTTTGAATATCCTCATCAATTTTCTTCCAGTTGATTAGGCTCAACTGCTTCTTTTCAGCTGCTCTCAATGTGGCTGCTGCTTCATTAATCAGATCAATGTTGTCTTTAGTTGGTGGCTTATTAAAAGCAATTATAGGCACAATTACTTTATTAACTTGAATGTTAAGATGTTTCTCCCCCTTCACTTGAGCCTTTCTCCCCCTTTTTGTTATCATCAAGTTGTGTGGGAGGGAGTTGAGCAGCCACCAACTGTTGGAGTAGTGCAGTCTGAGCTTCTTGATTGTTAAGTATCTTGGCCATTAACTTCTCTACAGCAGATAGTCTTGAGTCCATGGCCTCAACTTTTCTATTGAGATCAGCCTCCTTCCTTAGCTTTTGAGCAATTTCAGTCATGGTGGTTGCAGGGAGTCTAGCATCCATCCTTTCTATAACATCTTGCTTGACTTTAGAAATTTCTTTCTTGATTGCATCCACACTCTGACTATGTTGGAGGGCTTGAATTTTATGCAGCTGGAGTGCTTTAAGATGTGCTGTGAGTAGCTTCTTTGTGCTAGCATTGGAAGATGCGTGAATGGCTGCTTGGGTGGCATGAATTAGCTTGAATAGTGTTGATTGGAGATGTAAGTATGAGCATTCTTTTATTAGCATCCAGGCAGGAACATCTGCATCTCCCCCTATGTCCATGCTATCTTCTTCATCATCCCCATTAGCATCCCCAAAAGAAGTTTCTTCCAGTTCAAAATCACTGCCAATGTTGGAAGGCATAGCAGTGATTGCATCATTTGCTCTCTGTAAAGATTATGTTGTATGCACCAAGTTCAGCAATCTTTCAGCCTCCTCATTGCCCTGTACAGCTAGAGTTTGATAAGTTGTAACAGGGTGAGTAAATGTCTCAGCATCTAGGGAAATAGAATCTATAATAGCTTGATATTCTTGTTGAAATAGCCTTTTCCTTTCTGCATCACTGACATTCATTGACTCACTTGCAATGGTTTCCATCCTTATCACTCCTGTACCTGCATTTCTCTCATGATCTCTCTTTTGTTGCATTAAGGTCTCACCTTAGCTCCCCACCCTCACATCCTCACCTTCACCATCTAAGGTGGGACTCCTCACATTCACTTTTTCCAGTCCTGAAGAAATGGACTGCATTGGTTCACTCTTTTCCTCTCCTTTTTCCTAGGAGCAATCCAGACTCTCACTCATTTCACTCCCTTCCCTCAATCATAGGAGTGATTGCACTAATACTAAGTCTTCTGCACTTGTAATAATTGATGAAATTTGAAGCTGTGCAGAGACACTCGACAGATAAGGACTTTCCGACGGGTTAGCAGTTTGACTATCCAACGAATAATTGCTGTTAAGCTTATCCGTCGGGCAATTACTACTCGACGAATGAATAATATTCATCGAGTCAATAGAAATGAATGAGTTTGGAGTTGAAACTATTGTGGAATCTGTGCAGATTTATGAAAATTTTGGCACAGATGTCTCAACTGTTTCAGAAAGAAATGGTAAGTGAGCCAACAAATCATCTAGAAGATGATGCTCACTTGCTTGGATTTTTGGCTTCTTCAAGAGAGTTAAAGATGGAGAATTTGGAAGTGATGTGTTTATCATGTCAACATCCAAAGAGTGTGTGGGATAATTTGGTATTTCAGGTGCTTCTATTATTAAAGATTTTGGCTGTGACTCCACATTTATTGGAGCCACATCAATCTGACTTTGAGAAGGTGCAGTGACTGTGTCTTTAGCACCAGTTTGCACAGTGTGTGAACCCTGTGCATCCCTAAGGGTATTTGATTTCTTCTTTCTAGTGTAAGTTTGGGGTGAGCTTGTGTCCCTTACCCTTTTGGCATGTGCTCTTGGTTGAGAGCTATGTTCAATAGTCACATCCTTTTGAGAGGATGCAACTAGTAATGAGCTTATATCCTTATTAAGCACTGCAGTTTGTTGGGAAACTACAGTGTGGCTAGGTTGGGAAACACTCACCTCTCCAACCTTATCCTTAGGGTTTCTTTGATGTTTATCCTGTCCCTCACCTTTCTTACCCACCTTCACACTCCCCTCTTTTGGTTTGGTGGATTTTACAACTGGCATCTTTTGAGAGACACCGGAGGGGGCTTTCTTTGTCTTTGTTTTTGAAATTTTGGAGTTGGTAGCTTGGGTAGGCAACTGTTGGATCAATGACATAGTTGCCATGGCTACACTGGAATGCAAAGAAGTTTGTGAGGTTGGAAGAGTAGAGACAGTTGAAATTACCTCACTTACCTGAGGTGCCTCCATAACGGGAAAATAGAAGAGTGGCACCTCTTTGTGATGGTTTTCCCTGTTCAAATCTGCAATGATTCTCCTTTCTTGAACCCAACAATCTAATTTGTTGGTTGGGTTCTCAAGCACAATATCCTTGGAGAGACGGTTAGCAAGCATCATTAAAAATCTAGCATAGTAAACATTTTTACCCCTCTTATTTAGCTCCCCTAACTTAAACCCCAACTCAAATGTGACAAGATCACTAAAGTTGAAAATTTTATCAGTTACTAGCATGTAAAGCATGTTGAGCATAGAGATATTAACTGAATCAAGATTGCTGATTTTACCAGAAAATACCTTAATAACTACATCACACAGATAACTCCACTCCTTCCTAAGATCCAACCTCCTAATTTCACTTAATTTAAAAGTAGAGAGTGCATAGCCCATGAAATTAAGCATATTAACAATATCAGTGTCTGTGTGTGTAGAAGTTACAGTGTTATCAGGAATTTTGAAACATGCTTTAACAATATCACTATTAACTGTAATATATGGGATATATCGTGTAATTATTTTTGCTAATAAATAATTATTATGTGTGTTCAGTATCTATTCTGTGAATTATTTATTTAGTGTTAAATGTGTTTGGACGTTTAAAAATAATATTAATTGAGTATTTTAATTTTTATATGTCCAAAATAAAATATAGATAATTATCATATCTTCCTAATTATTTTTATGATGATTTATGATTTTATAGGAATTATATGGATTTTATAAAATCTGTTTCCGAGTATTTAAAAACTATTTTATACAAACGGGAACCAACCGACGTCATCCGTTTTTACGTTTTTATAACCCGAAACTCTTCCGAAAACTCCTTCCTAACCTAATTGCAATATTCTGAGCATTTTCCATGTTTTGACTTTTTCGATCCGGCGTACGGTTTGTCCTGCGCGGGTCCCGGCGCAATATTTTCGATACGTTATTTGTTTCGGTAAATCAATAAAACTCGTATTTTCGATAAACGGGATCTTTTTATTAAACTATCACAATTATCACCTCGTAATACGTGTAACCAGGCGCTGAGACCAAGACCGCGGTACAAATTGTACTGATTTGGATAATTATCCCGAAAACCGGTACCGTTTGGATCAGTTTTTATAAATAAACATACCATTTTATATTCGGAATGATCCAACGGGATACTAATTTTCCGTAATTATAAATAGCTTTTACCGTATATTATTCCGTATCAAAAATCATTTGCAGTCAGTAATTATATAAATTTCCAGAGAAAATTTATATATTCATAAACCTTTCTAAAAATAAAACCAACAATCGGAGGTGTTACCAGAGTCCGTTTGGAAAGCTCGAGTACTCAAAACGAAGGTCTTGAGGTGTACTATCAGATTTTGTGAACCATATACCTGCAGAAATCAAGGTTTATTTCCTGGAAATTTGTTTATTTTCGAATTATTTTTATTAAAAATATGAATTTTTGTTCGGATGATTGTTTGAATGATTTGATGATTGCATGTTGTAGAGCTTGTTTTCCTGATGATTTTCATATGTCATATGCCTGATTTGGAGTTCAATAACATGTTCAAAATTGAGTTTAATTTTCAAATTTTGAAATTAGGGTTTATAACCCGTATGAATGTTTTCAATTGAAATTTGGGGCTTTTTGATTTAGGGGTTATTAGCTATTGATTTATAGTGGGTTGTATTCCTTATGAAATTTGCAATCGATTGGTATATAGCTCGTTAACAGAGGATGTCTGAATCGAAGGGAGTTGTAGTTTGAAGTTTTCATAGGTTCGCCGGAAACCGGCGATGTTCTTGGCCATTTTCCGGTCAGGACAGGGATGATTGATGTGTTTCGATTGCATGTACAAGTTGCTGGTAGCCTGTAGTTTAATTCTGGATAGTTTGGTGGCCTGAGGTGGCCGGAATCGTGTTCTCCGACCACACTCCGGCGAGTCGACGACGGGGGTTTGCAAAATTGCAAACAGGCCCCTGGACTTTTGGGGAAGAAACAGTTTAGTCCTCCAGGTTTTCAGAGTTTGCTTATTTAGGATTCCTGTTTATAAATTATTTAAAAATCATATTTTCTATTTATTTTAATTATAAAAATTCATTTTTAATTTCTGAAAATTCCAAAAATTATTATTTTAATTCCAAAAATTATTTTTAAATCAAAAATAAATCTGAATTAATTAGTTAAATAATTTCAGTTAATATTTAATTGATTAATTGGTCAATTAATTCGAAAATTAATTGATTAATTGATTTAATTAATTATTAATTGATTTTAATTAATTATTTAATTAGATTTAATTATTTAAAAATGATTTAAAAATTCCAAAAAATAGTTTCAAGCTTTAAAATATTATTTTAAATTGTTTTCAAGACTCGATAATTATTATAAAATTGTTTTGAAGCCATATTTGTCCAACCGAACCCTGTTTATTACTCCGAAATTGATCCAACGACCCGTTTTAATTCCGAAAAATGTTTTAAAAATATTTTAAATACCCGAAAGCCTAATTATGACCCGAGACTCCATTATAAATGATATATCATTGATTATTTGACATGTTATGTGCTATATGTGACTTGTTGGTTAACTGTCGGTCTATATGTTCGATGTTTACTTGTTTATAGTATAACTTTTAATCCGTTAATCGGATTTGGGTGAAACGAAGGGTAGATAGAAGTGTGTTTCGAATAGAATCGTATGAGTTAAATATTGATAGATGCTTGTGATATGTGAGCAGAAGAGGCAAGGCATAGGAAAGGGAAACAGATAGTCGAGGAGTAAGACAGTTGTGATTGAAAGTGAATGCAGTATAGCAAGCTAGTACCAGGCAAGTGTTCTGAACTTTCTCAAGATATATTGTAGTGGATTGATAGTCCTGTTCTATATTGTAAGTGCTTTGAAGCACTGAACCCTAAACCCTGATTCTAGTTATTGATCTTGAGCCGTAAACCTTATTCTTTCTAAACCATTGATTGTTGTACACCCAGATACGAACCATAAACATACGATACTACTCCACAAATACATACAAACTAAATACCAAACACTGAATCGAATTACTTACATAGTCAAACCATTGTACCTTATGCTTTGAAAGACCAATTCCTTGAAACCCTGAAACATTGATTCCTTTGTTATCCAATTCTTTCATTACCTAACAGCCAAGCTTTGAAAATGCCAAATTAATCCTTATGAAGATTGAAACCATTTCATTATCGAATGTCCAATATTGTTAATGATTCTGTTTATTGCTTATTATTGTTGATCCTGTTATTATGTTAGAATTGGATGGTTTTTATAAAATTGTGGACCAGATTTGTGGTCAGACAATATAATGGTCAAGTTAGGCCAATGTGTGCCTTGGATCCAATAGTTAGAGCAGTGATGTATGTTTTGCTCGGGGTTAGTGCATGACTGATCAGCAGCCTAACTTTGCTTTTTAAAATGAAAATATAATGTCCGATTCTAAATTATAATTCATTGTTCACTTGATATCATAACCCTTTTCATGTGATGATCATTATTCTCAGTTTTGTCATTGTGACTTGCTGAGCTAGTTAGCTTATTTGTGCGATGTTGTTTATGTTCTTTTCCAGTTAAGAAGGAACCGGTTGATACCGAGGATCCCCAGTCCAGCGCGAGAGCTAGGGGTTCAGGTTGGTCGAGTTAAGCTAGTAGGCTTCTTTTGGGATAATTTAAGTTTGTAAAAGTTTGTAATAATGTTTAATACTCAGTTCTGAGTTTGAGTAGTTGGGATTTGAATGGTTTATATATAAGTGTGTGTTTGGCTTGTGTGCATACTTTAACCTGTTGCGGTCCGTGGTAGTTGGTAAGTAGGGTCACTGCATATTATTATTATCTTCATTATTGCTATAAGCAGGTTATAAATAAGGTGTGTGTGTGTGGACCCCAAACTTCTGACCCGGGTTTGAAGGGCGCCATATTAACACAGAATTCCTTACCTTTAATAGTGAAAGTGACAGTCTTATCAGTTGAGTAGTATGTTGCAGTCGTCCATATTTCTTCAACAACCTCACAGTAAATGGTGGGTAATTCCAGCATGGCATAGTTGAGTTTGCAGTTCTTCACAAAATCCATCATTTTGTGGTAATCCCCAGACTGCTGAATCCCCTTGTTCACTAAAGCCGTGAAGTTGTTCTTCTCGTAGATAAATCTAGTTTGAGACATGATCATGAAGACTGGTGCCATTGTTAAAGAGTAAAAACTTGCAGAGAGAGAGAGAGAGTAAGTGCTTTTGAGAAAGAAAGAAATTAGAGCAGATGATTTGAGAATGATAAAAGAAAAAGCAATGAAAATGAATTATACTTTTATACTATCTCAAAAATAATTGTAAAAAAAAGTAAAATAAAGTAACCAATAAGAATTGCCCAAAATAACCGTTTAAAATAAACTGTAAAAATTCCATCAATTATCCGTCGTGTTATGCTTACAACTGTAAGTATACTCGATGGATAATGTTCAGAGAATCAACGGCTAAGAATAAGAAAATTCGACGAATGAGGATAAATAAGTTATCCGTCGAGACATAAAATATTCCAGAAAAATAATTGATTTTGTTAAAAAATAGTATACCGACGGATGATCAAACTCGATGGATAATGATCATCCATCGAGATGTAAATTTTGACTTAGCCAAAATTTCATCCATGACTGAAAAATTAATTAAATTTATGGTTGCATTACAACTTGCAAATTATTTATAAAGATTCAAGAGAAATTAAGCATACCTAGCTCACTTACCAACCTTGAAAGGTGGATTCATCCAGTGGCTTGGTAAATATATCTGCAAGCTGTTTTTCACTTGGAACAAAATGTAATTCCACGGTACCATTCATTATATGTTCCCTTATGAAGTGGTACTTGATGTCTATGTGCTTTGTTCTTGAATGTTGTACTGGATTTTCAATGATGGCAATTGCACTTGTGTTATCACATAAAATAGGAATCCTTTCCACTTGCAGACCATAGTCTAGCAATTGGTTTTTCATCTACAAAATATATGCACAGCAACTGCCATAAATAATATATTCAGCTTCAGCTGTAGAAGTAGAAACTGAATTTTGCTTTTTACTGAACCAGGACACAAGCTTGTTTCCTAGAAATTGACAGGTTCATGTTGTACTTTTTCTATCAATTCTGCAACCTGCATAATCTGCATCTGAATAACCAGTTAGATCAAAACCAGAATCTCTAGGGTACCAAATGCCAAGTTTTGGTGTTCCCTTGAGATATCTGAAAATTCTCTTAATAGCTACTAAGTGAGATTCTCTAGGATCAGCCTGAAATCTAGCACACAGACAAGTAGAAAACATTATATCTGGCCTACTAGTTGTTAAGTACAGAAATGAGCCAACCATGCCCCTATAACTTGAAATATCCACAGACTTTTCAGTAGTGTTTAATTCAAGCTTAGTTGCAGTGGCCATAGCAATTTTTGCAGATGTGCAATCCATTAGATCAAACTTCTTTAAAAGATCATAGATGTATTTAGTTTGACTAATGAATATTCCATCACTAACTTGCTTAACTTGCAAACCAAGAAAGTAAGTTAGTTCTCCCATCATGCTCATTTCATACTTACTTTGCATCAATTTGGCAAACTTTTTGCAAAGTTTCTCATCTGTGGAGCCAAAAATAATGTCATCTACATAAATTTGAATAAGTATGCTAGAGCCATTAACATTTCTAAAGAATAAAGTTTTATCTACAGTACCTCTAGTGAAGTGATTCTCTAAAATAAACTTTGACAAAGTATCATACCAGGCTCTAGGTGCTTACTTCAGTCCATAAAGTGCTTTCAAAAGATAGTAGGCATATTCTGGAAAATTTGGATCTTCAAAACCAGGAGGCTGATTGACATAGACTTCCTCCTCCAAATCTCCATTCAGAAAGGCACTTTTGACATCCATTTGATAGACCTTAAAATTGGCATGGGCTGCATAGGCTAAGAAGATTCTGATGGCTTCAAGTCTTGCAAAAGGAGCAAATATTTCATCAAAATCTATTCATTCTTGTTGACAATACCCCTTAGCAACCAATCTAGCTTTGTTTCTGACTACTATGCCATTTTCATCCATCTTGTTTATGAATACCCACTTGGTGTCGATTGGATTCTTTCCTTTAGGCTTAGGTACCAGCTTCCATACCTTATTCCTTTCGAATTGGTTTAGCTCCTCCTGTATAGTTAAAATCCAATCAGGATCCAACAAAGCTTCTTCTACCTTCTTTGGTTCTTCCTTAGATAGGAAACTGCTATATAGACATTCTTCCTGAGTTGCTCTCCTTGTTTGAACTCTAGAAGATACATCACCAATTATGAGCTCAAAGGGGTGATCCTTTGTCCATTTCCTTTGTTGAGGTATATTAGCTCTAGATGAAGAGGCCTCATTATTGTCTTGATGTGTGATTGAGTTTTGATTATTAGAAACTCCCTCTGAGTTTATGGATCTTTGATTTGAGAAAGGGGAACTTTCTGTAAGTAATATATTCTGACTTTCAGCTTCTTTTGATGACTCGGCGGATGGTGAATTTTGAGTACCGACGGGTGAAGCTGGTTGTCTCCCGACGGATAAAGCAGATTGTCTCCCGATGGATGAAGCATTTTGCAACTCGACAGATGTTGAATTTTGTGCTTCATTGGTAGTAGATTTTTTTGCATTATCCTTTGACACTAATTCTTGATCACTTTCATCATCACTGTCATCACTAACCATCTCCACATTATCAAATTTGAGGGTTTCATAGTAATCTTCATCTTGTAGCCCTTCAATCTTTTTATCATCAAACACAACATGTATTGATTCCACAACAATGTTGGTTCTCAGATTGTAGACTCTGTATGCTTTACCAACAGCATATCCAACAAAAATTCCTTCATCTGCTTTAGCATCAAACTTCCCATTCTGTACAGTTTGATTTCTCAAGATATAACATTTGCAGCCAAAGACATGAAGAAAATTTAGAGTTGGCTTATTGTTCTTGAACAATTGATAGGGAGTCATGCATTTTTCTTAATTAACCAGAGAAATATTCTGAGTGTAGCATGCAGTATTTACAACTTCAGCCCAGAAATATGTTGGTAACTTAGATTCTTCAAGCATTGTCCTTGCAGCTTCAATAAGTGATATGTTCTTTCTTTCTACTACTCCATTTTGTTGTGGATTTCTTGCTGCTGAAAACTCATGCAAAATCCCATTTTCTTCATAAAATGCTCTCATGACAGAATTCTTGAACTCAGTTCTATTGTCACTCCTGATTCTTCTAACTTTGAAATCAGGATGATTGTTGACTTGCCTTATGTAATTGATGATGATTTCACTAGCCTCATCTTTGGACTTAAGGAAATATGTCCAAGAGAACTTTGAGAAAACATCTACATTTACTAGGCAAAATCTTTTCCTTGAGATGGACAACACATTGACTGGTCCAAACAAATCCATGTGTAGCAGTTACAAAGATTCTTCAATTGTTAAATCAAGCTTCTTTCTGAATGATGCTTTAATCTGCTTTCCCTTTTGGCAAGCATCACATAGTCCATCCTTAGAAATCTCCACTTGAGGAATGCCTCTAACCAGTTCTTTCTTTACAAGTTCATTCATGGTCTTGAAGTTTAGATGGGATAGCTTCTTGTGCCATAGCCAACTTTCATCTTGACTTGCTTTATTGAGAAGACAAGTAACAGATTCTGCATTTGATGAGTTGAAGTCAGCTAAGTACACATTCCCTTTTCTCACTCCAGTGAGAACCACTTTGTTTCTCCTCTTATTTTTCACAACACAGGCTTCTGAGTTGAAGGTTACTGAATTACCTTTATCACACAGCTGGTTGATACTCAACAAATTATGCTTGAGATCATCCACTAAGGCAACCTCCTCAATGATGACATTATCTTTTGAAATCAAGCCATATCCCACAGTATAACCCTTGCTGTCATCTCCAAAAGTAATATTTGGGCCAGCTCTCTCCTTAAACTCTGTGAGGAGGGTAGAATCACCAGTCATATCTTGAACAACCACTATCCAAGTACCACATATTCTTTCTGTTTCCCTGCATACATTAAAATCAAATCAAGTTGATTTTGGTACCCAAGTTTCCTTGGGTCCTGCCTTGATAGCTTTCTTCTTATATTTCTTAGGTTTGATCTCATTTGACTTGGGGATATCAGATTCATCCTTAGTCATTTGAGTTGGACCTTTGAAACCATTCATTACAACAGAATTATCATGCACATTTTGATTAACAGGAAATGGCATGCTATTAGTAAACATGTTATTCCAGTAGGGCATGCTAAATGGCATTTGAGGCATACTAAACGCAGCATAATAAGGATTAGGTGCAAATGGAATATTAGCAAATTGTGCATTAATATTTTGTGTAGACATAGCATTCATAGGCATAGAAGCATGGCATTCATGTTGGGAAAAGGAGGTGGCACAGATATGGAAGTAGGCATGGCAGTTTTACAATTAACAGACAGATGATTTACACTACCACACTTAACACAGATTTTTCTTGGAGCATACTTATCAGGTATGTAGTTGTTATATTTGTTAATTCCTACTTTACCATTTCTATTGTTTTTCTTTTTAGCCTCTGTTTTAACCTCAATCTTTTCTAGTCTGTCATTCAATTGCTTGAAGACAGATGACCAACATTCACTTTCTTCTCCTTCCTCACTTGACTAGATTCTCCTGAAATGAAGTTTTTGGAAACTGATCCATATTTTTCATTTAAATTGGTAAGTTTGGCTTTATTCACAGGTTTGCTTACAGCCGACGGATGAGGATTTATGTCACTCGACGGATAATCCTTTTGGTTATCCGACGGATGACTCTCATCATCCATCGAGTCCACATCTGTTAGCAATCCTTCAACGAAATTAGATTCCAGCTTCTTCTTATTCTTCTTCCAGGCTGCATCACAAAAGGACTCAATACCTTGAACTTTGGTGATTTGAGCATGAACATCTCTAGATGTTTTCCATGCCTTAATCACCTCATGTTCTCGTTCCAGCTGCTTTTTCAAGATCTCTTCTTTCTTCAAGGACTCAGTTAATTCATCCTTAGCAATTTTACATTCAATTATCAATTTTTCAAATTCAATAAACTGAGACTCTAGCACATTATTCCTCTCACTTAAAAACAAATTGTTTTCTTTGATTTTAGCATTTTCCTTAGTGAGGGACTTAAGTGTAACACGCAAATGATATAATTCTATAGACATGTCATTTATTGCATCATTACACTCAGCTTTAGATAAATGTGCAAGGTTAGTGGTGATTACCTGATTACTTGAAGAACTTGTCTATGTTTCATCAGACTTGGCCATTAGGGCTAGATTGACATAGTTGACATCCTCATCCAGACCATCTGCTGCCCAGTCATTTTCTTGTGTAATGAAAGCCCTTTCCTTTTGTTTGAGCAACTCAAAATATTTTTGTTTATAATCCACAGGCTCAAACTTCTACTTCCTGGAATCTGACTTTCTACACTCACTAGAAACGTGCCCTGCCAAGCCACATTTGAAATATTTGAATTTTGATTTATCCACCATGTTTCTATTTGGCTTAGCTCCTCCAAAGTTCTTCTTGAACTTGAGCTTGGAAAATCTTCTGGAAAGAAATGTTAGGTGTTCATCAATGTCATCCATATCATCTTGGCCTTTGATGTGGACTCAACAGCTTCTATCTTCATTTCCTTCTCTTTCTCTAACTCAGCAACCAGTGTAATGGACCCTCCTTTCTTTCTCCCTTTTTCCATTCTTTCATCTTCCTCTATTTCAGGCTCATAAGTCTTTAGAATTCCATACAGTCTATCTAGTATAAACTCCTTGTATTCTTGTGAATTTTTCAAGGAGATTGTCATTGGTTTCCATTCTTCTGGTAGGGATCTCAGAAATTTGAGGTTAGAATCTTTGGTTTGGTAGACTCTTTCATGCAGCTTTAGAGCATTTAGTAGCTTTTGAAGTCTACTAAAGATATCAGTGAGAGTTTCACCTTCTTCAAAGTGGAAATGCTCATATTGCTGAATTAGTAACTGCATCTTGTTTTCTCTAAGTTGTTCAGTGCCATCACAGATAATCTGAATTGTATCCCAAACTTCCTTGGCAGTTTTGCAATTGATGATGTTGTCAAACATGTCACCATCAACTCCATTGAACAGAATATTCATGGCCTTCTTGTCTTTTCTGACTTGTTTAATATCAGGATCTGACCATTCATGCCTTGGCTTGGGAACTGATGGCTCATTTCCAGTTGCAGCTCTCATAGGTACATGAGGGCCTCTCTCTATGCAGTCCACATAGGCCTCATCTTGAGAAAGTAAATGGAGATGCATCTTTACCTTCCAGTGATGGTAATTATCTTTGTCCATAAAAGGAATCTTGACTCCAACATCCTTCTTGTTCATCTTGCTGTTTGTTGTGATCTTTAAACTCTTTGTTCTTCAAGAGCTTGCTCTGATACCAATTGTTAGTCCCTAACAATGCAACAAGAATTACAGAAGGGGGGTTGAATGGAATTCTTGAAACTTTTTCTCAATTATAAAATATTCTAACTTAAAATATATATGTCAGTGTTTTGAAGTGCGGAATGACAAGTTAAATATGAATCAAAACACAAAGTAATAAAAACACAAGTCTTTAAAACTTTCTGGTGGATTTGAATGTATCCACCAGAGATATATATATATATCAAGAGAACTCTGTGAAGCTTGAATAGCTCACAGCTGCTTACAAATAAGAACAACTAAACTTACAAAGAAATGCTAAGGATACAGCTTACAATTGTTTCTCTGAGAGAATACTTGCTTAGTCTTGTTGTTGTTCTATTTGCTACTCTTGGTTTATATATCACCAAGATTACACAGTAATAAGACAAGATAATAAAATAAAACCTATCAAGTCTAATACTATGTTGCTTCACTACTCTATTCCAGCATCTTTGAATATCTTCATAATAGCATGGAAATGGAAATGCTTCTTCGTTCAAAAAAACCCAGTTATATAGGCTTCCACATTCCTTTTGCATACACTCGACGCATGTGACTGTGTTGTCACTGTCAACAGATGTTTGAATTGATTATCCGTCGGGTACATGATCATCCGTCGGGTTGCCTTGTTGATCATCCGTTGGGTAGCTTTGTTGATCATCCGTCGGGTAGCTATTTGGCACTTGACTTCATTTCATTTATGCAGAATTATAAGACATCATCTATGTACAATTAATCAACCTATTCTGCATATCTAATTAAAGTCAACATGACTTATATGCTACTACAGAATCTATATAAAGGTATTTGTAGAAATGTGCTACATGACTTATTGTTACATAAGCTACTCACTCGATGAATGTCAAATCATCATCCGTCAGGACTGTATTGAGTCATCCGTCGGGACTACATTTGCTTATCCGTCGAGTGCTACATAATACACTAAGTTGAATCTACTAAGGTGTTTTGTTAATAAAATCATCAAGTTCACAACATTTTACCAACAGAGGATACAGAGGTGGCTTGAGTGGTCAACTCAGTTTGTTTAGCCTTCTTTGTTTTTCTGACCAAGGGTGACTCTGTTGTATTTGAACCTCACTACTCTCATTCATTACAGTAAGGGTTATCTCCTTTCTCTTCTTTTTACTCACTTCACCCTTTTGAAAGGATGAAGTGGTTGGTTTCCTAGCTGCTATGGGTTTTGAAGAAGTGGTTTTATATTGGGAAGGCCCCTGTTAATTTTCCTGTATTTGAACTTCTACAGGTTCAGGGACCATAGTTGTACTAGATTGTACATTTGATCTCATGTCAGGCATTGGGTAAGGGTAAGTCTTAAACCTCTC
This sequence comes from Apium graveolens, assembly GCF_009905375.1. Classification (NCBI taxonomy): domain Eukaryota; kingdom Viridiplantae; phylum Streptophyta; class Magnoliopsida; order Apiales; family Apiaceae; genus Apium; species Apium graveolens. Next base: position 38,882,230 of record NC_133648.1, read on the forward strand.
CATCATGAATGGAGTGATTTTCAGACTCACATTTAACTTGTTCTTTGTAGTAAGTGAAGCATATATTATTTTGGACACTTGCTTACAATTTCCTATTTTAGTGTTATCTATACCATTTAACAAATGTATGTCTGTTACTTTATAATTTAAAGTAGACATAATAAATCTAGGAAAGAATATTTCCTTACCTCTACCATATTGGGGCATAGTTAGCCTGGTGGCAAGTTCTTCCAAGATCAATAGACCAACATTCAAGTGTCTGTTGTGGGCTATTGAGAACACCAGCTTCTGCACCACACTTGATATGTTGTCATAACTTGTCTTCCTGCATGAAAAGGCCCTTACTATAGAATCAAACACAAAGGACCATTCCTTCCTTAGGTTTGTTCTATTCAAACTTACCAGGTTGATCCTTCCACCATAATTGATGAAATCCATGAACTCAGCTAGCTCATCTTGTGTTCGCATCTCCACTAGATTTGCAGTTGGAAGACCCAAAGCTGCATTCACGTCTTGCTCATTGAACTATATCTGTTGGCCTCCAATTGGGAAAGTTACCACCAAGGACACAGAGTTGTCATCCATAACAGTTCTCACCATAGCTGTTGTCCAAAATTCATGCAGAACATCCAAGTACAGGACTGGCTTAGCAGTTAAAGCACCTACAAGATAGGATTCATACAAGAATTTCACAAACCCCTTGAAACTGTCAGGGGCTTTTAGCATTAGTAAAGCGGAATAGTTGGTTCCTTTCTCTGGGATTGTAGCTCTAACAATATTGAGTGCCAATGTTGTTGAGTAAGACTGAGTGGGTAAAAAAAATTAGTGAGAAAGAGTTTGAAATGAGAGAGAAATCGGTTTTGGATTGAAAAAGCTAGGTCACTTAGAGTTCTTGAAGGCGTAATTATATGTATCGAGATGTCTGAGTATTTATAGTAAAAGTAAATGACTTATCGAGGACTCAAAAATAGACGTTTGGAGTATACTTATCGAGAAGTCATTTTTGAAAAGGAAATTACATATCGAGAAGTCATTTTAATTAACTCATTTAGAGAACTAAATTTACTTATCGAAATGTTAAATAAATATTCTGTTTATCCTAAAATGGACTGAATTAATTCTAATTTTTATTTGAACACATCCAAATAAATTTAGAATGAATTTATCAAGAGCAATTTACCAAAATAATTTATTAAATTTTAAATTATTTCAGTTCTGAGTTATTTATAAGTCTAAATGTACTTATAGAGAACTATGTGAATTAACACTTATAGAGAACTTTACAATGACTTATCGATAAGTCATAATAAAGCTTATCGAGAAGTCCCTCGAGAAGTCAAAAAATTGACTTATCGAGAACTCACTCGAGAAGTCTTAAAATGACTTGTCGATAAGTCAATTAGACTTATCGAGAACTCACTAGATATATTCTCTTGATTATTTTGATTATGTCTTGTATTTATTTTACATATTAAAGATGTAATAACATTTTGACAGTTTTCTTAGAATTGAAAAATTCCAAGCTGAATTGTTAGTTTTGAAAAATAAATATGCAGAGATTTCTGAAATATTTATAATTCATATTTCAGTTAATTTCTAATAAAATCAAATTAATTTTGATTTACTAGAAATTAATTTGTTGCAACACATTAGCTGAGTTCTTGTCATAGGATGAAGAATTTAACATTCCAATTTCACCTACAAGTCTAGTGAAAGTTGCTTCATCCAAAGTTTAGTAAAAATGTCATTTAATTGTTTTTCTGTTGGAACAAAAATGAGCTCAATGGTACCATTTTCAGCATGTTCTCTAATAAAATGGTACCTTACATCAATGTGTTTTGTCCTAGAATGATTAACTGGATTAGCCACAATAGATATAGCACTAGTATTGTCACACATAATTGGAATTTTTTGTAACACTAGACCATAGTCCATTAGCTGATTTCTAATCCAAAGCACTTGAGCACAGCAACTTTTAGCAGCTATGTATTATGCTTCAGCTGTGGAAGTTAACACAGATTGTTATTTCTTGCTATGCCAGGATACAAGTCTTTGTCCAAAAAACTGACAGCTTCCACTAGTACTCTTTCTGTCAACCCTGCATCCAGCAAAATCTGCATCTGTGTATCCAACAGCTTCAAAACCAGTTCCCTTAGGATACCATAATCCCATGTTTGGAGTCCCCTTCAAATACCTGAAAATTCTCTTAACAGCCATCAAATATGATTCTTTTGGATTGGCTTGAAATCTTACACATAGACATGTTGCAAACATGATGTCTGGTCTACTTGCAGTTAAGTAAAGCAATGACCTAATCATTCCTCTATAGCTTGAAATATCCACACTTTTGCCCTTTCTATCTTCATCCAACTTTGTTGATGTAGACATAGGTGTAGAAGCAGGTGAATAATCAACTATACCAAACTTCTTCAATAAATCTTTAACATACTTAATTTGGCTGATGAAGATCCCATCATTTCTTTGACTGACTTGAAGTCCAAGAAAGTAACTTAATTCCCTCATCATACTCATTTCATATTCACTCTGCATAAGCTTGGAGAATCTTTGGAAAAGCTTTTCATTTGTAGAACCAAAGATAATATCATCCACATAGATCTGAACTAGGATCATATCATCACCATGCTTGTTGTAGAAGAGAGTCTTGTCTATGGTACCTCTAGTAAAACCATGTTTAAGTAGAAATTCTGAAAATGTATCATACCAAGCTTTAGGTGCCTGCTTTAGTCCATATAGAGTCTTGAGTAGCATGTACACAAAATCTGAAAATTCTGAGTCTCCAAAGCTAGGTGGTTGTTGCACATAAACTTCTTCTTTTAATTCACCATTTAGGAAGGCACTCTTGACATCCATTTAATACACTTTGAAATTTGAATGTGCAACAAATGCTAGAAAAATCCTTATTGCTTCAAGTCTTGTAACTGGAGCAAAAGTTTCATCATAATCAATTCCATCTTCCTGTGAATAGCCTTTTACAACCAACCTTGCCTCGTTTCTGGTAACTATACCATTTTCATCCATCTCGTTCCTAAACACCCATTTTGTTCTAATTAAAATTTTGTTCTTAGGTGCATGAACTAACTCCCAAACTTTGTTTCTTTCAAACTGATTAAGCTCTTCTTGCATGGAAGATATCCAACCAGGATCCATTAGAGCTTCTTCAGTTTTCTTAGGCTCTACTTGAGACAGAAAGCATGCATGTAGGCACTCATTAGCAGTTGCACTTCTAGTCCTTACACCAGCATTTGGATCACCAATTATTTCATTTGGATTGTGATTTATATCCCATTTTCTGGTGTGAGTTTGTTGACTGGTGCCTTCATCATTTTCTTCATTATTGGTATGACTAGTAGATCCTTCTTCTTTTTCTCCCCCTGAGTTTGTGCTATCAAATTCAGGTGTTTGAGGTGAGCTTCCATTTCCATGATTTTCATCATTTGTTGTGCATTGACTTCAGCTTCTTCATCAAAATCACTGTTAATATTGAGATTTTAAAATGCAAGGGTTTCAGCTTCATTATCATCAAGGCATTCCAAGTCTGGACACTTGTCATCACCAAAAGTCACATATGTGCTCTCCATGATTTTCTTTTGATCAATTACATAGACCTTGTAGGCAGTTCTCTCCAATGAATATCCCAGAAAAATTGCTTCAAAAACCTTTGAGTCAAATTTTCCCACATATTCAAACACATGAAGATTCTTTACAGTAGGCTTTCTTTTAGACATGATTGAGTTAGGTGATTTGCCATGAATCTTGTTTATGAGATATCTATTTTGAGTGTAGCATGCAGTATTAACAGCTTCTTCCCAAAACTAGTTGGCATCTTACAACATTGTCCTTGCAGCTTCTACTAATGTTCTGTTCTTTCTCTCAACTACCCTATTTTGTTGAGGTGTTCTAGCAGCAGAGAATTCTTGAACAATGCCTTTGTTTTTGCAGAATTCACTTAATGTTGCATTTCTGAATTTTGTCCCATTATCACTTCTCAATCTCTTTACACATTTTTGATCTTCAGCCTATTTTTTTTATCTTCATTCTGTGCTCAATTATGATGTGTGGAGTTTCATCTTTAGAGTGAATAAATTATACCCAAGTATATCTTGAGAAATCATCCACCATCACAAGTGCATATTTGTTTCTTGAAATTAATAAGACATTTACTGGCCCAAACAAGTCCATGTGAATAAGTTGCAATGGTGCACTTATAGAATTCACAGTTTTTGACCTGTGACTTGATCTTTTCATTTTTCCTTTATGACAGGCTTCACAGACTTCAATATGAGCAAACTCTAATTTTGGCATATCTCTCTCCAACTCTTTTTTGACCAGAGTGTTGATTGCCTTGTAGTTTAGATGTGAGAGTTTCTTATGCCATAACTTGTTTTGCTCTATGAATGCCTTGGTGTAGAAGCAACAAATTCCATCCTCATTTGTTGAGTCCATGTCTATAACAAACAAGCTTCCTTTCCTTGCTCCTTTTAGAGCAACTTTATTGGTTTTCTTGTTGATGAAGATACATTCTTCGTTGTCAAATAGAACTTTAAAACCTTTGTCTGCAAACTGGCTGACACTGAGAAGGTTTACTTCAAGACCAGTACCAATGCTACATCATCACTGACAACATTGACAAAAATAATCTTGTCATATCCCATTGTGAATCCTTTGTTGTTGTCTCCAAAGGTCACCAAAGGGCCAGCCTTCTCCTCAAATTATGATAGCAGGGCCTTATCACTTGTCATATGCCTGGAGTATCCGTTGTCTATGATCCATATGACCTTCTTCATTTTGCCATACACACAATGAGTTTTAAGTGTGTTTAGCAACCCAGGCAGTGTTGGGTACTTTCTTCTTGTTAACTGATTTAGCAGAAGTAGAGTTAGAAGTCTCAAAAAGAATAGTATTCATAGATGTTTGTGCATTCTCCCTTGCAGTTGTAGATCCAATACTAACTTCTTTGAGATCTACTCTCAGCTTGTGGCAACTTTTCATTACTTTTAGATTACAGGGAATGCAGTCAAACTTATCACAAAATGAATAGGGATCATTTGCCTTGGCTTCATTATACTTGCAGGCTCCCTCAACTGGCTTGCTAACCATCTTTTTACAAAGATAAGTTAGGTGATTCACAGATCCACACTTTTCACATTTCTTCCTTGGAGCATCTACAACATAAGAAAAATTGTTGCTTTTGTTTATTCCAATATTCCTAATTCTATTCTTCTTCTTCTTTCTTGCAATTTCAGTTTTTGTTACCTTGACAGGTGTCTTGGAATCTTGGTTATCCATGAGCTTCATTTTAACTTCAGTAACAGGAGAGCTTTCTTCATTTGTCTTTGCAGCATCTTCATCTGCTAGCTCTTGTTTGATTATCAACTCATTTTCACTAAACTTAATTTCTCCATCCTTGAACATAGGTGACTTAAATTTTCTCAGTATTGCCGGGACATCTTTACTGGCAATGCTCTTGTTTTTGTCATCTGCAACTTTCTTTTTGTTGTTCAAGGCCTCATAATCAAATCCAATAGCTATGTTAGCACATGGTTTGTTTTTCTCATGATATAGTCCAACTAACTCAGATGCATTCTTAAAGGACTTTAATTTAACTTCATTCTTCTCTAGCCTCTCCCTTAACACTGCTTCAATCTCATTTGCACACTTGAGCTTGTTCTTCAAATATGCATTTTCTTGTTTCACAGCTTCAAGCTCTACCATCAACAATTCAGTTTCTTATTTCTCATTTTCAAGCTTTTCATTTATCTTTTTCAGTCTGCTAACCTCTTCATTAGTAGTAACCATACTTGTATGAATGTGAAACATTCCTGTGCTCATCTTTTCAACAGTTTCCTTATATTGATTCACATATAAGTCAATAGTGGTAAAAGTTGGTATCTGTGTTTTTGATAAGGATGACTCTCCTTGTTCTAAGGCCATAAATGCATAATTTCCAACTTCCTCATCTTCATCATTATCAGAATCATCCCAACTCTCTCCCTCTGCAATATAGGCTTTGCTTTGCTGTTTCTTCAGAAGAGCTTCATAGTTTGCTTCCAGTTCAAGATAAGCTTTATCTTTCTTTACTTTCTTGGGTTTCTTGCATTCGGTAGCAAAATGGCCTAGCTCATCATAGTTATAGAACCTTATCTTGGATCTGTCAATAGATCCAGTTTTGTAGCCATTTTTGCTTTCAGGTGTGTACTTCCTTTTTCCTTTCCAGCTGCTATCTTTGTTGAACGATTGTCCTTTTACCTTGGAGAATCTTGGCATCTTTACTCTAATGTTAGAGAACTTTCTTTCCAGATAGGCCATTGACTGATCTAGATCATCAAGTTCATCCAGGGTGTAGAACTCATCTTCTTCCAATTCCAGTATGACTTGTTCCTGTGAATCATTGTTTCTTTGTTCACTAGTTGACATACTTGGAGTATGGATTCTTGGTTCATCATTAGAGGTCTGGCTTTCATTAACAATAAGAGCACTTAAACCATCTACAGCATGCTATTGACCAGCTCTTAATGATTTTTTTGAATCATTTCCAATTCATATGTTTTTAAGATTCTATATAGAACTTCCAGAGTCAATCTGCTCAAGTCTCTCCCTTCTCTGATTGCTGAAATTTTCTGTTCTAAATGGTCAGGGATTGTGAGCAAAAACTTCAAGTTCACTTCTTCATCTTCATAATATTTATCAAGTAGCTGCAAGTCATTAATCAACTTGTTAAACCTTTCAAACATATCAGTAATGCTTTCCTTTGGCTTAGCCATGAAACCCTCATACTGTGAAATCAGTATCCTTCTTTGATTTGACCTAACTTCCTCAGTTCCTTCACAAAGTATCTCTATCTTTTCCCAGATCTTCTTAGCAGTGTCACAGTTGACAATGTTTTTGTACATTACATTGTCAAGTGACTTTATTAAGATCAGCTGCAAGCCATTATCTAGGAAAACTTTTTCTTTCTCAGGCTCAATGTATTCTGAAGGATCTTTAGGAGCATAATGAGCTGGAATGACCATGTCTCCATCTGTAGATTCCTCAACTCTTATCATAGGAGTGAAAGGTCCATTCTTGAGAATCTGAATATATAGTAGATTGGTCATCCTGACAAACAACAATATTTTCTTCTTCCATAGAGTATAGTTAGTCTTATCAAAAAGTACGGATTTTGATGCTACTGATTTTCTCTGTATTCATTCTTCCAAGATCTTGAATCTGTTTACTTTCAGATTTTGCTCTGATACCACTTTTTATGTAATGAATTACACACAGAGGGGGGGTGAATGTGTTTTTATGTTTTTTTTGATTTGTTTATGGTGGTGAACAAAGTAAATTAAACCTTGTAGTCAAATGTGTTAATACTGAAATTAAACATATAACAATAATTAACACAGATTTTTTAAAACTCACTTAATTTTATATTAAAATTAAGAATGTCTTGCTACAAAATTTCTAGGCTCTTTGTTGATAAAGAGCTTAGCTTCTTCCTTGAGAGAATACAAGATTTTCTGATCTAAATTGTTACTCCTAAAACAAAGCATCCAGTGTTTACTTCATAGAACAGTAAACACTGGTTTTTACACAGCATGCAATAGCATGTACTAAACCCTATTTTTGGATAAACAAATCTTTCTAATTCTGGCTTAGTGTATCTTTCCTAATCTTGCCTGCTTGTGACTTTACTTTGCCAGTTAATCTTGGCCTTTGATCTTGTACTCTTCAATCTACTTTTTGTAGACTTGTCAATCCAACTGATTGAATTGTTTGTTGATTGATAATCTTGGATGTTAAGCTGATCTGCACTTTGTACTTTGAGTTTTACCTCGAGATCTCTAGTTTGGTATATATAGAACTTGACATCTCGATAAGTATATTGGCTTGTCGAGATCTCTCATTACTCTACAGTTGTTTTGACTTATCGAAGTCTCTGAGTTCTCTATAAGAGAAGTTGGCTTGTCGAGATCTCTAAATTTTTGCATGTAGAACTGACTTATCGATATCTCCAATCTTCATGTCTTCAATTTGGCTTGTCAATATCTCTGAGTTCTCTAGTGCAGAAATGACTTGTCGATATATCAGAGATCTCTAGTGATATTTGACTTATCGATATCTCTGAGATCTCTAGTGATAATTTGACTTGTCGATATCTCCAATCTTCATGTCCTCATTTGGCTTGTCAATATCTCTGAGACTTCTCTATAACCTTTTCTTGACTTCTCGATTAGTCATTCTGGAGTTCTCGAATAACTTCTCGAATGACTTTTCTATAACACTTAATCTGTGACTTGTAGACTTCTTGACTTATAATGTTTTTCACTAAACAGATTTATTCAACTACAAACTTCTTCATACTTTCTCTGAGGCATGATCTTCATGATCTTCTTCCAGAGTTTATTCTTAGGCTTGAGACTGTTTTGCAGAAAAATAATCCAGTCTAATCTATTTATATTTTTACAGACTTAAATGTTATAATACAAAATGCATACTTAGATTTTCATACAACTTACTTAGGGTTGTCAATTTGACTTAGTCTTGTTAGTGTACAGGCATGTCTTGCACAACAAATTGCCATTGGTTGTAAAAGAATATGACAAGAAAGATTCTAATATCAAGTTTCTAAGAACTCTACCTGAGGAATGGGATACACATAGATCAATCATCAGGCACCAGTATGATTAAATCAATATTCACTGGATGAAATCTATGGATGCTGAAAACTCATGATTTGGAAATTCAATAGAGGTAGAATAGGAAAGGACATAAGATGAAGTCTGTTGCACTAATAGTTGAAACTCACAAATTCAAGGAAAAGACTCGTGAGAACTCAGGGAGAAGAAATATTGTTGAAATGTCAGATACTGACGAGTCATCAAATCCTGATACTGATACTGATGAGAATTCTGAGATAGAGTTGGATGATCCTTAAGTAATTTAGATGGATGCAAGGTTGGTCAAAGGGTTCCGAAAAATGAGATTCAGAAGATCATAGAGGAATGGGGTTTCAACATGAATTACTCTGGTGGTGACAAAGGAAGGTTCAGGAAAAAGGATAATCGGTATTCAAATGGAAGAAAGTTTGACAAGATAAAGATGAAATGTTACAACTGTAATGGAAGGGGAAATATTACTAATGAATGTCCCAAGTCAATTGAAAAGGCACTTATCACCTCAAATAAAGACTAGATGGACACATCATTACCTGACAGTGATGGTGAATGTTATGCTCTAATGACTAATCATGGAGAGCATGTGTCTTCTTCTAATAAGGTATCAATGACTATTTTTTCCATAAATACTGATAACATATCTGAGTTAAAAACTTTCTTGAAATCTCTGCATGTCAATTTCAAAAATAAGTCTCTTGAAAATGAGGGTCTAGTTCTTGAGAATAGGGAGCTTAACAAGAGAAATGATCATCTAGAAGTTGAGTTAATTCGTATGCATGAAATTGAAGTTGCATGTAATAGAGCTAATCATAATGAAACTCAGATGAACATTAGATATGCCACGTTAGAGGATATTCTAGAAAAAGAGAGACACATTTTCAAAACCTGGATAAGTTCAGAAAAAAGGTTCATAGTACGATTACTGATAAATACTGAAAATAATGTTTAGGTTATAATGAAGAGACTGATAAAAATATTGATAAATATTTTATTGGTTTAAGTTAGCTTTTTAATCAATTCTTTCTGAATATGTACATAATAATGTAGAATGTTTCACTTTTTCAATAATTAACTAATTATATTTACACGATAACAATGATTATTAGGTAATACGAATCATGTTTGAACGAAAATTACAACTAATGAGGGATATAATATCATTAATAACTAGCATAATAACCCGTGCGAGACACGGGTCATTTTCTAGATTTTTTTTATACCATACAATTATATTAGTTAATTTCTTGATCATTTTCTTATTGATTAATATTGTATAACGTCTAAAACATATAAAATACAAGTTGAGTATTTATCAATGTGTATGATTTTTATGTAAAATATTAATAACGTTGATAACGTTTTGAATATATCTCATTAATCATAATACATCTTTTCTTGTTTGTATCATGTAATTTGTATTTAATAAATGAATACAAGCAAGTAGTCACTGCACGTGTAAAAGGAAAAGATTGAAGTTAATCCATCAAATATTGTCAATATATTTATAAAAAAGATATTAAAACTTTACTAATATATATATATATATATGAGTTAAATTCTATAGAGTCCGTGTTTTTAGTTGAGTACGGGAGTCCATATATATTCTGCAAACAAAATAGTAAAAAAAAAAATTGTAAAATATATTTTAATGTGAATCATGTTCTACATATATCACTATTTTAATAAATATCTTGCAAATTTCATAAATTTGACAAGTTGAACACTGCAGAATATAATATTATTGAACATAATCAGTTTGAAGAACATACGTATTCACGCTGTAGAACACGTAAATATTCAACTTGCTGGACATTAATGATATAACACCATAACACACGTTTATATCATTTAGTTTATTATTTTAGTTTTTAAATTATTAGAAACATAAAACCTTAACCATTAGATTGGATTGTAATATAAAGTTAGGATTTTGAATTTCAGAACTCCACAAAAAATAGGGACTTTATGTATATGATTACTTATAATAACCATATCAACTTGAATAAAATAAATTTAGGATTTGTCTCGCAATTTGAATATAAATATATCTTTAATTAAATAATACAATAAATAAACTATTTTTTAATGAAGAAGTATCAAATGTCTTACCATTTTTCAAATAACATGTTAATGAAAATTATTAATTTTATTTTATAGTTGTAGTTTAATTTTTTTCTAAAGAGAATGAAAAAATAGGACTTTAGGAGCACCTCTTTATAAATTCATCATTAATGAATAATATTTTAAACCTAATTTTTTTAAAGTGAAACATTAATATATAAATCGATTTAGTATATCTTCGTAGTTTTAACGGAGCTTATGAGATCTCATGTCAAATTTTGAATATATTTAAATATTGGGTCAAGTTCCAGATGTAATAATGTAAAACAAGTCAGTTAGTAATTTTGATACATAATATCAATTGACTTGATCGTATAAAGACCTCAAAAATATTATTTTTATTTATATAAGATATTATAAAATTTATCCTTATTGGTAAGATATTCTCGTCGAGCTCATAATTTAAATTTATTAAACCTAGATAGTGATGATGTATTTTCGGCTGAGTCATGTAACCAAATTTCGAGTATTTTTTCAATGGGTAAAATTCTGATTTTAAAGTGAGTAATTTTGATACATATTATCAATTGACTTGATTCTATAAATATCTCAAAGATATTAATTTTTACCAACATAAGATATCACAAAAAATTTCTTTGTTGGTAAGATTTTCTAGTCGAACTCGTAATTTAAATTAAACCTAGGTAGTGACGCGGTATTTACGGGCAGGTCATTTAATCAAATTTCGAGTATTTTTTGAAAAATGGGTCACGTTCTAATTTTGAATTCGAAATAAATCGAAATACGCTAATTATAACTTATCTAAATAAGTAATATATATTATTTATTAAGTGTATCTCTTTTCTAACATATAAAAAAATAATTATGTGTACAATTTGTTTTTTATTAAAAAATATATATTAAAAATGTATGAGACATATTTTTCAAATAAAAAATTGTTTAATAAATAAGGAAATGATCCATTTATGTACTATACTTAACTTTATATCTCAAATTCAATTGTTCAAAATTAACTCTACAAATATTTTAATAATCATGTTTAAAGTTAAATAAATTGTCGCTATTACGTGTATGATAAAAAACTCAAGTAACAATGTGATAGTGATAAGGTGGCGTGCTGTGAATGTAAAGACTGGGTTTGATTCCCACCAACCATATCTCCTTCCTATACAATTTGGCGATATTCAGTTATCGGTCCACTGCCGATCACCATCTCCGATTATCATTATAAAATCATTGATATTAATTTAAAATAACCAAAAAATTTAAATAATACAAAAAATTGAGAAAATATAACTAGAATTTAAATAAAAATATCATGAAAGCTAATTTTTTTGGAATATAATAAATCACCTTGATATCGTATGTCAAAATTGTATATTCGAGATTGTGGGGGGTTTTGAGGGATTGTGATGGTGTATCCACATTCCTATATATATTTTCAATTGAGGAGGTTTATATTTAAATAAATGTTGGCATATGATTAAATCTCGTATGAGAGTGATGGCTCTCTTGAGCAAAAGTCTGGTAATATTTGTTAGATTGTTATTTATTCATTTCTCTTTTCTATTTTTACATTTTTTGTAAAAAAGCGTTTATATTAATAAATTTTATGTATTGGAGGGGACACTTATACAAGATAAATTTTATTCATAAAAATAATTATTTTCAGATAAAGATAATACACCTCTTTTATTTGTGAAATTATAAAAAATGTTTAAATTAAATTTGTGGGACAATGCCTTACTTGATTCTTTCCCAAAAATTGAATTATAATCTTTTTGCATAATTAACACAAAAAATGTAAAAAGAAAAATATGTGATTTGCACTCTATAAAATAATTTTTTTAATATTAAAATAAAATATAAACCAAATATATATCCTCGGAAACAATCGTTATATATTGCTTTTTAATTTTGATTTGCGGAAGGAAATAGTCGGCCAAACTAACTTGGCCATCAAGTAAAAAGCTGTAGTACTATCAGGCAAACCCATACAACAGTAACGACACGCCCTATATATACACACCATTATATTACACAAACTCACACTTTTAACTTTACATCACTCATAGAAAAAACTACACACAAACAGGCTTATGTATAATTTCTTTGCTCGTATCAATTAGGGTAAGATGACGGTAAAGAAATTTCATAACACAGACGATGTCGAGAGATTGGCAATGATAAACTGTGCAATGATTATGAGCAGAGCAGAAAATAGGTTATCTGAGCAGGGTGGGGGTCAGATGTTTGAGTGCAAGACATGTCGACGTAGTTTCTCCAGTTTTCAAGCCCTAGGTGGTCATACAGCCAGTCACAAGCGCCCCAAATTACCTGTTGGCATCGACACCCAAACCGAGAAACAGTTACCCAAGCCCCACAAGTGCACTGTTTGTTATGCTGAGTTCTGGACCGGACAGGCTTTGGGTGGTCACATGAGAAAGCATCGATCACCCAAGATTCATGAGTTTCTTGGAAGTTGCGAGAATATTGATAATAATTCTAGTACAAGTGATGATCATTATGTTGTTTTCAAGGTGGGGAGTAATGCTGATTGTTCTGGTAAGAGGGTTTTAGGACTTGATTTGAATTTGAGTCCGGAACAGAATGGGGAAAAGATTTTCATGTTTTAATTAGATATGTGGAAAGTTAAGAACAGTTAACTGGATATTGTATGCATAGATTTATATTAGATTGATTGTTAGTTGTCACAGAATATGTAGATGACTAATGGGATGATTCAATTTTGTATATCTTGACATGGTTGGTGATTTGGTGCTATGAGTTTTTTTCTATCTTAATTGATATGGTTGCTAACTTGGTGCTATTTTTCACTATGTAACTCTCTTGTTGAATCTTTAAATTAGTTTCAGTGGATTAATGTTCTAGCAGCAATTCAATTATACTGTTTCATCCTTGCTAACTTTTGCTGTTGCAATTCTTGGTATGGCTTATTAGATTTTGCTGTTTGCTGTTCTTGGCATGACTGGTTAGTTTCAATAGTTTGTATTTTTTAAAGTTTTGATCATGTCTTCTGGTATTTTGAACTTAAATCTGGTTTGCACAAACACAAGTTTTTGATAGGAAGCACTTACCCCATACTTACACACATGTCTCTGCTCCGGTCTCAGAGGCATCTACTTCGATGCTTTCACATATATCTCCACTACAACTACTTGATCTTCAACTCTTACCCAAGAAATAGGACCATCCAATAGACTTAAGTTGCCAGGGATAAGGTTTGCATTGTTATCTGTTTTTATGTTTAGAAATTACCATTACATTCAGAGGGTCAGGAATCTACTGATCATGTTAGGAGCCAGCGAGTAGAAGAGTTGTGATGTGTGTAGAAATCTGTGAAGCAATGGTTTTTAGAATTTCGACAAAAAAAACCAGATTAGTTTTCTTAATTTCTTAGTATGTACCTGCGGCGGTTAGGCATCCTTAGAACAAGCCATCAGTTTTGAACTATGGGCCAGAATCAGTTTATCAATATTTCATTAAGTGTTATTTCTTTTACATATGCACTATAATAATTAATACTCAACTTAAGATTGTAAACAAATTTTTTGGTGCGGACCTTGTAAATAAATTTAAAATTAATAATGTGTGTTTATGCAATCGGAATTGATTAGTAGTTGGATTGGATGGAGAAACCAGAGCATTTGTAAAGAAAAGATGTAGAAATAGCAGGAGGTATCTATTGCAGATAACGTGTTTGTAGAAAAAAGTTCAACTTAGACTTGAGGGGCTAAGACCCGCCTTATTCAGCAAGTTGCTGACAAGTTTACAGATAATTGCACTAAGGGATAGGTCTATAACTGTCTACATCCTGTTCTGAAGTTCCTGGATGATGCATATAGTTTCCAAGCTGAATGCATTAGAGTAAAGACTCAAAGGAAGTTGACACATCAAAAGGTTGTATGGTGCACAATACCCTCGCGTTAGCAGTAACACAATAACAGAAGGTGCAGATGTATGCAATTTCCTCTGTTTTTGTACTAAAATAGTTAATTTCGTGTTTGAAGAACCTCTTGGAAAGCATGTATACACATGATCCACCACAGAGGGCGGTAGGAGGAGGGGGATTTGGTTGAAGCTACAGCTATTTGACATACTTACTAAATGAGACACACCTAAGATGGTTTAACTAGATAAGACTTAAGAAATACTGTATACAGGTATTTAGGAAAAAAAGAAGACTGTATACAGGTCAAGATTTTTAGGTTCATCTTTACTCAATTTAAGCACCATGTTTGCTTAATCACACTATTGGGCAAAATCTGCTTGGCACTTATTATATAGGATTCATGCTTGATACTTAAGAGGTTTGGATATTTAGTCATGTGTGCATTGCAACAAAAACAAATGGCTATCTAGAACTCTACTGCAATTTGGATGATTAAAATTCCTAATTTAACACGGAAAATGATTACAGCGGAAAGCATCTTTAGCAGTATGTACAAACGCAGAATGGAGTTCCTCGATGACTCTACTAGGAAAGTAACGAAAATATCTCAGAATTTTTGACACAAATGATGATGCATGAACATTTGAAGTCCATAAGAGAAACTGGATATTGATTGCTACCAGATCAGAGTTTGCCCAGTTTTGAGGTAACCTACAAAGAAAGAACTTAAGTCTACAAATTTACTTAAAGATTTATCCTTATTAAATTTCTCATATAAACACAAAGGAAAAATTGGAGAACTGAAAACATCATGGAAAACATGGAAAGACACTACAGCAGGCGTGTGCCGTGTTGTGTTGGTCACAGATATTGTGGCACCATTGCCGTTGTGGGGATATATTACAACTTATATAGAGGAGGTGCTAGTGAAATGAGGAGGTGCTAGTGAAATGAGCATATGCTATTATTCAACTTTTTGGGCTGCATGGCATAACCGTTCATAGTATCTGATGGTCTGATTGCAGGGGAACACATAGCTTTTCAACTAGCTAGGTGCTTACACAACTGGTACTTGGTAATGTACTAATATGGTTGCATGATTGCATCTGATCTTTTTGGCAGAGAGTATTGCCGAGTGGTGCAAATATCAGTCCGATATTGTTGCAATAGAAGCTATGAGACTAGTCCAGAAAAGAAAACTAATGTTATATTTGGTTGAGGCCGGCATTTTAGGGGCTTACCACCCTAAGGTCCTAAGTTCGATTCCAAGTAGATGATCGGTTTTAAGTTGGGGGTCATGGTGGTGGGATCCTGTGCTAGCCCCCTTTTTATTTTTGTTTTGTTTAAGTTGGGGGTTTTTACTCGGATTTAAGTTGGGGGTGATGACTACTCTACGGCATAATCTGGTCTGAAATACTAGTTTGACAACTGATCTTCTCCACTCGGATTTAAGTTGGGGGTCATGGCGGTTGGATTTTGTGTTAGCCCCCTATTTATTTTGTCATTGGAAGCAGACATATCGAAGCTATAGTTATCTATTTTACGGCATAATCTTAATGTGATATTGTGCGTGGAATTGTATCTTTTTGTATAATCTCTGATCTTGCCTACTCCAGTAAGAAGTCAACCTTCGGTCCTTCATTTGCAAGAAATCACCAGTTGTGAAGAACATTTTCTGCATTTCTCATACATATATATTACATAATCTGGTCTGAAATACTAGTTTGACAACTGATCTTCTCCACTCGGATTTAAGTTGGGGGTCATGACGGTTGGATGTTGTGCTAGCCCCCTATTTATTTTATCATTGGAAGCAGATATATCGAAGCTATAGTTAGATATATCGAAGCTATAGTTATCTATTCTACGGCATAATCTTAATTTGAGCAGACATCGAAACTATTGTTATCTACTTTACGGCATAATCTTAATGTGATATTGTGCGTGAAATTGTATCTTTTTGTATAATCTCTGATCTTGCCTACTCCAGTAAGAAGTCAACCTTCGGTCCTTCATTTGCAAGAAATCACCAGTTGTGAAGAACATTTTCTGCATTTCTGATACATATATATTACATAATCTGGTCTGAAATACTAGTTTGACAACTGATCTTCTCCACTCGGATTTAAGTTGGGGGTCATGGCGGTTGGATGTTGTGCTAGCCCCCTATTTATTTTGTCATTGGAAGCAGATATATCGAAGCTATAGTTATCTATTCTACGGCATAATCTTAATTTGAGCAGACATCGAAGCTATTGTTATCTACTTTACGGCATAATCTTAATGTGATATTGTGCGTGGAATTGTATCTTTTTGTATAATCTCTGATCTTGCCTACTCCAGTAAGAAGTCAACCTTCGGTCTTTCATTTGCAAGAAATCACAAGTTGTGAAGAACATTTTCTGCATTTCTGATACATATATATTACATAATCTGGTCTGAAATACTAGTTTGACAACTGATCTTCTCCACTCGGATTTAAGTTGGGGGTCATGGCGGTTGAAAGTTGGCTAGCCCACTATTTATTTTGTCATTGGAAGCAGATATATCGAAGCTATAGTTATCTACTCTACGGCATAATCTTAATTTGAGCACACATCGAAGCTATTGTTATCTACTTTACGGCATAATCTTAATGTGATATTATGCGTGGAATTGTATCTTTTTGTATAATCTCTGATCTTGCCTACTCCAGTAAGAAGTCAACCTTCGGTCCTTCATTTGCAAGAAATCACAAGTTGTGAAGAACATTTTCTGCATTTCTGATACATATATATTACATAATCTGGTCTGAAATACTAGTTTGATAACTGATCTTCTCCACTCGGATTTAAGTTGGGGGTCATGGCGGTTGAATGTTGTGCTAGCCCACTATTTATTTTGTCATTGGAAGCAGATATATCGAAGTTATAGTTATCTACTCTACGGCATAATCTTAATTTGAGCAGATATCGAAGCTACTGTTATCTACTTTACGGCATAATCTTAATGTGATATTATGCGTGGAATTGTATCTTTTTGTATAATCTCTGATCAAGTCAACCTTCGGTCCTTCATTTGCAAGAAATCACCAACTGTGAAGAACATTTTCTGCATTTCTGATACATATATATTACCTATAGGGATCAGACTGACATGCAAATTTGAGTAACCATCTAGTTTCCTAGGAAATGCCCATATATTTACTGAAAATTCTTAAGCAGTTGCTACTTTTGCCAGCCCTTTTAATTGTAAAAGAATAAAGGGTACTAAACAAAATTCTATCTAGAAAGCCAACCAAGCTTACAAGAGTCTCTTACAATGATTTAACAGAAGGTTTATCCTACACGTGTAATAATAAATATAATGGCTAAACCACATATCATTAAGTCCATGTCATCAAGCTCGAAGAAGGCAAACTATCTGTAGCATATTATATAAAGAGTTAATTGCTTTGCACCATACTACTATGTTCTAAAAACAAATTTGTACTAGAACTTTAGAAAATTCAGTTTGCACCCCTATATTTCAATTTTTGGGATTCATTATGCACCCATTCCAGAATTCTGTTGAATTGGGTAGGGGTAAAATCGGAAATTCAGCAAAAATATTAAGTAAATTAATTTCATATCTTTTAAAATAATGTCAAAAATTGAATTTTGATACAAAATTGTAAGTTTTTAATTTTTTAAATGATAATAATAATTTCAGTTTTGATTTCATTTTATATTATTTAGTGTTGGAATTTTGTAATTTTACAAAAAAAATATTTTAACAATTAATTTTGATTATATAATTAAATTTAATTAAGTAGAGTAATAAAATTTTGAAATTGATGTTAAAAAATGAAAATCGAATGTAAAATTAATAGTGCTATTTGAAAATTAAAAATTTATTATTTTGTAGTTGATATAAAATAATATACAATTTTTAATAATATTTGAACAAGCTAAATTTTATTTTGATTAAGTATATTGTTGAATTTTCGGTTTTACCCCTACCTAATTCAACAAAATTCTGAAAAGGGGTGTATAATGAATCCCAAAATTGAAGTATAGGGGTGCAAACTGAACTTCCCAAAATTATGATATAAATTTGTTTTTGAAATATAGTAGTAGGGTGCAAAGTGCAATTAACCCTATTATAAATGTGGAAGGGATCAATTTGCACAACAATGACAAATGAGGTGATTAAAGGCAACCAGTGTACTCCAACTTTCCTTTCTCATATTTTAATTTTCTTTCTACTTATTTCACTTGCAATCAAAAAGATAACTCATCCCCAGTGAGATCAAGTTTTTGCACTCTTGCAGATGAGATAAACTTCAGTATACAATGAAATGTGAAAAAAGAAAACACTGTAAAACTGTATATTTATAATATCTCAAATACCCGGGAACTTTAGGATACTTCTTAGTTCTTACTTTCCGGATTAAGATTGTAGACAACTCAAAAAGATCATTCCTTCAAGCCTGGGTTCTGCTAGCTGAATTGTCATTATAACTTTATAAGTTTCATGTGATATGTTACATTATAACTTTATAAGTTTCGTGGTCCACGGTAGTAAGCTAGAGATACACGTAGGATAAATAAATTTAGTTAGACACATTAAAACATATAAACATTAAACGTAACATGTGCATAACAATTATTCTCACGCTAAAATTATTCTCCCACAGAGCGTTACGCTGAGATTATGTATACAAAGTGGCATTGAAGTTAGTGTGCACTTGAGCCTGAAAACCCTGTCACTATGTTTTTTATTTTGAACTCAATAAGCTTTTTCAATCTATCAAGTATCAAATGAAAAATGATTACCAACTTTAAGATTTGTGAAATTCATGGGAATAACATATTGTACATAGTTCAAGAGTATTCTATCTAAAATCCAAGAAGCATTTGCAGCTACTAAAATCACATCAGAGTTTTCATACATATGTTGCATATAAGTATTTAAATCAACAGGAAGAGAGTATTTAAGTACTAATCATATAATCAAAAGAAGACACTTGCTCACCTAATATAAATCATACCAGTTACAATTGTTCTTGAACCGTTCCTGGCCAGCAGTATCCGGATTCTGAAGTTTAATTTGTTTACTATTAATCTCAGTACTCCATGTCTTATTATGAATTCTTAACAAAGCAAATGAACCTGTAAATGACCGTATACAATTGTAGAAGCTTAAACTCCACAAACTAAAACTAAAAAATCGTAAAAATTGTAGCTTACCTGATTGTATAGTCCTAGTGACAAAAGAACCAACGAAAAACACAAATAAAGGCAGCTCTAACCCACACCTGAAAGGTGATAAGAATTAACTATAGTGTACATGATGCAACGATATGTTAGTTCAGTAAGTGGGGAATATCGGCAGGAGTAACTCATGATCAAATGCAGAAGGGCTACCACTTTATCTTTTCCATGTAAGAACACAGTGACCACACAACACAGCACATTTCACAAATATCAGGTCTCTGGAGATCAGTGAAATCACAAAGCATTAATTTCGATCATCAAATTATTCGTGCACAAGAATGTAAAATCGTTCATTTAGGGAGTTTGTTTTAGTGGAGAGTCTCTACATGTTGCACATACTATCACTTGTAACATTAACATCCAGAATCCCTGTCCACGGACAGCAGAATTAGGAGAAGAAGCGATCTTGGAGGAGCTATATAGCAGTCGTCATATTGATAAGGAAATCTAGGTACAAAATTGAACAGTGAGAAAAATGAGATCATACAAATACTTCTTGTGTGGTCCATATTTTCTGTGTGTCGCAGTTTACTGTCAGAAAGGAAGATTTTTGAAGTGTTCGACCAGTACTATCAGTTTGGCCAAGAAGCGAAATTGGGCTGACAAATAATATGATTTCAAAAACTAATATGGTTTACATAACTTTGTCATTAAGTTTAGCCATTTTTTGTTATAGGAAAAAACTGCGAAAACAGTAGTACAACTCAAATTGATAAAGTAGACATGCCAAAGCAATAAGCATGCCATAAAATAACAATAGAAGATGGGCGACTAAAAGTTATGCTTTAAGCATATGCTTGGAAGATCCCCCCTCCACTAAGCCTAAACCTCCATGCCTTTATAATTTTAAAGTTATACAACCAGCTCATTCTCTATAAGCATCATCATCATTCTCGTTCATAGATCCATCTGGGCAACTTATCGTCGTAGTTTGTCAATCGAAACGATGGAAGTTGACATCGTAATCAGCAGCAAAGATGATGGTGAAGATGAAGAAGAAGAGACGATGAAATGTTTTGATGGCCATTGAAGTTGGGAGACTAATTCTTCAATTGGGCAACTACATATCCTTTGGCAATGCAATGACAGAGTTCGAGCTCAGGCCTCTTCGGCTGAGATATCATCCCTAATAGCGCTCTGTAACTTTTTATCTTTTTTATTTAGTCATATAAACTTGTTTTCTTCATACATGCTATTGTCTAAGACTTTCATGAGCTTTCTGTACGTTTTTTATCAGTTCTATAATTTGTTGTATAACTTTAACTATATAGTTTATTTTAATTAACTACCTTTTAGGTATATACACTTGGTATGAATGTTATGCTTGGCGTTATTTATCAAATGTCTACTTGTTATTCGCTATACCGTGAGTTTTACCAAATATAAGAATTATACATCATGTATTGGGACAGGACCGTTCTACGTTCTCCCCACTCTGCAAAACCTCACAATATAGTACTCTAAGGGGTGTATTCAATTGAGATTTTGAAAGATTTTTATGGATTTTAGAAATCATGGGGTATTCAATTTGGATTTTAAATAATCCATTAAAATCTGAAGGTATTCAACAAGGATTGGAAACAGTCTTTTAAAATCTGAGTGTATTCAATTTAGATTTTAAAAAGTCAATCAAAATTTGGTAGTATTCAATTTGGATTTTAAAAAATTCATCAAAATCTGATGGTATTCAAAAGTTCATGAATTTTCTTTTATTTAAAAAAGTTGTGGATTTTGATGGATTTGCTAGTACATTTTTAATAACTTGAAATCTCTTCAAAATACATGAGATTTTGATGGATTTCTAAAAAACTCCACAAAATCTGCAAGACTATACAAGATTTTGGATCAACTCCATCAAAATCCACGAAGAATTGAAATCAACGAAGATCTTTTAAAATCCGTATATTATTAACGATCCTTTAAAATCTGAAATGAATACACCCCCTAAATATGAAGAAATTGTATCCCTATAATGTCATAACATACATTGATAATGAGAGGTTCTGTACTGCAGAAATGGATTCAGACTTTGTCTGAACTGACCATGGATTGTGAATTCATCTAATGATCGAAATTAAGTGTAACATATTTATTTATTTTTGACTAATTTAGCTCATATATCTTACAATTGGTTATCTGTTCTAACAAATTTTAGAGTGAGAATCGAACCCAAAAATTGGACGACAATAGATAAGTCTTTAACCGGTTGTAATATATCTTAATACTGGTCTTCATAATCTGTTTCGTTTTAGGAAGAAAATCGTGCTCATTTGCTTACTATCGCATGAAAATTTTACGATTAAACTGTTAGGTCTGCTTTAAATATGTCACACATCATGGTGTTTTAAGTTCTACAACAGTGCTCACTGGCTCAAGAAACTGGTGTTCAGCAACTACGACTATTTCCATATCACAACATATCTGTATTCTGAGCATTTAAACCTAAAAAGATGTACAACTAGTTTGCAAAATTTTGCATATCAACATCTCTATTTTCGTATTATCACACACTTTAATAAGTTTTCATAAACCACGAAAGATTGTTTTTATTCAGGAAATCTTTTTAGGCTTGTGTTATTCAAAATTTGAAATGTCAAAACTACACTACTACAGTATACATTGCAAATGCTGTCATACATATGGGGCACCCAACAGCAGTCACCACATAAGGATTATTGGAAGTTAAAGAAAATATGACAAATAAATGCTATCCCACCGCAAAAAAAAAAAAACCATAAATGTGTATGTCAAATTTTAATTGATGACCTCTTTCAAAAATTAGTTAGACCACTCATGTATCATTATCATGTGTAATTAAACTTTAAAAAAATTGGGCTGGGTCGAGCGGATCCTTAATGATGAGGATAAGAATGATTCAAAATTCGCGACCAGACGAGAGAGGGTCCAAAAAACAAGGCTTTTCTCGAATTATTTGCAGGTGCAAGAGATGTCAAAGGGGCTTCTTACCCCCAAACAGATCCACCAACATCTATATATATATAAAAACTGATCTATCAAAAAGATAGGGAAAAAAACAATTTTCAACTGCTGATTATTCTTAGGTATAAGGCCTTTGGCCAACAAAATTGATGTCTGCTGAATAATAATTTTCAAGCGTTGATAGTTAAATTCTAAATTCTAAATGTAAAATCAGTAGGAAGAACAAGAACAAGTTAACAAGCAGAACAACAAGTTAACCACAAGACTTAAGCAAATAGTTTTCAAATCTCTACCAAAGAGGACAACATCTCAAACCCAACATAAGAAGAATCTTAAAAATTCAAACAGATGAGATGAGAATTTTTTGGAAAAAACTACATAGGATGTAAAAAGCACAGGAAAGTTGGAATCAAGCACTAGGCAAATTATCCAAAACAACTATTCGCATCCTTCGCTCAGTAAAAGAATCCAAGAACTTTACCACCGACATTCTTCCTTCTGGCTTCTTCGTGATCCATGATTCCAGCAGATGTGGTCAGAACAATATAACCAAACTGCATATATACATCATGCACCCCCATCAAATACCGTTGGAATCAAAAGTAGGTATTTAATAGGGGAAAAGGAACAAGTTGTAAATACTTGTACAATCACAGGTGAATGTTTATTATTACTTTGAAAATTGAAGCTCCTACTTGTACAATACCATAAATATGATTATACAAAGTTGTAAATAGAACTTTTAAGATATAAACCTGTCTTGACGGAAGAAGTCGTGCAGTCCAAGGCTCAATCTCTTTGACACCAACATCAAAACGAGGACTAATCACTCCACATTTATTCAACCTCCCATTCAATTCAACCACAATCTTTCCAGATCTATGGTCATCAACATACTCAAACTCTCCAATGTAACCTATTAATTCAACAAACAATATACAGATCAAATTATTGGAAATAAAACAAACAGAACTACAGAACATATTTGAGAAAATTCTGACAAAGAAATGAGAGCAAGAGTGCTAACCATGCTTTTGCATGACCATAAGGAACTTGATAACCACTTTCGATGAAGGCCTGATCATGACCTGACGTTTACCCCTCTTCTCTGCATTAAACATGCTCTTGAGAGCATCATTCAGTACACTAACCCTCACCATCCTCAAAAATTCAAGCTGCGGCAGATAAACAACATCACACCATATTAGTAAACGGAAATGGGTATTCCTATAACGATCTAGGGAGAAACAAAAGGAGAAATATGCTAGCATGCAAATCTAACAGGTTAAACAAAAAAAATTACAAAATTTAAATATTAAAAGAAACTTCAGAAGATAGATCGCTTATGTGCAAAATGTGCTCATACAGAGTATTAAGCTTTGAAATAACATCAGTAGAAGTTAGGCCAAAAAATATAATATATAACAACACCACAACATCTTATGATTGTGCCACCTATGGCTTTATCAATAAAAAAAGTAAAATTCTTTTATACATCTCACTTTTCAAAGGCAGCAAGCTTTACTCAAAAATCGCTAAATCACTGTGTTTCTTCTAACATAAGACTGGAAAATTATACAAACCACGCTAAAATATATAACCATGAAATATGGCAGTAAATAAAGACATTGCCCATATAATGAAACATATCGTACAACATAATAATGAAACTTGTACAATTTAGTCTAATTACTCCATACAAATTAAAAAGCGATTCATCATACATAAAGGCATTTAAGATCAGTTCATTTCATTATTTCCGACAATCATGTTTCTTTCATAATACAAATACACCAAAATGTAAAACACTCAAAACCTTATGTGCCTATCATAGCTATCATACCAATTTGACATTCCGAAAAAGCAAATACGGAATAACATAGCATATGTCTGTAACTAAACCTCGTAAATCTAGAAGCTTAATTTAATTAAACCTCCTTTCGAAGCTCGGGCAACAATTAAAAACCTAAATACACTAGTATTACCTAAAAACAACAAGTTACATCAATCTATGAATTTTACATTATCGTTTCGATTCAACAATAATGCTATTATCTATTTCATCCCAGACATACAAGAATAATCCAGTTATATATCAAACAGGAAAGCAATTAAATCAAACACATTTATCATCCACATAAAACACATAATAAACTTAAATTGAAATTGAAATTAAAGATATAAGACACTAATATATACACAGCTAAGCTGTTAATCAGATCATAGTTATAGATAGATACATAAGATAAGATTGTGTGTATAGATCGAGGAATGAAAGTACCAGAAATGGGGGCGCTGCGCAGGAGAAGTATTGAGGAGGCGGAGAAGCGAGGTGAATAAATTCTAGGGTTTTTGCCCAGAGCGATACGTGGCGGGTTTTATAGTCCTCGCCTAGCTTTTCGTTTCCATTTTTTTACTATTTTTTTATTTTTTATATCATTCTCATTAGACCTAACAATAATTGTATACAACATGTGAACACAATACGAAACAACACAAATAATTAGTATTTTAATTTGAAAATTTGGTACACGAACACGAAAAAATACGAATATAATTAGTATCGATTTGGTTTTCCAATATAGGTACCCGACACGTAATGAAAGTATACGGAATAAATAAATAAATAAATTTTTAAAAATATATTATATATACATATATACTAAATACCAAATATGAATTTTACCCATTCTAAATAACATATATATATATATATATTTGTAAATACTAAAATATATTTTATTGTTCCTTAACTACGTGAGTGAGCAATTCACCATTTAATTATCTATTACATTTTTTAACAATTAATATTTTTCATATATAATCTGTGTACTTTATTGTACTAAACGGATAAACACGAATATATTAGTTTCGGGTTAGTGTCACCAAATTGGTACACAAATGCAAATCTGGGTCGGATTCGGGGTTTAAGACTTGGTACACGAAAAAACGAAAGTACACGGAACGTTTGTACACGACACGGAACGTTGTCAGGTCTAATTCTCATAAATGAAATTATATCAAGGGGGTGTTTCTAAACTTTTCTATTTTCCATTAGTGTAGTCTAAAATTATATTTATCGAATACTTTTTTACGATCCAATCGTACGGATGTGAAGATTAAATCAAAACATTGTAGAAAAAATTCATGTCAATCTAAGTGGTCTAGTATTGATTTTCTAATGATTCTATTTTCTTATATAATGTTAATGGTAGAGATTGAAAATTTGTTTTTGTTATAAAGTGGTATTTTCGAATAATAAAATTATTCAAAAATTTGCATAATTACTTATTTTTACATGATATTTACATCTGTATGCTTGAATTTTTAATTTTATATTAAAAAAAGTGAATTTGAGATGCAGTAATAGATTTTTTTTTATTATGACCTTTAAATTCTCTTTTCCCATTATATTATTATTTATTAAAAGGAAATTATATCATTCAGTTAAAATGGACTAGATTCATGTGTTTGGTTTCTAAATTTCAAAGATCTAAATTTAAGAATTAAAAAATATCTAATATTTGAATTATTATTTTATTCAGAATTTTGGATTAGAAAATGGTATTCCATTAAGAACTGAATATCCAAATTTTATAATACTCATACAAAATTGGGAAAAATAAGTTTTTTTTAAATATACTTTTGAATTTTTTCTTTCCGCTAAGTGAAAATTGAATTATTTTGTAAAAAGGGAATAAATTTTGTGATTACAAATAACTACATTATATTTAAAAAGATTTATTATTATTCATTAACTATGTTAAATATAGATATATGGGATGTTACTAACAAACTCTCTTATAGGGTCGACGTTTTTATCGAGCCCATAAATACACATACATAATACAGGTCGTGACTCCGCATTCCTGAACCCAGGCAATAATTATGCACTTCCACCGAACAGTGTTTTATTACCATTTTAACATTCAAACCCACAACAGAATATATAACAAATAATAGACTAAACAACCCAAAATATGTCAGTTCAAAAAAGTTAAGCATTTGATATAAGTTAGTTGTTAACTTATCTATAAAGGTCCCAATTACATCAAATGGTCAAGTTTATATCCAACATTATTTTATTAGACATGACTTCTTCTTTTTTGACATAAATCAATTATATTACTCAAACAAATCGGCCAACAAAATAGAATCCAACTCAATAGGAACAGACTCATATTGAAGACTCGACCTGGAATATAACGTGCTAATATATAATGTGATGCCATGTTAGCAGATCGTCTAATAAATTATAAGCGAATGTTTAACTCCAGCAACACAACCGACACAACATAGTTAACTGCCCAAATGGGGATCTCAAAACAACCTTACTCCTGATCGCTTGTTTCACAACCAAGCAGTCTGATTCAATCACTGCCTCCCTTCAATCTTTGTGTTTGACTCGACTTAAAGCTTCCTTAACTGCAATAGCCTCCGCGAACTCTGGTCGTACTTCTCCCTGGTACAATTCTGCACGACCTATTATAACCTCCCCATTTTCATCTCTAGCCAGCAAACCCGCAAATATCGCAACATCGATTGTTATCTTGACTTCATCTGTTTTTGGTTTCACCCAATAGACTGCTCTATCACCATTTTCCAGATC
Organism: Apium graveolens; assembly: GCF_009905375.1. Taxonomy (NCBI): domain Eukaryota; kingdom Viridiplantae; phylum Streptophyta; class Magnoliopsida; order Apiales; family Apiaceae; genus Apium; species Apium graveolens. The sequence continues at coordinate 38,909,689 of NC_133648.1, forward strand.
TAGGTATAGAGCTTTTGTTGACAAAACTTGGGCGCTTCTCTATTCTGCAAGATACTGCTTTGCCGAAAAAATTACAAAATTCGTTGCACTCTTCTTCTAGTTCCCGGGTATATTGTTTCTGGCTTGCCAAATGCTCCAACATATGGACATAACTTCCTCATGCTCATGATTATTCATGTCATTTAACATTCGGTGCAGCCATCTGTCAAAGCTATAATTGATCGCAACTTGAATAACTCGAACTCTCAACCTCCAACACAGAACTGCAAATTGATAATTTACTAGAGCATGAACTATTGTCTATGTATCACCATTGCAAATTGGACAGACCACATAAATTGAGATTCATTTTTCTTGCAACACTTTTTTTGTGGGAAAACACTTATTTAGAGCACACCACACTAAATTTAGACTTTAGGCGGTGCTTTAACTCTCCACACTTTTCTACAACGCTGTGAGTATACTCTGAGCACCACAAATTCTTGAACCTTTGAAGCATTTGATACGCACTTTTAATTGTATAATCACCAGCGCTATCTTCATGCCAGACCGATATATCGGGCTCCCTACTATCCCCCGCAGATGTTCTCAGAATACACTGTCGATCTTGGTAGTTAAAAAGATCATCAACTAACTCTTTATCCCACTGAAATTAATATAGGCATTTTCAAGAGCATGCACCTCACAAGAAATATACCGGTTAGAAGCATCACTAAGCCAGGGATGCATATCACTTTAACTTGATCTTCTTTACCTATTTTCCATATGGCACCCGCTAACACCACAGACTTGGCTTCCCAAATGCTCATCCAAACAACACTAGGATTATCCCCTAATTTTGAATCAAGAAAGTGCGTGTCTGAAAAATACCTTGCTTTGTAGATTTTACTGAATAAACGATCCGGACAAGTCACTACTCTCCATCCCTGCTTGTCGAGAAGTGCCAAGTTAAAATCTTGAAAATTTCTAAAACTTAAGGCTCCTCTCGACTTGTGGTTACTAAGTCTATCCCAGCTCATCCAACTGATTCCCAATCTCAAATCATTTTTCATCACCCACCAGTACCTCGTCAAACTACGTTCAAAATCCCTAGTAATTTTTACTGGAAGCAAAAATAAATTCATAATGTATGTAGGTAGTGCTTGTGCTACATTTTTAATCAATACTTCTCTTCCAGCTTGAGTGATCCACTCCTCCTTCCAAGTTTGAACTCTCTGGAAGCATTCTCTCTGCCAAAAAGTCGAGGAATCTTGATTTATTGTGCCCAACCATATCAGGTAAACCCAAACATGTGGCATACCCCTCAGTCTCTTGTATTTGAAGACATTGATAGAAAAACTTTTTATTGCCCGTGCTAATATTGTAACTAAAAACTATTGAGGACTTCAATAGGTTTACTTGTTGACCCGATGCTTTCTCAAAAATTTGAAGTAACTATACTATCTTCAACGCTTCAGTCTCATTAGGTTTACAAAATAAGTAAATGTCATCTACTAATAGAAGATGGTTCATACTCGGGGCTTGTCAACTTATCTTCATACCATTGATCAAATACTAAGACTCATACATTCTTAACAAAGCATAGAGGCTTTCTGCAAACAGTATAAAAAGATACGGAGATAATGGATCTCATTGTCGGAGTCCCCTACTCGGGATCAAATGGCCCATTTTTTTTAATCCATGATTGATATTATACGAGACTGAGTTAACACACTCCAAAATTAAGTGCACTCGCCAATCATGAAACCCCAATCTGCATACAATTCTCTTAAATAATCTCATTTGATCATGTCGTAAGCCTTACTCATGTCAATCTTAAGAGCCATACGTCCATATTTTCATCTCCTTTTCCGCTTAAGGTAGTGAATCATTTCGTAACCCATCATAATGATATCCATGATCAGTCTATAGGGGATGAAGGCATTATGACATTCAAAAACCACCCCGTCAAACATGTAATCCATTCGGGTTGCCATTACCTTTATTATGATTTTCACTATCATGTTGCAAAGCGAAATTGATATGAGATCTCTAACAATATTGGGACATTTCTTCTTTGGAATAAGCACTACATTTGTGTGATTAATTCCTTCTGGCATGACATACCATCCGGGGAAAAAATTGAACTAAGCGAACCATATCTTGACCCATTATCATACATATCTACTCATACTTAAGGTTTGACAAAAAATAAAAATACATATAGCATTAATGTCTATATTTAATTATCTAAACATTTAGTAATTTTCTAATAGATCTAATAAGTTTATTTTGATGGGAAAACCTAATTTTTTTGTTAAATGGTAAAAAAAATCCATTTTTCAAATCATTTTTATGTATATACAAATAGACGAAATGCATAGATTATTAATTTTGCAAAACAAAAAAGAAATATAGATTTTTTAGGAAATTTATCAAAAATATCACTTCTAAAAAAAATACAATTGTACCATTTTTTAAAAATATTTGCAAAAATATCTTTTACAACCAAAATTAACTATATGCAACTCTTTTTTAATTTTTTGGAAAATATTTACAATATGTTTTTGATTGTATTTTACATTAAATTTGATTTAATTAGTGCATTTGAGGAGACATTTGATTTAATTAGTACATTTGAGGAGATGGACAGGCCAAATTATACCAAACGTACCCACTTGGAGCATTATCTGAGGAGGGTAAAATGGTAGGATGTATGCAGATCTACCCTACCCCTACTTCAAAAAGTAGGGAGATTATTTTCATGAAAACCCGATTTGGTGCAAAATAGTGTGTGATAAAAAAATGGGAACAAAAATGATAAATACAAATACAACAATAACCTTAAGAATATTATACTAGATAAACTTGAATTCATACCTAGACAAAGGAGGCGGACAAGCGAGAGATAAATATTTCTAGGGTTTTGCCTTTCCCACGGAGATGTGGCTATCGATTTATGTTTTAAGTATGTACGTCAATGATAAATTTATAGATGATGTGGCATAATTGTAAAATATTTTATTAGAATAAAGTCACTAAATTACATATAATAATACAAATATATCATTATCATGATTTTCATCATAAATTATATTATTTCTTTTATGAATTATTTCATTAATAACCACATTATTTATATTGCTAAAATTAGTTGTTTAAAACATATTCTGATAAATGGAATTATATTAAAGTTTATTAAAATAAATATATCATTCAAATAATATAGACCGGATAGTAGATTCATGTGTTTGGTTTTCAAATTTCATAAATCTAAATTTAAGTATTGAAATAAGATTGATAGTTGAATTATTGTTCATATAAATATTCACATTTTTAGGTTAGAAATGATATTATTGAATGTCCAACTTCTTACAAGAAAAATTGGGAGAAATAATTATTTTGAATATATTGTTGGTTTTTTAAAAGTAAGTCGAAACATGTATATTTTAAATTTAAACTCATAACTTTTTTTATCGTAGTAACCCGCAGCCGGTACCCTTCGGGTGCGCACTGGGTAAACCCTACGGGCTCACACAATAGCCTGTTGTGACAACCCGGGTCAAATCCTGAGCTTTTTTCAAAAACCGGGTCAAGTCCCGATTACGAGTCTGAAATAAGCCCAAGCATACTGTCCCGAGTGCAGCCAACTTGGGTTATGATAAGCTCACCACAGGCCTGCAAAAGATCATGATATGTTGGTGCACATAGTAGTAGTACTTTGCCTTATAAAGTGAACAGAAGTCCCAAAGTCCCAAATCTCCTCGATGTGGGACTGGGGTGTTACAAACTCACCCACTTAAACTCCTGACGTCCTCGTCAGGCCAGAACAGACAACCCATAGGTCCACATCTTTGCCTCTCTAGCCATTGTGGGATAATACCGACTGACTTCATGTCCCCACCTCCGGAGCTCTTGCCATTGTGGGATAAAACCATCAGCCTTCGTGTCCCCACCTATGGCAACTTGGCGCATCAAGCTTTCGAGAGTCGGCTCTGATACCATATGTGACAACCCGGGTCAAATTCCGAGCCTTTTTCAAAAACCGGGTCAAGTCTTGATTACGAGTCTGAAATAAGCCGAAGCATATTGTCCCGAGTGCAGCCAACTTGGGTTACGACAAGCTCACCACAGGTCCTCAAAATATCATGATATGTTGGTGCACATAGTAGTAGTACTTTGCCTTATAAAGTGAACAGAAGTCCCAAAGTCCCAAATCTCCTCGATGTGGGACTGGGGTGTTACACCTGCAAACCACGTGAACCAAGGTAAACCGTATTTAAGGACAGACTCTGACTCAGAAGGCAAAATCATAATAAATACTCTCGTAGATTCAAAATTGTGACCAAGAGGATAATTATCCCCTCTTTAACCAACTGAGCCAACCCTTGCGGCCCATAACTTATATGTTTCATTAGTTGAGAGACTTGCGATTATTCCAACTTAAATATTTTTTAGAAATCACATCAGTAAACACCAACTCTCAAAAAACAAAACTAAAATTGTTAGAATATTTTATAATATTCACAATATATGGGATTATAAATTGATGATAATTATATTTAATGTATATTATATAGTTGGACTAATTAAGTGGTCTAAAATAAAGGTTCCAATAACATCTTATTCGGTACGGGCTTTATAATGTGTAAAACTCAATAGGAGTCTGATTAGGGTTAATGGGGTCTGATTGGACTACTATATAAAGAACATAATAGGATCCTGGTCCTCGAGACAATTCACAACCTATACTCATCTATTTCTATCAGTTTGAGCGAGATATAGATAGAGACCGAATCAAGTCTGTGGAAGATCAAGTCCCACAGTCAGTATTCATATCTACTGTCATGGAATCAGGTACATTTCCGTATTACAACTTATAGTATAACATTGATAATATTGCATAAGATGATCATATTTATATATTTAAATTTAACAAGTGATATTTGAGCCTATCTTATATCGAGTTATTAGGGTTGATCATATATATTATGATTGTACCACTTACAAGTTAATATTTATGTCCAAAGACTAAATATTAATGTCGTGTTAGGTATTTTATCAAATTTTCCCAAGTACATTATAGTATTTGAATTCATGTGTTTACTGTGCTATTATGTATGCATGTGACATAAATTTTTTATTTTATTATTCGAGCTTATTTTTTGTTCCAAAAGCTAGTTAATGCATCTGCTGCTAATATATTTGCCTGTTAGATATATTTGATAATGTCATGGCTAATATGTTTTATGTTTAGATTTCAGATCTTATTTGAACAGAACAAATCAGTACTTAACTGATCAGTACTTATACTGGAAGTCAGAACTTAAGGGATATCAGTACTTATGTTATCAGGAGATAGATATCAGAACTTAAGTGCTGAAGGATGATCAGATAAGGACAGTAGCTGATTGAAGTTAAGAAGATCAAGATAAACATAAGAAGAGATATGCATGAAGAAGGAATTCCGTGAAGAATGGAATACTTGGAATAGAAGATATCTGATTGATATATATTAGGAAGCAGAATTATATTCCATATCAATTAGCGATTATCTTGTAACTGTGTAGTATATAAACACAGACATAGGGTTTACACTAGAAGTGTTATCATTATCGAGAATATTATTTACTATAACCCTAGCAGCTCTCGTGATATTTTGTTCATCACTGAGAGATAACAGTTCCAGATTGTAACAGAGTTTATTGTTTCAATAAAGTTTGTTTTCTGTTACATAAGTTCTTGAAGTTTGATTTGATTGTAATAAACACTGTATTCACCCCCTCTACAGTGAAAGTGTGACCTAACAAGTGGTATCAGAGCCTTCTGTTAACACACATACAGTTAAAGATCCAAACATAATCATGTCTGACACAGAAACTCCAACTAAGCCTACCAAAACTGAGGAATCATCAAAGACATCAACTCAGAGTCGATATGAGACTATCAGAGTTCCCATATTGAGACCATCTGAATATCCCATATGAAAGGTAAGGATGACCATGTTTCTGGAAGCAACAGATCCAGAATACCTTGATAGAATCAAGGAAGGGCCTCACAAACCTACCAAGCTCGCTGTTGTAGTTGCAGGTGAAGCAGCAAAGACCGTACCAAAGGAAAAGAGTGATTACACTGCTGAAGATATAGCATCTATTGCTAAGGATGCCAAGGTACGACACTTATTGCATAGTGCCATTGATAATGTAATGTCAAACAGGGTAATCAACTGCAAGACTGCTAAAGAGATATGGGATGCACTGGAGACAAGGTGTCAAGGAACTGAAACAGTTAAGAAGAACAGGAAGACAATACTCACTCAAGAGTATGAACACTTTGACTCTAGGACTAATGAGTCATTGACTGATGTATATGATAGATTTGTCAAACTCTTGAATGACTTGTCATTAGTTAATAAGGAGTATGATCTTGAAGATACAAACCTTAAATTCCTGTTAGCTCTTCCTGAATGTTGGGATTTGAAGGCAACAACAATAAGAGACAACTACAATCTTGATGAAACAACTCTTGATGAAATCTATGGAATGCTCAAGACTCATAAACTTGAGATGGAACAAAGAAGCAAGAGGAAAGGAGGAAAGTCAAGGACAGTTGCTCTCAAGGCTGAAGAGGAATCCCTCAAACCACCTTCCTCAAAGAAAGACAAGGGTAAAGCTCTTATCATAAAGTCTGATACTGAATCATCAAGTTCTGAGAGTGATGATGACTCAGATTCTGAAAGCTTGCCTGAAACTGATGCTGATGAGGAGATGATGAAGCTGTGTGCTCTTATGGTGAAAGGAATCACAAAGATTGCATACAGGAAGTTCAGGAAGGGAAAGAAGTTTTCCAGAAAAGGCATAAGTTCTGATAAGAAGAATTTCAGAAGATCTGAAGGAAGAGGAGGAAAGTCTGACAGAGGAGATTACGCTAATGTTAAATGTTATAATTGTGGTGAGAAATGCCACATATCTCCTGATTGCAAGAAGACCAAGAGTGACAAAGGCAAAGCTCTTGTCACAAAGCAGAAAAGCTGGACAGACACCTCAGACTCTGAAAGTGAGGAGAACTATGCATTGATGGCAAATGCTGATAAATCAAGTTCTGAGAGCAGTTCTGAAGCTGCTGAAACAAAGGTACCTCAGACTACTTATGCTTTTCATACTGATGATATTAATGAGTTGAGAAGATATCTTAAAACCATGTTTGTTAGTTATAGAGATCAAACTTTAACATGTGAAAGATTAACTTCTGAAAATCTTGCTTTTAGGAAAAGAAATGATTTCTTAGAAAAAGAGTTAGTCATGTTCCATCAAACTCAGCAGGATAGAGATGATGCTTTTTATGTTAGGGATGAAGTGCTAAAAATGAATGAATCTCTAAAAACTGAGTTAGAAAAGGAGAGAGAGATTATCAGAACTTGGACTAACTCTGGCAAAACAACTCAAAATTTGCTAAGCAGTGGAAACTGGAAAGAGGGCTTAAGTTATGGAGAAAATAAAAATGAAAAAGGAACTGTAGAAATTAAGCATGTTGATAAGCAAAAGCCGAAGTTAAAACCTGTTAAGTTTGTAACTGAAAAATCTAAAAATGAGAAATCAGAAGTTAAAAAGGAATTAGCTTCTGACAAACTAAAACAGGAAAAGACAGCTGAAGTTAACATAGGCTTAATGACAAAGAAGCAGCTTAAGCATAAGCTGAAAGATGTTAAGAATGCAAACAAGGTAAAATCACCTAGGAAAAACAGGAATGGAAAGGAAGGTGTGAATAAAAGCAATAACTATAAATCTGTTCCTGATGCTCCTAGGAAAGCGTGTCATAACTGTGGAAGTTCTAACCATGTGGCTTCTTTTTGCAGGAAGAATAAGAATATTAACTCCTTATCTACAAAATCAGGAGTTAAGAGTCAGTCTGTTAGATACAAACCACAAGATCCTTGTTTTCATTGTGGTAGTTTATGGCATTCCATTTATACTTGTAAGGAATATCATAGTTTGTACTATGATTATTATCAAATAAAACCTTCTTTAAAGAAAGTTTCTGTTGTTCCTTCTAGTGTAAGTTCTGATTCAAAGTCTGGTAGTATAAGTTCTGATAAGAAAACTGTTAACATAAAATCTGATGCTAAATCCGCTGCAAATGTTAACAAACCTAAAAAGGCCAAAGGATCCAAGCAACTCTGAGTCCTTAAAACTAATAATTAGTGGTCTTTTTGATTGCAGGGCAACAGGAAAAATATTTTAGTTCTGGACAGTGGATGTTCAGGACATATGACTGGAAATAAGGCCCTGCTATCAGACTTTGTGGAGAAAGCTGGCCCAAGTGTTTCTTATGGAGATGGCAACATTGGAAAAACTTTGGGATATGGCAATATCAATCTTGGGAATGTCATCATTAAAGATGTAGCTCTGGTCTCAGGACTTAAACACAACTTACTGAGTATAAGTCAAATCTGTGACAGAGGTTATCATGTTGATTTCTTTGCAGAACATTGTGAAATAGTTAGTAAATCTAAAGGAAAAATTGTTCTGAAGGGATTCAGGCGTGGTAACATTTATGAAGCTAAGCTTTCAACAAGTTCTGATGGTTCTGCAATCTGTTTAGTAAGTAGAGCCTCAACTGAAGAAAGCTGGAATTGGCACAAGAAACTCTCTCATTTAAACTTCAACAAGATAAATGAACTGATCAAGAAAGATCTTGTGAGAGGACTGCCAAAATCAGTGTTTGTTCCTGATGGTCTTTGTGACTCATGTCAGAAGGCTAAACAAAGAAAATCTTCGTTCAAGAGCAAGACTGAATCATCAATTCTTGAGCCTTATTATCTGCTTCATGTTGATCTATTTGGTCCAGTGAATGTCATGTCTATTGCAAAGAAGAAATATGCGTTGGTCATAGTAGATGAGTTCACCAGATACACATGGGTGTATTTCTTGCACACAAAAAGTGAAACTGCATCTATCCTGATTGATCATGTCAAACATCTGGATAAATTGATCAAAGATTCTGTGAAAATTCTGAGGAGTGATAATGGCACTGAATTCAAGAATCTGATAATGGAAGAGTTCTGCAAAAATCATGGAATAAAGCAGGAATTTTCTGCTCCTGGAACTCCACAGCAAAATGGAGTTGTTGAAAGGAAGAATAGAACTCTCATTGAAGCTGCACGAACAATGCTTGAAGAAGCAAAGCTTCCAACCTATTTCTGGGCTGAAGCTGTGCAGACTGCTTGTTTTACTCAAAATGCAACACTCATTAACAAGCATGGAAAAACACCATATGAGATGGTGAAGAACAAGAAGCCAAATCTCAAATACTTTCATGTATTTGGATGTAAGTGTTTTGTTCTCAAGACTCATCCTGAACAGCTATCCAAGTTTGATCTAAAAGCTGATGAAGGAATCTTTGTTGGATATCCACTTTCTACAAAAGCCTTCAGAGTCTATAATTTGAGAACAAAAGTGGTAATGGAATCTATCAATGTCTCTTTTGATGACAAGAAGATCACTGGACTTGAAGATTGCATTGATCATGATCAGCTGAGATTTGAAAATGAAGATTCATATTCTGATACCTCAAGTCCTGACAGTCTAAGTCCTGATACTGTAAATTCTGATAGATTAAACTCTGATGTTATTGAAACTGTGGTGACTAGGTCAAAGGAAGATGCACCAATGCAGGGGGAGCATACTCAAGATATTATCACATCTCAAGAAGCATCAGAACATACATCTGGCTCTTCAAATTCTGATTCGTCAAGTTCTGATAAGCCAAGTACTGACAGTACTGAAAAGCTAAATACTGAAGGATCCAACTCAGAGAGCATAGTTTCAGGGGGAGCATCAGAAAATGAAACCGAAGACAGCATGAATCATGGGGGAGCATCCAGTTCTAGAGAAAATCTTCCATCTGCAAGGAAGTGGACAAAATCACATACACCTGATTTGATAATTGGAAATCCTGAGGCAGGTGTCAGAACTAGAACAGGTACTTCGAATGAATGTCTTTATAATTTTTTTCTCTCTCAGTCTGAGCCAAAGAAAGTGGAAGAAGCTCTTCAAGATGCTGATTGGGTGCAAGCAATGCAGGAAGAGTTGAATGAATTTGAAAGAAACAAAGTCTGGACCTTAGTGCCAAGACCTAAGAATAGATCGGTTGTTGGTACAAAGTGGGTATTCAGAAACAAAACTGACAGTGATGGCATAATTGTAAGGAACAAGGCAAGGCTGGTTGCAAAAGGATATTCTCAACAGGAGGGAATTGACTATGATGAAACATTTGCTCCAGTTGCTAGGTTAGAAGCCATAAGGATATTCATGGCTTATGCTGCTCACAAAAAGTTTACTGTCTTTCAAATGGATGTGAAAAGTGCTTTTCTCAATGGAGAATTGGAAGAGGAAGTATATGTTGAACAACCTCCAGGCTTTGTAGATTCCAAACATCCAGATTATGTCTACAGGCTTGATAAAGCACTTTATGGACTTAAGCAAGCTCCTAGAGCATGGTATGAGACTTTAGCTCAGTTTCTTCTGAAAAGTGGATTCAACAGAGGAACTATTGACAAAACACTGTTCTATCTCAACCATGGCAAGGACTTACTTTTAATTCAGATTTATGTTGATGATATTATTTTTGGGTCTCCAAATGACAAACTTTGCAAAAAGTTTGCCAACCTAATGCAGTCAAGATATCAGATGAGTATGATGGGAGAACTTAGTTATTTTCTGGGCCTTCAAGTCAAGCAGAGTGAAGAAGGAACTTTTATTTGTCAATCTAAGTACACGAGAAACTTGCTGAAGAAATTTGGAATGCAAGACTGTTCAAGTGCATCCACTCCCATGGCCACTGCAACAAAACTGGATAAGGATACTGGTAATTCAGTAGATATTACTGATTACAGAGGTTGCAAAATTGACAGGAAAAGCACAAGTGGTAGCTGCCAATTTCTTGGAGGCAGGTTGGTTTCTTGGTATAGCAAGAAACAAAAGTCAATTTCCACATCAACTGCAGAAGCAGAGTATATTGCTGCAGGAAGCTGTTGTGCACAGATTCTCTGGATGAAGAATCAGTTACTGGATTATGGGTTAACATATTTCAAAATCCCTATTTACTGTGATAATCAAAGTGCTATTGCTATGACAGGTAATCCAGTTCAACACTCTATGACAAAGCACATCAGCATCAGGTACCATTTCATCAGGGAACATGTGGATGAAGGTACAGTGGAATTGCATTTTGTTCCCACAGATCAACAAGTAGCAGATATCTTCACAAAACCACTGTGTGAAGCTACCTTTTCAAAATTGGTAAATGAACTTGGAATGATTTCAGGTTCTTTCTCTAAATCTGCTTAAACTTGTTCTATGTTATCAGACTTTATGATCAGTATTTACAGAATTAATCTCTTTGTATATTCTGTGCATTAATTGATAAATGTCTTTAAGTACTGAATGTTGTCTGATATATATTTCTAAACTCTGATAAGTGACATGTCTGTTTCAGTAACTATTCAATCCTATGAGGATAATTGTGCTAGATACTGACCTACTAGTCTTCAATAAACAAATGATCCCATGAAAGAAGTAATTATTTCTGTGGAAATCTAATGACACAAGCAAATTCTGATACTTGAGCTTAGTTTAGTTTACTTTATTCATCTTATTACTAAGTCCCAAATTAGAATAATGCTACTCATCTGTTAAGTTCTGATACTAGTAAAACTGCTGAATGTACTAAGTGCTGATAGACCTCTCTTATTAAAAAAAAATAAAAATAAAAAATAAAAAAAAATCAAAGAATAAAATCAAGTACTCCTTTGAGATCTAGAGTAAAAATGTGAAAGGGACGACCCAAGTGCATTGCTGGTATTAAGTAAATATGCATTAGAAAAGCAAAATATTTTCTTGGTGACTTTTCACACTCTATGATTACTGGAGAAATACTCTGATAATAGCATAAATTCTGATAAGCAGTCGTGACTCACTTACACTGAGAAGCCACTGTAAAAGAGAATTTTAAAGATGCATAAAATTAGCACAAAAAAAAAAACAGTTGAGGTGGACTCATGCATGAACTCATTTATCAGTAGGTTTCAGGATAATGACAGCTCTTTAGCAAAATTTTAATTATGACTTATTTCTAAGATGTACTGAAGTAGATCAGACTTTACTCTTTGTCTGTTATTTAGCTTAATGCACACACTAATCACTCCATCTGAATGATGAAAATTTCTGTGGTGGTCTATGTTATTTTAGATAAACAGTCATTGTGTCATTTTTGCACAAATTCTGAGGACAAGTTCTAGTTACACGTTCTGATGTTTAAGTTCTGACGTTCATAACTAAGAACTTGTATGAGTATTTACTAAGATGAGCATTCCTTTTTCGAGTTAAGAAATTATGTTCTGATGACTGTTAAGTTCTGGTATAGGTCTAAGTTCTGATTTCTCAGTCTAATCCTTTACTTGTCTTATCTTTGAATGAAATTTAATAACAGTCTCAGTTTGTACTCACCATAACCAAAATCCATCAACTTCAGTACCTACCTCTCATTCTACTCAACCTACCCTCAGAACTTATCTCAAATCCTATCTCTCCACTTCACAGACTGCTCAACCTTCTTCTTCAGCACCTACTGTGAAGCCTACATCCTCTAAACCAAAGAGAACAAAGACTGTTCCTCAAACATCTCAGAAGAAGAGGAGGATTACTTTGAGAGATGAATCAGATTCTGAGGATCAGATTCCCTCTTCAGAACCTGTGGTAGATGAAGCTGAGAAGGCAACTTCTCAGAAGGATTCTGCAATTGGGGGTTCTAGGCTTCTCAAGAGGCTTAGACGTATGACGGTTCCTGAAACTCCCAAGGAATCCAAATCAACAAGGAAGTACAAGAAACAGAGGGCACAAAGGCCAGTTTCAGATGATGAGGAGGAAGCAGCTAAGGAAGGGGATCAGGAATCTCTGATCTCACAAGACAAGGAATTTGCTCCAGTCACTTCTTCTCCATCAACTCCATCTCAGGAACCTGAATCTGACAAGGCTAATTCACCTTCTATGTCTCTTGTTGATCCAGGCACAAGTGCTGAAATTGATATTCAGAACCTGGTTGTGCCTGAAATACTTTTCTTAGAAGCTCCAACAGCAAATAATCCTTCCACAACACCTGTTACTGATGCTGTTCAAACTCTTGAGTTATCACTAACACCTTCTCTGCATCAAGATGCTGATGATCAGATTTTAGGTGAGTATCAGGATATGGCTGTTGATCAGAACTTAGTATCAGATCAGCAATTAGAGGATGTTGAAGCCTCCATTGCTACTCACACAGTTGTCTTATCAGAAGATACTGATTCTCTAAGTTCTGATGCTGCAAATGTTGGAGATACTGGTGAGGCTGCTACAACTATAGATGCTGATGAAGCAGGTCCTTCAGGACATACTCCTCCACTGACTCTTCCTAAGTCTGAACTGGTAAAGGAGTTTGTTATCAGGGATGCACCAGTACCTTGGAGTGAAACTCCTGCAGGTCAGGAGTGGACTAAGGAATGGAACTCAGTTTCATGTGTTCCAAATGCTTTACATCTTGCTGAGCACTTGACTAAAGCTGATGCAATGTTACATTCTGATGATTTTAAAACCCAGCTTAGAGTCACTGCATTGAGTACTAAACATCTACAAGGTCTTCATTCCAACACTCATGCAGAGCTACACAAGATTCAGGAGAACTTTATCAAACAGGAACAAGTTTGGAAAATTGATAAGAAAAAGTTCTTCCAACCTACCATTGACAGGGTTGCTTATATTGAGAAAACTCAAGAGAAGCAACAAGCTCAGATTGATCAAATTCTGACAAATCAAGCTTCTCAGCAATCACAACTTACTGAAATCCAGACCTCAGTGGAACTACTTATCTCTCTTTTATTACCTGCTGATGCCAAAAAGGGGGAGAAGGTAATTAAGTCCAAATGCAAAACCAACAAGACACTGCAAGGAAAGGATGATGGAAAAGATGACCAAGGAAACTCTGGAATGGGTAGTGGTCATAGTCAAGGTAGAAGGTTTACATCAAGACAAGCTAGTCACAGAACAAGTTCTGATACTGGGAAAAGAATAAGTTCTGCTGCTGGTAAAAGGATAAGTTCTGATGAACTTCTAGATCTTGATGAGGAAATGTCAAGACAGTTATTTCTTCAAGAAAATCCAGGGATGGACTTGGAAAGTTTAAAGGAAGAAGAAGCCAGACTTAAATTAGAGAAAGTCACATCTAAATCTGAAGCTTCTGGTAAAAAGTTACTTCCAAAACCTAAAGGCATTGTGATCAAAGAAAGGATACATACTGAAGAAACTTTGGCTAGATCACAACCACAGATAGATCCAAGATCCAAGGGTAAAGAAAAGGTTGGTGAACCTATCAAGCCTTATGTACTTCCTGAGGAAGAAGAAATTACTGATGGAAAAGATGATCTTGCTCTGACTTCAAGAAAAGTTCTTAAAAAAACCTCTGACATGGCTCAAGTTGTTCAGAGTCAAGAAATTGTAAGTTCTGATATTCAGAAGAAGCAAGTAACCTCTGACAATGCTCAAGTTAACTTGATATCAGAAAATAAATCTAAAACACTCCTACCAGGATTCACTAAAGCAAAACAGACTCAATCTTTGAAGGCTACTCCAAGTGGTTTTGAAGCAAGAGTAGTTACTGGAAAGGAAGCTAGAGATAAAACTGGATTGGGAAGTGCTGATGAAAGAAGAGTACACAACACTACCGATGATCCAACTTCCTTGAGTGAACCAGGTATTGGAGCAACTCCTGAGAGATTGAATCAACTAGAATCTGTACAGATGGTTTACCATATCTACTTGAAAGAATACATCATGTTGTATTTCATGACAGATGGTAGGGTTTATCATATAAGACAAAATGCCATTCCTTTGAAGTATTTTGAAGAATTGGAGCATGTACTTTTCTTACTTCAAGTGGATGACAGAATAACAGAGACTGTTGCAAACTACTTAAAAGAACAGATTCAGAGACAGAAAAGGCTTTATTCTGTTAAGTCTGACAGCAGATATGTTCCAAAGTACAGAGATCACAATGGGGATATTGTTGATATGAAGCCTAATACTGCACAGATCAGAACATATCTTGGTATTAAGGGGCTTGAATTCAATCTAGAGTCTAACAAAGCTTATGTTATAAGACTAGATCGGGAGTTGAGAAAAGCAAAGATTAATGATCTCAGAGCTGCAATATTTCAAACTGGTGAAGATACTGCAGAGCTTAAAGATGTCAAACGGAGAATGGTTGATGAACTCAGATATGCTGAGAAATGTTTGTTGAAGAATTATCTCAGAACAACTCCTGACATCAGAGAGATTAGAAAATGATGAAGCCAAGTCAAAGATCTACAACTACTTAAATTCTGATGTGTATACAGACCAAAGTTGTTATCAGAAGTTGAATTGGTAAAAGCTTTAAGGACTGTAAGTTGTAGTTATCTTGTCTATTTCTCATGCATTTGTACTTAATGTTTTTGACATCATCAAATATCTGTTAAACTTGTATATTTTGCTAATTTACAAGTTGGGGGAGATTGTTAGATATATTTGATAATGTCATGGCTAATATGTTTTATGTTTAGATTTCAGATCTTATTTGAACAGAACAAATCAGTACTTAACTGATCAGTACTTATACTGGAAGTCAGAACTTAAGGGATATCAGTACTTATGTTATCAGGAGATAGATATCAGAACTTAAGTGCTGAAGGATGATCAGATAAGGACAGTAGCTGATTGAAGTTAAGAAGATCAAGATAAACATAAGAAGAGATATGCACGAAGAAGGAATTCCGTGAAGAATGGAATACTTGGAATAGAAGATATCTGATTGATATATATTAGGAAGCAGAATTATATTCCATATCAATTAGCGATTATCTTGTAACTGTGTAGTATATAAACACAGACATAGGGTTTACACTAGAAGTGTTATCATTATCGAGAATATTATTTACTATAACCCTAGCAGCTCTCGTGATATTTTGTTCATCACTGAGAGATAACAGTTCCAGATTGTAACAGAGTTTATTGTTTCAATAAAATTTGTTTTCTGTTACATAAGTTCTTGAAGTTTGATTTGATTGTAATAAACACTGTATTCACCCCCTCTACAGTGAAAGTGTGACCTAACATTGCCAATATAAACTTCATTCTTGTGCTTACAGCAAACTTTTAGAGCTTAAAAGAGAACGTTCTGTTAGTTATCGGCTGCATGGATTTAGACTTTGCAACAAGAAAGAGCAATTTACTTCTCTTATGAATGAAAATTCAGCTAATGAGAAATTGGAACGTTCTAATCGCTTAAGTCTAATGATGATAAAGTGCAGCATTCCTAAAACATTAAGGGGCGTTATGTCCAATGACTCTGATGAGGTATTTGTAAAGGATTTCTTAGATGTGCTTAAAAAGCGTTTTGCGAGAATTGAAAAGACTGAGACAAGTAAGCTTTTAGTTGATTTTGTTCAAATGAGGTATAGAGCTAAAAAAAATTCGGGAGTACATTATGGAGATGTCTAACATCGCTTCAAAACTTAAGGTACTAAAGTTTGACTTGTCTAATGACTTGTTTGTGCATTTGATACTCATCTCTCTTCCTGCAAAATATGGTGAATTTAGTGAGTTAAAATACTCAGAAGGATAAATGTACTCTTAATGATCTCATTTCACATTGTGTGTAATATGAAGATATGTTAAAGTGTGACAAGAGTGAAAGTGCTAATGTTACAACTACCTTAAAGGTCAACTACCGAAAGAGGACTGAAGATAAAGAGACTGTAGTAGGAAAATCACAACCTAAGAAATAAAAGATTCATGATCAAGCTATTACTTATTTTTTCTGTAAGAATTCTGGGCACGTGAAGAAGGATTGTCTCAAGTACGTTACATGGCGTATAAAAGAAAGGTAAACTTTTATTTTGTTTGTTATGAAGTTAATTTGATTTTTGTGCCTATTAATACAAAATAAGTAGATTCTGTTATTACTACTATTTAAATGTGGGGTTGCATTCAGATCCAAAAACCAAGTGATGCTGAAAGATTCATCTATATGGGTGATGACAATGCAGTTTTAGTTGAAATCATTGGCATTTTTAGATTATCTTTTTAGAATGGTCAACTTATTGAATTAAGAGATACTTATATAGCACTGTCATTTAGACGGAATTTGGGTTTCTATTTCTATTTTGGACAAATTTGGTTATCTTGTTCATTTGGAAATAGTAAATGTAATCGATTACTTAAGTCATCTTTAGTTGCGACTCGTTCCTTGATTGATAATTTGTGTATGCTGAATTTAATTGCTTTATCTACTAAAATCTTTCAAATACCATCAAGAGGTATAAATCGAAAATTATCAAGAAAGAATTCTGTTATGGTATGGCATAAGTGATTAGGACATATCTCTGAAGGGAGACTGGAGAAACTTGTGTCATATCTAGGGGTGTACATGGGTCGCCCAACCCGTTTAACCCAACCCAAACCGGCCCTATTTTCGGCCAACCCAACCCGAATATTTTAAACCGTAATTTAAATGGGTTAAATTGACATTAAACCGGCTATATTGGGTTGGGTATGGTTTTAAATCTTATTGGGCCAACCCAACCCAACCCGGTGTAATCCAGTAAGTGTCATTACAGTATTATATGTTATACAAATTATAAACAGTGATGGACCATACTGATTACTGAACTTCAAGTCCAACCCAATTATTCCTCCGCTGCATTCTCTAACCCTAAATTAAATTAGCGCGATTATTTTCTCCTTACAAGCCGCAACCCCAAGCTCCCAAGTCCCAACCCCAACTCTAAACTTCACCACCGAACAACAGCTCCACGGCTCCACCTCCAAGATTCACTAGACACAAGTAAGTAAGTACAAATCTTTTCTTTCTTTGTTTATCCTTCACAGTAAGTACATACGCATACACAAACACAATTACACAAATATATCGATTTTGTTTAGTATGTACTTTTTGATTAGATTTTTATAGATGTATATGTATGCAAGTTTACGTTTATATATGACTAATTGTCTATGTATGTGTTTATGTTTGTCGCTGTGTTGGTTCTTTAAATTATGCACTGAAGTTGTTTGATAAATTGTTTGATAAAGTGTTTGATATCTTCTGCTCATACCTCATAGCATTTACTTTTTGTCGCTGTTTTGGTTTTATTTTATGTATGTGTTTCTTTTTGTCGTTGTGTTAATTGTTATGCAGCAGCATGATGTATTTACTTTTATGTGTGCGTGAAAGTGATATTGTAGACTAAGTCGTTTGAATACGATTGAGTTTGTGACTGAAGTGTTTACTTTCTTTATGTGTAATTGGCAGGAGATGGACCAATATGTCTTTCCACTTGCGGCTGAGAAGGGTGATGTTACTAACCCAAATCCCACCCCAAACATGTTTCCATATCCCACCTCAAATACTCCAAATCCCAGTCCAAATGCTATTCCAAATGACACCCCGGACACCACTCCCATTGAGCTTAAATCACCTAAAAAGGAAGCTGACAATGAACCACTCACAAAGAAGAAGAAACCAGTGAGGATCTCCGATGTTTGGGATCACTTTACTAAAGTAACGGGTGGAAGTTCAATGCATCCTAGATGCAAATGTAACTATTGTGGAGCTGACTACGCTTGTCATAGTACCCGTGTTGGCACGAGCAGACAAATATAAGGAAAGTAAGTGCCAACGGGAGTACTGGTGTCTTACAGTTAATACATACTGATATAGTGGTACATTTCCTTACAGCCTCTTGGAATGTTCAACAGTATTTTATCACTTTTATAGATGATTTTTTTCGATATGTATGCTTATATTTGATACATAAAAAGTCACAGTCTCTGGATGTGTTTAAAGTCTTCAAAGCCGAAGTTGAAAATCAGCCTGGTGAGAAAATTAAAGCTGTCAAATCTGATCGTGGTGGTGAGTACGATGGTCAGTATGACAGACTCGGTGAACAACGTCTTGGACCTTTTTTCAATTTCCTAGAAGAGTGTGGAATCGTCCCGCAATACACTATGCATGAGCAACCACACATGAATGGTGTTGTTGAGAGACGAAACAGAACACTTAAGGACATGGTAAGAAGTATGATTAGTCACTCTTCTTTACCTGAATCACTCTAGAGATATGTACTTAAGACTACAGACTACATACTGAGTAGCTCAACAATTGTTAGATGCTATTTTATTGGGTAACCTGAGAAAATAAAGGGTTTCAAGTTTTATGATCCTTTAATAAAGTTCTTTTTTTCGAAACGGGAAATGCTACACTTCTTGAGGATGTTGAGTTTGAGGGGAAAGATAAAGTTAGGGATGTTATCTTTGAGGAATAATTAATTTTTTTACCTCATATAGTTAAAGACAACAATCTGGATATACCTATACAATTTCCTATTCAAAATCATGATGATATTCAAGAAACAACCTCAAGAGTAAGTGCCACATAGGCGATCCACTAGAGATAGAAGAAATGCAATTCCGGATGATTATATTGTATTTTTCAAGAGCATGAGTTTGATATAGGGGTAGTGGAAGATGACCTAGTCAACTTTCAACAAGTCAAACAAAGTGCTAATTGTCTAAAAGTGAATTGATGTCATGGATGATGAGATAAAATCCATGAAGGATAATGACTTTTGGGATCTTGTCAAGTTTCCTGAAGGTGTGAACCTATTGGTTGTAAATGGATGCTTAAAACTGAAAGGGATTCCATGGGCAAGATTGAAAGACATAAATGTGTCTAGTCGCAAAGAATTTTACTCAAAAAGAAGGCATTGACTATAAAGAGAAGGAGTCACAATTTCTCGTATGTGGAATCGCAAATTTCATCAAGTAGTGTCTCATACGGTTTTGAGTCCAATGTTGTTGAAAAATGCATATATCACAAGTTCAGTGGTAGTAAATTTAATTTCATAGTATTTTATGTTGATGATATCCTATTGCCTTGTAAAGATATAAGCTTATTGCATGAAATCAATAGATTTCTCATTAAATCATTTGAGATGAAGGATCCTGGTGAAACCTCTTTTGTATTAGGAATTAAAAAATATCGAGATCGTTCACGAGGTATTCTTGGGTTATCACAAAAGAGTTATATCGATAAGGTGCTTGATAAGTTCGGCATGAAGATTGTGCACAAAAAATACTCATGTTGGTAAGGGAGATAAGTTTAGTCTCAAATAGTGCCTTCAGAATGATGTTGAAGGAAAGAATATGCAGAACATTCCAATTGTTCAGCTATTGGGAGTCTTATGTATGTTTAAGTTATTACCCTCTCGAATTTGGCTTTCATTATTGATATGTTAAGCAGATACGAGAGTAAACTCGGAATGAGTCATTGGATTGCAATTAAATGGCTTATGATGTACTTGCAAGGAACAAAAATATTACTTGCTCGTTTATCAAAAATTGAAAAATTTGGAGATCAAAAGGTATTTCAATTTTTGATATAGTTAATTGCATAGAAACATCAAATCTACTTATGGTTATATCTTTTAATGTCTAAACATGTAGACATTAAATATCTAGTTATTATAGAGAGATTGCAAAATAAAATAGTGTTTATTGAGTATATAAGAACAAATTTTATGCTAGTAGGCCCACTAACTAAGGTTTTGACAACTAAGGTCTTTCATGGGCATACTACTCATGTAGGTGTTGTCTCTTTAGAAAATTTCTATTTTAGTGGAAGTTTTGTTATGTACTTATATTCGGTACTCAATTCTATGTTGACACTATTGTGATGCATTATATGTTTTGAGTTTCTGCAGAATGAAGTTAAGTTTTTTTTTCTCTATTACTCTAAATGAGTTTTTCCTTTCAATTGTGGGTTTGACATAAATTTGAAAGTATAAAGATTAATATCACTGAAGTATTAAGGACCAATTGGAAATATGCATGATTGAGATCACATGACATGTAATTTTCAGTTACACATCCATACTTGATCTATGTCATCAAATATATTTATGTGGTGATCATTGATGATCGAGTTATGACAATGTGACGAAGGTTGCTTTGGTTTCATGTTAATATATGAGATGGACCAGATTGACTAAGGAAGATGTTTTTAAAGAATAAACAATTTTGTGTGCATCTATGGTTATTGAATGTAATTGTTGTTTGGAATAATATGTAGCCCAAGTGGGAGATTGTTAAATATTTTATAACATTCACAATATATGGGATTACAAATTAAAGACAATTATATTTAATGTTTATTCTATATTTGGACTAATTACGTGGTCTAAAATAAAGGGTTCAATAACATCTTATTCGGTATGGACTTTGTAATGTGTAATACCCAATAAGAGTCTAATTAGGGTTAATGAGAGTATAATTGGACTACTATATAAAGAACATAATAGGGTCTTGGTCCCCAAGAGAATTCACAACCTATACTCCTCTATTCCCATCAGTTTGAGCGAGATACATATAGAGACTGAATCAAGCCTGTGAAATATCAATTCACGCAATCTTTATTCATATCTACCGTCATGAAATCAGGTACGCTTCCGGGTTACAACTTATTGTGTAAACTTGATAATATCGCTTAAAATGATCCTGATTATATATTTAAATCTAACAAAAATAACTAAGAAAAAAATAATTAAAATAAGTAAGAGTAAGTCCAAGAGTGTCCTACAAATATTATAAAATATAGTGTCTTAGTAAGTTAGGACATTATTTATAGATATGAACTCCAACAACAAAACTTATATTCATGCCCTATCATGGAGAAAAAGAAAAAAAAAGTCTGTGAAAAACAAAGAATATCATTTTTTTTTGTTATTAAAAGTGAAATAAGGCACTTCTAGAATACCTTAAAAATGGGGCAACTGAAACATGTAGTGTTTTAAGACACTTCTGTACTTGGATTTGGAATTGCTGTTGCAGATAACATCAGATTTTTGCTAAAAATAGTTAAAAAATATTTGATAAAATTCAAAAACTGTTTTTTTGAAAAGTGTTTTTGAGTTAAAAGCTGCGATTAGAAAAGTAATTACTCCCATGCTTTTGAAAAAACCGCCTTTCAACTTTTGCGGGAAGTATAGGCTGATTTCACCATCAAACCTCACAAAAAATATATTTATTTCTAATTTTTTATATCAAAACACATACACATCAAAAATATTACCAAACAATTTTTATAATAACACTTTTTTAACCAACATTTTTTCTAAAGACACAACAATTTTTAACCGTAATTCCAAGCAAAGCCGTAATTTTCTTTATCCTGATTTAGCTTAAATTATAAGTTAGGACACTATTTAAAGCATCTCTTGTACCTGCTCTAATAGAAACATGAGGGTCAACAAACCAAAAAAAAAAGGAATTAATAAAATTGATTTGTAGGCATACAAATATGATCTGATTAACTAGTGGTCGGGAATTATGTAGAAACTAATTTTTAAATTAATATTATTTTCTTTTAATTTCTAAATTTGTTTGGTGATTTCATTTTGATTATCAATTATTTTTCCAGGATGTCATTATTACTTGTTGGAGACAAAATTTCAACATGTGTTATACTTTTCGCACATGCAAGAATAAATTATAATTCATATTCATATAATATTAAAGCATGATAATAGAGTAGAAAAAAATAATAAACAAAATGCAGTGGCGAAATATTCAAAACAAATGAGGTTTCATGATTAAGCCAAACTTTCCCAAGACAACACTTCTTTGTAACTCTCTAGGGTGAGCACATTTCAATGCAAAAGCAAGAGAACCAAAGAAGTCACGCACTTTGTATGAGTACATTGGGCTTGGGGTTTGGGGAAAAAGCAAAAGGAACTACCTTCAATTCTCAACCCATGCAACACTCCGGATGCATTCCTAACCATTAACTTATAAAATCAAAAGTAAAATGAATTCAAAACTTCATTCCTGCAGGCTGCAGGCCTCAACTACAAGTTCTATGCTAATTTTTATAAGGTTCTGACTACTGAATTCAAGAACACCAACGAGAGAAAATTAGATCAAAACAATACATAACTAGACATTATGAAATGCAGAAAAAAAACCCAATGAAATATGTAGCAACGGTGGATCAAATAATTATAGCAAACAAGTCTTTGAACTTTTTAAAGCAGGGTCTTTGTCTAATGTGACATTACGCCTACATTTGCTAACTCTCTCCAGTAACCTTCTTAAGAACTCAAGCAGGACACAGATTCATTTCCTACTGCTTGGAGTTCATCCTGAGCAGGTAACCTATTTTGTCCAGAAAACAGCTTGCCTTATCCGACTTGATGATCAGAATCACTTACGGCTTGTGGTTGCAGTTTACCAGACATGAAGAGAGATAACTTCTCTCTCAAACCTGAAGAAGTTTTATCGGGAGATTTAAATACCTGTTGCACGTAACCCGGATCATGCTCTTGAGACACAGGCACCTCATAATGTACCTCGTCTTCTATGTCAAGAAAAATATTATACAGGATGCAGCACACAAGTATGATTCTAGGTAACTTGTTCTTGTCAGGTCTCCACATCACTGCTTGAAGCAACTTCCATTCTTCCTTCAGCCTAGTCAACGCCCGATGAACAACCCTCCAAGTTTCATAGTGTCGCCTATTGAAGTCAGCTGCAGATTCAGAGATGTTTTTTCCTTGATATGGCGTGACAAGCCATGAGAGAGAGGGAAAGCCTGAATCTCCTACTATGTATTCACTTATCTCTGAATTATCTGAGAGTTTCCTCTTGTTTCCATTTAACCGATTTCCTTTCTCACATTGCTTGAAAAAGGATGAGCTGCTAAGCACAGAGAAATCCGTCATTCTTCCTGGCCATCCACTGACTACATCTCGGAACCGCATGTCCGAGTCAACAATTGCCTGCAACACCATGCTTTGGTTGTTCATATGGTCAACCCATACTTCTGTATCAAGGGGGGGAGAGCTGGACATCATTTTAATGTGGGTAATGTCAACAGCACCACAGCAATTAGGAAGACCATATATGCTTTCAAACTTGGCCTTTATATATGACATTTCCTCTTCAGTCTCAGGCCACTTGAGGTGGTGAAGGCCATTTTCTTCCAGGGCCTCCACGAAAGACCACGTAATCTGAGAGACAATAGACCGGTGTATCCCAAACGCTTCACCAAGTGACACCAGAGAATCACCAGATTTTAGCCTTCTTAAAGATATAGCTACTCTGTCATATAAGGATATTACAGTTCCGTCCGAAAATGAGTACTTCTTTGACTTGGACAGGGGCTCCAACACAAGAGAGTATACATATTTATAAGTCTTTCTGGACATCTTGAAAACAAATTCGAACAAATCGTCCACATCTTTTGGTGGAGAGAAAGATCCTGCAGAGAAGAAAACATAGTTCGTAACTTAAAACTCAATGTTATTTAGCAGCAAGTAGAATGATACTAAAAACTGCATACTAAAAACTGCAAGATTGCATTGATACTTCTTGCAGTTTAACCAAAATAGATTATACGAATAACTTACTTTTTGGTGTTTAAACGGTTAAAATTAAGATAGACAAACATGAGCCTATAAAGTGCATGTGACATTACAACAATCATGTAAGCTGCATGACACGAAAAATGCCAACTTGTGCAGTAACATTAACTTGCCGGTACGGATTACGTCTGATTCCATCACTTTCTACTACAATATAAATTGGAGAACGAAAATTAAATCTCAGAACCATCCTTCAACCACCCTTCTTAATGTTATGCTCCTAGAACAAAAGCGCGGGAAACCATAACTTACACTTCAACTTCAAGGTACACTAGTTCTGTTTTCTGAATTTCATATTAAATTTTGCATCGAAAAAGAAATTGTTGACTCATCTAAACTCAAAATTTTCCTAATTGTTTGATAAGTTAAAGACAAATTCAACCACTTTCCCTAGGTATAACCGGAAGGTATGGAAACTAAAAAAGTCACACAATAGCAAGTAACCTCAAGAAAGAAGAGAACAGAGAACAGACTTTTACAAAGAACATGCATTACTTTTCCTCAGGATACTAGATAATAGATATACTCCTAATATCTTATAATTTGTGAACAAACATATCATATGATACAATAAGCTATAAATTTGTTTAGAAAGGAAAAGTTTTTAAGAGTTAATGCAGTCAAACATATGGGCTTGAGAGAATGTACTCTCCAGGGTAAATCAACTAGCCACTAGCCATGCTTGACCAAGGACCAGCTACTTCAATTTTTTTTGTACAAATTTTATACATTTTCTACAGTTCATTGGACAGGAAACACTGACTAATCACATACCAGAAGTTTGGCTGCTTCAAACACAACATGAAAGTAAATCATATTACCTAAATATCAATATCGTGAAATAATGGTGATCATAATGATAAATTTGGTAACCGCAATACAGAAGCCTTCAGTATAACAGACTTTTACAAAGAACATGCGTTACTTTTCCTCAGGATACTAGATAATAGATATACTCCTAATATCTTATAATTTGTGAACAAACATATCATATGATACAATAAGCTATAAATTTGTTTAGAAAGGAAAAGTTTTTAAGAGTTAATGCAGTCAAACATATGGGCTTGAGAGAATGAACTCTCCAGGGTAAATCAACTAGCCACTAGCCATGCTTGACCAAGGACCAGCTACTTCAATTTTTTTATACAAATTTTATATATTTTCTACAGTTCATTGGACAGGAAACACTGACTAATCACATACCAGAAGTTTGGCTGCTTCAAACACAACATGAAAGTAAATCATATTACCTAAATATCAATATCGTGAAATAATGGTGATCATAATGATAAATTTGGTAACCGCAATACAGAAGCCTTCAGTATAACGCTCCCCCCCCCCCTCAAACAATAAACCAACTTGCGATGTTATGGTGGAATACATTCCAATGAGCAAAATCTTACAAGTAATCATATTCTACATACACCTTCATGCTTCAGTCTTCAGATATAAAATGTTAAATTATCATATTTAATCTTAAAATCATCTAACCGATACAAAGTACACAACGTATATAACATTGTGCAATTTAGTAGACTGTTTATCTGTATATGTAAAACTTCGTATAGCCTTATGGAAGCCTACATATACTGGCCCAATCAGTTTATGTAACAAAATTTGAACAATCTACAGTTTTGCCTTTACCAAAAAGAAAACATATATGGTAAAAACAACAGTTTTAAAAATTGGCTGCAGTTTAACAAGAGCACAGAAATATCTCCCATTTCACTCTCTTCAGCTTTAGGGAATTAGTAGATATTGATTTTATTGAATAATAATTGAGCAGAGCGCACACAAGAGAAACCGTGACCTGGAATTATCTAATCGTTATAAAGAAACATAAATATTAAAAGATACAAACTCACTTTTTAAATGTCAGAGAAATGGATAGTTCAGAGATGAAGCATGTGCATAATATCACTGATAATATCAGTCAATTTAGAAGAAATTGTAACCATGACATAGGTTATATCATTGAATTTGATCGAGGGAAAGTAAGTATAAACATGTTTTCCTCCTTCATTTACAGTAGTGAATTAGTCATTGACAGTTTCATATTCAAACTTTGAGCTCAGTGCTATAAATCAGATATGTTATAAGTAAAAGAAAAGAGATGTACGCTTAAGATACCATCATAGATTTAGCATAGTACTCTCTCCAGGCAACAGAACAATATGTTGCAGAATACAACCAGATATATATAATATCTCTTACATGTCACTTTATGGTGTTTCGGTAAATCTGTTGTATAGAATTTTTTCTTTCTACCAGAAAGAAAAAATGTATACCAGACTACATAGAATGTCAGGAAATACAGTTTTACACTTTTAATAATTAATCAGCACGCAGTTATCAATTCAAAAACTCCCAATTTGTAAGAACGCTCACAGATTTCATTTCAAATTTAGATCAGTTTGAACTGATAGCAAGTTTCAGGCTCCCGGAAAACCGACCGAGATTTATAACATTCATCTGATAAACTCCAAACCAAAATACATATTATAATATGAGAAAATAACAAGAATTTGAAGACAAATATGAGATATTGTCCCAAAACTTTAAAAACTAAGAAGCAAATTATTATGCAAAAGTGAAATACTAGTTTGACAATATTGAACGTATTAGAAAGGTTGACTTCTTGGACACCAAGCCCTTGCAACTTATGAAAGATAGTTAGTCCTGAATGTTCACAAATTATAAATTAATTGCATGAATATGCTCATTAAAAGGAAAATAATGATTACAACCAAAAACATTGAGCAGGAATGAAAATAAATTAGATGAGGGGTGAAGCTTTGCCCTACATCTTCTTTTTTCTTTTGGCAAGTATACAACTTCAATCTTGTTACTTAATTTTATATAGGAAAACTGAATTTGAATGTTACACGATGAAAAAGATAATTAAACTTGTTGATTATGAATTCATATTAATTTCCTTGTGTGCAACGCCACAATGCAGATTTCAGAACTCCTTTCTTCCCAAATTAGGGTGCATAAATATCAAATTTGAACAATGTAGAAGAGCACTTGACAGAACCAAGATTAAACAGATTAAAACAACCTTACTGGAAATGTCCATATCCGAGATTGCATCAAGTATTCTAAATTTTCATGATTTGACTCAAATACGGCAAAGATTAGAACTTCCAATCAAACTTATCAAAGTATCCGCCTATATTTACAAGCCGCAAATTAAAATCTTAGGTTAAATACGGCTAACAAGCGGCACAAACAACAGATTGGGGATTTATCCTTGCCTTCTCAAAATGCATTTTCAATAAACCAACCAACGAATTTATAATGACGCCGAGTTATTAACCAAATAATAAAATCAAAACAAACCAAATTAAAATTCGACAAAACATAGACATAATCAAACACACATAAACACCCACAAATCAAGCCATAAAATGATCAACAAGAACAAATGATCAACTTTAAAACAGCAACAAAAAGAATTCAGACAACCATCAACATTAGCATATATGTAAAAACAAACACAGACATAAAAGCAAAAACATATGTAGAAATAAAAAACAAGAATAAAAAGAATTATATACCAGCAATCCTCTTAGAAAAAGCAGCCCACCAATCAGCAAACCCATCTTCAGAAGACCCAGAAGGCAAAGGCTTATGCACAACATCAATCTTATCAACCTTCATTTTCTTTTTATTTCCACCTCTTAAAGGAGCCATAAATTTATACAATCTGCAATTAAATTAAAACCCAAAAAACCCCCAGGTTGAGTTCAACACACAAAATCAACAATAAACTTGTTAGACACAAGAAACAGAAAATATGAAATTAGAAAAAAAAACAAGAAAAGACATGCAGTGTGTGCAAGTAAAGAAGTTAAATATGCAGATGCGAATGAATAGATGCATACAGAGATGTAAGGAGTAGAGAGGGGGCAGCAGTCTATGTGTTTGAAGCATGCAAAGCTGTGAAAGACTTTTGTTGAAATAACAAAATTTGGTTCGGGCGATGAGTTGAAGAGGATGTTGAACAGATTTTAAAGACCACTTTTTGGGCTCAGGTTTTTTTTAAGACAATGTGGCGAAACTTGTAGTTGTCTTGCTTTGATATATACACTACACGCAGAAATTCATTTATGTGCGCAGTTTAGATATATGATTAATCCGTCCGTTATTTGATAACGCGAGGGATTTTTGTAATTAAATTTTGTACTAACCAAGAAGAGAACTCAACAAAAAAATTATATCTATTTATCAAAATTATAACATATATAACACATTTCAAAAATAAATATAACATATATTATACATTTTTTTTAGAATTTTATATTTATTCGAAAGAATTCATACAATTCTTCCGAAAGCGTCTAAAATCTTAAATTGTCAGAGAAAATCCGAACATGTATTTATAATTTTTAACACTCCTCATAGTCGTACGATGTGTTTGCTATGATTAACAACAACAAATATAATTAGTATCATATTAATAACAAATATTTAAATTAAATAAAGGGGGTTGGAGGACTCGAATCCGAGTACCTTTCTAAATCGAGCTCAGATACCATATTAAGTGATCAGTAGTACTAAAATTTAAGGTGTCAGAGAAAAAACCTAAATAAGATCTTTTATTATTTAAATAACGCTATTTATATGATTAGTTGTCTGCAAGTTATGATTTAGTAGAAATTATTTTCCCAGTACTCATTGAACTTAGAAACTTAGTCTAAACGTAATATAAACGTTTGTAACTATAAAAATTTGATCATATAATCACAAACTTGTTATTAACATAGATAGATTTTTTGATAAATACTAATAAAATTGAGTAATTGGATAATTACTTTTAATTTTTAAATTTATAATGCAAATATGCCATTTACATCAAATCTGATGCAAATATACGTTATATTGACACAAATTTCTGGTTAAATATGATATGTATATATATTATTTTACTTTTTTGTAAGGTATATGTTATTTCCTTTTATTTAAATTGTGTACCGTAATTTATGAATAAATGATGTAATATATTTATTATATTTGTTGATATTCCTGTAACATAATTTCAAGAGAAATTAGTCGGTGAAGACACATTTTAGCTGTAAGTTAGTTAGGAAATGGTTAATTTGAATGACTAAATAGGTTATTAATATAATTAAATTTATTCGAAAGTATTAACCGATCATATCCAATAATTTTTCCAGTAACGAGATTTTATTTCGAGCTTTTAAATCAAGCGAGTATTTGAATTTTCAGATTTGATTATGCAGTGCAAATAGTAATCATTGAACAAAATTGGTCTCCAATCAATTTATCTTAATCATATGTGTTATGGGTTGGGAAAAAGATCAAACATGGCAATTATCAGTTTTTTTACTTGGACGACTCTCATTATCTATGGTTCTGAGTTTTGCTTTCTTGTTGTTGTCGAATAAAAATTAGGGTTTTATTTGTATTTATTTATTTATTATTTTTTTTATCTTAGGTAACCCGCAGCCGCTAACCTTCGGGTGCGCACTGGGTAAACCTTATGGGCTCACGCAATAGCCTGCAAATCACGTGAACCAAGGTAAACCGCATTTAAGCGACGAACTCTAGTTCAGGAGGCATAATCATAAATTCTCCTCCCGTGGGATTTGAACATGTGACCAAGAGGATAATTATCCCCTCTTTAACCAACTAAGCAAATACTTGGTTTGTTGAGTTTTGAGCTTTAATTGATGTAATTATGTTCGAGATTATACGGTTCTCACAAGATGATTACGTATCTCTGTGTTGTAGAGAATCAATTCAGAACGTAGTTATAGGTTGAAGCGTAAAACCCTTTATATAGATGTTGAGTCTAGGGTAGGGAGACTTGGCGGACAAGTCTCATACTTAGATAGTAAGTAGGACTCCTTTAAATGGTAGATTCTGAATCCTTCCGTGGAGGAGTACGTTTCCATGTTAGTTATGACGTTGGTGTCATTGTAGACCTCATTCTCAGGTTTGCTTGACGGGCCTATCACGTAGCTGATTAAGGGTCGTGGACGACAAGACCCATCTTAGATTGTGGCCGTCATGGTCTACTAGGACTATCAAGACTATTATTGGGTCGTGGCCGTGACGACCTGCTTTGGGCGGTGGTGTTCACGGATTTTGATCGGGGCCGCTGGGGCTGTTGCGGGTGCCTGGTCGGCCGAGGCTACTTCGGGCTCCTGGTCGGCGACTTACAATTTTTTTTATGGGTAGCCAACCTACTCGACCAAGAAGCTCCCTTGCATCCTACTCGACTGAAGGTTCCTCGTGGTCGCGATGGAGGGTCAAAACTTTCGTCCATGGCCGCGACGGACGGCCGAAGGCTTCCCCCATGAGCATACTCTTCTGAGAAGTTCGTTTGTGGTCCTGACAACCCACTTTATTTGTGGTTGCCATGACCTACTTTTTTCATGTTCACAATGGAGAAAAGAATTTCATCCGTTACCGTGACGGAGGGCCAAAGGCTTCCTCCATGAGCCTACTCGGCCTCCTCTACCCAGCCATGAAATTCATCTATGGCCGCCTACTCGGCCTGGGGGTGTCATGGTGTTGGCCTACTCGGCTAAAAATTTCCATTTTATTCATATTTTGACGTTGCCGAGGCCGAGACGGTGGGCGAGCCCCTGGAGCCTACTCGGCTCACCTCACTCGGTAGGGGGCTTGTGCCGAGGTCTTACACTCAGCTGGGAGGTCTTGGTGCGTGCCTAATCGGCTGTCTTGCACACTTTTTTTGGGCATCGCCGTGATCGCGAAGGTGGGCGAGAGGCTCCTCCTACTCGACTCACCTCACTCGGTAGGGGGTTCCATCATGCCCCCTACTTGGCTGGGGGTGTTGATTCTGGCCCCCTCGGATGACTTTTTAATTGTTTTTGCGTTACCTTTTCAGCGACAGTGCCTACTCCATGGGAGTCTCTCGGCTGGGGACCCTTGGTACATGCATACTCTCCTGAATTTTCCACCCATCTTTTTTTGCGTCGCCGTGTCGGCGACTTTGGCTAAAAGGCTTCCCTTAAGCCTACTCGTCTCACCTCACTTGGCTGGAGCTTTGTGCCAAGGTCCCCTGCTCGGCTGGGGACCCTTGGTGTAAGCCTACTCAACTGAATTTTTCACCCCTTATTTATGCGCCGTTGTTTCGGCGATGGTGGGAGAGAGACTTCCGTGGGCTAGGCTCTTTTTACTCGGCCAAGGGGCTTTATCATGCCTCCTACTCCGATTGGGGCTTTTTGGTGTAGGCCTTCTTGACTAGGAAATTTTTAAAAAAAATTCTTCAGGTGGTCGCCTCCTACTCGGATGAGAGGTTCCCCTGGAGCCTACTTGGTCGTGGGTACTCGACCCTAAAGCTTTATTTTGATTGTGATGCTCTGTTAGACTAAAAAGCTTTAAAAATAACCCACTCTTTTGAGTCTACTCTTCTGAGAGTAGGCGAGATGACATCCTGCTAGGCTGAAAAGCCTTCAAAAATAATTCTATTCTTCCGAGTCTACTCTTTTAAGAGTAGGCGAGGTGATATCCTGCTAGGCTAAAAGGCCTTCAAAAATAATTCTACTATTCCGAGTCTGCTCTTCTGAGAGTAGGCAAGGTGACATCCTGCTATGCTGAAAAAGTCTTAAAAAATCATACTCTTTCGAGTCTACTTTTTCTGAGAGTAGGCGAGGTGACATCTTGCTAGGCTGAAAAGCATTAATAAATAATCTTGTCATTCCGAGTCTACTCTTCCGAGAGTAAGTGAGGTGATGTCCTACTAGACTGAAGAGCCTTCAAAAATAACCTTACTCCTCCGAGTCTTCTCTTTTGAGTCTGCTATTCAGAGAGTAAGCGAGGTGACGTCCTACTAGGCTGAAAAGCCTTCAAAAATAATCCCACTCTTTCGAGAGTAATCCTAGTCGGCTGAAAAACATTCCAATGAGCCTACTCGACTGAGTCTACTTTTCCGGGAGTAAGCTACGTATGCGTCCGGGTCGGTTAAAAAGCCATCCAATGAGCTTACTCGGCTAAGTCCACTCTTCCGAGAGTTTTTGTTTGTGGTCCCCATGACCCACTTTGGTCGTGGTGGTGTTCATGGACACTTGGTCGTGATCATGGACATCCTAGTGGGTCTAGAACTTTCGACCGTGACTGTGGATACTTGGTCGGATGAAGGCCCACCCGAGAGGCTACTCGCCCCCTTCTTCAATGACCTTTGGTCGTGACCGAAGAGGTTCCGATATGGCTGTGGTTGACCAATAACTCGGATCTTGAGTTTCTAACTTCATCTTTTTACTAATTTTGACAATTAACGTAGTTAGTTTTTTTATCAAGGTTAAACTTTGAGTTTTTATAAAACATGTCTCGGTCATATCTGTGACGGGCCTTGATCATGAATTACCTTGTTTGTGTTCATGACGGGCCTTGAATTTCATATAGAATTCTTTTATGTCAAACTCTCTAAAAGTTTTTAATCCAGAAGCCATTTTCGGTTCTAGTTTGCGAAGATGTCTGGAAATGTTCAACCACCTATAACCTTCGTGGCTGAGATGATGGGCAAACGAGGCAATGCTAGGTCTACTAAAGGTATAGTTCATGTCCCTCCTTTGTTTTATAATCCTTTCTTTGATATTCTAAAGAATTCGTTGAACGAGGGGGCGGATGCCTCCCCGAACAACACTGATCCCGACTTCTTCTATCATTCATGTAAAATGAGTGAGTTGGATGTGAGGGAACTCAAGAAAAAGTATAGCTTTCCAAGTTGTATTTAAAGTTTGTGAGACGAGCTAAACTGACAGAAATTGTAATTGGGATCGAGTGAAGCTACATATTTTTAAGGAGCATTCGAGGCTAGGTTGAGGTTCATGGTCCATCCTTTTATTTGTTTGATGAGCTCAAGGTTCACCCTTATCAACTGTATACAAATGCTTGGAGGGTGATCACACTACACCATATATGACCTTTCACAACGCCACTTTTAAATAATATTACATAATATGTTATCCTAGACATGGTACTCATTAGCTAATTCAACACTGTGTTTTTTGTGCTACCTTAGTACAAAACGTGATTTACATTAGGTGGAAAGTGTTGCAGTTGGCAACATTCTTGTCAAAGTGTTACCTTAGAGTATCAAAACATAAATATAATATTTTTGAGATAAAATATTATTTTAAATTTATTTTTCAAGAATCTAAGGTGATACACAAATACAAACCTAATAAATGAGATACATGATAGACGAATGTTTTACATAATAAAATTAAAAAAATTAATAAAAGAATTTTAAAAAGTTCAAATTATGAGTTTTAAAAGTAATAAAAAGTCAAAATAGTAAAAAAAACCTTTTGTTTTAATATGAGAACTAATGTAAAAGTTTTTAAAATAAAAAATATTAAAGATGTAATATACAGTTTTATAAAAGTAATAAAGTACATATAAGTAAATATTATTTCCTAAAATATACTTTAGTTTTACTTTTCACAAATGATAAAAGAAATATATTATTAATATTGGAGTCAGGCCGGGGGAAACTTTGGGCTAGAGGGGGAAATTTTGGGCTACAGCCGCCCAAATTTTCATACAGTTTCAAATTTTTGGGATTACTTACTCGAATATGTCCCACACAATTCATTCACTCACCTATTCTATATCTCTTTGGCTACTCTCTCTGTATAATTTCTTTGGCTAATCTCTCTCATGAATCTCCCTCTCTAGCTAATTTCTCTCATTAATATCTCACTACCGCTTTCCTCTTGTCTCCACCACTTTGAATCTCTAGTACATAATTAGGTATTTTAATTCAATTTAGGGCTCAATTGATTTGCATCTCAAACTAAGGCTCAGTCGATTTGAGAGGTGGAGACTTTAGTTCTTCAAATTGGAATTACTCTTCTTTAATTTTTGTATTTAAGTTTCTTTAAAACTCATCTAATCTCTCTCATTCTCATTTATTTTCAGGTGTTCTTCAAATCAGGGCTTCAAATTAATTTAAGGTATTTTCTATTTTAGGGCTTTGTTTTTATGGTTATGTTCTTCAACTTTATGTTTATTTGGTGTAATTTTAACTAGCTTCAATTCATTTAGTTTTATATTTTTATGTTTTAAATTACATACTCTATTTTTTATAACTTAATCTATTTTTTTTATTTAGCATGATATTGTTTTTGTTCTTTAAAATTCAGAGTATAACACTAGTATATAGTGTGTCTCTTGTATCAGAAATGAAGCTCTCTTTCTTTTTTCACGAGGAAATGCTTTGCAAGAATTATATTATTTGTAAGCGTGTTTGTTTTTTATGAGCATACTGGAAATTCAAAGACAAAAAACATAAAAATATGGCGTGTTAAGTTTTCTTGCTGTTATAAATGTTACTACTAGAAATAATGCCTACGACATCACCCCTTTAACATCGGTTAGACACTACACCATATATTGGCTATTGCAACCCCAAAAAAGTGTAGTAAAAGATACCAAATATGTTACAATAGAGGTTTTTGCAACATTTTTACTAAAATTCGGCGTTGCATTTACTACCGTTGCAATAGAAACCTATAGCAACATTTTTTGGACTTATTGCAACATTTAAATGTGTCACAATAACTCGCTTTATTGCAACATTTTTGCCAGTTTTAGCAACATATTGATGATGTTCCAATATAATACTGTAACACTTTCCTGTAACATTTTGGAGTCTAATGTGTTACAAAAGTCAATTTATTGCAACATTTTTATGTAACACTTTTTCCCTATTGGCATAATTTATCATTTTTAGCAACATTTTACTGCAACACGTGTGTTCCTATTGTAATGCTTTTAATAGTTTTAGCAACATTGTAGTGCAACACTTGTGTTCCTATTGTAATGCTTTTTAATAGTTTTAGCAACATTAATTTGCAACACTTTTTATTACTCTAAGTTGCAATATCCTGTTTGAAATGTCAAAAACCATCTCAAAATCACAAGTTGTCAATAAATCTGGATTTCACATTTCCAATTCCGGCCAGATTACAAATCCAACAAAATACAAGTCAATAAGGCCCAAGAAATGGCTTATACCAGAAGATCATCTAGAAATTTCACCGATGTTAAAAGCAGTTTTAACATTGGTTTCTTTAAAACCGATGTTAAAGTTGTTGTAAGACATCAGTATCTAAACCAACCGATGTCTATAATCGTTTTTAAAAAAAATAAAAAATGCCCACTTCTTTCTTTCCCCCGTAAATACACCAAAAATTCCCCCTTAACCAAATTTTTTATTTTCAGTTTCCCCCAATTAACCAAAATAGTTTCCCCCCTTCTCTCTCTCTCTCTCTCAGCTCTCTCATTATCTCTTCTCTCTCTCTCTCTCATTCTCTCATTCTCTCTTTTCTCTTCTCTCTTCTCTTTCACTGTCTTGTCTCTCTTCTCTCTCATCTCTCGCTGTCTCTTCTCACTCACTCTCTTTAACCTAAAACCCCTAAAATTTATATGAATTAATAAACTCGATTAATTCATAAATCGAGGTCGATTGGTACTGAAGAGCCTTGAAGGAAGTCTAGACTACTCGATTAGTGTATGAAAAGTATGTTTTTTTGAATTTAATTTCAAATTTTATGTTTTGATTTTAATCGAGTTTGTTTTTTAATTTTATGTTTTTTCAAATTTGATCTTAGGTCTCTGGAGCTGGGTTTGGTTAATCTTGAAGTGGGTTTACTCGATTAGGTAAGATTTTACAAATGAAGAGGATGGAGCTGCTGCCACTCCTTACACTGCCGCTGTATTAGATTATCGGGTGGTCTTTCATGATCAAACCGATTCATCTTTGTTGGATAGAACTTTTAGTATGTCAAATGGTCATGCTAGTTATGATGCTCAACATCCTTGCAGGTATCTTAATATTGATTCAGATTTTTATCTTGCTTTTCAATATTTGATATTCTTAGAGTCCCATTATCCTAATTTATGATTATATGATATTTTATGGGTGTAGAGCTAATGTATCTGTGAAAAGAGAGCTTCATACCCCTGAATCTGATCGATCTTGCACTCATCTGAAATTTGAAATTTCCCACACCGGTCTCACGTAAATATCTTTCCTTATCTAGTCATATTACAGTTTGTCATTATCAGCAATACATATTTTTACTTGCCTTTTATTTAGGTTGGAAACTGAGTCATTTTCCTACTTTAATGCAAAGAGAGCTAATGCATTGTTTATCTACATTTTCAATAAGACTAAGGATTTCTATGTCTTGCAGTCAGTTTTTCTTGCTCTTGCAGCTCATGCATCTGATCTTACTAAAGCTAAATGATTAAGCTTTCTTGCATCTCCTACTGGAAAGGTTTGGAAATCTTTTATGATGTTTTCAAGGGTCATATTTGATCTCTTTTTATGCTGTATTAACATTTATTGTTTTCTCTTTAGGATGATTATGCTCAATGGATAGTTTCCAGTCAGAGAAGCCTGTTGGAGGTCTTGACAGAGTTCCCATCGGCCAAACCTCCGCTTGGGGTTTTTTTTGCATCTGTTGTGCCACAGTTGCAGCCTATATACTATTCAATATCTTCCTCACCAAGGTAGATATTCCACCACTTCCTCGCTCTTTCGCTTACTGTTTTACTGATTTCCTACCAATAAGGCATATGTTACACTCATCAATGGATGTTAATGTAATCATAGTGTTTTAAAATATCTAGTCTACTTCAACAAACCTTGGCTAGTTATATTAATAAACAATTAATCATAAGTTTACATCTATTACTGATTAACAATAATTCTTCTAAAGTTTGTTTATTATTATATTCACAGGGCAGTATTTGTGTAGCAATATTGTACTTCACACACCTAATCATCCTTTCAGAGATGTATATATCTATGTTTTTTTACATTATACATGATTGCTCCATCAAGAATTCATGTTACTTGTGCATTGGTTAATGAGAGAACTCCTGCAGGACGGATCCACAAAGGCGTCAAATATTATCACTGTACATAAAGACTATGAAGAAGTTCCACAAGTATCTAACTGGTATTGCTACCAAGGAGATTGATTTAGTTCTACCTCGACCCAAAGAAGTAAGTATATGGGTAGAATGGTGTACAAGCGTGGACTACTTTTCACCGTCCGTTTGTAGTCAGTCACCTTCACTTAATATCGTTTGCTAATTTAACTTGCTTTAATAAAGGTCACATGCTTAATAATATTTTGTAATGTACAAGTATCTTGAGAAGCATCATTATATTGCAAATGTTGTCTCTTAAATGAGAGGAGGATTTACAAAATGAGATTGATATAGGGGTAGTATTGCAATATATAATGGCTCTTATACAGGACGTATGAAAACTACCTTATATTCTAGTTGTGTTCATATGCTGTTATTAAAAAAGTAACTGCTAGTCTACTCAATTAATGTCTAAGTCACAGCCTTCTATCTTTTTTAATCACTTTGTCCATCATTTCTGAGTTTCTGAAAACATGTGGCTACTTATCCTGCAGGCCAATGGCTTTTTAGTGTATATGAGTCGAGCTCAACTTTTAGTTACATCTTGCTCGCGGTTTGCATAACATTGTCGGATTAATGATTAAGTGTCAGTTTTGTGGTGCGTGAGCCATTTTCGTAAACAAGTGGTCTCTCTGAGATGTACTGGTTAACAAACCTGAGGATCAGAGTAAGAGTCGTAATTAAACCGAACCTAACCGAATTTGTGCCTCAATCACGTTCAGGCCTGGCTTGTTAGAAAAGAGTCGAGCTCTGTTTGTCAATATAATTATAATACCTTTCCTACTCACTTGCCCACAAGTGACTCCTCTGTACTATTCACGAGTTTTTACTTATTATAGTTCTTCTCATGAAGAGCTCATATGCAAAATGAAAGTGTTAGATTATAATGACAGTATTTGAGAAGATTAACCATACTGTACATAATAGCTAATACCAGACTTAGCTTCTAAATATACG
This sequence comes from Apium graveolens, assembly GCF_009905375.1. Classification (NCBI taxonomy): domain Eukaryota; kingdom Viridiplantae; phylum Streptophyta; class Magnoliopsida; order Apiales; family Apiaceae; genus Apium; species Apium graveolens. Next base: position 38,948,114 of record NC_133648.1, read on the forward strand.
TTCGATATTTGTGAAGTAAATAATTTGTAATATTTTCTTATACTTGTCTCCTACCAGCACTCACTTCATGTCTGTACTTTGTTAATTATAAAGACAAGCTCAAGAGGGAGCTGTACATGATGTTACCAACTTTGCTTCAGCTGATACTATTTATGGTTCAGCAGCATATCCATCCGGGGAGCATTGCTTGGGAAATGCGACTTTAGTGAGCTATATAGGTTATGAATGTGATTGTAAATATTTAGTTTTTGATGTTGATGTAGATATAGAAATATGTTGGTTGAATGTTGATACATAAGTTTTTTTGGTATATATTTGTTCTCGTTTAAGATTGTTTTTTTATTGATTAATTTGGTGATATATATTTCCTAAGACCTCCTAAATTGTACAAATGTGCTGAAAATTCATATTGTATAATATATTTTTTCCTGTCAGGTGATTTAATTTAAGAATGTTAAGTAAGTTTAATTGCAAAAAGAATGATATATGCCATTAGGTATTATGTACTGATAAAATATGCCATTTTATTGCAAAAAGCAAATGAATTTACATAAATCAATGTTTATGCAATTTTCCATCACTTGTCCTTCAAATTTAACATGTTCTCATTTACTAATTCTGAATTTTTAATTGTAAAAATATAAAACAGGGTAATAAGTTAAACTTTTTAAATAGTATTATGATTTTAGATTTTATTGTATATGATTTTATAACTAACTGTAACTTTCTGCTTGGCTTCTACAAGGGTACTTTGAGAATAAAAATTTATGCACTACTAAAAGGTATCCTTGTGTTGGTAAAACATATATAAATAGCTTTCATGTTCCTTTTTCCTTTAGCATACTTTAGTTTCCTAAAGTCGTGTTGATATTTACGAGTCTCAACAGGATTGGTGTTAAAGCAGCGAAGGCTTGTGGAATGAAGGATGTTGAAATGAAGGTTGCGGCTGTTCCCTCGCTTCAAAGTAGATCATGTCAATTGTTTGGCTGATATAATTCTTTACTCACCTGCAGTTAAAAGTTTGGGGTCTACCACCGTTCCAAGACTGCGTAAATCAGAATTTATATTTTGTAGTTGTGTGCGACTGCTAAGAGTAACAATCACAATGGTACACCTATAATCAAAGGCAATACCATCTAGTATGCCTGGTTTTGAAGCTTATAACTACTATTAAGTAAATTTTGAACTAGCAAATCCAAGCAGTAGCTTTTAGTTTGACTTTTTTTTGAGTTTAAAGTCTTGCTAATGTTAAGCAGTAACTAGTTTAAGTTATAAACATTGTGGTTGCCGTAGTTTTTGAGTTATTATGGTTTATCTAAGTAGTTTTAGTTGTTATGGATGTTTAGAAGGTTGAATATTTGGATGATTGTATATTTGGATGTTTAATGTTTGGGTTGGATGCAGTATTTTGCAGTTATTAAATTGCATTATTGGGATTCTCCAGTTTTCCGTATGAGCATTTCAACTTTTTTTTCATAAGTGTTACAATAGCCTCCTAAACTGTTACCATATCAAGTTACAAAAAGTTTCAGTAGGCTAGTTATAAATGTTACAACAACTTTTCAAAGTGTTACACTAGGTTCTATATATTGTACAACAAATATGGGCCCCCCACTTTCCACATCAGTTGATAGGTCAACTGCCATGTCAGCTAGTGGGGCCCATAACAGGACCCATGTGCCACGTCAACAAGACACCTCAGCCCTGTGGGGCCCACATGTTGACCCCATTTTTTTAAAAAAAAGTAAAACACCTTAAGGTAATATATATTAATATTGCAGTAGTCTTGTATTATGTTACACTAGGACTCCAAGGTAAAATAAAATGTCATGTTACACTAGGGAAAAAATAAGTTACCTTAGGTACCCTAATGTATCATCCACTTAGCTAACATATATTTTATGTTACTGTAGCCAAAAAATGGCCTCGGGTAATGTTAGATATTGAATGCAACATAGAGGGGGAGGGGTGAATGTGTTTCTTGGATTTTTAGCCTTTCAAAACTTGTCTGGATTATAGGTGAACAAAGCAGTTATTACAGAGATATTGTGTTTACAGAATTAATCAACAAGCATAATATTTTCAAAACTCACTTAATTTATATTAATTAAGTTGGTCTTGCTACAAATTTCGTGTTCTTAAGAAAATAAGAACTCAACTTCTATCTTGAGAGAATACAAAAAAATTTAGATCTGTTTGTTACATGTGAACTAAAGACCGGTGCATGCTTTATAGACTAGCAACACGAGTTTACAAAACTTCCACTAAAATGTACTAAACCAATATCTAAAACAACCTTTTTCTAATGTATATGAAGATGTAAAAATGTGTATATAGATTTCCCTAAGATCTCTATATACACATTTTTACTCATCGATATCTCTAAGATCTCTATATGAGAAATTGACTTGTCGATATCTCCAATTATGTTAGGTCCCGAATTATCGTAGAAAGGGAGGGGGTTGAATACGATAATCACTAAATTAAAAATTCTTTCGAATCTTTAGCGGATTTAGTTTTAGTTCTCGGTTAGTGGTCCCGTCTTCTTGAGGTAAAAATTATAACACATTAACATATATAACACATTTTAAAAAAATTATATTTATATATCAAAATTATATTTATTTATCAAAATTATAACATATAACATATATAACACATTTTTAAAATAAATTTATTTATTAAAAATAAATATAACATATATCATACATTTTTTTTAGAATTTTATATTTATTCGAAAGAATTTATACAATTCTTCCGAGAGCGTCTAAAATCTTAAATTGTCAGAGGAAATCCGAACATGTTTTTATAATTTTTAACACTCCTCATCAGTCATATGATGTGTTTGCTATGATTGACAACAACAAATATAATTAGTACCAAATTAATAACAAATATTTAAATTAAACAAAAGGGGTTGGAGGACTCGAATCTGAGTACCTCCCTAAATCGAGCTCAGATACCATATTAAGTGATCAGTAGTACTAAAATTTTAAGATATCAGAGGAAAAACCTATATATGATCTTATATTATTTAAGTAACGCTATTTATATGATTAGTTGTCTACAAGTTATGATTTAGTAGAAATTATTTTCCTATGTACTCATTGAACCTAGAACCTTAGTCTAAACTTAATATAAACGTTTGTAACTATAAAAATTAGATCATATAATTACAAACTTGTTATTAACATAGAGAGTTTTTTTGATAAATACTAATAAAATTGAATAATTGTATAATTACTTTGAATTTTTAAATTTATAATGCAAATATGCCATTTACATCAAATCTATTACAAATATACGTTAAATTGACACAAACTTCTGGTTAAATATGATAAGTATATATATTATTTTACTTTTTTGTAAGGTATATGTTATTTCCTTTTATTTAAATTGTGTACCATAATTTATGAATAAATGATGTATTATATTTATTATATTTGTTGATATTCCTGTAACATAATTTCAAGAAAAATTAGTTGGTGAAGATACGTTTTAGCTGTAAGTTAGTTGTGCAATGGTTAATTTGAATGACTAAATAGGTCTTCATATAATTAAATTTATTCGAAAGTATTTACCGATCATATCCAATAATTTTTCTAGTAACGAGATCTTATTTCGAGCTTTTAAATCAAGCGAGTATTTGAATTTTCAGATTTGATTATGCACTGCAAATAGTAATCATTGAACAAAATTGGCCTCCAATCAATTTGTCTTAATCATATGTGTTATGGGTTGGGAAAAAGATCAAACATGGCAATTATAAGTTTTTTTACTTGGACGACTCTCATTATCCATGGTTCTGAGTTTTGCTTTCTTGTTGTTGTCGAATAAAAATTAGGGTTTCATTTGTATTTTTTTTTATTTTTTTATCGTTGGTAACCCGCAGCCACTACCCTTTGGGTGCACATTGAATAAACCCTATGGGCTCACGCAATACCCTGCAAACCACGTGAACCAAGATAAAACGCATTTAAGCGACAAACTCTGACTCAGGAGGCATAATTATAAATTCTCCTCCCGTGGGATTCGAACCTGTGACCAAGAGGATAATTATCCCCTCTTTAACCAACTGAGCCAATACTTGGTTTGTTGAGTTTTGAGCTTTAATTTATGTGCTTCTGTTCGAGATTATACAGTCCTCACAAAATTATTACGTATCTCTGTGTTGTAGAGAATCAATTCAAAACGTAGTTATAGGTTGAGGAGTAAAACCCTTTATATAGATCTTAAGTCTAGGGTAGGGAGACTTGGCGGACAAGTCTCATACTTAGATAGTAAGTAAGACTCCTCTAAACGGTGGATTCTGGATCCTTCCGTGGAGGAGTAAGTTTCCATGTTAGTTACGACATTGGTGTCATTGTAGACCTCATTCTCAGGTTTACTCGATGGGCCTATCACGTAGCTGATTAAGGCCCGTGAATGACACGACCCATCTTAGATTGTGGTCGTCATGATCTACTAGGACTATCAAGACTATTATTGGGTCGTGGCCGTGACGACCTGCTTTGGGCGGTGGTGTTCACGGATTTTGACCAGGGCCGCTGGGGCTGTTGCGGGCGCCTGGTCGGTCGAGGATGCTTCGGGCGCTTGGTCGGTGAATGACTATTTTTTTTATGGGTAGCCAACCTACTCGACCAAGAAGCTCCTTTGCATCCTACTCGACTGAAGGTTCCTTGTGGTCGCCATGGAGGGTCAAAACTTTCGTCCCTGGCCGCGACGGACGGCCGAAGGCTTCCCCCATGAGCATACTCTTCTGAGAAGTTCGTTTGTGGTCATGACAACCCACTTTATTCGTGGTCGCCATGACCTACTTTTTTCATGTTCACAATGGAGAAAAGAATTTCATACGTTATCGTGACGGAGGGCCAAAGGCTTCCTCCATGAGCCTACTCGGCCTCCTCTACTCGGCTATGGAATTCATCTATGGCCAACTACTCGGCTTTGGGGTGTCATGGTTTCGGCCTACTCGGCTAAAAAATTCCATTTTATTTATTTATTGGCGTTGCCGAGGCCGAGACGGTGGGCGAGCCCCTGAAGCCTACTCGGCTCACCTCACTTGGTAGGGGGCTTGTGCCGAGGTCTTACACTCAGCTGGGATGCCTTGGTGCGTGCCTAATCGGCTGTCTTGCATACTTTTTTTGGGCATCGCCGTGATCGCGAAGGTGGGCGAGAGGCTCCTCCTACTCTACTCACCTCACTCGGTAGGGGGTTCCATCATGCCCCCTGCTTGGCCGGGTGGTGTTGGTTCTGGCCTCCTCAGATGACTTTTTAATTATTTTTGCGTTACCTTTTCGGCGATAGTGCCTACTCCATGGGAGTCTCTCGGCTGTGGACCCTTGGTGCAGGTCTACTCTTCTGAATTTTCCACCCATCTTTTTTTTGTGTCTCCGTGTCGGCGATTTTGGTTGAAAGGCTCCCCTTGAGCTTACTGGTCTCACTTCTCTCGGCTGGGGCTTTGTGCCAAGGTCCCCTACTCGGCTGGGGACCCTTGGTGCAAGACTACTCAACTGAATTTTTCAACCCTTATTTTTGCGTTATCGTGTCGGCAACGGGGCTTTATCATGCCCCCTACTCTGATGCGGGCTTTCGTGGAGCCTACTAGGCTCTTTTTACTCGGCCAAGGGGCTTTATGATTCCCCCTACTCCGATGCGGGCTTTTTGGTGTATGCCTTCTTGACTAGGAAATTTTTAAAAAAAATTCTTCAGGTGGTCGCCTCCTACTCGGCTGAGAGGTTCCCCTGGAGCCTACTTGGTCGTGGGTACTCGACCCTAAAGCTTTATTTTGGTTGTGATGCTCTGTTAGACTAAAAAGCTTTAAAAATAACCCACTCTTTTGAGTCTACTCTTCTGAGAGTAGGCGAGATGACATCCTGCTAGGCTGAAAAGCCTTCAAAAATAATTCTATTATTCCGAGTCTACTCTTTTAAGAGTAGGCGATGTGATATCCTGCTAGGCTAAAAGGCCTTCAAAAATAATTCTACTCTTCTGAGTCTGCTTTTCTGAGAGTAGGCAAGGTGACACCCTGCTATGCTGAAAAATTCTTAAAAAAAATCATACTCTTTCGAGTCTACTTTTTCTGAGAGTAGGCGAGGTGACATCCTGCTAGGCTGAAAAGCCTTAAAAAGTAATCTTGTTATTCCGAGTTTACTCTTCTGAGTCTACTCTTCCGAGAGTAAATGAGGTGATGTCCTACTAGGATGAAAAGCCTTAAAAAATAACCCTACTCCTCCGAGTCTACTCTTTCGAGTCTGCTCTTCCGAGAGTAAGCGAGGTAACGTCCTACTAGGCTAAAAAGCCTTCAAAAATAATCCCACTCTTTCGAGAGTAATCCTAGTCGGCTAAAAAACCTTCCAATGAGCCTACTCGACTGAGTCTACTTTTCCGGGAGCAAGCTGCTTATGTGTCCTAGTCGGTTAAAAAGCCTTCTAGTGAGCTTACTAGGCTAAGTCCACTCTTCCGAGAGTTTTTGTTCGTGGTCCCCATGATCCACTTTGGTCGTGGTGGTGTTCATGAACACTTGGTCGTGATCGTGGACATCCTAGTAGGTCTAGAACTTTCGACCATGACTGTGGATACTTGGTCGGCTGAAGGCCTTCCCGAGAGGCTACTCGGCCCCTTCTTCAATGACCTTTGGTTGTGACCGAAGAGGTTCCGATATGGCTGTGGTTGACCAATAACTTGGATCTTGAGTTCTTAACTTCATCTTTTTACTAATTTTGACGATTAACGTAGTTATTTTTTTATCAAGGTTAAACTTTGAGTTTTTATAAAACATGTCTCGGTCATATCTGTGACGGGCCTTGATCATGAATTACCACGTTCGTGTTCGTGACGGGCCTTGAATTTCATATAGAATTCTTTTATATCAAACTCTCTAAAAGTTTTCAATCCAGAAGCCATTTTCGGTTCTAGTTTGCGAAGATATCAGGAAATGTTCAATCACCTACAACCTTCGTGGCTGAGATGATGGCCAAACGAGGCAATGCTAGGTCTACTAAAGGTAGAGTTCATGTCCTTCCTTTTTTATAGTCCTTTCTTTGATATGCAGAAGAATTCATTGAACGAGGGGGCGGATGCCTCCCCGAACAACACTGATCCCGACTTCTTCTATCATTCATGTAAAATGAGTGAGTCGGATGTGAGAGAACTCAAGAAAAAGTATAGCTTTCCATGTTGTATTTAAAGTTTGTGAGCCGAACTAAACTGACAGAACTTGTAATTGGGATCAAGTGAAGCTACATGTTTTTAAAGGAGCATTCGAGACTAGGTTGAGGTTCATGGTCCATCCTTTTATTTGTTAGATGAGCTCAAGGTTCACCGTTGTCAACTGTATACAAATGCATAGAGGATGATCACACTATACCATATATGACCTATCACAACGCCACTTTTAAATAATATTACATAATATGTTATGTTAGATATATTTGATAATGTCATGGCTAATATGTTTTATGTTTAGCTTTCAGATCTTACTTGAACAGGATAAATCAGTACTTAACTGTTGATCAGTACTTATACTGGAAGTCAGGACTTAAGGATATCAGTACTTATATTATCAGGAGATAATCATCAGAAGATAGATATCAGAACTTAAGTGCTGAAGGACGATCAGATAAGGACAATAGCTGATTAAAGGAAAGAAGATCAAGATAAACATAAGAAGAGATATGCATGAAGAAGGAATTCTGTAAAGAATGGAATACTTGGAAGAAAAGATATCTGATTGATATATTTTAGGAAGCAGAATTATATTCCATATCAATTAGCGATTATCTTGTAACTGTGTAGTATATAAACACAGACATAGGGTTTACACTATAAGTGTTATCATTATTAGAGAAGATTATTCATTGTAACCCTAGCAGCTCTCGTGATATTTGTTCATCGATGAGAGGTAACAGTTCCATACTGTAACATAGTTTATTGTTTCAATAAAGTTTGTTTTCTGTTACTTAAGTTCTTAAAGTTCGATTTGAGTGTACTATACACTGTATTCACCCCCTCTACAGTGTGTGTGTGACCTAACAATTGGTATCAGAGCCTATCTGTTAACATACATACAGTTAAAGATCCAAACACAATCATGTCGGATACAGAAACTCCAACTAAGCCTACCAAAACCGAGGAACCACCAAAGACACAAATTTAGAGTCGGTATGAGACCATCAGAGTTCCCATACTGAGACCATCTGAATATCCCATATGGAAGGTAAGGATGACCATGTTCCTGGAAGCAACAGATCCAGAATACCTTGATAGAATCAAGGAAGGCCCTCACAAACCAACCAAGCTCGCAGTTGCAGTTGCAGGTGAAGCAGCAAAGATCGTACCAAAGGAGAAGAGTGATTATACTGCTGAAGACATAACATCAATTGCTAAGGATGCTAAGGTACGACACTTACTGTATAGTGCCATTGATAATGTAATGTCAAACAGGGTAATCAACTGCAAGACTGCTAAGGAGATATGGGATGCTCTGGAAACAAGGTGTCAGGGAACTGACACAATTAAGAAGAACAGGAAGACAATACTCACTCAAGAGTATGAACACTTTGACTCAAAGACTAATGAGTCATTGAATGATTTATATGATAGATTTGTCAAACTTTTGAATGATTTGTCATTGGTTGATAAAGAGTATTATCTTGAAGATTCAAACCTTAAGTTCCTGTTAGCTCTTCCTGAATGCTGGGATTTGAAGGCAACGACAATAAGAGACAACTACAATCTTGATGAAACAACTCTTGACAAAATCTATGGAATGCTCAAGACTCATGAGCTGGAGATGGAACAAAGAAGCAAGAGGAAAGGAGGAAAGTCAAGGACAGTTGCTCTTAAGGCTGAAGAAGAATTCCCCAAAGCAGCTTCCTCAAAGAAAGACAAGGGTAAAGCTCTTTTCATAAAGTCTGATACTGAGTCATCAAGTTCTGAGAGTGATGATGACTCAGATTCTGAAAGCTTGCCTGAGACTGATGCTGATGAGGAGATGATGAAGCTGTGTGCTCTTATGGTGAAAGGAATCACAAAGATTGTATACAGGAAGTTCAGGAAGGGAAAGAAGTTTTCCAGGAAAGGCATAAGTTCTGATAAAAAGAATTTCAGAAGATCTGAAGGCAGAGGAGGAAAGTCTGACAGAGGAGATTACACCAATGTTAAATGCTATAACTGTGGTGAGAAAGGCCACATATCTCCTGATTGCAAGAAGGTAAAGGGTGACAAAGGCAAGGCTCTTGTCACAAAGCAGAAAAGCTGGACAGACACCTTAGACTCTGAAAGTGAGGAAAACTATGCATTGATGGCAAATGCTGATAAAGAAAGTGCTGAGAGCAGTTCTGAAGCTGCTGAAACAAAGGTACCTCAGACTACTTATGCTTTTCGTACTGATGATATTAATGAGTTGAGAAGATATCTTAAAACCATGTTTGTTAGTTATAGAGATCAAACTTTAACATGTGAAAGATTAACTTCTGAAAATCTTGCATTTAAGAAAAGAAATAATTTCTTAGAAAAAGAGTTAGTCATGTTCCATCAAACTCAGAAGGATAGAGATGATGCTTTTTATGTTAGGAATGAAGTGCTAAAAATACATGAATCTCTAAAAACTGAGTTAGAAAAGGAAAGAGAGATTATCAGGACTTGGACTAACTCTGGCAAAACAACTCAAAATTTGCTAAGTAGTGTAAACTGGAAAGAGGGCTTAGGTTATGGAGAAGATAAGAATGATAAAGGAACTGAAGAAATTAAGTCTGTTGATAAGCAAAAGCCAAAGTTAAAACCTGTTAAGTTTGTAACTGTAAAGTCTGAAAATGAAAAATCAGAAGTTACAAAGAAATTAACTTCTGACAAACTAAAACAGGAAAAGACAGCTGAAGTGAACATAGGCTTAATGACAAAGAAGCAGCTTAAGCATAAGCTGAAAGATGTTAAGAATGCAAACAGGGTAAAATCACCTAGGAAAAATAGGAATGGAAAGGAAGGTGTGAATAAAAGTAATAATTATAAACCTGTTCCTGATGCTTCTAGGAAAACATGTCATAACTGTGGAAGTTCTAACCATCTGGCTTCTTTTTGCAAGAAGAATAAGAATATTAACTCCTTACCTTCAAAGTCAGGAGTTAAGAGTCAGTTTGTTAGATACAAACCACAAAATCCTTGTTTTCATTGTGGTAGTTTATGGCATTCCATTTATACTTGTAAGGAATATCATAGCTTGTACTATGATTATTATCAAATAAAACCTTCTTTGAAGAAAGTTTCCATTGTTCCTTCTAGTGTAAATTCTGATTCAAAGTCTGATAGTGTAAGTTCTGATAAGAAAAATGTTAACATAAACTCTGATGCTAAATCCGCTAAAAATGTTAACAAACTTAATAAGGCCAAAGGATCCAAGCAAGTCTGGGTCCTTAAAACTAATAATTAGTGGTCTTTGTGATTGCAGGGCAACATGAAAAATATTCTAGTTCTGGACAGTGGATGTTCAGGACATATGACTGGAAATAAGGCCCTGCTATCAGACTTTGTGGAGAAAGCTGGCCCAAGTGTTTCTTATGGAGATGGCAACATTGGAAAAACATTGGGATATGGCAATATCAATCTTGGAAATGTCATAATTAAACAAGTAGCTCTGGTCTCAGGACTTAAACACAACCTACTGATTATAAGTCAAATCTGTGACAGAGGTTATCATGTTGATTTCTTTGAAGAACACTGTGAAATTGTGAGTAAATCTAAAGGCAAAGTTGTTCTGAAAGGATACAGGCGTGGTAACATTTATGAAGCTAAGCTTTCAACAAGTACTGATGGTTCTGCAATCTGTCTGATGAGTAGAGCATCAATTGAAGAAAGCTAGAATTGGCATAAGAAACTCTCTCATTTAAATTTCAACAATATAAATGAACTGGTCAAGAAAGATCTTGTGAGAGGATTGCCAAACACAGTATTTGCTCCTGATGGTCTTTGTGATTCATGTCAGAAAGCCAAACAAAGAAAATCTTCATTCAAGAGCAAGACTGAATCATCAATTCTTGAGCCTTATCATCTACTACATGTTGATCTATTTGGTCCAGTAAATGTCATGTCTATTGCAAAGAAGAAGTATGCGTTGGTCATAGTGGATGAGTTCACCAGATACACATGAGTGTATTTCTTGCATACAAAAAGTGAAACTGCATCAATCTTGATTGATCATGTCAAACATCTGGATAAAATGGTCAAAGATTCTGTGAAAGTTTTAAGGAGTGATAATCGCACTGAGTTCAAGAATTTGATAATGGAAGAGTTCTGCAAAAGCCATGGAATAAAGCAGAAATTTTCTGCTCCTGGAACTCCACAGCAAAATGGAGTTGTTGAAAGGAAGAATAGAATTCTCATTGAAGCTGCACGTACAATGCTTGAAGAAGCAAAGCTTCCAACCTATTTCTGGGCTGAAGCTGTGCAGACTGCTTATTTTACTCAAAATGCAACACTCATTAACAAGCATGGAAAAACACCATATGAGATGGTGAAGAAAAAGAAGCCAAATCTGAAATACCTTCATGTATTTGGATGCAAGTGTTTTGTTCTCAAGACTCATACTGAACAGCTATCAAAGTTTGATCTAAAAGCTGATGAAGGAATCTTTGTTGGATATCCACTTTCCACAAAAGCCTTCAGAGTCTATAATTTGAGAACAAAAGTAGTCATGGAATCTATCAATGTCTCTTTTGATGACAAGAAGATTACTGGTCTTGAAGATTTCATTGACCATGATCAGCTGAGATTTGAAAATGAAGACTCAAATTCTGATACTGAAAATCCTGAAAGTCTAAGTCCTGATACTGTAAACTCTGATGGAATAAACTCTGATGTTATTGAAACTGTGGTGGCTACGCCAAGGGAAGATGCACCGATGCAGGGGGAGCATACTCAAGATCCTACCACAGCTCAAGAAACATAAGAACATACATCTGGCTCTTCAAATTCTGATTCGTCAAGTTCTGATAAGCCAAGTTCTGATAGTGCTGAAAATTTAAATACTGAAGACTCCAACTCAGAGAGCATAGTTTCAGGGGGAGCATCAGAAAATGAAAATGAAGATAGCATGGATCATGGGGGAGCATCCAGTTCTAGAGAAAACCTTCCATCTGCAAGGAAGTGGACAAAATCACATACACCTGATTTGATAATTGGAAATCCTGATGCAGGTGTCAGAACTAGAACAGGTACTTGAAATGAATGTCTTTACAATTCTTTTCTCTCTCAGACTGAGCCAAAGAAAGTGGAAGAAGCTCTTCAAGATGCTGATTGGGTGCAAGCAATGCAGGAAGAGTTGAATAAATTTGAAAGAAACAAAGTCTGGACCCTAGTGCCAAGACCAAAGAATAGATCTGTTGTTGGTACAAAGTGGGTATTCGGAAACAAAACTGACAGTGATGGCATAATTACAAGGAATAAGGCAAGGATGGTTGCAAAAGGATATTCTCAACAGGAGGGAATTGATTATGATGAAACATTTGCACCAGTTGCTAGGTTAGAAGCCATAAGGATATTCTTGGCTTATGCTGCTCACAAAAAGTTTACTGTCTTTCAAATGGATGTGAAAAGTGCTTTTCTTAATGGAGAATTGGAGGAGGAGGTATATGTTGACCAACCTCCAGGTTTTGTAGATACCAAACATCCAGATTATGTCTACAGGCTTGATAAAGCATTTTATGGACTTAAGCAAGCTCCTAGAGCATGGAATGAGACTTTAGCTCAGTTTCTTCTGGAAAGTGGATTCAACAGAGGGACAATAGACAAAACACTGTTCTACCTCAACCATGGAAAGGACTTACTTCTGGTCCAGATTTATGTTGATGATATCATTTTTGGATCTACAAATGACAAACTTTGCAAGAAATTTGCCAAACTAATGCAGTCAAGATATCAGATGAGTATGATGGGGGAACTTAGTTATTTTCTGGGCCTTCAAGTCAAGCAGAATGAGGAAGGCACTTTTATTTGTCAAACCAAGTACACCAGAAACTTGCTGAAGAAATTTGGAATGCAAGATTGTTCAAGTGCATCCACTCCAATGGCCACTGCAACAAAACTGGATAAGGATACCGGTAAATCAGTAGATATTACTGACTACAGAGGTATGATTGGCTCTCTACTCTATCTAACTGCTAGTAGACCTGATATCATGTATGCTACCTATCTTTTTGCAAGATTTCAAGCAGATCCAAGAGAACCTCACTTAACAGCTGTAAAAAGAATCTTTAAGTATCTTAAAGGAACAGCTGCTCTGGGATTATGGTATCCTAGAGAATCAGATTTTAAACTAATAGGTTACTCAGATGCAGATTTTGCAGGTTGCAAAATTGACAGGAAAAGCACAAGTGGAAGCTGTCAATTTCTTGGAGGCAGATTGGTTTCTTGGTACAGCAAGAAACAAAAGTCAATTTCCACATCAACTACAGAAGCAGAGTATATTACTGCAGGAAGCTGTTGTGCACAGATTCTTTGGATGAAGAATCAGTTACTGGATTATGGGTTAACATATTTCAAAATCCCTATTTACTGTGATAATCAAAGTGCTATTGCTATGACAGGTAATCCAGTTCAACACTCTATGACAAAGCACATCAGCATCAGGTACCACTTCATCAGGGAACATGTGTATGAATGTACAGTGGAATTGCATTTTGTTCCCACAGATCAACAACTAGCAGATATCTTCATAAAACCACTGTGTGAAGCTACTTTTACAAGATTGGTAAATGAACTTGGAATGGTTTCAGGTTCTTTCTCTAAATCTGCTTAGTCTTGTTCTGTGTTATCAGACTTTATGCTCAGTATTTACAGAATTAATCTCATTGTGTATTCTGTGCTTAATTGATAAATGTCTTTAAGTACTGACTGTTGTCTGATATATATTTCTAAACTCTGATAAGTGATATGTCTGTTCAAGTACCTTTTCAATCCTATGAGGATAACTGTGCTAGATACTGACCTAGTAGTCTTCAATAAACAAATGATTCCATGTAAGAAGTAATTATTTCAGTGGAAATCTTATGACACTAGCAAATTCTGATAATTGAGCTTAGTTAAGTTTACTTTGTATATCTTATTACTAAGTCACAAATTAGAATAATGCTACTCATCTGTTAAGTTTTGATACTAGTAAAACTGCTGAATGTACTAAGTGCTGATAAACCTCACTTATTAAAAGAAAAAGAAAAAAGATCAAAGAATAAAATCAGGTACTCCTTTGAGATCTAGAGTAAAAATGTGGAAGGGACGACCCAAGTGCATTGCTGGTATTAAGTAAATATGCATTAGAAAAGCAAAATAATTTCTTGGTGACTTTTCACACTCTATGATTACTAGAGAAATACTCTGATAATAGCATAAATTCTGATAAACAGTCGTGACTCACTTACACTGAGAAGCCACTGTAAAATAGAATTTCAAAAGATGCATAATATTAGCACAAAACAGTTGAGGTGGACTCAAGCATGAACTCATTCATCAGTAGGTTTCAGGACAATGACAGCTCTTTAGCAAAATTTTAGTTATGCCTTATTTCTAAGATGTACTGAAGTGACTCAGACTTTACTCTTTGTCTGTTATTTAGCTTAATGCACACACTAATCACTCCATATGAATGATGAAAATTACTGTGGTGGTCTATGTTATTTTAGATAAACAGTCACTGTGTCACTTTGCACAAATTTTGAGGACAAGTTCTAGTTACACGTTCTAATGATTAAGTTCTGAAGTCTATAACTCAGAACTTGTATGAGGATTTACTAAGATGGGCATTCCTTTTTCGAGTTAAGAAATTATGTTCTGATGACTGTTAAGTTCTGATATAAGTCTAAGTTCTGATATTACAGTCTAATGTTTTACTTGACTTATCTGTGAATAAAATTTGATAACAGTCTCAGTTAATAATTGAATATGTTGAAGTGGAAGATTAATAGTCACTATGGTTAGGGTTAATGGTATTTGTACCTGAACAGTCCAATGTTACTTGTTTCTTGTGCGCTTTAAACCATGTTTCCTCTTTCCAATGAATGTTATTCTTTTTCAAAGTCTAGGGAGACGAGGTAGAATTAATTCTACCTGTCAGCATTCAATTTCTTTGCGTCTCCTGGCATTCTCTTGCCTATATAAGCAGCCACTTCACATCAGTCTTTCCATCAAATTCTTCTCACACACTTATCTTCATACTTCTTCTTTCAAAAACATAATGGTCAGATACAACATGTTTTTGAACTACCAAAACTTCAATATGGAGCTAAGCTGTGCCGATTGGCAGCAGGAATGGCATGTCACAGCCATTCCTGAGGAGATATGGGACTCTTTCCCACAGGAGGTACTGACATACCTCCTGTTCTTCTATATGGACTACCATCGCCATCTGGAGCGATTGGAGGAGGAAAGGCTGGAAGCTCTCCGCCAGCAAGAGCGAATCATCAGACTCGCCATTCTGTTTGTCGAGAGTAGGAAGAAGAAGAAATGATTTAATCTTGTCTTCTTCTTGTTTTTCTTCATCATCAGCTTTGTCAGGCTTCTTAGCTAGGACTAAGGCTGTTGATGTTCGGTTTAGAAGCTTAGGGAAAATCTTGTATAAGTATTGATGTAATTTCCATTTCATAAATGTATTGTCTTGATATATTAATGAAAGTTGTTTTTACTTCAAGATTTTGTCTCTGAGTTATTTTATCTTGTGTTGATAAATCCTGATTGATATTCTGATGACCATATAAATTTTGTTTTATATTAAGTTCTGATTCGTTTTCAGCACTTACTTATCTAATTTATCTTGGTCATTTTCATGTGATGTATTTTCAGAATATTAATGATGCAGTGAAAAATAATTCAATCAGTGATAACGGTTTAAATTTTGAATTAAAACTGTTTCTCTTGATAAATGGAATGGTTTTTCCTTGAAACTAGGCAAATGGGTAAGTAATGATTCCTGTTTTCTCGAGCCCAGTAACTGTCTGTTATTACTGCATGTCTGACAGGTGTCCAACGGTAACATTTTTGTTCAGAGTATAAGTACAACAGAGAGAAGATTTCTTTAATCTTTTATTTTCTTCATATTTTATCTCTCTCCTTACTTTTACTCTCTTTCTCTTTATTTCTCACGTTGGTTTTTCATACAGACATTATATCAAACACCTAACAGGCATACTTGAATCTCAATTTTTTTTTCACATGGCACCAAAGGATTTAATCATTGATGGAGCTAAGTTTGTCCCCAACAACTATGCTGCAGTTCTTGATCACACTGAAGCTCCATCTGAATTGCACTTTGTGCAAGATCTTCTTGCACATAGTGAGGTTGGGTATGCATTAACACAGCCTGAATTCTTTTCAAGCCAACAAGTTCCGAGGTTTTGGAGGACTGGACTTTTTGATGATGGTGGTCAACGTGGAACTCCCAGTATTATCTTCCAAGTGGGTGATTCATCCTTTGTAGTCACTCCTGGTACAGTACGCAGGGCTTTACATCTTCCAGAAGATTGTACTTTCTCAATTCCAGAGGACTCAGCCCTTCGGGAGTTAATGGCTGAATTGGGATATGAAAAGAGTCTGACGAAACTTGGACAGTTGAAACGGGCTAATATCAGAAGAGAATGGAGTTTCTTCTTTGATTGCATCACCAAAGCTTTTGGGAACAAATGTTCGAATTTTGATGCTATTCCAATTATGAGTCAGCACATCGGGTATGCAATTATCAATCGAACTCATTTTGATTTTGCAACTGCTTTAATTGGTTTTATTGGGGATAGGATGACAGAGGATCGAGATGTTATTTATTTTGCTAGATTCTGTCAACTTATTTACACTTATTGTACTGATGAACCTCATTTAGTCAGCACCCAAACCCCACCTTTTAAGGTTGCAAAACGATACTTTAATGACCTGGTAAATGCTGATACTAAGAAAAAAGTGGTTAGACCATTACAGATTCCTCAGTCTGTAAAACAGATCCTAGTAAATGCTGATCCTGATACTTATAGATCTGTTTACTCTGATGTCCAACCAACTCCAAACACCCAAAATCCATCAACCTCAGTACCTACCTCTCATTCTACTCAACCTACCCTCAGAACATATCTCAAATCCTATCTCTCCACTTCACAGACTGCTCAACCTTCATCTTCAGCACCTACTGTGAAATCTTCATCTTCCAAGCCAAAGAGGACAAAGAATGTTCCTCAAACACCTCAAAAGAGAAGGAGGATTGCATTGAGAGATGAATCTGATTCTGAGGAACCGGTTCCTGCTAGAGAACCTGTTATAACTGAAGCTGAGAAAGAGATTTCTCAGAAGGATTCTGAAATTGGGGGTTCTAGGCTTCTCAAGAGGCTTAGACGAATGACAGTTCCTGAAACTCCCAAGGAATCCAAATCAACAAGGAAGTACAAGAAACAGAGGGCACAAAGGCCAGTTTCAGATGACGAAGAGGAAGCAGCTAAGGAAGGGGATCAGGAATCTCTGATCTCACAAGACAAGGAATTTGCTCCAGTCACTTCTTCTCCATCAACTCCATCTCAGGAAGCTGTATCTGACAAGGCTAACTCACCATCTGTGTCTCTTGTTGATCCAGGCACAAGTGCTGATATTGATGTTCAACACTTGGTTGTGTCTGAAGTATTTCTCTTAGAAGCTCCAACAACAAATAATCCTTCCACAACACCTGTTACTGATGCTGTTCAAACTCCAGAGTTATCAACAACACCTTCTCTGTATCAAGATGCTGATGATCAGACTTTAGGTGAGCATCAGGATATGGCTGTTGATCAGAACTTAGTATCAGATCAGCAATTAGAGGATGCTGAAGCCTCCATTGCTACTCACACTGTTGTCTTATCAGAAGATACTGATTCTTTAAGTTCTGATGCTGTAAATGTTGGAGATACTGGTGATGCTGCTCCAACTGTAGATGTTGTTGAAGGAGGTCCTTCAGGACATACTCCTCAACAGACTCTTCCTAAGTCTGAACTGGTAAAGAAGTTTGTTACCGGGGAAGCACCAGTACCTTGGAGTGAAACTCCTGCAGGTCAGGAGTGGACTAAGGAATGGAACTCAGTTTCATGTGTTCCAACTGAAAAACATCTTGCTGAGCACTTGACTAAAGCTGATGAAATGTTAAATTCTGATGATTTTAAAACCCAGCTTAGAGTCACTGCATTGAGTACTAAACATCTACAAGGTCTTCATTCAACTACTCATGTAGAGCTACACAAGATTCAGGAGAACTTTATCAAACAGGAACAAGTTTGGAAAATTGATAAGAAAAAGTTCTTTCAACCTACCATTGACAGGATTGCTTATATTGAGAAAACTCAAGAGAAACAACAAGCTCAGATTGATGAAATTCTGACAAATCAAGCTTCTCAGCAATCGCAACTTACTGAAATCCAATCCTCAGTGGAATTACTTATCTCTCTTTTACTACCTGCTGATGCCAAAAAGGGGGAGAAGGTAATTAAGTCCAAATGCAAAACTAACAAGACACTGCAAGGAAAGGATGATGGAAATGATGATCAAGGATACTCTGGAATGGGTAGCGGTCATAGTCAAGGTAGAAGGTTTACATCAAGACAAGCTAGTCACAGGACAAGTTCTGATACTGGGAAACGAATAAGTTCTGCTGCTGGTAAAAGGATAAGTTCTGATGAACTTCTAGATCTTGATGAGGAAATGTCAAGACAGTTATTTCTTCAAGAAAATCCAGGAATGGACTTGGAAAGTTTAAAGGAAGAAGAAGCCAGACTTAAATCAGAGAAAGTCACATCTAAATCTGAAGCTTCTGGTAAAAAATCACTTCCAAAACTCAAAGGCATTGTGATCAAAGAAAGGACACATACTGAAGCAACATTGGCTAGATCACAACCACAGATAGATCCAAGATCCAAGGGTAAAGAAAAGGTTGGTGAACCTATCAAGGTTTATGTACCTCCTGAGGAAGAAGAAATTACTGATGAAAAGGATGATCTTGCTCTGACTTCAAGAAAAGTTCTTAAAACAACCTCTGACATGGCTCAAGTTGTTCAGAGTCAAGAAATTGTAAGTTCTGATATTCAGAAGAAGCAAGTAACCTCTGACATAGCTCAAGTTAACTTGATATCAGAAAATAGATCAAAGACGCTCCTACTAGGATTCACTAAAGCAAAATAAACTCAATCTTTGAAGACTACTGCAAGTGGTTTTGAAGCATGAGTAGTTACTGGAAAGGAAGCTAGAGATAAAACTGGATTGGGAAGTGCTGATGAAAGAAGAGTACACAACACTAACAATGATCCAACTTCCTTGAGTGAACCAGGTATTGGAGCAACTCCTGAGAGATTGAATCAACTGGAATCTGTACAGATGGTTTACCATACCTACTTGAAAGAATACATCATGTTGTATTTCATGACAGATGGTAGGGTTTATCATATAAGACAAAATGCCATTCCATTAAAGTATTTTAAAGAATTGGAGCATGAACTTTTCTTACTTCAAGTGGATGACAGAATAACAGGGACTGCTGCAAACTACTTAAAAGAACAGATTCAGAGACAGAAAAGGCTTTATTCTGTTAAGTCTGACATCATATATGTTCCAAAGTACAGAGATCACAATGGTGATATTGTTGATATGAAGCCTAATACTGCACAGATCATAACATATCTTGGTATTAAGGGACTTGAATTCAATCTAGAGTCTGACAAAGCTTATGTCATAAGACTAGATCAGGAGTTGAGAAAAGCAAAGATCAATGATCTCAGTGCTGCAATCTTTCAAACTGGTGAAGATACTGCAGAGCTTAAAGATGTCAAAAGGAGAATGATTGATGAACTCAGATATGCTGAGAAATGTTTGTTGAAAAACTATCTCAGAACAACTCCTGACATCAGAGAGATCAGAAAATGATGAAGCCAAGTCGAAGATCTACAACTGCTTAAATTCTGATATTTATACAGACTGAAGTTGTTATCAGAAGTTGAAATTGGTAAAAGCTTTAAGGACTGTAAGTTGTAGTTATCTAGTCTAATTCTCATGCATTTGTACTTAATATTTTTGACATCATCAAATATCTGTTAAACTTGTATATTATGTTAATTTACAAGTTGGGGGAGATTGTTAGATATATTTGATAATGTCATGGCTAATATGTTTTATGTTTAGCTTTCAGATCTTACTTGAACAGGATAAATCAGTACTTAACTGTTGATCAGTACTTATATTGGAAGTCAGGACTTAAGGATATCAGTACTTATGTTATCAGGAGATAATCATCAGAAGATAGATATCAGAACTTAAGTGCTGAAGGACGATCAGATAAGGACAGTAGCTGATTAAAGGAAAGAAGATCAAGATAAACATAAGAAGAGATATGCATGAAGAAGGAATTCTGTAAAGAATGGAATACTTGGAAGAAAAGATATCTGATTGATATATTTTAGGAAGCAGAATTATATTCAATATCAATTAGCGATTATCTTGTAACTTTGTAGTATATAAACACAGACATAGGGTTTACACTATAAGTGTTATCATTATTAGAGAAGATTATTCATTGTAACCCTAGCAGCTCTCGTGATATTTGTTCATCACTGAGAGGTAACAGTTCCATACTGTAACAGAGTTTATTGTTTCAATAAAGTTTGTTTTCTGTTACTTAAGTTCTTAAAGTTCGATTTGAGTGTACTATACACTGAATTCACCCCCTCTACAGTGTGTGTGTGACCTAACATGTTACCCTAGACATGGTACTCATGAGCTAATTCAACACTGTGTTTTTTGTGTACCTTAGTCCAAAACGTGATGTTACATTAGGTGGAAAGTGTTGCAGTTGGCAACATTCTTGTCAAAGTGTTATCTTAGAATATCAAAACATAAATATAATATTTTTGAGATAAAAATTATTTTAAATTTATTTTTCAAGAATCTAAGGTGATACACAAATACAAACCTAATAAATGAGATACATGATAGACGAATGTTTTACATAACAAAATTAAAAAAATTAATAAAAGAATTTTAAAAAGTTCAAATTAATAAAAGTCAAAACAGTAAAAAACCTTTTGTTTTAATATGAGAACTAATGTAAAATTTTTTAAAATAAAAAATATTAAAGATGTAATATACGATTTTATAAAAGTAATAAAGTACATATAGGTAAATATTTTTTCCTAAAATATACTTTAGTTTTACTTTTCACAAATGATAAAAGAAATATATTATTAATATTGGAGTCAGGCCGGGGGGAACTTTGGGCTAGAGGGGGAAATTTTGGGCTATAGCCGCCCAAATTTTCAGACTTTTCAAATTTTTGGGACTACTTACTCGAATATGTCCCATACAATTCATTCACTCACCCTTTCTATATCTCTTTGGCTACTCTCTCTGTATAATTTCTCTGGCTAATCTCTCTCATGAATCTCCCTCTCTAGCTAATCTCTCTCATTAATCTCTCACTACCGCTTTCCATTTATTGCCACCACTTTGAGTCTCTAGTACATAATTAGGTATTTTAATTTCAATTTAGGGCTCAATTGATTTTCATCTCAAACTAAGGCTTAGTCGATTTGAGAGGTGGAGACTTTAGTTCTTCAAATTGGGGTTACTCTTTTTTAATTTTTATATTTAAGTTCCTTTAAAACTCATCTAATCTCTCATTCTCATTTCTTTTCAGGTGTTCTTCAAATCAGGGCTTCAAATTAATTTAAGGTATTTTCTATTTTAGGGCTTCGTTTTTATGGCTATGTTCTTCATTTATGTTTATTTGGTGTAATTTCAACTAGCTTCAATTCATTTAGTTTTATATTTTTATGTTTTAAATTACATACTCTATTTTTTAACTTAATCTGTTTTTTTATTTAGCATGATATTGTTTTTGTTCTTTAAAATTCAGAGTATAACACTAGTATATAGTGTATCTCTTGCATCAGAAATGAAGCTCTCTTTCTTTTTTCACGAGGAAATGCTTTGCAAGAATTATATTATTTGTAAGTGTGTTTGTGTTTTATGTGCGTACTGGAAATTCAAAGACAAAAAACATAAAAATATGGCGTGTTAAGTGTTCTTGCTGTTATACATATTATACATTCCAAAATAGCAAGATTTTTATGTTGAAAGTGTAGTGTGGAATTCTATTTTTTGATTCCTTCTCATAAAGATGTAGGGGATGTAGTAGATTATTCGATATAGGGTTGTCATAGCTCCCTTATATATGATGTATGGTATGAAACCATTGCCGTTAATAAATTCCCTTATCACAAGTAGAGAAAGGTAAGCCTCTTGTACTTAAGAAGTTATTTTCAGTTGTGCCACAATCTGTTCCTTGTCAATAATAGACCGATTTGAGATATTTTCTAATGATAAGTTAGTGCCAAATTCCACTGATACAATTGGGTTCACGATTCTGTGAATTCGAGGTTTCTTTCAACATTCATAGAAAGCGACAGGTGCACTTCTTGGATTCATTCTGCTACTGTACCATGTATCTCTGGGAAAGCCACAATCCCTTTTGTCTAAGGAAAATGATGCTACTTCCGCTGAATTATAAGAAACCACTACAGGAATTCAGAAGAAGAAAGGAATGGTTCATCCATTTGTACCACATTTGTTCATATTTGATGATATGTAATATTCACTTGACATGCCACATGTACGTTATAGAATAGAATTTTTTACTTTGTTGTTAGATATATTTGTGATGTCATGACTAATATGATTTGTGTTTAGTTTTCAGATCTTACTTAACTGGACAAATCAGTACTTAACTGGAAATCAGTACTTATACTGAAGTCAGGACTTAAGATATCAGAACTTAAGTTGTCAGAACTGAAGTTATCAGGAGATATTTATCAGGAGATAATATCGGGACTTAAGGAGGCTTTCAGATAAGGAAGGCGGCTAATTGAAAGGAAAGAAGATCAAGACAAACATAAGAAGATATATGCATGGAGAAGAATTCTATGAAGAATAGAATACTTGGAAGAAAAGATAACTAGTTGATATATGCATCCTTCTTTTCTTTATTAGAGATTTAGGAACAAATTGAGCCCTTTTTAGCCTGGAAGATGAAGGTCTGATGGTATGTGCTGATGGTTGAGGTTGAGATGATTGTGTTGGTTTGAAATATGTCCTGATGGAGGGTTGATTGGTTGAGGTTGAGAAGTTTGATGTATTTTTGTAGTGGTGGTAGGTGTTGATGGAGGTTGGGTTGGTGGGACATCAGTATATATGGAGGTGTATGTGGCTGGATCAGAGTTTACTAAAAACTGTTTGATTGAAATTGGAATTTGGAGGGGTCTCAAAACAGTTTTCTTATTATCAGTAGATAATAAGTCAGTAAAGGCTCTCTTAGCAAGCTTAAATGGTTCAATTAACTCACTTTCTAGTTGGGGTGCATCAGAGCAACAAAAACTATAAATAAGCTGACAGAATCTAGCAAAGTAAACTGTATTTCTATCTTCTGTCATCCTATCCCCAATAAAGCCTAAAATAGCACTTGCATAATCAAAATGAGTTTGATTAATAAGAGCATACCCGATTTGTTGACTGAGAATTGGGATTGCATCAAAATTAGAATATTTTTTGGCAAAAGCCTTTGTGATGCAGTCAAAGAAGAAACTCAATTCCCTCCTTATGTGAGGTCTCTTCAATTGACCCAGCTTTGCCAATGTCTTTTCATAGCCCAAACTAGCCATCATCTACTGAAGGGCTGGCTCTTCAACTATTGAACAGTAGACACAGTTTTCTGGCAAATGTAAAGCTTGTCGAACTGTAGTCAAAGTCACTACATGCTCATCCTCCCCTGTTGAAAAGATAATACTTGGGGACCCATGAGCACCACCATCATCATACATGTCACTTCTCCAAAACTCCAGCACTTGAGTTTCAGAGATGGCTTCTGATTGGGTCAAAGCATACCCAATCTCAGAGTTACCAAGGAAATTCTGAATAAAGTGAAGTTTTGATGGAGCTTCACCCTTGCTAAGAATAGCCAAGTAATTGTTGGGAACAAACTTAGCTCCATTGAAAACAATATCTTTGGGTGCCATTTCTGTGAAAAATAAGTGAGAAAATAAAGTGTGCATAAGGTGTTTGATAAAAGTCTTGTAAGAAAAAAGAGCTTCGAAGAATGTTAGTGGGTAAGAGAAAATAAGAGAGATAAGAGAATGAGAGAAGTAAGTAAAAGATTGTAAAATCTTTTAACTATCTTATTTATACAACCCACATGAAGTATGGCAGACAGTTTACACCTGGCAATATGTGAACAGTCAATAGTTAAAGCAGGAGTTAATGGGCACGGGAAATAAGTAATAATTACTGTTCACATGCAGTTTTTCAAGACAAGCACGTTTACCACTAACCCAAATGATTATGGCTGTTTTTATCTCACCTAATTATATTATGATTAAATATGATCGTTACAGTATTTATCACACATAAGTCAAGTAAATAAATAATGCCACGTAAGCATCAGAGTTTCCATTAGGATTTAATATCAGAACTTGACTATTATTAGATTTTAACAGTCATCAAAACATGGCTTCTGTACTCAAAAAGTAAATGTTTGTTTTTGTGATTCTTCATACAAATACTGACTTGTTTCTTTAGAGTTTAATCATCAGAACTCCCATCAGAACTTGTCCTCAAAATTTATGCAAATAACACTTGACTGTTTGTCAAAAATGACTTAATCACCACAGTAATTTTCATTATTCATATGGAGTGCGAGTGCTAGTGTGTGCATTTAGCAAAATATCAGATATAAAACCATGTTTGTTAGTTATAGAGATCAAACTTTAACATGTGAAAGATTAACTTCTGAAAATCTTGCTTTTAAGAAAAGAAATGATTTCTTAGAAAAAGAGTTAGTTATGTTCCATCAAACTCAGAAAGATAGAGATGATGCTTTCTATGTTAGAGATGAAGTGCTTAAAATGAATGAATCTCTAAAAACTGAGTTATAAAAGGAAAGAGAGATTATCAGGACTTGGACTAACTCTGGCAGAACAACTCAGAATTTGTTAAGTAGTGGAAATTGGAAAGAGGGCTTAGGTTATGGAGATGATAAGATTAATAAAGGACCTGTAGAAATTGAGCCTATAGTTGTTAAACAAAAGCCAAAGGTAAATCCTGTTAAGTTTGTAGCTATAAAGTCTGATATTGATAAATCAGAAGTTAAAGAGAAATTAACTTCTGACAAACCAAAACAGGATAAGCCAACTGAAGTTAACATAGGCTTAATGACAAAGAAGCAGCTTAAGCATAAGCTGAAAGATGTTAAGAATGTAAACAAGGTAAAGTCACCCAGGAAAAATAGGAATGGAAATGAAGGTGTGAATAAAATCAATGATTATAAGCCTGTTCCTAATGCTCCTAGAAAGAAATATTATAACTGAGAATTCTAACCATCTGGCTTCTTTTTACAGGAAGAATAAAAACATAAACTCCTTACCTTCAAAATCAGGAGTTAAGAGTCAGTCTGTTAGATATAGGCCACAAAATCCTTATTTTCATTGTGGTAGTTTATGGCATTCCATTTATACTTGTAAGGAATATCATAGTTTGTACTATGATTATTATCAAATAAAACCTTCTTTAAAGAAAGTTAGCATTATTCCTTCTAGTGTAAGTTCTGATGCAAAGTCTGATACTGTAAATTCTGATAAGAAAAATGTTAACATAAACTCTGATCTTAAATCTGATGCAAATGTTAACAAAATTTATAAGGCCAAAGGATCCAAGCAAGTCTGGGTCCTTAAAACTAATCATTAGTGGTCTTTGTGATTGCAGGGTAACAGGAAAAATATCCTAGTTTTGGATAATGGATGTCAGGACATATGACTGGAAATAAAGCCCTGCTATCAGACTTTGTGGAGAAAGCTGACCCAGGTGTTTCTTATGGAGATGGCAACATGGGAAAAACTCTGGGATATGGAAATATCAATCTTGGGAATGTCATCATTGAAAAAGTAGCTCTAGTCTCAGGACTTAAAAACAATTTACTGAGTGTTAGTCAAATATGTGACAGAGGTTATCATGTGGATTTCTTTGAAGAACACTATGAAGTTGTAAGAAAATCTACAAGCAAAGTTGTTCTAAAAGGATACAGGCATGGTAACATTTATAAAGCCAAGCTTTCAACAAGTTCTGATGGTTCTGCAATCTATCTGTTAAGTAGAGCATCAATTGAAGAAAGCTGGGATTGGCACAAGAAACTCTCTCATTTAAATTTTAACAATATAAATGAACTTGTCAAGAAAGATCTTGTGAGAGGACTGCCAAAATCAATATTTTCTCCTGATGGACTTCGTGATTCATGTCAAAAGGCAAAACAAAGAAAATCTTCATTCAAGAGAAACACTGAATCTTCAATTCTTGAGCCTTATGACCTACTACATGTTGATCTATTTGGTCCAGTGAATGTCATGTCTATTGCAAAGAAAAAATATGCTATGGTCATAATGGATGAGTTCACCAGATACACATGGGAGTATTTCTTGCACACAAAAAATGAAACTGCATCTATCTTGATTGATTATATCAAACAACTGGATAAATTGGTTAAAGACTCTGTGAAAATCATAAGAAGTGATAATGGTACTGAGTTCAAGAATTTGATTATGGAAGAGTTCTGCAAGGACCAAGGAATCAAGCAGGAATTTTCTGCTCCTGGAACTCCACAGCAAAATGGAGTTGTTGAAAGAAAGAATAGAACTCTTATTGAAGCTGCACGAACTATGCTTGATGAAGCAAAGTTACCAACCTACTTTTAGGCTGAAGCTGTGCAGACTACTTTTTTTACTCAGAATGCAACACTTATCAACAAGCATGGAAAGACACCATATGAGATGGTGAAGAAAAAGAAGCCAAATCTGAAGTATTTTCATGTATTTGGATGCAAGTGTTTTGTTCTTAAGACTCATCCGGAACAGCTATCCAAATTTGATCTAAAAGCTGATGAAGGAATTTTTGTTGGATATCCACTTTCCACAAAAGTCTTCAAAGTCTACATTTTAAGAACAAGGGTTGTCATGGAATCTATCAATGTCTCTTTTGATGATAAGAAGATTACAAGACTTGAAGATTTCAATGATCATGATCAGCTGAGATTTGAGAATGAAGTTTTAAATTCTGATTCTGTAAATCCTGACAGTCTAAATCCTGACAGTCTAAATCCTGATACTGCAAACTCTGATGGGTTAAACTCTGATGTTATTAAAACTGTGGTGACTATGCCAAAGGAAAATGCACCTGTGTAGGGGGAGCATATTGAAGATCCAACCACATCTCAAGAAGCATCAGAACCTAGAACAGGCTCTTCAAGTTCTGATTCATCAAGTTCTAATGGGCCAAGTTCTGATAATTCTAGAAACTCAAATTCTGATTCATCAAATTCTGATGGGCCAAATTATGATAATTCTGGAAACTCAAATTCTAAAGGATCCAACTCAGAGAGCATAATTTCAGGGGGAGCATCAGAAAATGTTGATGGAGACAACATGGATCATGGGGGAGCATCCAGTTCTAGAGATAACCTTCCATCTGCAAGGAAGTGGACTAAAGCACATACACCTGACTTGATTATTGGAGATCCTGAAGCAGGTATTAGAACTAGAACAGCGACATCAAATGAATGTCTCTATCATTCCTTTATTTCTCATACTGAACCAAAGAAAGTGGAAGAAGCTCTTCAAGATGCTGATTGGGTGCAAGCAATGCAGGAATAGTTAAATGAATTTGAAAGAAATAAAGTCTGGACCCTAGAGCCAAGACCAAAGAACAGATCTGTTATTGGTACAAAATGGGTGTTCATAAACAAAACTGATAGTGATGGCATAATTACAAGGAATAAAGCAAGGCTGGATGCAAAAGGATACTCTCAACAAGAGGGAATTGATTATGATGAAACATTTGCACCAGTTGCTAGATTGGAAGCCATAAGGATATTTTTGGCTTATGTTGCTCACAAAAAGTTTACAGTCTTTCAAATGGATGTAAAAAAGTGCTTTTCTTAATGGAGAATTAGAAGAAGAAGTATATGTTGAACAACCTCCAGGTTTTGTAGATTCAAAATTTCCTCATCATATCTACAGACTTGACAAAGCACTTTATGGCCTTAAGCAAGCTCCAAGAGCATGGTATGAGATATTAGCTCAGTTTCTGCTGGAAAGTGGATTTAACAGAGGGACTATTGACAAAACATTGTTTTATCTCAGCCACGGAAATGACTTACTTTTGGTGCAGATATATGTTGATGATATCATTTTTGGTTCTACAAATGACAGACTTTGTAAAAGGTTTGCCAAGCTAATGCAGTCAAGATATCAAATGAGTATGATGGGAAAACTTAGCTATTTTCTGGGCCTTCAAGTCAAGTAGAATGAAGAAGGAACTTTTATTTGTCAATCTAAGTACACCAGAAATTTGTTGAAGAAATTTAGAATGCAAGACTGTTCAAGTGCATCCACTCCTATGGCCACTGCAACAAAATTGGATAAGGATACTGGTACATCGGTAAATATTACTATTTACAGAGGTATTATTGGCTCACTACTCTATCTAACTGTAAGTAGACCTGTGATCATGTATGTTATATGTCTTTGTGCAAGATTTCAAGCAGATCTAAGAGAACCTCACTTAACAGTTGTAAAAAGAATTTTCAAGTACCTTAAGGGTACAGCTGATCTAGGATTGTGGTATCCTAGGGAATCAGACTTTAAGCTAATAGGTTACTCAGATGCAGATTTTGCAGGATGCAAAATTGACAGGAAAAACACAAGTGGAAGCTGCCAATTTCTTGGAGGCAGATTGGTTTCTTGGTTTAGCAAGAAACAAAAGTCAATTTCCACATCAACTGCAGAAGCAGAATACATTGTTACAGGAAGCTGTTGTGCACAGAATTCTTTGGATGAAGAATCAGTTACTGGATTATGGGTTAACATATTCTAAAATTCCTATTTACTGTGATAATCAAAGTGCTATTGCTATGACAGGTAATCCAGTTCAACACTCAATGACAAAGCACATCAGCATAAGGTACCACTTCATAAGGGAACATGTGGATGAAGGTACAATGGAATTGCATTTTGTTCCAACAGATCAACAACTAGCAGATATCTTCACAAAACCACTGTGTGAATCTACTTTTACAAGATTAGTAAATGAACTTGGAATGGTTTCAGGTTCTTTCTCTAAATCTGCTTAGTTTATGTTCTGATACATCAGACTTTATGATCAGTATTTACAGATATTACAATCTTTGTGTATTCTGTGCTTAAATTGAAATTTTATGTGCTGATTGTTGTATGATATGAATTTCTAAACTCTGATAGTGATATAAATGTTTCTGTGACTATTCAATCCAATGAGGATAACTGTACTAGATGCTGACCTAGTAGTCTTTAATATACTAATAATCCCATGTTTGAAGTAATTGTTTATGTGGAAATCTTTTAACACAAGCAAATTCTGATATTGAGCTTGGTTAAAGTTTACTTTGTGTATCTTATTACTAAGTCAAAAACTAGAATAGTGCTTCTTATCTGTTAAGTTCTGATGTTAGTAAATCTGATGGATGTACTAAGTGCTGATAAGCCTCACTTATCAAAAGAAAAAGAAAGAAAAGAAGTAAAAATCAGGTACTCCTTTGAGATCTAGAGTAAAAATGTGGAAGGGAAGACCCAAGTGCATTGCTGGTATTAAGTAATATGCATTAGAAAAGCAAAATAAATTTTTCTTGGTGACTTTTCACATTCTTTGATTACTGGAGAAATACTATGATAACAACATAAATTCTGATAAGCAGTCGTGACTCACTTACACTGAGAAGCCACTGTAAAAAGGAATTTCAAAAGATGCATAAAATGAGCACAAATCAGTTGAGGTGGACTC
Source organism: Apium graveolens (assembly GCF_009905375.1). Taxonomy (NCBI): domain Eukaryota; kingdom Viridiplantae; phylum Streptophyta; class Magnoliopsida; order Apiales; family Apiaceae; genus Apium; species Apium graveolens. The sequence goes on from NC_133648.1 coordinate 38,978,003, forward strand.
ATGCATGAACTTATTCTATAGTAGACTTCAGAATAATGACAGATTTTGAGCAAAGTTCTTAGTTATGCCTTATTTCTAAGATGTACTGAAGTGAATCAGACTTTACACTTTGTCTGATATTTAGCTTAATGCACACACTTACACTCCATATGAATGATGAAAATTACTGTGGTGATAAATGTTGTTTTAGATGAACAGTCTAAGTGTCAGCTGCATAAATTCCGAGGACAAGTTCTGATGGAAGTTCTGATGATTAAGTTCTGATATACTCATATCAGTATTTGTGTGAAGAATTACAGAAATCAACATTCACTTTTCGAGTTAAGGAGCCATATTCTGATGACTTTTAAATTTTGATAATAATCAAGTTCTGATGCTGACATGGCAGTATTTATTTACTTGGTTTATTTTTGGTCATTACTTGAACGATCATATTTTCTCAGAATATTGGTTTATGTGAGATAAAGCAGTAATAATTATTTGTTTAGTGAGATTAGTTTTTTTTTAAAAAAACTGAACGTGCAATGGTATCATTACTTATTTACCGTGCCCATTAACTTTTGCCTTAACTGCTACATGGCTGACATGTGTAAAGGTCTGTTCCACTTCTCATTAACTGCTGTCATGTGGGGTGTCTAAGTAAAAGAGATAAAAGATTTTCAAATCTTTTATTTTCATTTTTATTCTACTCACTCTCTCTCTTTTCTTATTCTCTCTCACATTTTCTGACGGTTTTCTTTACAGACATTTTCTTAAACACCTTTCAGGCAAACAAATTTCTCACTTATTTCAGATGGCACCCAAGGATTTAATTGTTGATGGAGCCAAGTTTGTACCAAATAACTATGCTGCAATCTTGAATAAGGCTGAAGCTCCATTAGATCTACACTTTGTTCAAGATTTATTAGCCAATAGTGAGATTGGGTATGCTTTGACCCAACCCCAATCTATTTCAAGCAAACAAGTGCTGACATTTTGGCGAACTGGGCTTTTTGGTGATGGTGGTGCTACTGGTACTCCAAGAATTGTTTTAACATCAGGAGATGTCGAGCATGTGGTTACTCCTGGAGCAGTTCGTAAAGCTCTCCACTTACCTGAAGGATGCACATTCTCAACAACGGAGGATCCTGTCTTATAGTAGCTTATGGTCAGTGTGGGCTATGAGAAGAGTTTGGGAAAGCTGAGTCAACTAAAAAGATCAAATATCAGAAAGGAGTGGAGCTTTTTCTTTGATTGTATCACAAAGGCATTCTCCAATAAATGCTCCAACTTTGATGCTATTCCCATCATGAGTCAGCAAATCGGGTATGCCCTTATTCATCAAACTCATTTTGATTTTGCAAGTGCTGTGCTAGGTTTCATAGGGGATAGGATGACAGAGGATAGGAATGTAGTATACTTTTCTAGATTCTGTCAGCTTATATATACTTTTTGTTGTGCTGATGAGACCCCACTAGCCAGTGATTTAATTCCACCCTTTAAGCTTGCAAAAAGGGCTTTTAATGATTTGTTAAATGCTGACAATAAGAAACCAGTGCTGAGACCCTTACAGATTCCTCAGTTAGTAAAACAGATCTTGGTAAATACTGATCCACAAACTTACATCTGTCTATCCTGATGTTCAACCCACCAACTCATCACAACCAACACAACAACCATCAAAACATACCACAACTACACAAACACCTCAAACTACTCAACCCTCTATCAGGACATATTACAAACCAACACAGTCATCTCAACCTTAACCTTCAGCACATCCAGTGAAGCCTTCATCTTCAAAACCCAAGAGGACTAAGATAGTACCTCAGTCTCAACAGAAGAGAAGGAGAATTTTTCTGAGAGATGAGTCAGATAATGAGGAACAAGTTCCAATATCAGAACCTGTTGTTGTAGAAGCTGAGAAGATCTCTTCTCAGAAAGATACTGAAACTGGGAGTTCTAGGCCCCTCAAAAGGCTTAGAAAGCTAAATTCTAATGATGAAGCTCCCAAAGTCTCCAATTCTGCAAAGAGACTTAAAAAGCAAAGAGCCAGGAGGGTTGTAAGTGTACCATCACACTCTGAAGAAATTCTGAAAACAACATCTAAGGAAGGGGGTCAGGAATCTCTGATCCCAACAGAACCTATAGTCTTTGAATTACTTCCCACAGCTGAATCAGACTTTACTCAAGCTCCAAAGTCTCCTATTCAAGAATAAGAGGATACTTCAGAGCAAGTGTCTACACCTCCTGTTTCTCCTATCATTAATCCAGTACATATTGAAGACCCAGGTACAAGTGCTGAAATTGATATTCATAACTTGATTATGCCTGAGGTTCTGTACTTGGAAGCTCCACCAACTCAACTCACTCCACCAACAACACCATTTTTGGATGCTGATTTCAATGCAGATATATTCCATCAACACCAGTTCTGAATCTATATGATGAAGATCAAATTTTAGGTGGGCATCAAAATTTGGATGTTGATCAGAACTTAGTTGCAGATCAGAATTTAGAGGATGATGTTGAAGCCTCTATAGCCTCACATACTGTTATTTTATTAGAGGATGCTGATACTGCAGACTCTATAAGTTCTGATGTTGACAATGCTGAAATTACTGGTGAAGCTGCTACTAATCTAGATGCTGATGCAGCTGGTCCTTCAGGACATGCACCTCAACAAACAGTTAACAAAGCTGATTTGATCAAGAAGTTTGTTAGAGAGGATGCCCCAGTACCTTGGAGTGAAACTCCTAGAGGAAATGAGTGGACTAAGGAATGGAACACATTTAGTTTTGTTCCTACTGAAAAAATTCTTGCTGAGCACCTTGTCAAAGCTGATGAAATGCTGATAAATGATGATTTCAAGGCACAGCTTAGAGTTACTGCATTGAGTACAAGGCACCTTCATGGTCAACACTCAATAACTCATGACAAGGTGAACAAAATTCAAGAAGCTCTGATCCAGCAAGATATGAATATAAAATTGGAAAAGAACAGATTTTTCAAGCTAGCCTTTGATCGAATTGGGTATATTAAAAAGACTCAGGAGAAGCAACAAGATCAAATTTCTGAAATTCTAAAGAATCAAGCTTCTCAGTAAACTCAACTCAATGAGATCCAATCCTCAGTGGAATTGCTTGTCTCTCTTCTTTTACCTGCTGATGCCAAAAAAGGGGGAGAAAGTAATTAAGTCCAAATGCAAATCTAGTCAAGTACTGAAGGGTAAGGATGATGGAAATGATGACCAGGGAAACTCTGGAAAGGGTATAGGTCATGGTCAAGGTAAAGGTTCTTTATCAAGGACAACTAAAATTTCTACACAAAGAACAAGTTCTGATGCTGGGAGAAGAATAAGTTTTGATACTGGTAAAAGGATAAGTTCTACCGGACATCTGGAGCTTGATGAAGAAATTTCAAAGAGATTATTTCTCAAAGAAAATCCAGGAATGGACTTTGAAAGTTTAAAGGAAGAAGAAGCTAGACTTAAAGCAGAAAATGTCAACTCCAAGTCTAAAGCTTCTGTTGTTGAAAAGAAACTTCCAAAACCTAAGGGTATTGTGATTAAGGAAATGACAAATTCTGAGGCAACCAAATCCAAATCACAAGTGGAGGTAGATCCAAGATTCAAGGGCAAAGAAAAAATTGATGAACCTGTAAAGGTATATGTGCCAATCATGGATGAAGAAATAATTGATGAAGAAGATGCTAGTCTTACTCTGATGAAAAAGAAGATTTCTCAATTAACCTCTGACATGGATCAAGTTGTTCAGAGTCAAGATTTAGTAAGTTCTGATATGACAGTAAAGCAAGCAACCTCTAACATAGCTCAAGTTGGCTTGATATCAGAAGATAAGAAAAAGGAAACCTCTGACATTGCTGATGTTAAACCTTCAAAGATTCTACTACCAGGATTCACCAAAGCTCAACAGACTCAACCTTTGAGGACTACATCAAGTGGTTTTGAAGCAAGAGTTGTTACAGGAAAGGAAACAAGAGACAAATCAGGATTGGGTAGTTCTAAAGAGAAGAGAATACACAATACTACCAATGATCCAACTTCCTTAAGTATACCAGGTGTAGGAGCAACTCTTGAGAGATTGAATCAACTTGAATCTGTACAAATGGTTTACCACTCTGTTTTGAAAGAAGATATCATGTTATACTTTATGACAGATGGGAGGGTATTCCAGATCAGGGAGAATGCTATTTCATTGAAGTATTTTGAAGAACTGGAACATGTTCTATTTCTACTTCAAGTGAAAAATAGATCAACAAATGTTGCTGCAGGTTGTTTAAAATCAAATATTCAAAGACAGATAAGCTTTACTCTGTAAAGTCTGACAGCCCATACTGTCCTAAGTACATATCTCACAGTGGAGAAATTGTTGAAATGAAGCCTAATACTGCTAAAATCATCACTACATTTTCTGGTATTAAGGGACTTGAATTCAATCTAGAGTCTGATAAAGCCTATATCATCAGACTAGATCAGGATATAAGGAAAGCTAAAATAAATGATCTCAGGGCTGCTATCTTTCAAACTGGTGAAGATACACTTGAACTGAAAAATGCTAAAAGGAGGATGGTCAATGAACTTGAATATGCTGAGAGATATCTGTTGAAGAACTATCTCAGAACAACTCCTGATATCAAAGAGATCAGAAATTGAAGCCAAGTCAAAGATCTACAACTGCTTAAATTCTGAAGTGTATACAGACCGAAGCTGATATCAAACTTTAAGGATGGTAAAGCTACAAGGACTGTAAGTTGTAGTTATCTAGTCAAATTCTCATGCATTTGTACTTAATGTTTTTGGCATCATCAAATATCTGTTAAACTTGTATATTATGCTAATTTACAAGTTGGGGGAGATTGTTAGATATATTTGTGATGTCATGACTAATATGATTTGTGTTTAGTTTTCAGATCTTACTTAACAAGACAAATCAGTACTTAACTGGAAATCAGTACTTATACTGAAGTCAGGACTTAAGATATCAGAACTTAAGTTGTTAGAACTTAAGTTATCGGGAGATATTTATCAGGAGATAATATCGGGACTTAAGAAGGCTTTCAGATAAGGATGGTGGCTGATTGAAAGGAAAGAAGATCAAGACAAACATAAGAAGAGATATGCATGGAGAAGAATTCTATGAAGAATAGAATACTTGAAAGAAAAGATAACTAGTTGATATATATTAGGAAGCAGAATTATATTCGATATTAATTAGAAGATTATCTTATAACTGTGTGTCTATATAAACACAGCATAGGGTTTACACTATATGTGTTATCTTAATCGAGATTATTATTCATTGTAACCCTAGCAGCTCTCATGATAATTTGTTCATCACTGAGAGAGAACAGTTCTTTGTAACAGAGTTTATTGTGTTGAATAAAATCTGTGTTCTATTACTTGAGTTCTTATATTCGATTTGATTGTAGTAAACACTGTATTCAACCCTCTTCTACAGTGTGTGTGACCTAACATTTGTCCCTTTAAATTGAGAAATTTATAACATGTCCCCAATTAAACTTATACATAAAATGGGCATTAGTTGTTAAATAACTTGTTAGGAATCTCTATTTGTGTTGCATTTATGAGTCAGTTACGTCTTCCCATCATTAAAATATGTACCTTTGTTGCAACTGGATTAGTTGAGATTGCAGTTCTCTTTCTATATAAGAAGCAGTAGGATATGCAAATATAGCATCTAGAATGTAAGTTGCATACCTTATGCATTTTTTCTGCTATAAAATACTTTGTAAAATAATGCTAGTGAAAAGCATATCGGGAGGCTTCTTGTTACATAGTGGTAGTTCAATCCATAATGAATTTTATGTATCCATGTTATAACAAGAAACTATTACTTCCTAAAATGATAGTAGCGAGTGTTTTTCAAAAAGTTTCTATTTACTTAATAGAACTAAAAGCATAGAAAATTTAAAATTCCTTCAATTTCTCTAATTAATTTATTATGCATTTACAAGCGATTTCTTGCATTTTTCTTTTAGAAAATAAGTGTGAAAGAACTTGACAGGGTAGCTGTACAACTTGCTGACTGCCTAGTATGTCCTTCATTTATATAACTTTTACAGTTTTTTAAATCCAAATCAGACTCTGTATCTTCTTATCTTATTAAATAAATGAATGTCATATTTACCAATACCAATTAATTTGGTGATATATATTTCCTAAGACCTCCTAAATTGTACAAATGTGCTAAAAATTTATATTGTATAATATATTTTTTCCTGTCAGGTGAATTAATTTAAGAATATTAAGTAAGTTTAATTAAAAAAAGAATGATATATTCCATTAAGTATTATGTACTGATAAAATATGCCATTTTATTGCAAAAAGCAAATGAATTTACATAAATCAATGTTTATGCAATTTTCCATCACTTGTCCTGCAAATTTAACATGTTCTCATTTGCTAATTCTGAATTTTAAATTGTAAAAATATAAAACAGGGTAATAGGTTAAACTTTTTAAACAATATTATGATTTTAGATTTTATTGTATATGATTTTATAACTAATTGTAACTTTCTGCTTGACTTCTACAGGGTTACTGTGAGAATAAAAATTTATGCGCTACTAAAAGGTATCCTTGTGTTATTGGTAAACCATATATATTCATGTTCCTTTTTCCTTTGGCATACTTTAGTTTTCTGAAGTTCTATTGATATTTATGAATCTCAACAGGATTGGTGTTAAAGCAGCGAAGGCTTGTGGAATGAAGGATGTTGGAATGAAGGTTGCGGCTGTTCCCTCGCTTCAAAGTAGATCTGGTCAATTGTTTGGATGATATAATTCTTTACTCACCTGCAATCAAAAGTTTGGGGTCTACCACCGCTCTAAGACTGCGTAAATCAGAATTTATATTTTGTAGTTGTGTGTGACTGCTAAGAGTAACAATCACAATGGTACACCTATAATCAAAGGCAATACCATCTAGTATGCCTGGTTTTGAAGCTTATAACTACTATAAAGTAAATTTTGAACTAGAAAAACCAAGCAGTAGCTTTCAGTTTTACGTTTTTTGAGTTGAAAGTCTTGCTAATGTTAAACAGTAACTAGTTTAAGTTATAAACATTGTGGTTGTCATAGTTTTTGAATTGTTAAGGTTTATCTAAGTAGTTTTAGTTGTTATGGATGTTTAGAAGGTTGAATATTTGGATGGTTGTATATTTGGATGTTTAATGTTTGGGTTGGATGCAGTATTTTGAAGTTATGAAATTGCATTATTTGGATTCTCCAGTTTTCCGTATGAGCATTTCAACTTTTTTCTGCGTAAGTGTTACAATAGCCTCCTAAACTGTTACCATATCAAGTTACAAAAAGTTTCAGTAGGCTAGTTATAAATGTTACAACAGCTTTTCAAAGTGTTACACTAGGTTCTATATATGGTACAATAAATATGGGCCCCCACTTGCCACATCAGTTGATAGGTCAACTGCCATGTCAGCTAGTGGGTCCCACAGCAGGACCTATGTGCCACGTCATCAAGACACCTCATCCCTGTGGGGCCCACATGTGGACCTCACTTTTTAAAAAAAAATAAAACACATCAAGGTAACATATTTTAATATTGCAGTAGTCTTGTATTATGTTACAATAGGACTCTAAGGTAACATAAAATGTCATGTTATACTAGGGAAAAAATAAGTTACCTTAGGTACCCTAATGTATCATCCACTTAGCTAACATATATTTTATGTTACTGTAGCCAAAAAATGGCCTGGGTTAATGTTAAATATTGAATGCAACATAGAGGGGGATGAATTTGTTTCTTGAATTTTCAGCCTTTATAAACTTGTCTGGATTATAGGTGAACAAAACAGTTATTATAAAGATATTGTGTTTACAGAATTAATCAACAAGCACAATATTTTCAAAACTCACTTAATTTATATTAATTAAGTTGGTCTTGCTACAAATTTCATGTTCTTAAGAAAATAAGAACTCCGCTTCTATCTTGAGAGAATACAAGAAAATTTAGATATGTTTGTTACATGTGAACAAAGGACCACTGCATGCTTTATAGACTAGCAACACGGGTTTACAAAACTTGCACTAAAATGTACTAAACCAATATTTAAAGCAACTTTTTTCTATTGTATATGAAGATGTAAAAATGTGTATATATATATCTCTGAGATCTCTATATACACATTTTTACTTATCGATATCTCTGAGATCTCTATATGAGAAATTGACTTGTCGATATCTCCAATTCTGTTAGGTCCCGAATTATCGTAGAAGGGGGGGGGGTTGAATACGATAATCACTAAATTAAAAATTCTTTCGAATCTTTAGCGGATAGAGATTTAGTTATTGGTTAGTGGTTCCGTGTTCTTGAGGTGAATAGTGTTTGGAACAATAAAACGAGGAACACAAGATATTCGGGGAAGTATATATTCATATATAAATCCCCGAGGGGTGTTGCTACACTCCGGTTAATAAATTAGCCGGCTATAATCTAAGAACAATAAAGTTCCTAACTTCTACAAAGATCAACAAATTAAATCCTATATAATGTTCTAACTTTTGTTTGTCTAAGGATTTACTTACCGGGTAACGATTATAATGCCCCTAAGAATATACAAGAATTAAATCGGGCATTATGACGTTACTCCGGTGAGAAGTTAAACGTATATACAAAAAGCTTGAGCTTCTCTGAAAATCTTTGTTGCTATTTTTCACCTCTCTTGGGAGAGAAGATGAACATAAGATTAATCCTAATAGCTTGAATGCTTCTGCTGCAGATGTGTAGACTTTATATTCAATTCAATTGTGTGGCTCAATTTTAACCACACAAATAAATTGAATGAATCAACAAAGTAGTGGCTGAGGTTGAGGAGTGCTCTGTGGCGACCAAGGAGTAATGTTTGTTCTTAGAAAATATAACATCTCCTTTATGGCGATGTTAGTCCCTAACAATGCAACAAGAATTACAGAAGGGGGGTTGAATGGAATTCTTGAACCTTTTTCAAAAATATAAAATGTTTTAACTTAAAATATATATTTGACAGTGTTTTGATTTGCAAAGTGCGGAATAACAAGTTGAATATAAATCAAAACATAAAGTAATAAAAACACAAGTCTTTAAAACTTTTTGGTGGATTTGAATGTATCCACCAGATATATATATATATATATATATCAAGAGAACTCTGTAAAGCTTGAATAACTCACAGCTGCTTACAAAATGAGAATAACTAAATTTACAGAGAAATGCTAAGGATACATCTTACAAATGTTTCTCTGAGAATTTTCTTGCTTAGTCTTCTTGTTATTCTAATTGCTACTCTTGGTTTATATATCACCAAGATTACACGGTAATAAGACAAGATAATAAAACAAAACCTATCAAGTCTAATACTATGCTGCTTCATTACTCTATTCCAGCATATTTGAATATCTTCATAATAGCATGGAAATGGCAATGCTTCTTTGTTCTCAAAAACCTAGTTGAATAGGCTTTCACATTCCTTTTGCATACACTTGACACATGTGACTGTGTTGTCACTGTCAACAGATGTTTGAATTGATTATCCGCCGGGTACATGATCATCCGTCGGGTAGCTTTGTTGATCATCCGCCGGGTAACTATTTGGCACTTGACTTCATTTAATTTATGCAGAATTACAAGACATCATCTATGTACAATTAATCAACCTATTCTGCATATCTAATTAAAGTAAATATGACTTATATGCTACTACAGAATCTAAACAAAGGTGTTTACATAAATGTGCTACATGACTCATTATTACACAAGCTACTCACTCGATGGATAATAAATCATCATCCGTCAGGACTATAATCCTTATCCGTCGAGTGCTACATTTTTCACTAAGTTAAATCTACTAAAGTGTTTTGTTAATGAAATCATCAAGTTCACAACATATTCACAATAATCTCCCCCAATTTATGTCTACTAGAGTTGTAGCCATAAATTAAGAGAAACTTGATGATAACAAAACACCCTAAAAATACAAATTTAAAAGGAAGTAGATAAAATCATTAAGTGCTTCAATTAACAAAATGTACAAAGATTTGCTCACCGTTATTTTCAAGGTGCTCCTCTAGCCTGAGCATATTAATCTATTTCCTTGAAGATCTGGATCTCTTTCCAAGCTTTCTGTTGTTCTCTTCTATCTGATTTTGGAGCTGTCTGTGGAATTCCAGTTCATCAGATTCTGATAGGTTTAACATTTCTTGCATTTCCAAAAGAGTCTCATTGCAAGAGATGCTCAATTGGTCTTCTAACCTGAAGAATCTTCTAACTCCTTTGTCATCTATGAACTCCATCAGCTAGTAGGGCCTTAGATGCACTCTACTCCCTGTGTAAGGAATAGTTAGAGTCTTTGGGAGTGCATCTTTAGCTCTAATACTCCTCAGTTCTTCAATCTTCTTTAGAACAAGTCTTCTAGCTGTCACATTGAATCCAAAGTTCTTCTTGAAGGATGAATAAACCTTTATCAGCACAGATTGGATTTTTTGAAGGATCCTGTGAAGTGGCCATTGAATCTCCTTTCCTCCCTTGTACTTGAATACTAACCTTTCAGGTAGATTCCTGTAAGCATCAATCCCTCCAACTTCTTCCAGTTCATCTAGATAGAGGTTTAAATCTGAGAATTCCTTGATGTCACATATGTACATGATGTCTCCCTTGTTGACTTTGGTTTGAGCTTTGGTTAGAGATTTGGATATGAGAGTTGATGGTTTCACTTTTTTGACTGCTCTTGTCTTTGTCTTCTTTGGCTTCATGAAGTGAGGTAGATTGAGTTCAGGTATTGGTAGACTATCCCAGTCTATTGGCTCATCCTTAGGAATGATAGGTTCACCATGAAAATTCTTGGTTGGATCTATCTTGAATTTTTCTTTTGCCACAGAAGGCATGGATTTTTTAGTTGTTGTAGAAATAAACTCTTTGGGAAGGTACCCTTCCATCTCCTCATCACTGAAATCCAACTTTCTCTTTATTCTTTGCTTGTACCTTGGCTTCTTTGTCTGTGGAGGTTCATTTTGCATTACTTGATCTTGAGATTCAACTGTTTCAGATAGTTGTGCAGAAACTTATTGTATTGGTTTCACAGCTTGTAGCTTGGCCAAGATAGCATCTTGCTCCTTCTTTTGATTAACCTTTTTAGCATCTAGAGCAGCTTGCTTCTTTTCTTACTTCAAACTTGCCTTTTTTTCTCTCTTTGTGTAACGCCCTCCAGACCCGGGATATAAGTCTGGGGGTTACGAGCTAATCACCAAACATGTACAAGCTTATTAATAAATAATAAAGAAATGAAACTAAACCCCTTAACAACTACCAGGACCTTTTTAGGTTGAAGTATGAAAACAAGAACCACTAACTACTTTTATTACAAACCAACATTTAAAATCTCACAAACTTTCTTTATTACAAACCATTGTCTAATTCATTTTAAACTAAGTTCATCTTTTTATTCAAACACACATACTATCTATCAACACTCCACCTGCTCGGGCAACTCAAAGCTTTCTTCCTGGATTGGGATCAACACCTTGGGTATAAGAGGATCCCGAGGCTTGACCCGCTTCTTTACCACTCGTGTCCTGACGGGTTTCATATTCCTTCTTAACTGAAAACAATAAGGTGAATAAAAACAAAAAGGGGTGAGCCAAAAATTACTCAACAAGTCTACAAAATATAAACAGTGTAAAAGCATTATAATTGAATCCGTAACCCAGGTATATCTACAAAGATATAACCTCATAAGAATCAAAAGAAGGTCATTACTGGCGAATACAAACAAACTAAACTGGACTCAAGTTCGCAGCTATACCCTGCTGATCAGCCAGGATACAGTACAGATCTATATCTCACTATATAGATCCCGTCGGGCACCCAGGCACTACGGCCCATTTCAAGGATCCGGTTATGTCCCGGTCCTTAGGATTAAGTAGACCTAATCCCAAAAGTAGTATTATCCAGTCCCTGGAATAGCAACCGGAACAAATCGGTATGCTTTGATATATTCTAATCACCAGAATATATCAATAATTGTGAGTAACAATTGGAATATGAATAATGAATTCAAATGAAAAGAATAATTCAAGAAGTGAAATGAAATATGAACAAGAGAATTAAAAGAGTGAAATTGTAATAATAATCTAAAGAGAATATCACTATTCTGAAAAATAGAATAGAGGAAAAACTTGCCTTCTGTGCGACTTACTGCAATTAAATTACTTCCGTCTATCCCCTACTTAACCTGCCTTGCTGGCTTAGTTTCTGTTAGCAAAGTAGACTGGTTAATTCATTTTGTACTTCGGTTGCACCTTAAATCGACTTCATTTTGTTCCTACTATCTACCCATACGCTTATAACCGACTCGAATATTACATATAAGCAAGTAAGACTCGATTAACCACATAATACACATAAGCACATAATCATTTTTATAGTTAAAATAATTTTTAGAATCGAAATCGACTCGCTGATTGCTCCGTTGATCACCTTCTGCTTCATTTCCCATTTTTCCGGAATTTTCCGAACTCGTCTCGGCACGCATTTCGATTGATAATCAAGCAATCAATAAGGTCAACTAATTTCGAGAAGAAATTAGGTCTTCATATTATTTTTAGTGAAAAGAATTCATTTTTCTGAGTCAACAGGCTTTCGTTTCGCTCAAATCGGACTAACGGTTGAATTATTATCAATTAAACACTGATAATTCAATTTATTATTCAATATAAATAATTATTGCTAATTTTTAAATCCCAAAATAATTTTTAAATAATTATTTAAGAAAAATCAAAGTCAAAAATATTTTTTTTATAATTTTTGGAGTTAAAATGAAGAAGTTATGATTTATTGAAAATTATGTGACTAATTATCGAAATAATTAATCACTTTTTAAATATTTAATAAATAAATAACTAATAAATAATTAATAGATAATTATTTACTAATTTAAAATAATTAATCCCTAATTATTAGGATTAATCACAATTTATTACAAATATTTACAACTTATCGTTATTTATTCGATTAGATCGATTATTTAATAATAAATAATCGATACAACTAGCTGTTACATTATTTATCGGATAATTAGTTATTATTCGGATCATAATCCAACTCAACAATCAATTACTCGTATAAATACGAGCTACGCACTATTCTCGAATACTACCGAACTAATATATTATTATTGGAATTTAAACAATTCGTTAATCAATTAATTATAGGTATTTAATTATACGATACGAACAATTACTGCAATATTATTCGAATAACTAACGCTCGAATAATAATTCTCATTATCGAATCACTACTCGTATAGATACGAGTTACTCATAATATTTACTAATTATCGGATTATTAATCGTATTATTTAATCCTTATTTATTAATTAATTATCTAATTATAAATTAATTACCTAATTATTAATTAATTAGATAACTAATAATTAATTAGATAAATAATTAAATAATTAAATAAATAATTAAATTCGAATATATAAATTAATAAATAATTCAGAAATTAATAATATTATTTTTCAAAATTCAAAATTGATTTTTATTTAATTTTTAGAATTACTAAAACTAATTTCTGATTTTTATATAAATAAAATAATTAATTAAATTCCAGAAACATGAATCAGGAATTGGATTTGGAGTTTTAAGGATCAAAACCGGGCTGAATAAAAACCCTACCGGGTCGGGTCCGGGTTGGCAAGAACACCCGCCGGTGTTCTTCACGTTTCCAGAACCCGGCGGAGTTCGGACCACCGGAGTCCGATTTCGGCGAGTCTAATTCTTGGGAAAACTGCGTAGTTTCGATCCGTTTTTGCTCCCAAATAATTTGTCACCATCCCAGCTGCATATCCCCGTCGTCCATCACTTCCACCACCCGCTGTCTCATCTTCCACGGCAAAAATCGATTCAAAATTCGGCGACATCAACTCCATGGCCGGCGAGCTCGGTTTCGTGAAATCCAACACCAAACAATCCGATTTCTATGCCAAATTAAAGCTATAAAGTTCTACAATCACTTCCTATCATCAATCATAAGCAAGAACATCTATAAATCTTAAAAAAAATGAAATCAAAAATTGTAAAAACCCAAGAACTCGACATATCGATTTAGGGGTTGTAAAATCAAAATAAAAAATACCTAATCACTCCTAGGACTACAACAAATCTAACTACATCAACCAAACAATCAAACGATTCTTCAAAATCAAAAATCGAAATTCATGCCAAGAACATCAAAATTCGATTTTAAAATTTGACCAACCTCAGTTGATATTGTTGATATCAATAGATTCGTCTCTTTGAGAGGATTAATTTGGTTACTCGAGCAAAATCAGAGGTTTAGTAAATCTCCTGCAATCAGGGTTTGATCTTCACCTTCTTCCAAGAACAAAACTCTCACCCACACTCTCTAATTTCTTTTTCTTTTTATTTATTTCTGATTTTTAATTGTAATTAACTGATTAATTATCCATAAATCTGGTATTTATATTTATGAAAATAATACCCCTAAATAAAATTAAGGGGCTAATTACACTCCTAATAAAAATATTTGGCCCCAATTTTTATAATTTTTGGGTATTAATATTGAATTTTTAAATATCCAATAAATACAAAATAAATGCTGAAAATTCCCAAAAATTGTGAATATTACAAAAATGCAAAGAAAAATGATATATGATAATTTTATGATCATATAAAAATAAAAATGTGATTTTTGTGGGGTTTTTGGTACCCGAAGGGGCCCAAAAAAGTCGTTTTTCGCGAAAAAGGTAAATTTGTAAAACGTCTAGGGGTTCAGAATAACGATATGGTATAGGGCATTTTTAACAAAATAGGGCCAATCATTTTGTTTGAAATATGGGCTTTTAAAACATGGTTTTGAGCTGTACGGGTTTTGATACAAGATATATAATTTACGATAAAACTCTCAATAAATATCCAAAACACGTTTGGATCAAAACAAATAACACGTAACACGTAGCAGTTAGGGTTTAATGACTCAACACATTTAATCACATATAAATTACATATTAATACATATATTTTATTATAAATATGATATAATACAACGTAAATTTCCCGGTTGTTACATTCTCCCCCCTTAATAGGATTCTGTCCTCGGAATCTTCTACGAAAACAAATGAGGGTATTTCTCTAACATTTCACTTTCAAGTTCCCAGGTTGATTCTTCAACCATAGGATTTCTCCACAACACTCGCACTAAATATACAGACTTATTTCTCAACACTTTCTCTCGCCGATCTAAAATTCTTACCGGCTGCTCTACAAAAGACAAATCTGGTTGGATATCTATTGGTTCATATTCTATTACATGCCTAGAATCAGGATTATATCGCTTAAGCATTGACATGTGAAACACATTGTGAATATGTTGCATATGAGGCGGTAACGCTAATTCGTATGCAAGCTTTCCTACTTTCTTCAAAATTCCAAATGGTCCGACGTATCGTGGTTTCAATTTACCCTTATTGCCAAATCTAGTCAATCCTTTCCATGGCGATATTTTAAGTAATACGTGTTCCCCTTCCTGATAGTCCGTATCCTTCCTTGCTTGGTCTGCATATTTACGTTGCCTGTTTTGCGCTGCATCGAGTCGTTTCCGAATAAGTTCAATCTTTTCTTTCGTCTGCTGAATTAATTCTGGACCCAAAATCTTGGGTTCTCCAACTTCATCCCAGTGCACTGGTGATCTGCATTTTCTCCCATATAGTGCTTCATACGGTGGCATTCCAATACTGGCGTGATAGCTGTTATTATAAGAAGATTCCACTAGGGGTAGATGCTCATCCCAACTGCCTTCAAAATCGATCGCACAAACTCGTAGCATGTCTTCAATCGTTTGGATAGTTCTTTCACTTTGCCCGTCAGTTTGCGGATGATAAGCGGTACTCATGTTTAATTTAGTCCCAAGGCATTCTTGAAATTATCTCCAAAATCTTGAATTGAAACGGGGATCTCGATCAGACATGATAGATATTGGAACTCCATGTCACATCACAATTTCCTTGAGATACATGTGCACTAATTTGTCGAGCGAAAATCTTTCATTAATTGGTAGAAAATGTGCTGACTTCGTAAGTCTGTCAATGATTACCCATATCACATCATGATTTTCCCTAGTCCTTGGTAGTCCTACCACAAAATCCATCGCTAGATGTTCCCATTTCCATTCTAAAATGTCTAACGGTTGTAATAATCCGCTTGGACGTTGATGTTCCGCTTTAACTCGTTGGCATGTGTAGCATTTACTCACCCATTCTGCTATTTCCTTCTTCATATTCGGCCACCAAAAGTTTTCCTTCAGATCGCGATACATTTTTGTGCTTCCTGGATGAATGGAATACTTTGAATTATGCGCATCTCACATTATTTCTTCTTTTAATTCTGCTACGTTCGGGATCCAGATTCTCGATGCAAAGCATAAAATTCCTTCATTATCTTTCTAAGTTGTGATCTCTTCTCCCGTTAAGTCGTCATCTTGACTCATCACTTCATCTTGACAACGACGAATCTTTTCTAGCAACTCCGGTTGGAAAGTCATAGCGTAGATAGTTCCTGCAGATTCATTGGGAATACGAATCTCCATTTCTAATTTGTCAAATTCCTTGGCTAATTCTTCACATGATGTTAACCAATTCAATCTTTCTTTCCTGCTCAACACATCCGCTACAACATTTGCTTTTCCTGGATGGTAACTGATTGTAACATCGTAATCTTTAATCAATTCCAGCCATCGATGTTGTCGCATATTCAGTTCCTTTTGCGTAAAGATATACTTCAGACTTTTATAATCCGTGTAGATTTCGCATTTTTCACCGTAGAGATAATGTCTCCAAAGCTTCAATGCAAATACGATCGCTGCCAATTCCAGATCATGCGTAGGATATTTCTGCTCATGGGGTTTAAGTTGTCTCGAAGCATATGCAATGACGTTACCGTGTTGCATCAATACACATCCTAACCCGCGATACGAAGCATCGGTGAAAATAACGAAATTTCCTTGCTCGTCTGGCAATACCAATACCGGTGCGATCACCAACCGATTCTTCAACTCTTGAAAACTTTCTTCACATTTATCATCCCATTCAAACTTTTCACTTTTTCGAGTTAACTTGGTCAGCTGCATTGCTATCTTCGCAAAATCTTTGACAAATCTTCGATAATATCCTGCCAATCCCAAGAAACTTCGAACTTCTGTAGGTGTCTTCGGTCTTTCCCAATTCAACACAGCTTCAATCTTTGCTGGATCAACTTGGATGCCTTCTCTACTGATGACATGCCCTAGAAATTGTACCTCCCTTAACCAGAATTCACATTTCAAAAATTTTGCATATAATTGCTCTTTCCTCAGAATTTCTAAAGCTATTCTCAAGTATTCCGCATGCTCTCCTTCCGTCTTGGAGTAAATCAAGATGTCATCAATGAATACAATCACGAATTTGTCCAAATATTTCTTGGATACCCTGTTCATTAAATCCATGAATGCTGCTGGCACATTTGTCAAACCGAATGCCATTACCAAAAACTCGTAATGCCCATATCTCGTACGAAACGCAGTCTTGGGAATATCTTCAGCTTTAATCTTCAATTGATGATAGCCTGATCGCAAATCTATCTTTGAAAACCATGCTGCTCCTTTTAACTGGTCGAACAAATCGTCGATTCTCGGTAAAGGATACTTGTTCTTAATAGTGAGCTTATTCAATTCCCTATAGTTGATACACAATCGCATGCTGCCATCCTTCTTCTTCACAAATAACACTGGTGCACCCCATGGGGATACACTAGGTCGTATAATGCCTCGGTCTAGAAGATCTTGCAATTGCGTTGACAATTCCTTCATCTCAACTGGAGCCATTCGATACGGAGCTTTCGAAACCGGTTCTGTACCTGGTGCTAGATCAATTGTGAACTCGATTTCTCGATCTGGCGGTAACCCTGGAAGCTCGTCTGGAAAGACGTCCGGAAATTCACATACAACTGGAATGTCTTTTATTCTAGGACTTCCTTTTTCAGTATCTAACACATAAGCTATGTACGCCTCACATCCTTGTCGAAGCAATCGTTTGGTCTGCACTACAGTGAGAAATTTATTCTGCTGCTTTTCGCCCTTGAATATTACCGTTGCATTTTCCGCAGTTCGCAATTCAACTTTCTTATTCGCGCAATCTATCTGAGCCTTATGACATGCTAACCAATCCATTCCCAAAATGATATCGAATTCTCCTAGCTTAAAAGGAATTAAATCTACAGAAAAATGATGTCCAACTACTTCTACATCACACGCAGGACATACTCGATCTACTGGAACTTGGTCGTCATTCGCTAATTTTATAATTAACGTCTCGCCCAACCATTCAATTTCGCAATGTAACTTATCAAGAAATTCTTCAGAAATAAATGAACGGGTAGCTCCAGAATCAATTAATACTTTTGAATTTACGGAGTTCACCAAAAGCGTACCTGCAATTACACTTGGACTCTGCACTGCTTCTTTCATGGTCATGTTAAAAGTCCTTGCTTTGGGTTGATTCGGCGGTGGTGGCGGAGGTAATGCCAATACTTTCATAATACTGGCTGCCATTGCTCGTCCTTTACAATTTTTAGCGATGTGCCCTTTCTTTCCGCATTGATAGCAAGTAATTTCTGCTGTTTTTCCTGTTGGACATTCGTTAGAGTAGTGCCCTTTCTGCTTGCATTTGAAACATGTCACATCTACTTTAATACATACGCCGGTTTGCTTGCGTCCACAAGGTTTGCAATACGGCACTGGAACCTTAACAATTCCCTGCTGGTTGGAGACTTGGAAACGATTACCTGCTTTTTATATACCCTGTCCTATCCTTTTGAAATTCAGATTTTCCCGGGCTTGAAATCCCGGCTTCCTGCTGGAACGGTCTTGGAAGCTTCCCTGTCCTCTGTCTCGTTGAGATCTTTCACTTTCCCCTTCAATGATCAAAGCTTTCTGGACTACAACAGTATATGTTGTTAATTCAAAAACTGCAACTTGTCCGCGTATCCATGGTCGTAATCCCTCTTGAAATCTCTGCACTCGTTTCTCTTCAGTGTCCACCTGTTCCGGAACAAACCTAGCCAATTCATTGAATTTGGCTTCATACTCTGTTACAGACATACTTCCCTGCTTCAGCTCTAAAAACTTTATCTGCATCTGATTCCTTACGTAACGAGGAAAATGCTTTTCTAAAAATAACTCTTTAAACCTATCCCAAGAAATAATATCTTCACCCTCTAAAGCCTTTTTAGATTCCCACCAATAATTTGCCTCTCCTTTCAATAAGTAACTAGCAAAATCAGTCTTCTGGTCCTCACCTACCTTCACTAGTACAAAAGCTTTTTCTATTTCCTTTAACCAGGTGCTAGCTTTAATAGGATCAGTAGAACCATCAAATTCTGGAGGTTTAACTGACTAAAACTGCTTAAAAGTAACAACAGGTTGAGGCTCAGGACGAGGTGGCTGTTGTAACATTTGTTGTTGTATCTGCTGTTGCTGATGCTGCATCTGCTGCTGCATCATTACCATCTGTTGTTACATCAGATGGAACATTTGGTTCATGGTTTCATTAGTCTGGCCTTCGGAATTGCTGTTAGAGGTCTCATCCCTAGTCTTTCTTTTTGGTGTCATCTTCTTCTGATAATAAAACAGGTGATATTTATTTAACAGTTTAATAAACAATTGACGGTATGTAAGAAAAACAATTTAACCTGTATTAATAACATGATTTATATAAGGAAAACAGTTGCTGAATATAAAAACTAGTAATGTAAGCAGTTAAATAAAATGGTTGTCCTTTTCATTTTTTTTTTCAACAGGAATTATAGTATGGAAGACTGTAAAGCAATAAAGTGAAAGGAAATGCTGTAAAACTGTAAAGACTGAAATTTAAATAAAAGAAATTTGAAAAGTTCAGTTTATATATATGACACCAGCCTCAGGTGTAAATGCTTGATACAAAAAGTCTCGCTCCGCTGGAAGTAATCGGGGCTACAAGTCATACTACCACTACAGGTCAAAAACCTATTACTGGTTAAACTACTAGTACACACATACACACTACTCACTAGGTTATAATATGTTAGGTCACACTTTCACTGTAGAGGGGGTGAATACAGTGTTTATTACAATCAAATCAAACTTCAAGAACTTATGTAACAGAAAACAAGCTTTATTTAAACAATAAACTCTGTTACAATCTGGAACTGTTATCTCTCAGTGATGAACAAAATATCACGAGAGCTGCTAGGGTTATAGTAAATAATATTCTCGATAATGATAACACTTTTAGTGTAAACCCTATGTCTGTGTTTATATACTACACAGTTACAAGATAATCGCTAATTGATATGGAATATAATTCTGCTTCCTAAAATATATCAATCAGATATCTTCTATTCCAAGTATTCCATTCTTCACGGAATTCCTTCTTCATGCATATCTCTTCTTATGTTTATCTTGATCTTCTTAACTTTAATCAGCTACTGTCCTTATCTGATCGTCCTTCAGCACTTAAGTTCTGATATCTATCTCCTGATAACATAAGTACTGATATCCCTTAAGTTCTGACTTCCAGTATAAGTACTGATCAGTTAAGTACTGATTTGTTCTATTCAAATAAGATCTGAACATAAAACATATTAGCCATGACATTATCAAATATATCTAACAATCTCCCCCAACTTGTAAATTAGCAAAATATACAAGTTTAACAGATATTTGATGATGTCAAAAACATTAAGTACAAATGCATGAGAAATAGACAAGATAACTACAACTTACAGTCCTTAAAGTTTTTACCAATTCAACTTCTGATAACAACTTCAATCTGTATAAATGTCAGAATTTAAGCAGTTGTAGATCTTCGACTTGGCTTCATCATTTTCTGATCTCTCTGATGTCAGGAGTTGTTCTGAGATAATTTTTCAACAAACATTTCTCAGCATATCTGAGTTCATCAATTATTCTCCGTTTGACATCTTTAAGCTCTGCAGTATCTTCACCAGTTTGAAATATTGCAGCTCTGAGATCATTAATCTTTGCTTTTCTCAACTCCCGATCTAGTCTTATGACATAAGCTTTGTTAGACTCTAGATTGAATTCAAGCCCCTTAATACCAAGATATGTTCTGATCTGTGCAGTATTAGGCTTCATATCAACAATATCACCATTGTGATTTCTGTACTTTGGAACATATCTACTGTCAGACTTAACAGAATAAAGTCTTTTCTGTCTCTGAATCTGTTCTTTTAAATAGTTTACAGCAGTCTCTGTTATTCTGTCATCCACTTGAAGTAAGAATAATACATGCTCCAATTCTTCAAAATACTTCAATGGAATGGCATTTTGTCTTATATGATAAACCCTACCATCTGTCATGAAATACAACATAATGTATTCTTTCAAGTAGGTATGGTAAACCATCTGTACAGATTCTAGTTGATTCAATCTCTCAGGAGTTGCTCCAATACCTGGTTCACTCAAGGAAGTTGGATCATCAGTAGTGTTGTGTACTCTTCTTTCATCAGCACTTCCCAATCCAGTTTTATCTCTAGCTTCCTTTCCAGTAACTACTCTTGCTTCAAAACCACTTGGAGTAGTCTTCAAAGATTGAGTCTGTTTTGCTTTAGTGAATCCTGGTAGGAGTGTTTTAGATTTATTTTCTGATATCAAGTTAACTTGAGCACTGTCAGAGGTTACTTGCTTCTTCTGAATATCAGAACTTACAATTTCTTGACTCTGAACAACTTGAGCCATGTCAGAGGTTGTTTTAAGAACTTTTCTTGAAGTCAGAGCAAGATTATCTTTTCCATCAGTAATTTCTTCTTCCTCAGGAGGTACATAAGGCTTGATAGGTTCACCAACCTTTTCTTTACCCTTGGATCTTGGATCTATCTGTGGTTGTGATCTAGCCAAAGTTTCTTCAGTATGTATCCTTTCTTTGATCACAATGCCTTTAGGTTTTGGAAGTAACTTTTTACCAGAAGCTTCAGATTTAGATGTGACTTTCTCTGATTTAAGTCTGGCTTCTTCTTCCTTTAAGCTTTCCAAGTCCATCCCTGGATTTTCTTGAAGAAATAACTGTCTTGACATTTCCTCATCAAGATCTAGAAGTTCATCAGAACTTATCCTTTTACCAGCAGCAGAACTCATTCTTTTCCCAGTATCAGAACTTGTTCTGTGACTAGCTTGTCTTGATGTAAACCTTCTACCTTGACTATGACCACTACCCATTCCAGAGTTTCCTTGGTCATCTTTTCCATCATCCTTTCCTTGCAGTGACTTGTTGGTTTTGCATTTGTACTTAATTACCTTCTCCCCCTTTTTGGCATCAGCAGGTAATAAAAGAGAGATAAGTAGTTCCACTGAGGTCTGGATTTCAGTAAGTTGCGATTGCTGAGAACCTTGATTTGTCAGAATTTGATCAATCTGAGCTTGTTGATTCTCTTGAGTTTTCTCAATATAAGCAACCCTGTCAATGGTAGGTTGGAAAAACTTTTTCTTATCAATTTTCCAAACTTGTTCCTGTTTGATAAAGTTCTCCTGAATCTTGTGTAGCTCTGCATGAGTGTTGGAATGAAGACCTTGTAGATGTTTAGTACTCAATGCAGTGACTCTAAGCTGGGTTTTAAAATCATCAGAATGTAACATGTGATCAGCTTTAGTCAAGTGCTCAGCAAGATGTAAAGCATTAGGAACACATGAAACTGAGTTCCATTCCTTAGTCCACTCCTGACCTGCAGGAGTTTCACTCCAAGGCACTGGTGCATCCCTGATAACAAACTCCTTTAGCAGTTCAGACTTAGGAAGAGTCAGTGGAGGAGTATGTCCTGAAGGACCTGCTTCATCAGCATCTACAGTTGTAGCAGCTTCACCAGTATCTCCAACATTTGCAGCATCAGAACTTAAAGAATCAGTATCTTCTGATAAGACAACTGTGTGAGTAGCAATGGAGGCTTCAACATCCTCTAATTGCTGATCTGATAATAAGTTCTGATCAACAGCCATATCCTGATGCTCACCTAAAATCTGATCATCAGCATCTTGATGCAGAGAAGGTGTTCGTGATAACTCAGGAGTTTGAACAGCATCAGTAACAGGTGTTGTGGAAGGATTATTTACTGTTGGAGCTTCTAAGAAAAGTATGTCAGGCACAACCAAGTTCTGAATATCAATTTCAGCACTTGTGCCTGGATCAATAAGAGACATAGAAGGTGAATTAGCCTTGTCAGATACAGGTTCCTGAGATGGAGTTGATGGAGAAGAAGTGACTGGAGCAAATTCCTTGTCTTATGAGATCAGAGATTCCTGATCCCCTTCCTTAGCTGCTTCCTCCTCATCATCTGAAACTGGCCTCTGTGCCCTCTGTTTCTTGTACTTCCTTGTTGATTTGGATTCCTTGGGAGTTTCAGGAACCGTCATACGTCTAAGCCTCTTGAGAAGCCTAGAACCCCCAATTGCAGAATCCTTCTGAGAAGTTGCCTTCTCAGCTTCATTTACCACAGGTTCTGAAGAGAGAATCTGATCCTCAGAATCTGAGTCATCTCTCAAAGTAATCCTCCTCTTCTTCTGAGATGTTTGAGGAACAGTCTTTGTTCTCTTTGGCTTAGAGGATGTAGGCTTCACAGTAGGTGCTGAAGAAGAAGGTTGAGCAGTCTGTGAAGTGGAGAGATAGGATTTGAGATAAGTTCTGAGGGTAGGTTGAGTAGAATGAGAGGTAGGGACTGAGGTTGATGGATTTTGGTTATGGTGAGTTGGTTGAACATTTGAGTAAACAGATTTGTAAGTAGCAGGATCAGCATTTACCAGAATCTGTTTCACAGACTGAGGAATCTGTAATTGTCTCACCATTGATTTCTTTGTGTCAGCATTTATCAGGTCGTTAAAGTACCTTTTTGCAACCTTAAAAGGTGGGGTTTGAGTGCTGACTAACTGGGGTTCAGCAGTACAATACGTATAAATAAGTTGACAGAATCTAGCAAAATAGACAACATCTCGATCCTCTGTCATCCTATCCCCAATAAAACCAATTATTCCAGTTGCAAAGTCAAAATGAGTTTGATGGATAATAGCATACCCGATGTGCTGACTCAGAATTGGGATGGCATCAAAATTTGAACACTTGTTGCCAAAAGCCTTGGTGATGCAATCGAAGAAGAAACTCCATTCTCTTCTGATATTAGCCCGTTTCAACTGTCCAAGTTTCGTCAGACTCTTTTCATATCCCAAATCAGTCATTAACCCCCGAAGTTCTGATTCCTCTGGTATAGAGAAGGTACAATCTTCTGGAAGATGTAATGCTCTTCGTACTGTACCAGGAGTGACTACATAGGAAGAATCACCCACTTGGAAGATAATACTGGGAGTTCCTCGTTTACCACCATCATCATAAACTCCAGTCCTCCAGAACCGCAGAACTTGTTGACTTGAAAATAATTCAGGCTGAGTTAAGGCGTACCCAACCTCACTATGTGCAAGAAGATCTTGCACAAAATGCAATTCAGATGGAGCTTCAGCATGATCAAGAATTGCAGCATAGTTGTTTGGAACAAACTTTGCTCCATCAATGATTAAATCCTTTGGTGCCATGTGAAAAAATATTGAAATTCAAGTATGCCTGTTAC